>NC_068920.1:27772502-28394645 GCF_023091745.1 Budorcas taxicolor
ATTGCCCGCCTGAAGGAGGAGAATAAGGAACTGGCAGAAGTAGCAGAACACGTTCAGTATATGGCAGAGATGATACAGGTGGGTGTCTTAACCTTCTCCTGACTCAGAGCCGTCTGTTTTCCTATCAAGTCCAGGTAGTGTGATCAGAAAGTGTTTGGGCTCTAGGATCAGATCTCCCGGTTTGAGTCCTAGCCCCCTGCCTGGCGCCATTAAGTTAGAGTTAAGCAGGTTGTTCATCCTGTCAGGGCTCCATTTTCCTCATCTATAAAATGGGAGTAATAGTGCTTACTTTTTAGGCTTCCTATGAGAATAGTGAATTATAATAGGGAGAAAATTGAGAGAACTGCCTATATATAGTGAGAACCCAATAACTGTTAGATGCTATTATTATGAAACAAAAGAATACCTGTTTTCTTATAGAAATATAAAAAGGAATTATATCTGAAAAATATAGGGAATTTATTATATTTCACAGGTGTCAAATTTTCAGACAGGCTTTTTAAAAAAATTTTATTGGAGTATGGTTGATTTATAGTGTTGTGTTAGTTTCGGGTATACAGCAGAGTGAATCAGTTATACATACATATATATTCACACAGACATACACAGTTTTTAACTATAATGCCAATGAAACATGGGCACTTCCAAAACTGGTATTAATAACTGGTGTACTGAATAGCTTTGGCCATCTTATCTGACTTTTTTTAAAATTTGGAAGTAACTAATGTGTTTATAGGAGAAGGAAATGGCAACCCACTCCAGTGTTCTTGCCTGGAGAATCCCAGGGACGGGGGAGCCTGGTGGGCTGCCGTCTATGGGGTCACACAGAGTTGGACACGACTGAAGTGACTTAGCAGTTAGCAATGTGTTTATAAGTATTAACCTGATGACTATTAACTTTACCTGTCTTACAAACTAGGTTTTAAATTTATTCATGTCTGCAAAAAATCATCTTGTTAGGAAGTTTTTC
Source organism: Budorcas taxicolor (assembly GCF_023091745.1). Classification (NCBI taxonomy): domain Eukaryota; kingdom Metazoa; phylum Chordata; class Mammalia; order Artiodactyla; family Bovidae; genus Budorcas; species Budorcas taxicolor. The sequence goes on from NC_068920.1 coordinate 27,773,473, forward strand.
AAATCAAAACTTTTCTTGTACTGAATTTCTGCCTTACATTTTAGCACCATGACAGAATAAAGTTTTCGTTTGGAAGCACTGTAGTAGCTCTCTTAACTGCTGCACGAGTATTGGTCCAAAGCAGATGGGAAACCTGGTCCTTTACTGTAGTTTGAGAAGTGCTGGTTTGGATTGTATTCTGAAAGCATCTCAGTACTTAAAAATAAGCAAATTTGTAAACACTGACTTTGCAGAAATAGGATCTAATATGGTTAGCACTTTGATATAACACTGTAAGTGAATTAAGAACATTATGAAATGAAACCTCATTACAACAGTGAGGGTTCCTTATATCAGCATAGTAATAATTGATTGCAAAGTTTTTAAAAGAAATTATTGGTTTATTCTTTAAAAGAGGCTGAGTCATGAACCTCTGGACAACCTTGAATCACCGTATAGTCAGGAATTGGATCCTGAACAGGCAACTGCTGAGGATTCTGAGTGAAGTAGAAGACTCAGAAATTGGTGGTACATGTGCTGAAGAAGTCGTCTCTTCCTCTACAGATGTAAAACCGAGTATATGAAATTCAGTAACTGCCGAAGTTTACCTCCACTGTAGTTCTTTGTAGCAGTGCAAATAACTTTATAATGAAAATTTGTTATCAAACTTTCTTGTTTGTATCCTGGAACCCTATTATTGTATTAAAATACAAATACTATGTATTTTTAATCTATGGTGTTTTGTGTAAATAGCATTTTCTCAGTTGTCAGACATGACTTGTGTATATGATAAATAAACTTCATTCTGTTGAGTTCTGTGTGTATCTTGGAAGAATGAAATATAAAGAGTCTGTGTAGAAAATTTGTCTATTTCTGTGCTTTTTGTTTTGTTTCCTTTCTGTTCTGCTAACTAGCTTGGAAGAAAACAAGGGAAAATGACTTCTCCCTCTTTAGACTCAGATAGCTGAGGTTTTCCCTCTTAAACCTGGTTGCATCTCAAGCTCACTGGAGGGATATTTGATTTCCAGACCCCAAGGCCCGGTAATAGGACCAAGTAGAAGTGTGAACATCTAAAGGTCCCAAAACTCCCCAGGTGAATCTGATTAGCCACGGGAAGGCTCAGCTGGCTGGTAGGATCCTGCTCTTCTTGGCTGGGTAAAATGCTGGGGGGTGCTGGTGGCCTAGAAAAGCAGAGCGTGGAGCAGATAAAGAAATGCAGGAATAACAGGGTTCTGAAACTTTCTGTTCACACATTTCACATACTGGTGTAGACAAAGTGTGTAAGAGGGTGAAATGAAGGATGTAGGAAGAGAAGTACAAAAGGGAAATTAAGAAGTATACAGCATTGGGATTAAGTTCTGTGGATAGCATACAAGCAACTTTGTGTAAATTGACAATAAAGAGCAATATCAAGCTTTTAAGGATTACTTGAGGCATTTTATTCTAGAACTTCAATTTTCTTATCTCTAATATTGAGATAAAGTCCACCCCTGTGTTTGTGAGGACTAAAAATTTTAAGTAATGGAAACTTATCAACCTATAGCAACATTGTCCAGTAAAGTTTTCTGGGATGCTGGAACTGAGTTGTCCAGTGTAATACCCAGGTAGCCTTGAGTACCAAATGTGGCTGTATGAATGAGGAACTAACAGTTTATTTAATTTTAATTTATATTTTAAAGAGCCATGTGAGGTCAGTGGCTGCTGTATTAGTGCAGCTCTGTATATTTTAGATTTGGTGTATTAGCCCAAAGAATTGAGGAAGAATAGATACATTTTACATTGTTTTTTACCACAATAAAAATATTTTTTTAAAAAGAACTAAGGATATTCTTGATTAGAGGGAGAGGGGACTCAGGATTTTAGAATGAGTGGTAAAGAGGAAAGCTAAGTAGAATATGATGACTTGGCAAATAGAAAATATTTCTGGAAAATGTCAAAAATGGATTGCTAGGATTTGGTAGCAGGGAGCAAAAGAAGAACTGAGGATTTTAAAATTTACTGTCAGAGCTAAAACTTAATCTAGAAGAAAATAGGAAATTTTAGTGATCTCAGATTTGGTAAAGATTTCTCCAAAAGGACACATTACTAATTATAAATTGGATTGCATAAAAATCAAAAATTACTCTTTAAAAGACAATGCAAAGACAAGCCACAGACTGGGAGAAAATACTTGTAAAACATACCCAACAAAGGATTTCTGTCTATAAAGAACTTAAAACTCATTAAGTAGATAGACCACTTTTTCTTTAAATGGAGGAAAGTTTGGACCCTTGGAGAGCATATGTACAGATGGCAAGCAAGCATGGGGCAAGATGGCGTTGTTAGTCACCAGGGATGTGCCAATGAAACTGCAGTGAGAAACTGTCATGTGTGCATCAGAATGGCTCAAGTGTGAAAAAAACTGCACAGTACCGAGAGTTAAGGATATGAAACAATTGGGACCCTGGCAGTGCTGGAGACAATATTAAATGCCACAGGTGCTGTTGCACTGTGCAACAGTTCCTTAAAAATTAATCATATACATTCTATATGATCTGGCCATTATACTCTTAGGTACTCTTACCTGAGGGAAATAAAAGCATAAGTCCTTTATGAAGATTAGCAAATAAAGCCCTTGTGCTCAAATTGCTATCTAGCATTTGCTTCTGAGAGAATCCTTACAAGGGACAACAAAGGGAAACAACCATTTATTACAATTTTGGTAAGCCAGCGTAAAATCACAGTTTAGCATAAAGATGCCTCAAGGCCCAAATCTGAACCTGTTTTTTCATCAGAGACCCAGCATTATTTAACTCTGAATTACAAAAGCATTTGGAAAATGTGATTTCTGTGATGCAGTTTCTAAATGGGGCTTCTGATTTCCAACCCTAATCTATAAACTGAGGTCTAGTTTGAGAAACTGAGTTACACAATTCACAAAGTCCACAAAGGATGAGAAGGTACAGTGGCTTAGCAGCAGAACACAGCTTTTCCTGTTTTAAGTTTTGAGACAAATTTCCTGAGGGAAGCTCATGAATCCACACGATGTGAATAGCGTCACTAACAACATATGCAGAGTACATCATGAGAAACGCTGGACTGGAAGAAACAAGCTGGAATCAAGATTGCCGGGAGAAATATCAATAACCTCAGATATGCAGATGATACCACCCTTACGGCAGAAAGTGAAGAGGAACTAAAAAGCCTCTTGATGAAAGAGGAGAGAAAAAGTTGGCCTAAAGCTCAACATTCAGAAAACGAAGATCATGGCATCTGGTCCCATCACTTCATGGGAAATAGATGGGGAAACAGTGGAAACAGTGTCAGACTTTATTTTTGGGGGGCTCCAAAATCACTGCAGGTGGTGATTGCAGCCATGAAATTAAAAGACGCTTCCTCCTGGGAAGAAAAGTTATGACCAACCTAGATAGCATATTCGAAAGCAGAGACATTACTTTGCTGACTAAGGTCCATCTAGTCAAGGCTATGGTTTTTCCTGTGGTCATGTATGGATGTGAGAGTTGGACTGTGAAGAAGGCTGAGCGCCAAAGAATTGATGCTTTTGAACTGTGGTGTTGGAGAAGACTCTTGAGAGTCCCTTGGACTACAAGGAGATCCAACCAGTCCATTCTGAAGGAGATCATCCCTGGGGTTTCTTTGGAAGGAATGATGCTAAAGCTGAAACTCCAGTACTTTGGCCACCTCATGCGAAGAGTTGACTCATTGGAAAAGACTCTGATGCTGGGAGGGATTGGGGGCAGGAGGAGAAGGGGAGGACAGAGGATGAGATGGCTGGATGGCATCGCTGACTCGATGGCCGTGAGTCTGAGTGAACTCCGGGAGTTGGTGATGGACAGGGAGGCCTGGCGTGCTGCGATTCATGGGGTCGCAAAGAGTCGGACATGACTGAGCGACTGAACTGAACTGAACTGACTGAACTGAACAACATTCCTGTAATAAATAAAGATCACTGACCTACACTTTCTCCAGGCCCCTCAGTGAAAGGTGAAAGCATGACATGAGGTTTAGTCAAGGCGTGTCTGAAAGATGAAAGTATTCAGTTTAATCTCTTGAGGGCTCCAATTTTAGCTAGAGGCAGATATTAGGGTAGTTAGAGACAAAAAGCTACAAATCCTTTAAGCGCTTTTTCATAAATATTTTTTGTAGCAAAGCTTTTGATGAGGTTGGACAGTACAGAAGTGCAAGTTTTCTTTTACATATTTTCTAACAAAATACAGACGCTGAAAATCCAAGAGGCGAGCTTTAGGCTGTTCTTTGGGTGTCTGAACACATAATACTCCATCTCTTTCCAGAGCTGGACCAATGGAGGTGAGCACTGCTCCCAGGAAGTGAGAGTTCCCCTGAACTCCTGGTGAGCCTGAGGTGCAGTAAGATCATATCTGAAAGCCAAACAAGGCCTCAGCCAAGGATGTGGCACCTTGAAGGCTGGCACTGAAACGCAAGGATGCGTATGAGTAGGGCGACAGCATCCACTATAGATCAACAGCATCCATCTACATCCACTGTAGCATCCGTTGTGGCTGTGAGTTGGGTTTGGGTTTGGCATTCCTGGGTGCCTTAGCTAAATGTCGTCAATAACCCTCCCCAAAACACACCACTGCTTCTAACAGTTACATAGCTAAGTGAATTCTCATTTTATAAACAATTTTTATAAGGTTATTTCAACAGGGGCGCTTTTCATAAGTTTGGTTAATTACAGTAATGTTGAAAATGAATATACAGTTTTTCAACCACCTAAAAGAAAATGCTGAAGAATAGTGTTATCAGCTCTTGTTATTTATTTCAGTTTTCCAGGGTAATACAGTGGGGTGCAGACAGTGGCATCAGGTAGCTGAATTTAGAGGAATTAACGCCTGTGAAAACCAATGAGGAAATATAGCACCTCTGCAAAATTCTCGGGCCATCCAGACCAGTTCTCACTGGCCAGTATTTGCAAGTGATATTTCAGAGAACTGTAGTGTTTAAGCTCCTGCATACAAGGCAAGTTATTGCATGTCATGACAGAGAGAACATAGCAACCCCAAAATTTAACCAGGAGGCTGCTGTTTGTTTCACTTTTCATAGGAGACTCAGATGTGTCATCAAAAAGATTAATGAGGATAGGAATAAACTGCAAATGTTTGGCTCTTCTCTGGTTGACAGGGTTTAAGTAACACCAAGATGCGACACTCTGGAGCAGCAGGATCTTTATTTTTGGTACCATCTCGTAATTTTGCAACAAGTGAGCTACTTCTTTCATGTACTCAGCTGCAAAATTTCCAGCAGTGGGTCCTCCTGTAAAACAAAGCATTTGCATTTCCAGAAGTATTTGATATGTCTAGTAGCTAGTAACATGAGTGCTCCTGTGTTCACACTCAGTTCTCCTCTCCCCTGCCACCCCAAACTCTATGTGCTGCTCTGGAATTGAGAACGTGTACATTGATCAGCGTGGGGTTACATGAAGAGCACTGGGAGGTCCCTGCCTGCTCAAAGCTCTTCCCTGGTTCCTTCATCAGGCACCTGTCAGTACTGCAAGATGAATAAAGCCTGGCTGTGTTCACCTTGCAGATCTCCCTCATGGTTTCATTCCCGAGTCTCGGTCTTCAGTGCGTGAAGTACCAGAACATTAGAGCAAACAAAGGAAAAACCAACAGGCTGAGCTGCAAGGTCAGGGTCTAACTGGCAAGAGAGGTTTTTCCCACCATTGTTCTGTTCTCCTTAACATGTTTCTCAGCCCACCTCTTGCAGATCTGGGGCCAACCTTGTCCTTGACTCAACTCCCATCCTGTACCTGAACCCCAGATTTTCCTAGTTCAAATCCTGAACTCTGAGAAGGTCATAGATAAGGCGGCGCTCATGAAGACAGTTTAGATGGTGAGGAGCGGCTGGCACAGTCATCTGGATTCTAGCCACTGGAGTTTTGACCTGGCTTGGATTTCTTTTATTTGTACTACCACAGTTTCATGGTTTTAAGAATTTTCTCTTTGATGTAAAGTGTTAGCGAAAAGCTGGCCTGAGCCCTTTTCGTTGTTCCTCACATGTAATTAAAGGATTCTGATCCCTTTATAATTAGCTAACTCTTACCCCCAATGGTGCCACAGCTCTGTAGTGACCTGAGCCTGCCTCATTGGTGGTTACGATTTATCCTGCACATGGGCATTCTCCTGAGTTTCTGTCTTCTCTCTGGTCCTGTGCTAGTGATTCTTAATCATTCTGGCACCTTAGGACCCACTGATCCTTGTAAACAGTAAATGTTTTCTCTCATGGACACCATTCTGTGGAAGTAGTCTATCAAATGGCATCAAAATAATTCATTTTCCCATTTAAAAAATAATCTACCAACAACAGCTTCTAATTAGGAGATGTGTTATTGAGGCTGTCTATAAATTTTTTTTTTTACACATCCTGTCATTTATTAGAAAAAAAAAAAAGTGAAGCAAGTTTGGATTTGACAGAACAGTGTGTCTTTAAATGGTTTGTTAGCCGCTCAGTTGTGTCCAACTCTTTGGTACCCCATGGACTGTAGCACACCAGGCTCCTCTTGACTCTTCAGATAAGAAAACAAGTGGGTTGCCATTCCCTTCTCTGGAAGATCTTCCCAACCCAGAGATAGAACCCAGGTCTCCTGCATTGCAAGCAGATTCTTTACATCTGAGCCACAAGGGCCCTTAAATATAATTTCAACCCTTACCGCTTAATTTTCTAGCCAAGTGTACATTAATAGCTGTTTTTCACTAGTGCACCTATTGACTTTCCTGTTATTAATCAGTGTTTTAAGAGCCTAAAGTTCTTACTGATTATTGCCTGTATAATGCATTTTTTGCAAGATAAAAAGTAAAATATCAAGTAGTTTTTCCCTGTAAATGGGTTGACAAATCAATTCAGTATAGTCTTTGATTTTTTATATTAAAAAAAATTTATAGGCAATTTCAGTGTGTATGCGTGTATATATAATTTTAATGAATAAAAATTAGAAAGTACCTAATTAGTCATGTCTGATGGACACATTCTTTTAAAACATGAGATCCTTCTGTGTTAGTCACTCAGTCGTGTCTGACCATTTGTGACGCCATAGACTGTGTAGCCTGCCAGGCTCTTCTGTCCATGGGATTTTCCAGGCAAGGATACTGGAGTGAGTTGCCATTTCCTTCTCCAGGGGATCTTCCCAACCCAGGGATCGAACCTGGGTCTCCTGTATTGCAGTCAGATACTTTACCATCTGAGCTACTAGGGAAGCTAGTAGCTCAGATGGGAGATCCTTGAGGAGAAAGTAATTAGTAATCATCTGGTGGTACTAAGATGAAAGACTAATAATTTAGGCAAAGGAAATGCTCTTGGACTCTTAAGATGAGCGCTAGGAGACCCACTCACTGGCAGTGCTAGAACAGGCAGAAAGGTTGTGGGACATCTCCATCAGTACCGCTGGTTAAATCAGTACCTGTAAAGGCCAACAGTCCGATTCTATAGGCAGCTTGAGCTCTCTGTTCAAGGGCTAGAGAATTATCTGTCAAAATATTGCCAAGCATCAGAATTTTTTCTTTATGAAAAATACTCTCAGCTGGAGGGATGTATTCCTCCTCCTTGTTAGTGCAGAAGCCCTTAACGACACTCCAGCATTTCTGGAGGCGGTGATAGAGCCCTATGAAATACTGAAGAACCTGAGTCCAAAACTGCACAAAGTAAGCCTGAGTCTTTGCCATTGTGTGAAAAGGCCAAGGGTGCTTCAGTCACATCCCTGGCAGTAACAGAAGTGAGCAGTCAAGAACTCTGGAACTCATCACTTAGCAACACCGTGGAATGGAATACACAAATCCGGGGCGGGGCGGGGGAGACATGTATGCTGAACTTCTTTCTTCAGCCTGGCATTGAGGCCTTCTGCACTTTGTGCTAAACCAAGCTTACATTCACTTCTCTGGTGCACAGAATCTCACCTCAAACTAAATTGGTTCCCCCTAACACACACTCAGTGAGTTCCTGTCTTTGTGCCTTGTTTAGGCGATGTCTACTAGGAACTTGCTCATTCTGCTTTGACTGTTCCAACGTGTCAAACTTTCCACTCATCTTTCATAGTATTATGCCAATTTTGCTTACTTGTTACATAGAGTTCTTCTCTACATCATAGATTTTCTATGTTGACCCTATTTTGCTGAGAAAATAGAAGCAGTCAAAAAAGAACTTCCAGGACTTCCCTGGTCGTCTGGTGGTTAAGAATCTGCCTGCCAATGCAGGGGACACAGGTTCCATCCCCGGTCCGGGAAGATTCCACATGCCCTGTGGCAACTAAGCCCAGATGCTACAACTACTGAGCCCAGGATCAGGAGTTGCAACGATGAGAAGCCTGCACACAACTAGAGAAAGACCATGCAGCAACAAAAGCCCAGGGCAGCCAAAAAAAGGGGACTTACGTCAGTTCTCACCATCATATCCACCCTCTGACCTGTGTGTGTTCATATCCTCTGGCTTTCCTCCTGTTATGCTCCCTCCGTTTATGCAGATTTCAACCAATTCTCCTCACTTCATTCAAGGAGATTGCTCACAATCCTTTTGCCTCTTAATTTTTCCATCTCAACTGGGACCTTTGCATCATCAACAAGTATGCTGTACCTTTTCTCATTAAAAAAAACTTAAACAACTCTCTTGACCTCATATAGCCCCTTCCACTGGTTATTCACGTTTCTGTTCCTCTTTATACAAAAACTCTTCAAAGAGCTGCCATACTTGCTATTTGAACATTCTTTGAACTTCTCTTAAATGTACTCCAAATTGGATTTCAACCCTATAGGTCCACTGAAATTGCTCATCAGGGTCACTGGGAACCTTCACTCTGCTGAATTCAATCTTCAGTCCTCAGCATTTGTCACTCATTGCTCCTCGGAACACTTTTCTCATTTGGTTTCTAAGATGTCACATTCCTTTAACTTTTCCCCATGGGCCATCTTCCTTTTCCTTTGCTGTCTCCCCCTCTTCTTTATGACCTCTGAATATTGGAGTGGCCTGAGGCTCAGTCCTTGTACCTCCTCTTGTTTTTTTATCTATACTTCCTAGATGGAAATAAACCATTCACATGCTGAAGACTCCCAATTTTTTATTTTTAACTGGATTTCTCACCTGTACTCTAAACACAAGTACTTTCAATCACCAAGATGGTATCTCCATTTCCATGCCTAAGCGGTTTCCCTGACTTAACAGACAATCAAAGCAGAATTCTTGGTCTTTCTCTCCATACCTGCTGCTTCTCAGTTTCCGTCTTGGAAGATGGCATTCCATCTTTCCAGTTTTCCAGACTGAAATTTTTGGATCCACCCTTGGCTTTTGTCTGTTTCATATCTCAGTTCCAACTTATCAACAGATCCTACTGGCTGTACTTTCAAGGTAGAAATTTGGATGCCTGTCCAAATCTGGGACATTCTACGAAATGTACTTGTCTGTATTCTTCAAATATAGTAAGGTGTAGAAGTTTAAAGGGTAGGGGCACAACTGTTCCAGATTAAAAGAACCTAAAGAGGAGAGTCACCATAAGATCCAGCAATCTCCCTTCTAGCCATGTATCTGGAGAAAACTCTAATTTGAAAAGATATATACACCCCAATATTCATAGCAGCACTGTTTGCAATAACCAGCTGTGATTCATGGAGTCGCAAAGAGTTGGACACAACTGAGCGACTGAACTGAACTGAACTGAACACATGAAATCAACCTCAATATTCATCTACAAATGAATGGATAAAGAAGATGAAGTACATATATATAATGGAATACTACTCAGCTATAAAAAGAGTGAAATAATGCCATTTGCAACAATGTGAATGGACAAAGAGATTATCACAGTAAGTAAAGTAAGTCTTACAGAGAAAGACAAATATCATATGATAGCACTTATATGTGGAATCTAAAATAAGATACAAATGAACTTATTTACAAAACAGAAACAGGCTCACAGACAATAGAAAACAAACTAACTTATGGTTATCAAAGGGAGAGTTGGGAGAGGAATAAATTAGGAATTTGGGATTAGCAGATAAAAACTATTATAAATAAATGAAGTAGATAAACCACAAAGTCCTACTATATAGCATTGGGAACTACAATATCTTGTAATAAACCATAATGGGAAAGAATTTTAAAAAGAATATTTTTATATCTATATGAGTCACTTTGCTCTGATTCAGAAGCTACACAACAGTGTAAATCAATTAAAAAAGAACCTGAAGAGGCATGACAACTAAACATGTAACCCATGGTTAGAACCCATGGTTGCAAACATGTATCCATGTATGTGCATGAGCATATGTGTATGTGTGTCTATTCTATAAAGGCTACGACTGGGACAACTGGGGAAACACAGAGCCTGCATTATCCAATATGGTAGCCACTAGCCACACATGGCTACGGAGTACCTGAAATGTGGCCGATCTGAACTGTGATGTGCTGTAATTGTAAAATATTATTCTATTTCAAAGTATGAGAAAAAGAAGGTAAAATATTTTATTAATAATTTTTATATTGATTACAAATTGAAAGATTTTGGATATGCTAGGTTAAACAAAACATATTATTAGAATTAGCTTCCCCTGTTCTTGTAACTTCGTGTGGCTACTAGAAAATCTAAAACCTCAAGCATGGTCCCTTTTTAAGGCCTTTGCATTTACTGTTGTATCTGCCTGGAATGTTCTTCCCAGAGGCATCCACATATCCACATGACTCATCTGTCAGTCCCTCAGATCATCCTTGAAAGTCATTTTCTCTTAGGCCTGCACTGACCACTCTCTGAAACTTGTGATCTTTGCCCTATCCCATTTCGCATCCCCAGCCTTGGCCTTGGGCAGTTACATTCCTTTTCTTGGTCTTTTTCTTTTGGCCACATTGCATGGCTTGTGGGATCTTAGTTCCTGGGCTCCTGGCTGTGGAGTCGCAGAGTCCTAACCACTGGGCCGCCAGGGAGTTCCTTCCTTTTCTCTGTCTTATTGTCTTCTCTTTCCAGGATATGAGCCCTGTGAGGGCAGGAATTTTTATGTCTCGCAGCAACAAGACCAGCACAGCCAAAAAATAAATAATTAAATTTAAAATATACCAATAGCAACTTAGACAAAATGGGGCAGCACAGGAATGTGTTCCAGATGAAGGAATCAGATAAAATGCAGCTCTGTTTTTCCTTCAATTAGCATTACAACACCTCTCAGACGTAAATATCATTCTCATGCATGGATGAAGGAATTTCAAGATAAGAATAAAGTCAAGTTGAGAATGAAGTGTAGTGTGTTGTGTAAATACCAACTCAACAAGAACATATGAAAAAATATAGCAGACTCTGAACATGAAACTAGTAATTCAAAAATAATTTTTATTTTAACTTACATGATTGAAAGAGTGATGAATGCAAATACCACAAAACTAAAAGCACCCCTTTCAACCAAAAATAAAATGCAGAAGTGAATACAAAAGGTATAGAATTAATTATTCATGCAATACTCAAAAAAATAAAAAACCCAGACAACAAAACAATTCTGTGACATTTGTGATTTGACTTTCTATAAAAAAAAAATCACTTCAACCATTTGATCGGGACTACAGACTATACATACTAACTGTAGGCTGTACAATGTACCTTTAAAAGGGAAGATATGCATATATATAATATTTATAAATTTACAAATTTATATATACATTATAACTTCACAGTTGAAAGAACTTATCTACCAGGAAGCCTGATAAACAATTTACACTTTAAACGAAATAAGAATTGTTCTTAAAGGTCTTGCTAAAATGTAAATATTTCAAATAACATCTAAATGATTATACAAGCACATTCAGAGAATAGTAGATATTCCACAGTTTAAATTACACTCACACATATTATTTTGATATCTTGGCATATCCCACCTTATATACTCTTAAGAGGAAGAACAGTTATTTAATAAGAATTACTGAATGGACTTGTATTTTATTTAAAGGACTTACTACCCTGATACGAAAGCAATGATGGGAGCCGTTTTAACTGTTTGGCCAACGGTGCTTATCCAGTGATGAATGATTCCTCTAGGGCAGTAACCATCATTCAGAGCATTCTTCCTTACCTTATATAATATTTTCTATAAAAGCAAAGACCACTTATTGATCCCCTGTTTTCACCTCACTGTTGTCATTTAGTCACCAAGTCGTGTCTGACTCTTCAACCCCATGGACTGCAGCCTGCCAGGCTCCTCTGACCATGGGGTTTCCCAGGCAAGAATAGTAGAATGGGTTGCCATTTCCTTCTCCAGGGGATCTTCCCAACCCAGGGATGAACATGCATCTCCTGCCTAGATAGGCACATGCTTGACCATGAGCCTCCAGGGAAGCCTCTTTCACCCCATTAGGATTCCTCCAACTTCTATGTTGTTCTTCTTCAAGGAGCATCATAACTTTCTGAAAACTTCTGGTTTTGATCTGCCTTAGCAGCAAAATACTTCTATTATAAAAAGTATCATTTAAAAATGGCTCTTATTTAAAAAAAAAAAAAGCTTAAGTTTTGAATATCTTCTTAAAAATGAGTATGGTATAATCTTAATAAGGTAATTTTTAGTGATCTACCCATCTTTTTTTTTTTTTAATCCATCTTTTTTTTTATATACTGGAAACATGCCTTTGGATTTTTCATGATAGAGAAACAAAAGAAATTGTGGCGGCTTGAAAAAATGAAAATAAAAAATCTTATAATGTATTCTTTTACCAGGTTCTGCAGGCAAACTTGTATTTAAAGAAATTCTTTTATTTTTTTTGCTTCACATTTAAGGTAAAATTAGATACCTGAAGGGGCCACTCAACCCTGAGAACACAACAGAGCAAAAACTGCAAGGCATATGATATTTATCAAAGTATCATGTGACTATTTCAAGCTTATAGAAGAACTTCCAAAAAAGTACAAAGATGGCTGTTTTAAAATTCCATACATACTAGATAAGACAGACTCTTCTACTAAGTTTTGTCAGCTGCAATCAGTGATGTAATCTACTGAAATATACATAGCCCTATTCTATTGGCCAAAGGAAAAATAGATAAGCACTGTGAAACTGGACTTCGGATTCCTTCCAAAACATTTAAAATTTCCAGACAACCTCAACAGCTTCCAGCTAAGTCACAGCACCATCTTGATTAACAGGGCCATTTATTACGACAGCTGTTAGGCAGAGTCAGATTGTAATTAAAAGGCCGTGGCAACTTCACTTGCAAGACGACCTCCAACTTTTACACAGTCTCGAGGAAATTTGTCCAACTGTTCATATGCCAGCCGCCCATCTTCTCCTGGATACAGAACACCAAAAATAAATACCAGTTTGAACTTAACATGTTTATTCATCACTCAGAATAATAAATTAATACCAGTTGGTACTAATCGATCAGTCCCTCATACTGTGTGTGTGTGTGTGTGTGTGTGTGTGTATGTAAGTGCTTGAGCAAATAGCCTATAGGAGAAAACTTGCTCAAACAAGGCACATGAAACTTCTTACCATTACCTTTGTGAGTGTCAGAAATAAACAATCATGTTACCAAAAAACAAAAACAAAAAAACTCACCAAGAGATAAGAGAGTTTCTGAGGCCACATTTCTGATTTCTTCAGTATCAGACTGACACAATGTCACCAGCATTTTAATGCTTTCAGTAGCCTACAAGGAGAAAAGAGTTAAAACAGTGTTCTGACATTTAGGTGTGGGACCACATGAGACTTAGCATTTTCACAGCTGGTGGGGACTTTAAAAACCACCCTGCTGCTGCTGCTAAGTCATGTCAGTTGTGTCCAACTCTGTGCGACCCCATAGACAGCAGCCCACCAGGCTCCCCCATCTCTGGGATTCTACAGGCAAGAACACCGGAGTGGGTTGCCACTTCCTTCTCCAGTGAATGATAGTGAAAAGTGAAAGTGAAAGTGAAGTTGCTCAGTTGTGTCTGACTCTTCGCGACCCCATGGACTGCAGCCTACCCGGCCCCTCCGTCCATGGGATTTCCCAGGCAAGAGTACTGGAGTGGATGCCATTGCCTTCTCCGTAAAAACCACCCAGGTCTTCCCAAACCCAGTTGAGTATCAGGATCACTCTGGGAGCTCTTATAAAGGTACAGATTCCTGATGCTACTCAGACACATCAGATTAGAACCTCCTGGATGGAGCTCAGGATGTGTACTTGTGGGAACTCTGATGACCAGGGAAGTTCCTCATTTCACAGGGGACTCCAGGCCGAGAGAAGGGAAATGACCAGCCTGCTTTTCCAGAATAGAATCCACTTCTATTTCTTTCTACTGTATCTCATTCCTTCCAAAACAGTTCTAATTTAAGAATTCCTAATTTTAGTTTATATATTAAAATAGAGGAGATGAATAAAGGTCAAGGATGGGAATTTGTCTATTTGTTTCTTCCACAAACATTTACTGAGCACTCTGTGAACCAGGCGGTTCACAGGGCCTGGGAGACTCAGCCATGAACATGACATGGTCCTGACCCTTAAGAATTTACAGTCCGGTGGAAAAACAGACGGTGAAATAAGTAAACTAATTATTATGATGAGTGACAGGCTGAGTCAGGGTGCTGGGGCCAAACATGACTGGGAGATACAGAGTAGTCTGATCAGGGAAGTCTTCCTGGAGGAAGTGTATCTTAGAGGAGTTGGTCAAGTTTGGGCATGTGGTAAAGATGTGTGTGTGTGCATGTGTGTGTGTGTGTACTTGTGTACGTAGTGTTTGGGGGTGAGGAGAAGGAAATACAGGGCCCAAATCAAGGGGAGGCTTATAAGCCATGTTAACAGTTTTAGATATCATTCTAAGATCATGGAAAGTCATGTAAGAGGTTTAAATAGGACTTGTTTTTTAATTCTGAGCTTTCTAACCACAGAGGAGAGGATGAACTACAGGGAGGCAGAGAGACTGGTGGAAATGTGGCTGGAATCCAGGTGAATAGAATGCGGATGAAGAGGAGAGAGATTCCGGCTACCAGTGAAGTGGGATATGCAGGATGAGGAGGCTGGCTGGAGGTGGAGGCTGAGGGCAAGGGCAGGTCACTGATGGCTCCTAGGTTTCTGGCCTAAGCTCCTGCAAAGAAGTTGGACAATCCACTCACATACCGGAGACAAGAAGTAGGGGTGAGATGGGTGGAGTCTGAGGTAACTTCCTAGGGAGGCTAGCTAAGAGCAAGCTGGATCAGAGATGGAAGGGATGACATGGACGGGAAACATGGGGAGTTATTAGCATAGGCATAGCCATGGAAGGGAGGACACAGAGAAGGAGAAGAGAGCCCAGCAGAGTTGTGTTCATGAGGGCCGATGATAAAGGCCGGTAGATAAAAGAGGGCCTGCTGTGAATAAAATGCTCTTCCAGTGATTTTGAAGAGTTGATAACGAATAACACATTATGGTTTTCTTTCTTGGAAGAAAGGCTTATGGAGTGGTAGTGGTGGTGCTGGGCACTGGAAGACAACAGACGGAAGCAAGCAAGAAGGTGTTTCTTTGGGTTCGTGTAGCCCAGTGAGACAGATGGGGGAATGACAATTGCATTTAAGAACCCTGACCTCTCAAGCTTGTTTCCAGTATGGTACTAGGAAAGAAATATGTCAGATGTCTGTTTGCTGTCATTCATTAAAAAAAATTTTTTTTTTCTCTTGACACGTTAATGAGAGTTGCCTGGTTGGGTCTGTGCTGTGTTTTTTACATCATGCTGTTTGGAGCCCCTTTTAAGAGCTGGGGGGCTGGGGATGGTTTAGAAAGAGGTCTTTGCTTTAGGAGGAAAGAGTAATGGGGGGAATTGCTGCTCCCAGACTGTGGACATGCTGGAGTTTAAAACTGTAGCTTTTAAACCTTCACAGCATGTAAACCCACAAAAACTGGTGCGGATCACATATCCTTATGTCTTACTTTCCATTAACTCTGTGTCACAGCCATCATTGCTGACCTGTCACTATCAGGACAGCACCCAAATGCACAGCAACCACTGTGGGCCTTTTTTTGGCCACCTCAAGGTAATTTTTTGACCAAGTAACAAGGAAGGCAAATTTTCCCAGAACAGTTTTTCTTCACAGGTCATTAACTTTTTCTTTTGAGGTGTTAATCCCTTTCACATCCCATTAGGTCTGCAGGTCCTCCCACGCAAGATTTTAGCAGATCTCAAGGTGTGGCCTTTTCATTCTTTTCTCAAGGATGATTAATCTCATATTTTGTGATTAAGGTCAGTCAGACATTAAATCTTGACTACTAAAAGGCAAGCTCCTTAAAACATTGGCAATTCTCAGCCCTCTGACACAATGAAGATGGACGAGCTGCTTAGTAAAAGAGCTTCCAGGGAAGGATTTGGAAGTTTATTGGCACACTGTATTTTAGTATTTCTTCACCAATTTTATCTCTGCCATATTTCTGTACACAAGAAAAATTGATGAAATCAGCATGTCATCTCTTTTTTGGCATGAGAGACACTTTTCTAATAGTGGCCCTGAGGCAAATTGATTTCTGAGAGCTACTGAAAAAGGGAATTGTTTTCCAGAAAGTATTGACTTTAACAAAACCAAGTCACATTTAGGTACTATTTGAAGACAAAAAGGACTCCCCAACTAATACACAGGGTAAAGGAGAGGAGAAAGGCTGCTAAAGCAGGTACTTCCAAATATGGAAAGAAAGCTGTCTATGCACCTGGCTTAGTCTCAAAGCCAGAGTCAGCTCGAAGCTGACCTGCCAGGGACTCCAAGGCTAGGCCTTACCTTCAGGCTTTTCAGGGCCAGGCAAGCTGCCTTCTGGAGCCGGAGGTCAGTCTTTGTTAGGGCTTCACAGTAATAAAGCAAGGCCTGAAAGAGAAGGAAGGTCGCCATGAAGACATTTTGATTTGTTTGTATGTTCAGGCTTCCCTAGTGGCTCAGTGGGTAAAGAGTCTGCTTGCAATGCAGGAGATCCAGGTTCAGTCCCTGGGTCGGGAAGATCTCCTGGCGAAAGGAATGGCAACCGACTCCAGTATTCTTGCCTGGAGAATTCCATGGACAAGGGAGCCAGGCTGGCTACAGTTTATGGGATCACAAAGAGTCAGATATGACTGTATAACTTTCACTTTTTTTTTTCAGACGTATGTATCATTTTTACTCCCTGATATAAGCTACAGGTAAAATGAGACATTTTGCACTACCCTCAGAGTGGAAAAAAAAGAAAAAAATCCATTAGAATGCATACTGATTAAAAGAGCTTGATCTTTTTATCCAATCCATCCATGCCTTCTGTTCTATGACTGGCATCGCATAATACATGGTCTCTGATGTCTTGCTCTTTCAGTGTGGGAGAGGGTATTTGGCCCACAGAAGAGCATTTTGAGCAAACTCTCCTAAAAGACTGGAGCTTTGTAGGAAAGAACAGCATCAAGTTCATGTTCTCGGGCCAAAATGTATTAGAATGGAATATCTTCCCAGGAGTACATCCCGCCACACACTGACTTAGATAATTAGATAATGCCTTAGGAAGGTTCAGCAAACTCTTCTCTGAGTTCAACAGCGGACCCACCCCGAAGACAAGAAGGGCCAACTTTTATTTTCTTTAACTGATCTGAAAGTCGATGGGATGTGGGTTTTAGAATGACTGTTCAGGTTGTAAAGGGCTCTCAGGTGTAAAGGGCCTGCTTATACTAGGCCCCAAAGTACTTGAATTGCATATGCTTATTACACTTGGATGACTGTTGAATTGAAGCCGAGAGAGGTAAACTGTCTCCTTCCTAACAACAGGAGAGATGGCTTTTAAAGTAAAAATTATTCTAGTGCTTTGACCCAATAGTTTTATGACTTAACTGCAAGCTATTCAGAAAACATATGTGTGCTTGAACATGCATATGTACGTTCATCACAATATTTTTCAGAGTTGGAAACTACACAAATGCTCTTCAATATGCAACACAAAAATAACAGGTTATTTATATACTGAGATGCCACTTATGTATCAAATAGAATAAAGTAGATCAATATGTTCTGACATGGAAAGAAAATAACCATGATATATTACATTTAAAAAATCATTTGTGCAATAAGATAGTGTGATCTCATTGAAGAAAAAATAATTATATATGTTAGCATATACATAGAAAAGATCTGAAGGAATGTACACTAAGTGATTAATAGTTTTCTCTGGGGGCTAGACTTACAAGACCTTAACTATTTTCAGTATATAAGGGCCACACAATTTTTTTTTTTAAATTTTAAAAAACAGGAGAAAGAAAATTATTTTTACAAAGGAAGAGATGACACAATATTAACAGTAAATGGCATAAAATTAAACAAGCTTCTGCCCCGCCGTCCATCATTTCATGCCTGACCTTTTCCCTGAAATGCTCGCTTCTGGAGGCAGCTGTCAAGTAAAGCGTCACGGCCTCACTAGCTCCACTGTCCTCCCCAGTTAGGAGCAGAGCCAGCGTCCTGAGTACTTCCTCCTGTGGGGCCGGGAAGTTGCCAGGGGCCAGGTCACTCATGGCCTGGAGCAGTTTCTCCTCTCTCAGTGACTGCAGAGTCTGAACCACCGAAACTGGAGGGAGAGGAGAAAGCAGAAGTCACCTTCTGTTGGCAAAGTAGCATGCTCATTACAGATACGAGCAAGATTCAAGGATGTGCTTAATAAAAGACCCAAGAATATATGAAAAATTAGCATATGAGAAAGGCGATGTTTCCGATAAGTGACAGTGGAGGAAGATTTTCTTCTTCCTGTGATGC
Source organism: Budorcas taxicolor (assembly GCF_023091745.1). Lineage (NCBI taxonomy): Eukaryota > Metazoa > Chordata > Mammalia > Artiodactyla > Bovidae > Budorcas > Budorcas taxicolor. Next base: position 27,792,120 of record NC_068920.1, read on the forward strand.
CAATTACCGTGCTGAACATGGTGTCTCGGAGTTTAAAGAGAAGGACCGAGCCCGAACCCGGGTCAGGGTCAGAAGCATTTCCACCACTAGCACTGTGGCCAACCTACCTACTCCCAAGAACACACCTGGTTCCTCTCGCCTCACCCTCCTGCCGCCCATTGTCAAGCAGGGGTGGAGAAACAGCACAAACTTGGGACCCAGAAACCAGCCCCTCACAGCCTGGCTGCACTCCTGGAGAGGCTTGCACTCAAGGCAGAAGCTGGTTCTCGTCCTCATAACTGGAGTGCCACACGAGAAGGCAATGACAAGCGTCACTGCTGCTCCTTGTGTTGCTGTCTGTTTTCTTCAGTCCCTGAAGATGAAGCCTTAGATTTGTTTTTTCGTCTCTCCCTCCTTTCCGTTCCCAATGTGTCACCCCATTGGCTTCTATGGAACCTCACTTCTGCTTAGTATTATGAAAGCGCCACCAAAAAGGCACTATAAAATAGCATTGCCTGTAGGCTCGATCCTACAAACGGCAAATATATTAATGATAAGACAAACACTTCAGCAGGGCCTTAAATCATTTACCAGTTTCCTGTTAATGGCACACCCCTGTTGAGCGACAAGGGTATGCTCAGCAAACCCTTGTTTCACTGTCAAAGGGATCACTCATGTTAGAAGTCCAGGAGCCATCTAAAAGACGAATCTTAGCCCAGCTGTTGACTTGGGGGAAGAAAAAGCTATCATCACTAAAAACAATGAAGACACCAAAGATTATCCCAGATTGAGCCCCGCATAGTGTGAGCAAAGAACACGTCCTACCTTGCTTGGCCAGCTGGTTCAGGTAACTCTCCAGGTCACTCACGCCATGGCTCGTAAAGTAACTGTAATACTGGAAAACAGTGATGACTTCGGAGGACAGGCTGGCGGGAAGCAGGGGCTCAGCTCGGTCCAGGATTTGGGACACCAGGGTGTGAAACACTATTTGGGAGGGGGAGATACGAAGCAGTTTTTAAGAAACACAATCAATCATTCATTCATCTCTCATTCGTCCATCTTTCTATTGAGGTACACGATGGAGTGAAGTCTGTAGAGTTCAGTGTAAAGCATATATATATATACCCATGTAACTATCATTTGTATCAAGATACAGAAATCACTGGGATGCCATTATGTTCTCCTGTGCCCCCTCCCAGTATGCTCCAACCATAGGGACAAACTTCTATCAATTATCAATAGTAGTCAAACTATCAATACATTGGCTTTATCTGTTCTTGAACTTCATATAAATAAAACTATATAGTATGTGCTTTTTGAATCTAGCTCCTTTTGTTCAAAAATTATGTGAGATTCATCCAAATTATTGCTTGCAGCAGTGAATTTAGTCTTTTTGAAAACTGCTGTGTAATATTACCATTTATCCCTTCTCCTGTTGATGGGCATTTGAATTGTTTCCATTTTTGGTTCCTGTGAATAAAGCTGCTATGAACTTTCTTATACATGTCCTCTTAAAAAATGAGGATAAGCTTGTATTTCTCTTGACATATTTAGGAGTGGAATTGCTGGATCATAGGGTAGGAGTATACCTATTCAGTTTCTATAGAAACTGTCAAGCAGTTTTTCCCGAGTGGTTATACCATTTGACACTCCTGTATTGGTGACTTTTTAATGAGAAAAGGATACATACTTCAATAGCAGTACAGACATACGGTCCTTTTCAAAGTCACTGCTGATATTTGGAATGAAAACATGTTCCCTGTCTTTTCTTTCTTTGATTTTTCTGAGTAGATGATGTTTTCTCTGGAGGGGAAGCCTCTTTCCTGGGCTAGCTGCGGCAGGGAGTGTTGAGGGAAATGCACCACCACTTACTACTTTCAGCCCAAAAGACGGAAATATTTCTCTCATTCCTGTTGCCCTGTACCTGGGTCTGCAAGTCCGGGGTAGTCTCTGTTGACGGTTCTGGCAAAGCTGGCCTCTAGCTGCTTAATCACTCTGTCCGCGGAGCTGTGGTAGACCCCAATTGGGGTGCAGCATTTGGTCCAGAAGGACAGCAAAGACAGTTTTTTGTGAAATTCCGGTATAGCTGGAATAGAAGAGCAAGCCCCCATCCCACGACTCAGTGAGACAGATGCAGATGCAGAGATGGACCTGGGTGGGGTGGGGCAGGCATCGCCAGGGGCCTTTCTTTCTTTTTTTAAGACCAGTTTTTAATCAGAACTACAGGATTCCCTTGTTGTTGGCAGGTGGTCCTGAGGGCAAAGAAGTGGAGATGAGGAGCTCATCCAGCCTGGGCACTAAAGAAAAGCCGGCAAAGGCAAACTGTTTGCTTTCCGTGATAGAAAACAGCAGGTCTACCCTTGGGAGAACGTCTAATCCTCCCACCTCCTGTAACTTAGCAAATAAAACTGTGCAGGATCAGAGAATCAAACCCCAGGAGATTTTCTGCAGCGGGGGAACAGAGTAGAGGGTGACTGAAGGAGTTTTTCACCCTTCCCAGGTGGGTCTCCGACTGAAATGATTGAAGAGCCATGTGCCACAGTCAGCGTTTCACTCCAGAGGCTCTGATCAAGCCAAGGGGCTGGAGGAGGACCGGACAGGAGCCTGCATGTCCTGCCGCTTTTCACATCTCTCAGAGCCCTGTCAAGGTCACCTGCTCCTGGGAGGACTGGAAGCAGGAGGCAGCAACGTATAGAAAGAACCTATAGGGAATTTCAAGCCTAACGAGATAATCCAGAAGATCCTAGTTTCCCACTCTTTCTACTATCTGATGGGGAAAAAAAGACACAAATTCTTATCTCTAGGCACTAGTCTTGTAGCCAGACCACACAAGTTCAAAGGTTTGGTCAAATTTTCTATTTAAAATTCTGAACCAAGGATTCTCTTGAAGGCCTTTGACTCCTCGTATTTCTGCCACAGTAGGTTTGGGAACATCTTGCCTTTGACTGTCAACCGCTATGGGGGTTGTCTCAGCCAGCTCCACTGTACAGGGGCAATCCTGATCACCTGTCCCCAGGGGGAACCAGCAGAGGAGGAGGGGCTTCTGTGTATACACTAGAGTCTGCTTCCTGGAGGTGGAGGCCACTCTAGAAAAAGCTAGGTGTCTGCTGCTTTGACTCCGATTCTGAAGCAGGTTGTTAATTATGACCACACTCATGTGGCAACCTTCCTCTAGTCTACAGCCCAAGAGTGCTTCTCTGCCATCCTAACAAAGCCATGAATGGATGCAGGTGGGGACTGGGGCAGGTGGGGTGGGCGGAAGGTTCATGGTGCTACAGTTTGTAAGAACCTGGCGGTGTCACTGCAGGGGCTCACCTTCAATGACAGAGCTGATGTTTCCAATGTTCTCATCGCTGACGGCCGAGAGCTTCTCCATCACCTGGATTTGCCTGGAAAGCTTCTCTAACAGGTTGCTGGCCACAAATGGGGTTTTACTCGAAAGAACAATTTGCTGATAAAACGAACAAAACCACTGGGTCAGTTATTGTTGTCAATAGAGCTCAGCTTCATCCTTCTGAATGAAGAGGGGATGTTAAACTCATACACCTTTCTGTTCCAGTATAGTGTTCCTTATTCCAGGCTGGTTACAACATCTGATGAAATCAGACATGTTTTTGTTGCTTTCAACTTTTTTCATGCCGGGGCAAATTCTAGAGTTTTCTCAGTAGTAGGGCTGCAAAGTTATTATAAAGTTGCCTTTCTGTACATACTGTCAATCCATAAGACCTCTGAAACTTGAAGAGCATATTTAGGTTGCCACTGGTGTGGAAGCAGAAAAAAGATTTGTTTTACAAGTGTAGTTATTTTTCATGGCCTGGATTCATATCATTGTTTTCAAGCTGAAAATTAAGAGCGTGTTGTATAATAATCATAATTACAACAAAAGTTTATCTCATTAATGAGTGCTTACTATGTACCAGGCATTGGTCTGGGCCTTATACATAAATTAGCTCATGTTATTTTGTACAACAACCCAGAAGTGGGTACTTTTGATTTTCCAGTTAACTGATGAGGAAACTGAGGTACAGAGAGGTTAAGCAACCTGTCCAAGAGAACATTAATGGCAAGTGATTTCATTTGTGTGCAGGTCATGAGAATAAAGAGAGCCCTAAGAGGAGAAAGGACAGAAATCAGTGACTGTCTGAAGGTTCTAGTCCTTTCTGTGCCTCTGTCCCCTTCACTTGGCAGGCATGACTGCAGGACGCAGACCTACACCATCATCGTGTATGGTCTCAAGCATTTGGGCTCTAAAGCAAAATGAATTTTTCAAATTCAAAAGTCAAGCATTATATACAAATGCCTTTCATGTAAAAAAAATTGAGTAGAAAAGAACTGCTCTATTTTAAACATAATTATAGCTATTATAATTCTTATGGAATACCCATTTTTATCTCTTTGCAATTATATACCAAATGAATAAGCAAGCTTCCTGATTCAGGTTGTTGTTCAGTTGCTCAGCCATGTCCGACTCTATGCAACTCCACGGACTGCAACATGCCAGGTTTCCCCGACTTTCATCATCTCCCAGAACTTGCTCAATCGCATATCCTTTGAATCAGTGATGCCATCCAACCATCTTGTGAATTAGAAATCAGTTTTCTACCTTGATTTCTACTTTATTCTACACCTTTATGTCTATCTCTTTTGTTTTTCTTTTCTCTTTTTAAATTTAAAGATCTAATTGGCTTTATTAAACAGTTCATGAATTGGGCAGTGTCCCATGTACCACGTAGTAATGGACTAGGTGGGACTACTCCCTCTTGTTTTTTCTAGTATTGTTGTTCCCCACAGAAGAGTTGAATTTGTTATAACCATGGCCTCACTGTAGAGAGAAACACCGCACTAACTCTTGTATGCCAATTAGTCTTTGAGCAAACACATCCATCCCTTGATGGAACAGAATTCTCCCATGTCTCACGAAGTAATGACTTTACGTCTGAAAGGTGAACAGGGAGTTTGCTTAGCAGAGTCTCGGGCTCACCAAGGACAAAGGGCTGTGAACACCATCTCATTCCAATGCTTGGTGAATAGAGAATAGCTGTAAGTCAACAACAATCCTTGTTCATTTCGGTCAGAAAAAATGTGCACCATCTGCCAGACTGTTGTCAGTACCTGGCTTATAAATTAAACACTCAACAAAAGAGATCCACTGGGGTACTGGCCAACCTAGTGCAAGAGTCATAACTGCCTACCAGCTTCCCACAGAATGTGAGTATCTGAGGCGGCTTTGAGGGTCTCTATTCATGGAGAAACAGATTTTTCTGTATCTCGTCATGGGTGTGTTATTGAAAAAGCAATGTTAACCCATTCCCAGCCTCCCTGGGTCCTTCCTCCCCACCCTGCCTCAGGCTTCCAATTGAACACATGCTCTTAAAAGCATGATTTCTCCTCTTTGTGCGCTTTTCCTGCCTGGCCCAGCCCCTTACAACCATTATACATTTGCTTTCACTTTCTGTTCCTGATTCCCATACACTGAGGCAAGGTGAGAGAAGAACAAGATTGGGAAAAGACCAACCTCTGGGAGAGGAGGAAGCATTCATGCAGATGCTTGGGGGAAAGTGCTTTGTTCGACAGCTGAAACCCTCGCTGCAACAAAAGAATGTCAAAATAGTTGTTCCACTGCAGATGGTGACTGCAGCCATGAAATTAAGACACTTGTTCCTTGGAAGAAAAGCTATGATCAACCTAGACAGCATATTAAAAAGCAGAGACATCACTTTGCCGACAAATGTCCATCTAGTCAAAGCTATGGCTTTTCCATTAGTGGTGTACGGATGTGAAAGAGGGATCATGAAAAAGGCTGAGCACCAAAGAACTGATGCTTCCGAACTGTGGTGGTGGAGAGGACTCTTCAGAGTCCCTTGGACTGTAAGGAGATTGAACCAGTCAGTCCTAAATGAAATGAACCCTGAATATTCATTGGAAGAACTGATGCTGAAGCTGATAACTCTTTGGTCACCTGATGCAAGCAGCTGACTCACTGGAAAAGACCCTGATGTTGGGAAAGACTGAGGGCAAGAGAAAAAGGGAGTGACAGAGGATGAGATAGTTAGATGGCATCACTGATTCAATGGACATGAGCTTGAGCAAACTCAGGGAGAAAGTGAAGTATGGGGAAGCCTGGCATGCTCCATGGGGTAGCACAGAGTTGGACATGACTGAGTGACTGAACGGCAACAACTGTGGCAAAATCTTAAGTGGTAAACCAGCCTGATATGAGAAGAAAAATGAGCCCCAGGGTGTCCCAGAATGAAAATGAACTGGTGAGGATAATGGCTGTAAAATATTCTTTCTCATTGTTTATTAGTACTTATTCGCAATCTGGGAAACTGTGGTTATATTCTGTAGCATTTTGCCTTTAGCTGTCCAGGTGATGGAAAGCTAACTAATGTGTTGGGTTTATGTTAACATAAGTTCAGTAATACTGGCTTTCAAAGTCCATTTGTAGATGGCAGAATGCAAATTCCCTTTTTTAAAAAATCACAGGACTTCCCTGGTGGTTCAGTGGTTAATACTCCTCGCTTCCACTGCAGAGGGCATGAGTTCCATCCCTGGTCAGGGAACTAAGATCCCATATGCTGGGAAGTGTGACCAAATAATTAAAATTTAAAAATCACATTACTCTCACCTATTATCGAATAATTTGAAAGCGAGAGCTCACTACATGTCACTTACTACCTGTTAAGGTCTGAAGATCTAGACATTTTTAATTTATAAAAATTTATTTTTTTGGCCATGCTGTGCGGCATGTGGGACCTCACTTCCACGTCCAGGATGGCATTCACACCCTCTGCAGTGGACGTGTATAGTCTTAACCACAGGACCACCAGGGAAGTCCCTGGAGACCTAGATTTTAAGATGAAAAACCCAGGGTTGAAGGAAGATGGCCATGCAATTTAGTTTTTGAGTTCAAATCAAAGCAGATGAGATAGGGCACGTTCAGGGAGGTTTGGCCGTAGATGATTACGCTCACATTCCTGAATTCTCCTTTTCCTGGGAAAACTGAAAAAAAGGAAGCACACATTCTTGGTGCATCAACAGCCTGGGCTCTAAAAACCTGGTTCAGTCGCCAGTCCTACCTGGACGAGCTGGGTGCAGTACTGGAGGTGCCTGATGATGGTAAGGTCCAGGCTTTCATTCCCCGTGGTCAGCGGGAGAGGGCTTCCTGCCACACTAGTCCCAACTCCCGTGTCCTCAGTCAGGGCTTCGCTGAGATGCCCCCTGGCTTCTGGGTGAACCGATCTGTAACTGTTGAAGCAGGAAGGGGAGCGAAACGTTAGCTGTTTCTTTCTGCACGGAGACCACAGGTCAAAACTCAACATGGCTTGTGTCAGGCCCCCACAGCACCCACTGGAAAGTCTTGCATTTCCTACCTCAAAAAATTGAGATACCCTTCAAATACTACTTTATCACTAAGCCTGGTCACCAATTTGCCTAATGTTAAAAAGATCCTACAAATAGATTGCTTCCAGAGTTCTCTGCTTCTCAAGTACAATGAACTATTTGTAAAGTTGTCTCACCAAGAAGTCTTCTGAAATGTGACCTCATTTGGGGGCATATTTGTGCTCTGTTGATGGGGTGATTTGCCAAATTTCTGGGATAAAACTGTCCTCTGTATTTGTGGTTTCCCAAGAGCAATACCATTAAAATAATCAGTCAAGGCTTTTTCCTGGCCTTGAATCAACTGCCACTTGAAGAAAAAGAGAAGGCATAGCCACTGGGAAGAAACATGATGTCTGCAAAAAGGGGCATTTGCATCACTTTCTTCTGCTTTGCAAGCTTTGTGTAAACACTGCTGAAATATCTAAAGTTGTATCATGATGGGCACTTACATTTAAAGATAGGTGTGTTGTATTTATTATCTAATTTTATTCCTAAAATGAATCTGTGCAGAGGGGAGAGGGAGAGAAGAGTCTCATTTCACCCATGGAAGGAATGACCAGTAGAGATGTTAACTACAGCATCCTAGTTCACACAGCTAGGTGATTTTGGGGTTCTAGTTTCATGCTCCCCAGTCTCCACAATTTAAAAAGATCATGCACCAGAATTTAAAGGCATTGACTGCTTTACCCTGCTTCCAAGAGGAGAACATTCAGCTTCTAGTCAATCCACATTTAAAACACACACACATTTACCCTAAACATCTGATAACACACAGTAGGACTGATCACATTAGCCATCTTCTTTAATAGGAATGTTCTGTAGAATTTACAAAGGCTATGATATTTTTGTTCTTAAAATGCTTATATTAAGAAGAAAAGCCTTGATCTATTATGTAATAGTTTCAGCTAACAAGTATACAAGAAGAGGTTTAAGAAGCATTTCACAAATGCAATCAAGTTAGAAAATCTCAGGGTAGAATGCAGAAAGACAACTGAAACATGACATTCATTTCATAAATTCTCTTTGTTACACTCCCAGTTTGCTCAAGGGATAAATTCTATTTCTCCCCTTTTCTTTTCCTGGTTTCATTTTGGCAGAAGAAACCCTCCGGGAATAACACAACTTCAAAATATTAACACCACTCAGAGGAGTTTGTGAAGGTTGAACAGTCATAGCTTATTGTAATTTGAAAACCTGTGCATATAATATGTCAAAAGGAAAGATGGATGGAAATCCACCTTTTCCTTCGGGAAAATGTTTTTGCTTTTTTTTTTTTTTCTTGCAGCAAATTGGTGGACCTATGTTCACTGTGCTTACAGAATGGACCCCAGGCTCTAGCTCTAAGCATGTGGTTTGGTACAACAAAGCCCAGGAAGAAAGTGATAATATTTCATCTTTATCCTCCCTTCCCACTGCCCTGATTCATCTCCATCCTAGAGAAGGCCATATTCTCTCCCCAGAGGCCTGTAGATCCACTGGCAGATATCAGTTATTAGTCATCCCTTTCTACATTCTGAGGAAAATATGTGCCATGGGTTTTAAGCCTGGTTTTGAAACAGTACTGATGAGCTTAATCAACTGCAAAGACCCAACAGCCAAAAGGAATAGAGAGATAAGGGATTGGAAAAGCAAAATCTAACAAAATGAAGAAATTAGGAATAAGATGCAAATCAAGGAGAACCAGGTCAAGACTGATGATCCAGTAAGAGTTCTCCAGAAACATAGTATGTGGAGTTAATTTGAAATTCATTACCCTGGGGCCAAGCTGTAGTCACTGAAACCTATTACAAGATGGATATGTACATATCCATACTTCTACATAAGTGTACATATGCTTGTACAAAAATTTCCCTTTCATTTATAAAAAGTAAAATTGCATTTTTCTTAAACAACACCGAAAGAGATGAACTGTATTTAAAAATTGTACAGGGCAGTGAAAGGGGTCTGTAAACCAATTCAGGTAGAGAGTTTTATCTTCCTGAAGATGCGTATCAGGTCCTATCTGGTAGCAATAAACGACTGCTGTACCAGGAATGAGAGTGGAAACAGAAGCAGCTGCTGACTTCAAGACTTACCTATTTTTCTCAGTCTCAGTGTCTGAAAATACTGAGTCAGCACCTCCTCCAACATTACAAACCTCATCACCATCCTCCTCCTCCTCGTCAAAATCAGAGGTGTTCAGGAAATCAAAGCTTTCTAAAGCACTTTCAACAGTAAGACTTAAACTGGAAGACCTGCTTCGGCTTACTGCTGGCTTGCACTGCAAAGGCAGAAGGTACCAAGGAGAATATCAACATATTCGGAAGGAGAAACACAACAAAGACACCCAACGGGAGATGCGACACTTTCTTTTTTTTCAAGCTTTTATTTTTATTTTTTTGTTAGCATTAAAAAAAATTCATTTAAAAATCTTCTTATAAAAAAGTACAACCATGGATAAAGTGACACAGTATCTGGGATTTGTTCCAAAAGAATCTGGAGGGAAGGAAGCAGGTAGAGAAAGACAAGTTTGGCCATGAGTTGATCATTGTGGAAATGTGCTGATGGCCACATTAGGATCTATTATTTGATCCTTTTTATTCCTGTTTGAAATATTTGTAATCAAAAGTTTTAAAAATATTACAGTCAGAAAGTCTTGGGAAACAGAATGGCTATTCTCTCTCTTAATACTGCTCAACTTCAAATAAAATTCAACTGGCAGACAAATCTAAGAGGTCAATGCCAGCTACTAACCGATCTCTTAACTCCAAGTGGCAACGTGGTCTGTGCCCTGAGACAGGGCGAGCTAAGGCACCTGTCCTAAAGGATTCACAAAACAAATCTCAGAAACAGAAAACTACTCAGATTCACCAATGCATACTCTCTACGTAGATTTAAATACTAATTTTACATTCACAGCATGTAATTTTCCTTTGAGCATCGAGGAGAAAATTTTTTTCCTTTGAGCACGAGCATGACAAGGAGCGGCTGTGCTTCCCTTACAAGTTTGTCTTTGAAGGAACAACTTCCATCTCTCCCCTGACTGGGCCCTGGAATTATGTGCGCAAATCCATTCTATGGCCTGGAGAACTCTGTATTTCTGGACATTAAACAGAAACATTACAAACAGGGTAATGCCCGTTGCTTTGGGCACAGCGATGGGGAGAAGTTCTTCCAAACAGTCAAAAGGATGTTGGGAGGGATCGAACGGGACAAATCCTGCAAGTAAAAGGAGCTAAATGTCCTCCATCCAGTTAGGTGGCACTCCCTGCTGACTTCGTTACACAGGGTCGGAAGGGCCTGGCAGGAGTCTGAGTCTGTTAAATCAGAGTTGTTTCATTCGCCCTCAGTCATCTCCGTCCAAGAGGCAGCACCATTTAGTTTCTGATCCTCAAGGTGTTTAGCATCCTAGGAGTGTGAAGGAGGAAAAAAAGAGAATGCTTTGCCAGCAGATGCTTTAATCCTGGCTGGAGACAAAGCCACTTGCCCCAGACCTTGACTCTAATGTCATTTTCCATCTCAGAGAGAGAGGAGGAGCCATTCCCAACTCAACCCACTTCTAGGGTCTTCCTTCCTAAGCTAGACTGCAGAACCTGACCGTGCACAGTATGGATGTGTTTAAATACGATCAAAAGAAAGGGGGGAAGTTAAGAATTTTAGGACAGTTTTGGAACAAGAGCAGATTGGAATAAAAATCTTGAAAGAAACTGACAGCCACCACGTTTTTAGAAGACTTAATGGATGACTTGCTCAGTGCTTCCTGGTGGACTGAGCACTCCAGATGCCTGGAAATGGGGGCTGCCATCACACTAGCTTTCTTTGAGGCATTTATTTTAGGTGGATTGTGTCTTGGCTCTTCACATTTAATACCTTTCTGCCCACTAAGCAAAGCTGGTCAACTGTGCAGATAAGCACTTGTTGAAGGGATCAAAGAAGTTTTCCCTGGGATACTAGATAAGCAGCCTCCATCCACGAGTCCTGAGCTGATGCTCTGGAGTTATGTTTGATGGGAAGCAGATTCAACGTGCCCTTCCCTGCTGCTAAGAGGCTATACCTACAGCAGAATCAATCTGTCAGGAGCAATAGAGGACGTGGAGAGTCAGAGCCTGAATTCTCCTCTGCCCTGGGCAGACATGCCCTCCAGAGCCAGGTCAGCATGACCGCAACTGTTAGAATAGCCTTGGGAAGGTAGTTCCAGATGCCACGGGGAAGGCCACATTTTCAAACTGTCATATCGACGGATGCAACAGACTTCTGTGGGCTGACTCTCTGCTTGCCCCTGGCACTGTATTTTCAAGCTGATCTTATAGAACAGGTCCCCAAAGAACTGCTCTTTCAAGAGAAAGGATCCAAGTTCTCTTCTTTATGGCACTAGACATCAGAGTGGCAAAGCAAAGAATATAAGAAGCGGCAGTGGGTTTCAGGACAGAAGATCCAGTTCTGTCTTCTTGTGCCATGTTTTTAAAAACTTAATCTTTATTAAATTTTATCTACCAAGTGGAGGCGGATACATTCTGGGGTAGCAATAATGACCTCATTATGAGACTCTCCTGACTAGGAGGAAATCACCTTTCTGAATCCTCTCTTCCCATGTCTATCCTGAGTGGTCTAATTGGGAACAAGAGAGGAAGATAGCTCTAGTGGAGTCAGGGTCCTCTGGCTTCTAGATTATTTGTGAGTGATTAATCTGGGATTCTAATTCACTGATTTGGGCCAACTGCTGAGAAGGGAATCCTCTAGGAGGTAGTGCCCAGGGCAGGGAGAGATGCCCGTGGTCCTCACATCCTGGCTGCCCAACTCTGTCTTCAACCAGGGAAGGCCCTTCCTGCTTCCTGGAAACTCCGAGAGGGACCCTCTCCAGTAACATCTCAATGAGATATGATGCTCAAAAGGCCACCATTCATTTCACATTTGGGATCTGAATGATAAACTCTGGGGCTGAGGGAGTCTAGATATTCTCTAGAGCTCTTAATTTAACTCCCAGTCATTCTCCTAAAGTTGATCCGTTGTCAGGAAAATAAAAATTAATATATGCTGCTGCTGCTGCTGAGTTGCTTCAGTCATGTCGGACTCTGTGCGAGCCCATAGACGGTAGCCCACCAGGCTCCACCGCCCCTGGGATTCTCTAGGCAAGAACACTGGAGTGGGTTGCCATTTCCTTCTCCCATGCATGAAAGTGAAAAGTGAAAGTGAAGTCGCTCAGTCATGTCCGACTCTTCGGGACCCCATGGACGGCAGCCCACCAGGCTCCTCGGTCCATGGGATTTGCCAGGCAAGAGTATTGGAGTGTGGTGCCACTAGTATTAAATGGCAACCCACTCTAGTATTCTTGCCTGGGAAATCCCACAGACAGAGGAGCCTAAGAGTTACAGTCCATGGGGTTGCAAAAACTGTCAAATATGACTTAGCACCTAAACAACAACTAGTATTAGAAAATAAATGCCATTTGGTGGTGGTTTAGGGGCTTCCCTGGAAGTTTAGTTGGTAAAGAATCCACCTGCAATGCAGGAGACCTGGGTTCGATCCCTGGGTCGAGAAGATCCCCTGAAGAAGGAAATGGCAACCCACTCCAGTATTCTTGCCTAGAGAATCCCACGGACAGAGGAGCCTGGTAGGCTACAGTCCTTGGGGTTACAAAGAGTCAGACAGGACTCAGCAACTAAATAACAACTAGTATTAAAAAAATCAATGTCATTTACATATTAATTATCTACTGATCCTGTGATAGGGAAGGATTAAAAAAAAAGATAGTCTATTTTACATAGAATGTTGGCTTAAGAGACTGTCTCGGAGACTAATCCAATTTCCCTGAAAAGGTACTTACTTTTAGAATATCATCCAGGTGCATGACTTCTTGGTTCAGATCCTGAAACTCTTTATACTGCTCTTTGTGTGGTTCTAACGCAAGGAAAAGCCCATTAAAGGCGTCCTCTAGGCTTCCATCCAGGAAAGACCTACAGCCTTCCGACTCTGCACTGACCGAGCCCTCCAAGAGCAGCCTCTCCTTGGCCGCCGGCACCTCTGCCGAGGTGAGCCTCTTGACCAGCTGCTTCGTGATGTTTCCTTCAAAAGTGTCCAGCTCCACGGGCTTGAGTTCAGAGGCCTCTTGCAGAAGGGCCTCTTGTAAAAGGGCCTCTGCAACTCCCTTCTGCAGGAACAGGCGCTCTGGCCCGGCAGCAGTGGCCGCTCGGCAGCCCTTGGGCTTCCTCGTCCCCTGGGTCTCTCCCTCGGGGTGAGACCGGGGCTCTGAGCCTTCTCTCGAGGAGCTGCTGCAAGAGGCTGAGCTGGAGTCCTCCAAGCCCTCGCTCTGGGAGGACTGACTGCCTGGGGGCAGCTCTGCGGAGGTGACGGTGATTTCTGGATTTGCCGTGCTCGCGCCAGGGAGAGAGTCAGCTGGGCCGGGGGCGAGGGTGCAGTCCCCGTTGGGCAGGTCGCTGAAGCTGAGGGACAGTGGCATTTTCTCCTCGGCTGCCTTCCCGTTTTCAAAGATGTCATCAGGTAGATTTGACTGTAGATAAGAGGCAAATCATTATGATTTTGGAAACAAGGGATGTGTTTGGCCTTGTTCATTTCCAGACAAAATGTAAGACAATTAAAATAAGAAACAGACCTTTCACGATATTAACATTGTATTTGTTGATTGTGTGTGTGTGTGTGTGTGTCTGCAAGCATGGCAAAACAAAACAAGCCTTTAAAAACTCTATTTCCATTGCTGAACCTGTGTAAAAGTTCATTGTACTGGTCTCAGGTTTGAAATTTTTGAAACAAAAAATTTGGAGGCAGGGGGTGCTTGTTTCCTAAATCCCAGGATCTCACAGTATCTGGCAGCCATAGTTAAGAACACCACTGGTTCTTTTTTTTTTTTTGGCATCAATCTTAAAGGGCTTTCCAGCATTCATGCTATTTCATTCAAAAGATGTGATGCTTTGTTCTGCTTCATTTCTCATGAATTATTTTTGAAAATCTCTACCCTCAAATCCCAAGCCCTGGAAAATGTTTTATTAATTCAGTAACCATGCCACAAATAATTCAAGGCCAGAAATATATTTGCAGAGCTTCTATAAAAAGAGGAGAGAAAGACTGATGAACTAAATAACTGTGTTCCAGGGCTGCAAACCCCAGAGCTCCCAGGGTGTCTGGAAGCCTTGGGTGCTCTGCTGGACAGCCCCAGCTCTGTGATCCGTGAAGCAGAACTCAGAAGACAGAGGTCAGAAATACCCAGGTAACCAAGATAATTCATTTATGCAGGCATTAACAATCTCTAAGTCATCTTTCCTGACACTGTGGTCTGCATGGTGTTGAAGTGCCAAACACTGTTCAGTGGGAAAAGTTTTCTAGTTATTTGAGATCGACTCCTTCAAAATGAATACTTTCTCTTGGATTCCAGATTTGATTGTTTAAGTAAATATAAGTACCTAGTTTAATTTCATATAAAACAATGAGGGACTTTCCTGGTGGTGAAGTGGTTAGGACTTTGTGCTTCCACAGCAAGAGGCACAGGTTTGATCCCCAGTCAGGGAACTAAGGTCCCACATGCCATGTGGCATTGACAAACAATAAAAAAAATTTAAAAACAACAACAACAATTGATCGTGACAGTGCTGGGAATACATCCAGGAAACAAAAATATTGCAGCAAGTGAAGTGGGGAGCAGACAGAAAGTGGCTCCCCGTTCTCCTCCAGCAATGTCCCTGCTCCCAACACCTGCAGTTTCAACCCAAACTCTCCACTCTCGTCTGGTTGGAACCTCAGGATGTGTCACTGGGACCCTCAAGTGACCTCTGCAAGCTCAGTTTCTTTGTGTCTAAAACAGAATGTTTTCCTGGATTAGTGATTACTGAAAAGTGCTCCCCAGAGTCGGGGTGGGGGGGGGGGGGTGGCGGGGCGGGATGGGGAGGGGGTGGAGGGAGCTGCAGGGACCGTTGTGGGGGGCGCCAACTGCTCCCCTTACTACTGCCAGCTCCTTCACTTCAGTTTCCTTCCTCCTCTATCTGTACCCTCCTCTCATCATCCCCCAAACAGGCTTTATGCCTCCAGGGAGCGATGAAAGAGGAAGCTTCTGGGGAGAGATGGAGGAAGGCTGAGTCCTGCTCCCGGCACTTCCTCCATGGGGTCCCCTGGGCATCTCACAGAATCCCCGTCCTCTGAGCTGTCTGGCCCAGCCTCAACTCACTTTCAGAATATACACTCCTAGCAGCTCTGAGGGAGGTGGAAGCCTTGGCTAAGTAAGGAAGGGGGGGACCTTGGGTGATCTCGATTATTTAAATTCCAAACTCCTCTTCAGCCATTTCTCTGCAGCCTCACATTCCCAAGCCCATATTTGTTGGACTTCAGCGGCAAAGGTTGAGTTAGACTGAGCTGCCTGCCGAAGGGGCCGTACCAGGTGCCAAGGGGCCGAGCCTACAAACAGGCACAGGAGGGCTGGAATGTTGTAACTGATAGGTGATGCGGGCGCTGGAGCAAGGGGGTGGCTGCAGCCTGGGAGAGAGACAACCTGGAACTCAGCCCTGGAAGACAGAGAAGAAAGGAAGGAGGGGGAGGAAGTGTGTTCTAGAAGGAAAAACAGTCTGCAGGAGATCCTGAGAGGGAGGGTGCATGGGGAGGCAGGGCGCTGGGCAGAGAATGAAGCCTGGAGAGACGGGAGGTGGGCCTGGAGAGCCGGGCTGGAAGGGAACTGGCTGCTCTGAAGAGTCTGTGTTCATCAAGTTCAAAAGGCTTTATGAACATATAGTTCAAAAGGCTTTAGGAAACCATCACATTTTTTTTCTAATCTTGCTCTTGTTTAAACGATGTGACTAAAATCGCTGCCAACTCCCTCCCCAGCCCTCTGACTCGCACTGTATGAGCATGAATATACACTTGGCGTTGGTAGTTACTCCAGCAGCTGGTGCCTGCTTTATCTTTCCCATATCGTCTTCCCACTTCCCTTGGAAATTTTATTGGAGTTTAGCCCCATCCATTTTACCGGTGGTTTTTTTTTTCAATGAATAAGAGGTTATTATTATTATTATTATTATTAACCAGAAGACTTTTAACCCTTTCCTCTCTGGACATTCAAAGATTACTTTATATGTCTGTGAAGGGCAGAACACGCCATGTATGTACATACATAAGTGTATGTTTATTCTCCTGTGACATAAAGGGCAACACATATCATGTAGGTAACTTATTACATCTTTGACTGAAAATTAGAGTCTCTTTTACTATGATAGTATAAAACACACTAAGGCTAAGAACCTCTTTCAATAAAAAGAGCTCTAGGAAAATTGGTTTAAATCTTTCTGACTTCCTCAAATGCCAGTTTTTGAAGGCTACAACTGTAAAGATTGATATTAGTGATACATTAGCTTAACTTGTGAATGAGAACCTTCTTTGACTTCATGTGTGACTGTGTTTTTTTAAATGACAATCTTGTTACCATGGATATCTTTGCCACAGTGCAAAAAAGTCACAGCACAAAAGCAGAGATCGTGGGAAGGGAAGGACAAACGGCCTCTCTCACAAAGGTGCATGCAAGCCCAAATTTCCCACCCTGCAGACAGGAGACCTGTAACCGTTAGCCAGTGAGCATGAGAGCGAAGATAAAGCAAGAGGCATGCCAAAGCATACATGCCACCAGCCCCCAAAGGCAAGCACATCACACCCCAGCGGGCCACCCACACTCACATAAAACTCTAGCACGGCCTTGGGTCTCAGCCTGAGGGAGGGCAGGTCACTGAAAGAGCGGCTGCGGTGCAGCTTGGCAAAGAAAGAGTCTTGCAAGGCACTCAAGACAGACAGCCTTGGCTTGTCTGGTGAAGGATGCAACCATCTCTTCAGAAGTCAAAGCAAGATGGGGAGTTAGTGGAAAGTAGCAGGTTACTATGTGTCTGTCAGCTCTTAAGCAAGCGTTGCTGATTAAAACAAGGAGCC
This sequence comes from Budorcas taxicolor, assembly GCF_023091745.1. Lineage (NCBI taxonomy): Eukaryota > Metazoa > Chordata > Mammalia > Artiodactyla > Bovidae > Budorcas > Budorcas taxicolor. Next base: position 27,809,373 of record NC_068920.1, read on the forward strand.
TTTATTTACACCTACTTCTTTAAAAGGCTGATCTCAGAGAACGGATGGAAAAGTTGATATGCGTTGATCAAAGTAACAGGTAAATGGGGGTGGGGAGCAGAGCAGGGATAGAGCGGGTTGACCCCTTGGGCACCGGTGGCCACGGGCATCTAGGCATGTGCTTCCCTTAGTCACCACTGGGTTAGGGTGAACTTGAAGATGACATCACAGTCGGCCCTCCCCTCTGTATCCGAGGGTTATGCATCCATGGAAAAGAAATTCCCGAAAGTTCCAAAAAGGAAAGCTTCAATTTGCCAATTTGCTGGCAACTATTTACATAGCATTTACACTGTATTTACAATTATTTATGCGTCATTTCCATTACATTAAGTATCATAGATAATCTAGAGGTGATCTAGCATACACGGGAGGATGTGAAGGTTATGTGCAAACACTGCCATTTCATATAAAAGACTGACTGGAGCATCTTCGGATTTTGCTATCAAAAGGGTGAACCCCCGAGGATACAGAGAGGTGACTGCATTAAGAATTATCGAGACTCCCTAACACTGTACGTTAAGCATTTCAGAGGCTGGATGCAAGCACTGCCTCAGGTTCATCACCTCTCCTCCAGAAAGCACACAAAACTTACAAAGAAGGAGTGATCTTTGAAGGTGGGCGTTTCCGGAGTACCCTGGCTATACATGGACATTCTTCTCTGGAGGGCGGCCACCTTGTTCCCAGCGCCCGAGGATGGGGTCATGTCCTCCACGTCAAACGGACTGCAAAACAACAGGACCCCATGAACGCATGCTTGTTAAAATCACCCATCATCACCGGACCGCAGGCCAAGAAAGCACCTCATTATACTAACGTAAACTCAGCCAGTGGGAACTGGGCTTGCTGTCTGTTGTTCAGTCACTAAGTCATGTCTGACTCTGTGACCCCTTGGACTATAGCCGGCGAGGCTCCTCTGTCCAGGCAAGAATACTGGAGTAGGCTGCCATTCCCTTCTCCAGGAATTATCCTGACCCAGGGACAGAACCCGCGTCTCCTGTGTTGGCAGGCAGATTCTTTACCACTGAGCCACCAGGGAAGCTGGAGAGCTGGGCTGGTTTTGGCCGAATTGGTCTGTCACCAAACAAACCATGATTTTAAAAAAGTGGAGCAGAAAAAGAAGTCTAGACTCACCCAAAGGACCACAGATTATCATCACAGCTTTAAGTACAATTTATGTGCACACCTGGATACCAATTAAATCTGCTTCTTCATGCATATTAGAGACATAAACATAAAGAATCTGCCTGTGATGCAGGAGCCACAGGAGATGTGGGTTTGATCTCTAGGTCAGGAAGATCCCCTGGAGGAGGGCACATCAACCCACTCCAGTATTCTTGCCTGGAGAATCCCAGGGATAGAGGAGCCTGGGATGTTACAGTCCATAGAGTCGCAAAGAGTTGGACATGAATGAAGTGACTTAGCGTAACACAAGATGTTGAAGAAGTCTGTAAAAATTCCTGGAGCTTTGCAAGGACAGATGCTTTAATGATACAGGAGAGAAATAGATTATTGTTTGGTTCTGAAGAAAACACTCCTGTTCATTTCAGTTCACCCAGCGCCTGCTGCGTGACTGAGAGGACAAAAGTGTTCACAATGATGCCATTAGTCATCCTGACATGGGCTCATCCAGCAGGGGCTTGCATTTGAGATGTCAGTGGTTACAAATTATGAGGAGAGACGGGCTAGGCAACTCATGTGGACACTGTTTTAGTGACAAGGTTACACGTCTTTGCTGCTTCCATGCCTGACCCTCTGTGTTGTAAAGGGGCCCAGACGTTAATATTCGACAGGCCCTCGTTACTTGGTAACATGGGCATAAGATCAACTGTTGTGAGCAACCAGTGTTTCATAACTTAGCAAGACCTTTCCTATGGGACGACTTCAGAAAACCACTTGTTATTTGGAGGATAATTGCTTTACAATGTTGTGTTGGTTTCAGCCATACAACAACGTGTATCAGCCATAAGTATACATATGGCCCCTCCCTCTTGAGCCTCCTTGCCACCCCCTACCCCTCTTAGCAGAAAACTACTTTTAAGTTCCTTACTTTGACAAAAGATTTCTCTTGCCCTTTGGAAATATTCTATTTCAGCATTTAGAGTATGGAGAGACTAAAGATATCCAAAGCTTTCCAAAGCACTGTATGATGTCTGAGATAAAGACGATTAAGCAATTAAGACACCACAGCAAGCATCAGGATCTTTCTGCAGACAAAATATGGACCGTTTCTTTCCTTCACATCAGTTGACTTGAGAGATACATTTCTTTATATACGTTCAAGGGTTGAGGAGGACGGACGGAGGCAGGATAAAATGTTTAAAAACAGAAAGTCAAAGAGGAGAGTAGTGATATGATATTAACATGTGTGAACACCTAGCAACCCTAGTAAAGAGATTCCTGGGCCCTGGGGTGGGGCCTGAGAGTCAGCGTTCATGCCAAGCTCCTTGGTGATTCTGATGGTCCACGCGCCACCCCGGGAATAGCACGAGCCTGTGACATGTATTTTCACTGCGATGATATAAAAAAGGGCAACTTACTACCAGGTGATTTCCAGGTTGAGTTTGATGGTGCCAAGGTCATTGATGTCCACAGCCACCACCTGAGGTCGGGCTGCAAACAGCTCTTTGGTCTCACAGGTCACACTGCCCACCAGGAGGTGAGTCGCCAGCCCTTTGAGTTCTGTGACCTGGTGAGAGAGGGAAGGGAGAAAGGCCTTACAGGACAGCGCTGGACGAAGGCAGCCCCTCTCCTTTGTTTTTCTTGGCCAGGGGAGGCACTGCAGAATCATATCTGAAGCTGGAGGTGGGTGTTTCCCAAGCCCGCTCACATTTACACTGCCCGCTCTGACACGAGGGTGGGTCTGGGGATGTGCTTGTAGCACAGACAGTGGTCTGGGGGGTGGAGGGGCAGCAGGCAGAGGTCTCAGGGACAGGTCTCCATGACAGATGTCTTTGCTGTGGCAGCAGCAAAGACAACACACAGCAGTGCCGATCCCGTACCTTGATGGAAATGAACCCGACTATCAGCGGCAGGAACACCATCTCTTCTCCATCCCAGCTCTGTTTGCCGTTTACCTCTATCCTGCCTTTCAGTTTCCACCTCTGTCGGCCATACTTCATGAAAATCTAGAGAGAAGACGCCAAAGGGTCCTCAGGTTCCATTGCCCTCACCCGCCTCCCCTCCAAACACCAGGATCAAAAAGGCAGGTAACAACCGCTCCTCCCCTTCTCCAGCATCCTCACGCCACATCCTGACTGTTGCTTCTTCCAAATTCTCGGGGTGGGAGTGGGTGGAGCAGAGGACCAGTGGGGAAAGACTTTCAAAAGGGAGTAAGTTGCGCTCCTCTAGGACCCAGTGCGGAGGGCTTCCTTTAAAAAAAGGTTATTTTATCAAGCCCTTCAGCTCACTCAGGTCAACCAGCTCTTTCTCTCCTTAGTTCTGCTTCAGTAGAACCACCACTGGATTAATTCTGCACACTCCCCAGCCCCTTCAGAGAGACAAGGTGCCAACAGCTAAAATCTACTCAGCGGCCAGAAGCAAGAAGTAAGACATCCTCCTTTTGGGAAAGGGAGATGGAGCTGGACAAGGATTTTGAAACCTGACACACTCTGGGGAGAGGGTGTGCAGACTCCCCTCAGTCAGACAGCTTTACTGGTTAGAGGAAGATACAGTCCCCCAACCTCCCACCAAGATGAATGATTAGAGAAGGTTCTGGAGGTGACGGTTAGATGAAATAATTATGCAGGTTCCCTTTTGAAAAGGAAAAAGATAAAAAAACTTTTTTTACTTTATGGAGTATACTTTTTATAAAGAAAGATCTAGATTTCACAATTCTTCACTCCTGATACTTGCAAGAAGTCATAATCTTGGATTGGATCTTGGGTCAGGAAAAAGCTGCTATCGAGGACAATATTGGGGCACAGAAAAACATGACTGTAGATCTCATGTCTAACGATACGAGCTAAGGGATCAATGCTAAGTCTGCTCATGTCAAGAACTGGACAATGTTTATATGACGGAATGTCTTCCTGTATTCAGGAAAATAATTCATGCGTGAAGGGTCATGATATCTGTGCATTAATCTACAATGGTTCAGAAAAATAACAACAACAATATTAACAATAATAAAGCAAATGTGGCATAATGTTAAAAATTAGTGTCTAGATGACCCATATATGAGAGGTCTTATCCTAATCTCTAAACTTTTTATTTTTTTAATTTTTATTTTTACTTTATTTTACTTTACAATAATGTATTGGTTTTGCCATACATTGACACTTTCTTATGGGCCCAAATTTCTTTTTCAAAATGAAAAAAATACAAATAAAAAGACAATTGAAGAGGCAAAATAATGACAACTGACTCTTGTCTCTCAAGTCCAACACCCAGACTGATACCATACTTACTTCATATTGATCTCCAGGGCAGAGGCGAGCAAAGCCAGCCAGACCTGTGAGCAAGCAGTTGGGATCAGAGACACAAAGTCAGTTTCTCCTCTTTACAAACCCTCACTGGCACATTTATAAAACTCAAAGTGTCAGGCCTTTGTGAAACCTCATGTAATATCTTCTGGGGACCCTCTGTGGGCACAGCTATTGTTGGGAATTCCATCTATCTCAGCGAGAGAGGACATTCCTTGCTGGGATGATGGGAGAGGTGCTCGCCAGGCAGATAAGGCTGTTTCTTCTATGAAGAACCCCGTTAAGTCGTGAGACTGTGAGACAGATGAATCTGCTTTCCACCAGTTTCATGGGTGATGCCAGGGTTGAGACAGAGAAGGTCCATGGAGGCCTCAAAAAGCACCTGCTGTTACCACTCTCTGTCAGTAGATGGCAGCAACTTATCAGTTCCTCACACCTCTCCATCCATAGAATCACTCCATTGAGGACCAGTTTCTACTAACAAGCAGAAGGTTAACAAGACTCTTAAAAAGATTTACTGAAATAAGAGCAGAATTAAAGAAGCCAGTTTTCACTAATAGTTTTCTGGACGATTAGTCTTTTATTTTTAGTACTTCTGAAGCAAAGCACAATCAACTTGTTTTTATAAATCCAAATTGGCTGGATATGCCAATTCCAATAAAATCCTAAGCACTCTCTAAAAACCTCTACAGACTATTCAGAATTCATCTTCTGCCTGTTTACCTACCTCTGCAATTACAGTGGAGGCCTGGTTAAAAAAGAAAACAAAACAAAACCTAAAAAATGATCTGATATCCTTGCTGGATAAAGGAGAGTAAGGTGAAAATCCTTTGAAGGTTTTTTTTCCCCCCTGTCAAAAATCACTAGAAATTTTGTATTGGAAGAACTTATCCAAATGGGAGAAAGCTACTTGGTACAGATGTTTTCGAGCTTCTCAGCTCATGTTATTAAAGCAAAATTTTTTTGAATTGCTTGTAGTTACATCACACTGATACTGTGATTATCACCATATCGTGGCATGTGGCAGTAGGTAGGTAAAAACAGGCCTGGGGCTATGCTATGCTTCTTCAAGTCCTATCTGCTTATGTAAGCCATTACGGTTCTGACGGCATAACTGAAACAGCTACATTACTGCCTAGTGAGTATCCTTTCAACCTGGCCAGGTTTCTTTCAGACTCTGGTCTGATGCCTGTTTGGACTTTCAGTTGGGGAAAGCTTCATGTTCCTCAGTGGTTTAGGGATGAATGCAGCACTGTCTACAGAGCTTTCAAGATGATCACTCCAAAACCCACCACAGGGGTCAGCACCAGGGAAGGACATGGGAGGTGGGGGGCTGAGGGGCCTTTTATCTCCATGGTGTGTCTTCCTGCCTCTTGCGGATGCTTTACTAGAAACGCTACTAACTGATGAAACAGCTCTCCCACACACAACCTCTTTCAGAAGCCCCAGATACTACAGTGAGCAGTCGCCCACCCTGCTCTTCCTTTGCTCAAGGGCCATTCTGCCAGAAGAACGCGTCCCTTTTTTTTCTAGTTCTACAAGGATCTATAAGGATCTTCTTTTCCAAAGATAAAGAGGATCACACATGTTGGCTGGCAGCACGTACACAGAGAAAAGGCTGGTTGGAAATTCATGACAATTTTAACAAAATTTAGCACTGGGGGGAGCCATTCTGAAGCTAAGGAAGTCACACTTTCTACTTCAAAGAAAACAGCCAAATAGCAGAATAGCTGGGAGCTCCCGTTACAGGCCTGACGGATTTATGCTGAGACATAAATAAGGCAGATTTACTGGCTCCCTTGTAGATGTCCCCTCTCCTGGACTGGACCTGCCCTGAAAGCTGCAAGGGCAAGGACAGACTTTTGGACATACACACTGCCTGGAACTTAATTCGAAGCAGGTAATAACTGGGAGAAGTTGATTTCGGTAACGGACCAGATCTTTTCTTGTACACATTGGTGGATGGCTCTGCACTCTCCCTCTTTAGGCTGGCACTGGAGCCTCTTTAAAATCTGGCACCAAGGAGCCCCACAACTCTCCTCCCAAGGTCCTCTCCTGCTTGCTCAGTTGCTCTGCCGCCAAGTCGCTTCAGTCGTGTCCGACTCTGCGCAACCCCACAGAGGGCAGCCCACCAGGCTCCCCCTTTCCTGGAATTCTCCAGCAAGAACACTGGAGTGGGTTGCTATTTCTTTCTCCAATGCATGAAAGTGAAGTCGCTCAGTCCTGTTCGACTCTTAGCAACCCCATGGACTGCAGCGCACCAGGCTCCTCCATCCATGGGATTTTCCAGGCAAGAGTACTGGAGTGGAGTTGCTCAGCCGTATCCAACTCTGTGTGACCCTATGGACCGTCACCCGCCAGGCTCCCCTGTCTATAGGATTCTCCAGGCAAGAATACTGAAGCGGGTTGCCATACCCTCCTCCAGGGAAATCTTCCTGACTGAGGAATCAAACCTGAGTCTCTTATGCCTCCTGCATTGGAAGGCAGGTTCTTTACCACTAGTGCCACCTGGGAAGCCCAAGGTCCTCTCATTCTAACACAAAAGTTACACTCGGGAAGCCTTTCTCTTTCCTGCTTCTGCCCCCCTTCTCACCCCCGCCCCCCACCAAGGCTTCTAAGCAATTGGCCACATTATTGGTTAGGCAGGTTGTTTATTCCACTGAATTAGACTGGACTGGCTCATGCATCCATTTTCTCCAGTAGACTGTGTGGAAGTCAAGGCCAGGGACCATTTACCAGGATGCAGCTGGCCAACAGCAGGAGCTCACCGAGCACTTGATCAATTGCTTTTAACACCATCACCTACCCCACCCCCACCAAAAGCCCCACAGAATGACTTTGTTGTTGTGTGTTGGGGTGGGGTGCAAAAGGAAGTGGGGAAGGGTGTGGCAGGAAGAAGTTGAGTTACCAGGTCTGAGAATGTTATGAAAGATCCTCAGTTTATGTCACTATGTATGTTGGGAGTGGTAATTTTTTCTTAGCAGAATTAATAACAGATAAAGTAGCTAACTGCAAAGATGCAAGATTTCTTGGCAGCGCAAGTGACTGGCTTCCTTTTATCAAGAGAAAGGACGATTTTCATGGGGATACTGCCCTTGAAAGGCTTCATAGAAATAGTTCAAGTTTTCATGTTAGATTAGGAAAGCGGAAGTGAGCTTGCAGGTTTGACTGATCCCCAAACCCAGAGAGAAGCCAGGGAAGCCCACTGGGTAGGTGGAGAGAACAAAGTCAAGGGTAGTGATGGAAGAGCAGGAGCCAGCAGAAAGTTCAGTCCGTCCATCACGATAACTCGTCATAATGCGGATTTGTTCTTCAGCTGGGCAGCCAGTCCCCCAGTGGATGGCAGGGTCCCCACAGCGTCCTCACTGACCACCAGGCCTGAGGTCCAGATCTGGTGGGTGGGATCCCCTTTCTCCCACACCTCTCCCGGGATGCCTGTGTGCTGGGTGGAGGGTGACCATCCCATAGAGAAGAGAACATTCTTTGAGCAATCTTTTATCATATCTGCTCAACTGTGTTAGAACTTCCTACTTCAGGGGCTTCCCTGATGGTCCAGCGGTTAAGACTTGGTGCTTCTGTTCCAGGGAGCATGAGTTTGATCCCTGGCTGGGGAAATAAGATCCCACTGCAGCAAAAAAATAAAGTACTGTGCGACTTTGGGGACAAGTCACTTAACCCCGTTCCCCATGGCAGAAATGGGGAAATTACCATCCCACCTCAAACTGGTGCATTTGATAACAATGTCAGGGGATATATGATACTGCCTGTGTTAACAGTGAGACGATGGGTGTGACGGGAATTTCTCTCAGCTGTGAGACCCTAGATTGTGCTAGCCTGTGTGGCTGATGCCTCGAGAGCTGGAAGGAGAGAGAAGTGTTCTCTGCGAAACACTGACCCAGGACAGTAGTTTTCCAGAAGCAGGCTGCTGATAGAATCATCCTGAGGATGAAAAATACACACATTCCAGGGCCCCGCCCTGACATGCTGAGAGGGGGGCAGGGCCCGAGTGGTTTTAGAACCACTGGCTCAGGTGAGGACTCAAAATGGAGAGGATGGACCGAAAATCCAGAAAAACACAGATGCCACACCTCAGCAGTGAGTTAAGTGTTGAGACTTCATACTGAATAACAGACTGATTGGCAATGGCATTTGCTGGAGAGAAGAACAAAGCCACGTGGGCATCTGAGGGTCAAGATCGTGTGGACTGGCAGGTATACTCATACAGAGAAGCTCTCCAGGCATCAAACTTGACAGAAAAATCTCTCTCCTGAGATAGGTGACTCATTGGAAAATGAAGCTTCCCTGTTGAACTTTTTTTTTAAAAAGCGCCCCTTTCCTACTCCCTTGATGGCAAAAAGTAGACAAGAGGGTGATTAAATCCCCACTAGCAACCCAGGGTGCAGCTGCTAAGACACCTCAGCAAAGGAAAGGTGCACACACCAGCCGTTCTCCCCGCGGTGAGTGGGCGAATGGCCTAGACTCAGAAGGAAGAAGGACCTGCTGTGATGGCTGCTCGTTGGAGAGCCCTGCTGGCTGCTGGACTGGTAGCCTGACACCTGGGGGATGCTCTGTTTTCTAACACTAGAGCTTTTTTTTGTCTTGAAGATGCTAGTGGTGCAAACTGACACTGCTTCTAGGGTAGAACTTTCTGGAGTCAATACCAGAAAGGCGGTGGGAAAATGCACAGTCCTCTGGGAGAGTTAACATTAAAAAGCATTTAAAAATGAAGAACTTAGTATGTTGTTTACAGGAAGGGCTTCCCTGGTGGATCAGATGCTAAAGTGCTTGTCTGCAATGCAGGAGACCCGGGTTTGATCCCTGGGTTGGGAATATCCCCTGGAGAAGGAAATGGCAGCCCACTCCAGTACTCTTGCCTGGAAAACCCCATGGACAGAGGAGCCTGGTAGGCTACAGTCCATGGGGTCACAAAGAGTTGGGCACGGCTGAGAGACTTCACTTTAGAGGAAAGTAGAGCATAAGTACTCTTGCCTGGAAAATCCCATGGATGGAGGAGTCTGGTAGGCTGCAGTCCATGGGGTCGCTAAGAGTCGGACACGACTGAGCGACTTCACTTTCATGCACTGGAGACGGAAATGGCAACCCACTCCAGTGTTCTTGCCTGGAGAATCCCAGGGATGGGGGAGCCTGGTGGGCTGCTGTCTATGGGGTCACACAGATTCAGACACAACTGAAGCGACTTAGCAGCAGCAGCAGAGCATAAATGAACAAACTTAATAACACCAAGAAGCCAAAAGACAAGTCTAGAGTGTGGGATATTCTGTACAACAGTGGCTTCAATGTAGTAAGTCAATGGTAAGAAAACAAAACAAAACAAAACAAAACAGGGTGGGGTCTGTTTTAGATAAAAAGTAAACTAAAAAGAGATACTTGATGACCAGTCACAATGTGTGGACCTAGTGTGGATCCTGATTTGAACAAACCAACTATACAACTCATTTTTAAGATGACTGGGCCATTTGCCAATGGAATGGATTCATAACCAAGGCATGTTCATTTTATTAGAAGTGACAATACTTGGCATGTGGTGATGTAAGATGCCCTATTATTTTTTCCCCCGACAGCACCACACAGCTTGTGGGGTCTTAGTTCCCTGAGCAGGGATTGAACCTGGGCCCTCAGCACTGAGAGCACAGAATCCCAACCACTGGACCACCAGAGAAGTCCCAAGATGTCCCTGTTCTTTAAGAGAGGCATATTGCAGTCTACAGGGGGAGACTCCCACATATGAGTTTTATTTTATCAAAGGAAAAACAAAGACAAGGAAGCAGATGAAGCAAAGGTGGCAAAACCTTGCTAATTATTAAATCAAGGTGATGGGTCTATGGGGGTTCCTTGTGATATTCTCTCCATGTTTGTGCATGTTTGAGATCCTGTCATAGTAAATATTGAAGTGTGTAGGCAAGGCTCAGGATGAGAAGGTTCTGGAGCATCAATAAATTAAGTGGGGAGGGCTAAGAGAAGGTGGCCTAGTATCTTTGCAAGGACAATAGAGTCTGTGATGTAACGCCTGGAGGAGCTCTGCAGGGCTGACGCCCACTTCTCTAAACAGAGGGGAGGATACCTTTCATCTTGATGGAGAACTCCCCCAGCTGCTTCTCCAGCTCCGCTTCAATGGCGCACATGTTCTAGAAAGAGCACAGGGGACCAGTGTTAGAACGAAGCTTCTCTCAAAGCACACCAGGTTCTCATAACCACTGCTCAAACCAGAGGCATTTACCTGTTTGTGATGAGTTACACGACCCTGCTCATGGAGCAATCTTGACAAAATGTTTTACCCAAGCCTAAATGAGCCTTCTAGTGTGTGGGAAATTTAGAGCACAGGAGACCAAATTAACTTATAAACAGTCAGATAGATCTGGAATGTGAGAGATTCTAAAAGAACTGGCCTGGATTATATAAAAAGACAGTAGTACTACTGGATAGAAATTCTAGTTAAAAGCGATTAAAGAGACATAGCAACGAAATGTAATGTGTTAACTCTGATTCCATCCTGATTTGAAAGTAAATAAAGTAAAAAAGTTATGAAAGACATTATTGGACCAAATAAGAGAAATCTGAAAATGTACAGGATGTTAGATCATTCTATTCAATGACTGGTAATTAATATTCTTTGTTGTGATAATGGTGTGTGGTTATGCAAAGAATACATGTGTTACGTAGGTTCTCATTAAAGCATCCGTGCTAAAATATTTATGGGGTGAAATGTCACATTATTTACCACTTACTATCGAATGACTTAGTAAAAAGGGGAAAAAAACTGAGTATATGCAAGAGAAGGAAAGCAAATATGGCAAAATGTTAGCAACTGGTAAGTCTAGATAAAGTAATATGACGGTCGACATTCTAGTCTTTAGTTTTCTGTAGGTTTGAAAATTTTCTTTACAATAATTTGGAGTCAAAAGAGCTGAGAAGTTCAACTGTACTCCAAGCGAGTGAGGCAGGATTCCTGCTGCCGTGCCAGGAGGCCCCCAAAATGACTCTTGGGTTTGACAAACGTCCTCTCCTCGTCTAATGTTGAAGGAACAGTGGAAGCAAAGGAGGGTCACCATCTCTGCCTGTGGTTAGATGTCTGACCACCCAGCCTACTTCCTCAGTGCCTGAGGACCTAAACAACAGAGCAGTTACAGTTAGAAATCAAGAGGAAAAGCGCTGTGGCTGGGGGCTGCCCAGATGGAGGCCCTCCTGCAGGGGCCAGTTTAAGCTTTGGGTGGTAGCTCAGCTGGTAAAGAATCCACCTGCAATGCAAGAGACCCTGGTTCGATTCCTGGGTTGGGAAGATCTGCTGGAGAAGGGATAGGCGACCCACCCCAGTATTCTTGGGCTTCCCTAGTGACTCAGACGGTAAAGAATCTGCCTGCGGTTCAGGAGACCTGGGTTTGATCCCTGGGTTGGGAAGATCCCTGGGAGAACAGCATGGTAACTCACTCCAGTATTCTTGCCTGGAGAATCCCATGGACAGAGGAGCCTGGTGGGCTACAGTCCATGACAGAGTGACTAAGCACAGCACACAGCTGTCACCTCTGGTGTTCGAAGCAGAAGGCCCTGTGCCAGTCTCCTGCGCACGCTCTCGCCGCCCTCTGCCCCACACAGACACCCAGGGGCAGTATCTGCAGGCTCTCCCCCCATCACATTTTGGGGGCTCGGGCCTGTGGCCTGGGCAGATCAGTGAGCATGGACAAGGGCTGCTTCCATATGCTATCCTTTTTTAAAACTTTTTATTTTATATTGGGGTACAGCCAATTAACAATGTTGTGAGAGTTTCCGGTGGCGAGTGAAGGGATTCAGCCATACATACACATGTATTCATTCTCCCCTAAACTCCCCTCCCATCCTGGCTGAGGGGTTGCTTCCATTTGGATTTTGTTTGCAGAGGGCTTCAGGATTGACTTGCAAGCTAGGGGTTCTGACTCTTAAACGTCAGTACCTCAAATAGCTCAGAAAGTTGGGGAAAACTTCCTGAGGTTGAACTCTGTGCAGCTGGAAAGTTTTGAAAACAAAGTCTCAGTTTTGTAAACCAATTTTCTTCCTCTGAGCACTGGGTGTCTCTGGGAAGGAATGCTTTACTGTTTCTAGAAATCTATCAACAATGTTATCCTACAAGTCAGGACTGTGACCAGTCTTTAGGAAACTTGGTGGGGGCAGAGGACAGCTAGTTTAATAGCTGAGGACACCCACAGTCAGAATTGTCTTCTGTCTCCCCCAGGCAGCTGCTGCCATTGCAAAAGGCTCCCAGAACCATCAATTCCTAAACCCTCTTTGTGATAATATCCCTGTTTTTTTGTGGTTATGTGAAGACACAAATCCACCTGATGTCAAGTGAGGTAGGAAGCTACCGATGTCCTGGCCTTCCTTCTCCTCTTGCTGAAATTACACAACAACCTTGAATTTGTGAGCAAATATGATGTCGTGTCTTGGCACCTGACCAGGGGTGGTTATTTCTTTTTTTTTTTCTTAAAGCTTTTTATCTTATATTGGGGTATACCCAACTAACAATAATGGTGATAGTTTCAGGTAGACAGCAAAGGGATTCAGCCATACACATAAAAGTATCCATTCTCCCCCGAACTCCCTTCCCATCCAGGCTCTCATGTAACACTGAGCAGGGTTCCATGGGTGGGTTTTTCTGCAACACCCTACAAAAGTTCTGGGACAGGCACAGGCCACTGCTCTTTCTTCGGTGTGTGTACTGAAAATGGCCACTCTCACTGGCAACTGCTCTTTTGACTTCAGAGATGTGTGGAAATGAGGTCTCCTGAACTAGGGCTGCTTCTAAGCCAGAGATTCTTAGCCCGTGCTCCATCAACTTGGATGAGGGAAAAAAGAAAAAGTCATGTTGCTATTTCCACTAACCTCTAACTGAAATCTAGTATGTCTGTATATCATGAATGGAGAAACCAAGCCACAGCCATACGACTGGGACCTGGTAAAAGTCTACGTTTATGTTACATCAGCTGTTGCAGGCATCCTGAGAAATCATTTCAATACTTTGAAATCTCAGTAGTTATTGGAGCCGTTGCTAAATCTTATAGTTAGTTGTGTTCCTAAAGCAGCAGTCTTGTACTGTACCACACATTTGGTTTCAAAAATATTTTGATCACTGTGCTGACAATACTGAATTAACTATATTTCAATATCATTTGTTTCCTTTGAATTACTATGGGCTTTATTTCATGCATTCAAAAAGCATTCTCCCAAAAGGGGAACTTAGGTGAAGAAGCCCTGCTTTAAGCCTTGAAAAAAGACAAAGTTGGTTCAGACAAGAGGCAGGGCTGGAGGGTTACACAGGAAATGACCCTGCGGCAAGTCATCTAAGACGTCCCTCCTGTCCCAGGGCTGAGACAGATGCTCAGACCTGGGAACTGTCCAGTAGACCCTCATCAGGCTGATGACTTCATTCATGATATTGGATCTCTGAACAAAGACACATGGGACAGTGAGAAGGTTTTAATAATTCAGTCATTTCATCTCAGACACTGCTATCAGGTGACCCCTGGAGGAGCGAAGACCTCTCTGTGTCATATGTCTGGGCCCCAGAGACCGTCAGAAAGCAGGAAAGCGTGCTTCTGTTCATGACTCTTTCTTCCCTCCTTTACGATAGAACGGAAATTTCTTACAATAAAATAATCATAGGCAGGAGGTTAGTGAACCCAACATCCAGGGTGGCCATCTTAACCACAAGGTCTGTTCAATTTGCAGGGATAAAGCTAGAATGGGTTGTACACTTCAGAGAATCTGGAAGTGCATTTCAATGAGCAGAACCAGCACATCTGCGGCTCATTCATTTGCTGACCTTTTTAACATGCCTTTGTAGTCTACTTGTGCATAGAATGTACACATAAAGAAGCAGGACACCTGTCCTGGGAACAGCTTCAGAGCATTTAAAATCCTGTGGATTTGCAAGCCCATGAACACGCCTATTACAACGACACCAGGAGGGGGCGTGCTTGACAGGTGAAGCTCACAGACCAAGACAGTCACGTGCTCTGGAGTTTACAGAAGGAGCTGAATCAAAATACCACGAATGATACCACCCAAGAGACATTTTTAAAACTGCACTGATGGCCTCAAGAAAATGCAAGACGTGCAAACAGCAAAACTTCTCTCTCTAAAGAGTGAAATGAGCTTGCAGGCTGCCTGGTTCTTGGGATGTTTGTGCGCTTAGTCGCTTTAGTCGTGTCCGACTCTTTGTGACCCGATGGACTCCTCTGTCCATGGGATTCTCCAGGCAAGAATACTGGAGTGGGTTTCCATGCCCTCCTCCATGGGATCTTCCCAACCCAGGGATGGAACGTGTGTCTCTTACATCTCCTGCATTGGCAGGTGGGTTCATTACCACTAGCACCACCTGAGAAGCCCTGTGGTTCTTGACAATTCAATTCAGGTCAGGACAGGTGGAGTTCAGCAGCCGAGCAGGCTGGCACATACCTCTGTGTACTCTTTGTAGCTCCGGTTGATCTCTGACAGGCTCTCGCGGGCAGCTTTGCTGGCAGGTGACGTTGCAAAGGCTTGCTTCATTTTACTGGCACCATCTTGGAGGCGTCTTTGGATACAATAAGCTTCATAGAGCTCATCTACCTGCCAGAATCAAAACAAAACAAGAACACGATCAATATTTATCACACTTGAAGGAAGTAACACAGGCCATTGCTAAGAGTTCAAGATACTTTATGTTTCTGAACTCAAAAGGAGACTCTTGTAGAAGTGCTATCCTTTCTAGACAGACCCATCATTTTTGTTTCAGCCACTAAGAGCCATTTTCTATCTCAAACCAGATTTTACTCTGAGCTTTCTTTTCAAATGGTATGGAATGAAAATGAACTTAACATTGGTGGACCGCGTGAGATAAGGTTTAGATAATGAGGACAGGAGTCTTTTACACAACGAACAAACACTGGAAGAGTGTGTACAGTATCACACTGATGTGAAGACCTTGCATATACTGGGCTATTATCACTTTATTTTAAGAACATCACCAGGTGATAGTCACACATCCAGATTTAGAATTCTTTTTAAAAAGAACTTGAGACTATTTATGGAAAATGATTTTTGTAAAGATGTGGCTCAACAAAAGACAGAAAACAATGGTAAGTTATTTTTTAAATTAGAGTGAAGCATGATTGTCAAAACTTATCAAACTAACCATAAGAACTGTGACATTTTTGGCATGTAAATTATACCACAATTAAAAACATAAATGGGAGGAATGGAAATGAACATTTCTCTGCAATACCTCTATGCTTAGGCTTCTAAATAATAATATACTCTTTGCAAGTGGTTATTGATCAAACTCATTAGATAAGCCTGACAGTCACTTAATACTTCTCAGGCAGTAATTCTCCATCAATCCAAGGTGATTGTGATATTCAAGGGACATCTGGCAATATCGGGAGACATTTTCCAATGTCACATCTGGGAGGTGCTGCTAGCATCTAGTGGGCAGAGGCCAGGGATGCTGCTAAACATCACAGAGGACAGCCCCCTACAGCAAGGAATTATCCCCAAATGTCAAGAGTGCCTACACTGAGAAAACCTAAAGTTCTTCCAGATATTTATCTCTACAGTCTCTTGTGATATTTTCAGTTATCAACACATCAACCTCAGTTAACTATAGGAATTTTCATGCAGATTAAAAAGCATGATATCACAAGAGATTCTATGTTCTGGGAGGCAGTTATCTACCTAGGACTACTTGAATTTTTCATTTCAGTACAAACTTTGTTCTCTCTAAAAGGAGGCTATAGCTGTGGATTCAGAAGAAGGTGGAGATGAATACGATGGATTTCAGCATTTAAGATTCCCCTTTCGTCCTGAAGGCAAACTTTTGGCTAATCACTAAAAAGCATTACTACTACTACCTGTTAATGGTGTAATTTTCCACAGTTCTCTCTCTATACAGATGTCAGTGATGCTTAGCTGAGTACATGAATGTTGAGAGACTGAAGATGATTCTCTTGGTTAAAGGATTCTTTGCTGCTCTTTGACAATTCACTCCACTTTTCTGAGAGGAATCGTTAAAACTCTGTAAGGAACAACAGTCTTTCATCTTTGGGGTTGGTGGATTTGTCCCTGAATAAGAGGGAGGTATAGGACCCAAAGGATGGTGGCATATCTGATGATAAGATCCTTTGGCTGGTGACTGGCATCGAGGGTGGTTTCCATACATTCAAACTAAGACTCAGTTGGTGAGCTTGTTAAAATGTTGATGCCCAGGCCTCACTCTGAGACGCTGATTTAGTAGGTTAGGGATGGGCAAGGAGTTTGAAAATTTAAATACACGGTGCAGACTGTCTGATGTGCCTGGTCCCCTGGAGACTTAAGAAACACAGGAGCTGATACCTCTTCTGATGCGGGCCTGGCTGCCTCATCTGTGTGGCCTCCTGAGGGACTGGCCCTTCAGCCTCTTTCCCAAAGACGCTGAGACTGTAATCCTCTTAAGAAGGAAACTGTTCACTGGACCACTGGTATAGCCCTAATGATTAGTATACTACTTTGCATTTAAAGAATAGTTTATTCTTGTTTTCATTTATTTAAAAAATACTTTATTTTTATTTATTTTTAATTTTTATTTTATATTGGAGTATCATTGATTAACAATGTTAGTTTCAGGTGTACAGCAAAGTGATTCAGTTACACATATTTATTGTCATTTAAATATTAGTCTATCCTAGCCAAATGGAGTTGACCTTTCACATAAAGGATAACTAAGCAGGGGTTTAGTTATCTTTGGGGTTGGTGGATTTAGGTGGTTGCACTCACCTAAGCAGAAGCTGTAGGCAAGAATTTGTCTCACCTATAAGTTAGCAGTGTGTGTGTGTGTGTGTGTGTGTGTGTGTGTGTGTGTGTTAGTCGTTCAGTCGTGTCTGACTCTTTGCGACTCCACAGACTGTAGCCTACCAGGCTCCTCTGTCCATGAGATTCTCCAGGCAAGAATACTGGAGTGGATTGCCATAACCTTCTCCAGAGGATCTTCCCAATCCAGGGATCAAACCCTGGTCTCCTGCATTGCAAGCAGATTCTTTACCGTTTGAGCTACAGGGAAGTCCTGTAAGTTAGCAGTGACTCTCATCAAATGACCGGAGTCAAGAAAATATAACTTGTTAGGATTTGTTAGGCATCCATGCATAAGGTGCCACAGATAGGGGGTTACTAACCTTTAATAACCACTAAGATTGTTATGTCTTACAATGATGGATATGAGATGGATAAATACATTTTCTCCTAATACTAATTCTGTTTTCTTGCTATTTTCCCAACTAAACAGAGTAATTTCAAAGGTCACCTGCCACATAAATATCTTCTAATGGATGTCATTGTTTTACTTATTGAGTTGAACAGAAATAGGAGCAATTTCAGATCTACCAAGGTAATCAATGTCTTTCAAAGTAGGAACGTACAAAGGCAGTACCCCATACACACGTTTACAGACGTATAAATCATCACAGAATTCTAAACTGGAAAGGATTCTTCGGGCCATCTAGACTGACTACATGCAACTCCACGCTCACTACACAGAGTGGGAAATTACGGTCCACCTAGATGACACAGCCCAGCGAGTATGTGGCGGAGACAGAAGTAAACCTGAGACTTCTGACTCCTAGCAGAGAGAACAGCTGAAACCTCCAGTCTCCACACTTGGAAGATGAGTGGGTGCCTCTGATGGGTGCATATAACAGGAATTGCTGATAGTGTGATTCAGCTGCCCTCAAAAGGAAACTGTTTCTAGGTTATGCCAATATTGCCGACAGTATCCAGAATGACGGGGGATGGTCCCACTCCATGCTAGGGTGGTGGAACCATCAGTCAACGATTTGTAGGGTTCAGGGCTGGATATCAGGGACCCTGACAAACTGGAGTACACAGAGGGAAGCAATGAGGATGAAAAGGAACTTGGAAACCAAGCCATGTGAAGAAGAGTGGAAGAAACTTGAGTAAGCATGAGAAAGATTGAGGGAGCTATGCTGCAGCTGTGGTTAAGTATTTTAATGGGCCTTGATAAAGAAGATTATGGGGGTTCCTTCTTTATCAAGGAAGGATACGGAACCGTTATATGTGGGACTTAAATGTAAAGTTAAGCAAGTGTGAAGATTTTCGTAGGGTCAGTCTGGTGCAATCTTATCTCTGACCAGACCACACTGAGGCTGAATTCTACACTAGTCACTGGGCACGCTGCACAGGAAACACTTACTAAATATCTGCTGAACTGAAGCAGAGGGAAAAATGTGCTAGATCATCAGGCTCTCCATTCTTATTTTTTCCCTCCAACTTTACTGACTGTTGGAGGATTTAACTGCTAATCAGGCTAGGAATCAATTGGATAAGAAATTCTCCATGACTAGATGCTATGTTCAGGCCAAAGGTATACTGATTAGTGACTGAGAACTGAAAAACAGGCAAAGACAAGAGAAATGTCAATTACCTTACTGATGTGAAACTCCAGGCGTCTCATGTATCTTTCGATCGTTTTAATTTGCTGGAATTAAAAGAAGAAGTTTGAAAAAGTACAGACATTTACAGTTTCACTGATTAGACACGTGTAGCTATTTATTAAAGGTTTTTATTTTACAACTTTATTTATTTTTGGCTGTGCCGGGTCTTTGCTGCTGCCTGGACTTTCCCCTCGTTGCAGTAAGTGGGGGCTATTCTCTAGTCGTGGTGCAAGGGCTGCTCCTTGTGGTGGCTTCTCGTTGCAGACCATGGGTGCTAGGATGCTCAAGCTTCAGTAGTTGCAGTTCCCAGGCTTTAGAGCACAAGCTCAACATCTGTGCTGCACAGGCTTAGTTGCTCCACCGCATGTGGGGGGTTTCTGGACCAGGGATCCCAGGGATGGGACTTGTGTCCCCTGCATTGGCCGGTGGATTCTTTACCACTGAGCCACCAGAAAAGCCCTGTGTGGCTATCTTTATTATCTCATACTCAAAAATACCAGAAATTGTTAACTATTTCCCCTTTCTTCCTATCTCTGTTACTACTTTAAAAGATTCTCTAGTATCAACTTAGACTGTATTTTTAAAAAATACTGAAGACACACGCTGAAAGATGAACTTGAGCTAGCTTTTAGAATCCTTATGTTTAACATCAAGGGAGGCCAAACAAATTGAATTTCCTGGATTTCTGGCAGGACAGTATCATATTGGAGTATACTTAAATTCCTTCATAATGACATTTTATCAGTTCAAAGATGAACTCACCCCCATTTTAAGGTTTCTGAAATTGGGGTGCATTTTACAACTGCTGCTGTCTGTGTCTGCCTCAAGATAATCATAGTTGGTTATGTCACCTCTTCCTTTTGAGTGATAAATACTAAATTTAATTACCCTTTAAAATATTTGCAGATTATACTAGGATTCAGCATCAAAGGTCTCAAATATATAGAAAGGCATGGAAAGAGACAACATTGTATATAACTTTAAAACATATGTACGTTTAAAATAGGTCTAAGAGAGTTTGTCACTAAATGTAAAATACACTTAAGTGAAAAGAAAGAAATGTGTCACAGTTTACCTGGAATCACTCTTTTTCTTAGTGGCACATAAGATAATGATGTATTTTCCAATCAGAGATGTCTTCTATTTGATGAAATATGATAGTTCCCGTTTAGAGAGAACACAGGTATGGACCTTTAAACCCTTGGAAAATTCTTAAACTTACTAGCACACTGAGAAGCCCTGAAACCAGGTGGCATTTTTATAAAAGTGACCTTAAACACATTATTGAGTCTGTAGATCATAGTACTTACATCATCCTCATTACATAAACGCATGAACTCTTTCTCTAGGACCTTAACTGGACCTAAGAGGAGATCGCTGACTTCTCAGAGATGAAGGGTTTTTTCCCCCAGCAATGCCCTGAACACAGAACAATAACTTACCTTGTCTAGATCATACAGCACACCCTAAAATTAAAAAAAAAAAAAGAGTATCCGGGTTAAAACACAGTTCCCTCAAAACCATTACTGACACGAATCGAAGGATTTTGTCCGCATTTCTGCATTATCAGTGAAATAATGATCGACCCCAAAATGTTCTGTTGGACTTTTTACATTTGCTTTAAAAGAGCAAAAATCTGGGTTATTTTAAATACCACTAAGAATATTTTTAAGAGCTAGTGTTTATTTATATTCTGTGTCTCCAGAACCCTGCCCAGTCCTCACTGCCCCCTGGGAGCTGTAAAATGTTCACTTGCTTTGAGCTCTCCTCTCTTACATAGTGAGAGGCACAGAAATTCATCTTTACTTAAAAAAATTTTTTTAATGTTAACATGAAAAATCGCAGTGATATATGTGTTAAAAAAGACTTGGCTTCCTGTTTAAACACATAAAAATTGATATTTAAGAAGAGTCCTTGAGACTGGTGACAGGCTTTCCACAAATTATCTTTAAAGCATGTTTATTCCTCGGTCACAATATCACAGGAGCATCAGTACACTAAGCCCACAGCCCCCATCAGAAGGGTTGTTATGGAACACTTGGTCCCGCTGGAAGCTCCTCCGTCCACACACCATTGTTCTCCAAAGAGGAACATTTGTTGCCGCTGAGGACTGTCAAGGACATTCAAAAACTCTGAAGGCCACTCCACAGTGAGTTCTACATAAATGGGAACATTTTATCCTTTAATATCATTAGAATATAAAACTTCAACTTTCTGTGAAGAATTTAACCCCTACCCAGCCTCTCTGTCCATGGATTTCTCCAGGCAAGACTACTGGAGTGGGCTGGGATCTTCCCAACTCAGGGATCTAACCTGGGTCTCCTGCATTGCATGCAGTTTCTTCACCAACTGAGCCACTAGGGAAGTCCCTCAGCCTGCATATTTCAGGCTTTTCAGGAAAAAATATACATTTTAGCACATCTTTTAAAAAAGATAACAGCTATTCATGTATATCTGTACCTTGTGTATGTAGAGTTTTCCCGGGCTTTCTGATGCCTTGGAACATTAAGGCATATCATTTAGGACTTAACAGAATCATTTAAAATCATTAGAAACACCTCTTCAAGCAGAGAAGCCCTCACAGATTCAGAATAGAGGAAATGTATAAGAATCTCCAACAATACCATGTGTAGTTAAAATGGTTCAAGGACTCCTCTGATTTCTCCTAACAATGGCCTCTTGAGCTTCCTTCCCCTTTCTGATATCACTCACCTATTACTTTTTAAAAACTGGAGATAAAACAAAAGTTCTGGGCTCCAAATTCCAACACTAAAAATATGGTGGTGGTGTTGTTCAGTGGCTAAGTTGTGTCCGACTCTTTGTGACCCCATGAACTGCAGCATGCCAGGCTTCCCTGGGCATCACTATCTCCCAGAGGAAAATCCCAACTTTTTATTTCCTTATATTTCTTGGGAGGAGGGGTATAGGGAGCTTTTTTTGAAGTATTTTTTTTTCCTGATTACAAAGTTTGTCTGCATAAATATGCTTGGAAAATACTGGAACATATTAAGAATAAAACATTAAGATACACATCCAGAAGCAGATGGTACTTTGCCCCTTGGATCTGCTTTTCTTCAAGCTTCTTCCTCATCCTATGCCCATCCAGTAAGACAAGTTACTTAGCAGCGCCTCCTCTCCCACCCCAAAACCCCACTGCGTTAACATCTTAATGATTAGTACCTACCAGGCGAGAGTTTCTTCTCATATCTTTTAACTGAGTTGTCAGCTTGTCCAGCTCTGTCTGGTGAACCTCCAGATACTCACTGTAAAGATAAGAGAGACGTGATCGTGAACTCCATGAGCACTGAGTGGAATCAGTGCTGATGCTGACCTGAACAGGGGGATTAAGAACCTGAACCTTACTCTGTGGAGTGCAGAGCTGGTGAGGGAAAGGCTCTGCATTTTTCCAAACTCCACATTTTGAAAGCTCTAGCAGTTGCCTCTGATATTATCCAGATAGTCTAAAAGGAGAACCCCATGAGGCTGGCAGTGCAGGAAAGCAAAACCAATGAAGAGGGAGGGGTGAGTACTATGGAGTCAGTCTTGGGTCTGGGCTCATGGAATCCCATCTAAGCTCCACATGACATTGACTGTATGCATCTCTCCACACACTAGGGAAGTTTTATTCTGGACAAACCATTGCTATAATATACTTGGGAAGGTTTTAGAACCCTTCTTTCGCAGTCTCTAGAACAGATATGCCTGTCTACCATTGTTGAAGTGAAATCCAATGCTGAGTTAAATATAAATATATTACTTTTTCAGATCTCTTTCAACGTTTGGCTATGATGGAAACCAGACAGAGTTCTTGTCTTTCGGACTCATTTAAGCTTTCCTCAATTATGGTGCAATCATGCTACAGAAATAGACATTCTAAAATTATCTTAGGAGACTAGCTTTTCTGACCCTCCTGAGGATTTTAGAAAGGAACAAGGTTTCAATGTATCATTAGGTTTGATGTTCTTACTCAAGTCCATTTTTCAAAGCCCTGTAGACCTCTTCCACCCTTTTAGGCTGAGGCTCTTTGGGAGGGCTGCTGTTTTTGTGTCCTAAATTGTGCATTTTCTTCAGTTTGGCCTGAGGCTTCTTGAGAGCGGAGGAATTTTCAATGAAGGAGTTACATCTATGGAAAGAGAAAAGAAAAGCTGAAATGGCTTCAATTTCTGGCAGCCAAAGTGATCTGATCAAAGAAAAGCCTTTTAATCAGATTGTGTTTGCATTAGTGTCTTTTGGGGTAGGCAACATTCCCTTGCATATTAGTAGATCTGAGCCATCCTACATTTTGTTTTGTGGTATTAGATTTAACTGCTGAAATCTGGAAGTCTGGCTGGGCAGTGGCTACCCAGAGTCAAAGGCTGGCTGTAGGTAATGTACACTCTGAATGAAAGCATGTCACATCACTGAATCCTCATGGGAAGCCAAGGACACACACTTCTAGGTAGAAATAATGAACAGGCAGAAGGATATAATCCAGCTAAAAAAATATGTTCACTATGTGACATCAGGTGTATCCATCTACTGAATTTGACTGGGGGGCTTCCCTGGTGGCTCATTGGTAAAGACTCTCCCTGCCAATGCAGGAGACATGGGTTCGATCCCTGATCCAGGAAGATCCTGCATGCTGAGGAGCAACTAAGCCCATACTCCATGCCTTGAGCCCATGCTCCACAACAAGAGAAGCCACTGCAATGAAACGCCTGAGCACGGCAACTAGAGATCAGCCCCTGCTACTGCAACTAGAGAAAGCACACCAGCAGAGTCAGCACAGCCAAACGGAAATAAATAAAATCATAAAAAGAAGGCAAATTCAACTGAGATGTGAATGCATACATCTTAAATGAGGGTCAGAGCATGACAAAGGAATAATTCTATAGGCAAGCACACCTTATTTTATTATAATTCAAAGATACTGTATTTTTTCACAAATTGAAGACGTGCAGCAGTCCTGTGTTGTTAGATGTTGGTTAGCATTTTTACCAATAAAGTATTTAATTATGGTAAGTCCTTTTTTTTTTTTTTTTAGACATAATGCTATTATACAGTTAATAGACTACAGTGTAGTATAAATGTAACCTTTATATGCACTGGAAAGCCAAAAAATTTACGTGACCTGCTTTATTATGATATTTGCTTTACTGCGGTGGTCTGGATTCAAACCTGCAGTATATCTGAGGATAGATTTTTTTAAGTTTTATTGATTATTTATTTATTTATTGACTGCACTGTGAGGCTTGCAGGATCTTAGTTCCTTGATGAGGGATCGAACCCAGGTCTCGGCAGTGAAAGCACTGAGTCCTAACCATTGGACCACCAGGGAATCCCCTTAAGCTTTATTTTATGGAATAAATTTTGTTTCGGTATAACATGAAACTCAAAATCTCTATTAGTGGCAGGGAGGCAGCCTATAGTGGTAAGATGGACACATGGTAACTTAACCCCAAACTACTGATCTGATTAGGAAGCTAAGAGGCCAGACTACTCACTGACCCAGCTGTCAAGTGGAAAGCCATGACCTCTGAGTGTGGCAGGTGGGCACCTTCCAGGCTAATTCTTAGTTACCTCCCTCTGCCATCACTGTGTGTACCCAAGGGGACAATGTATGTCAGAACACATAAACCCCCTAAGAATGCAAGACCTTTATCACGTCAGACAACCTGAGGACCAACTTTATTCCATGTTACTTATTTCACTACCTGTCTTCTCTTTCTTGAGTTCCCCTAGGTTCTGTTTTAGATGAGAGGAGATACTGGGGAAAGTGAAGAATAACTTTCCCAAGCCTGTGTCTGAATGACAGACATCTGCTCCTCAGAGTCAGTCTGCAGAGGCAGTCACTGCATAACTTCATACCAAAAATAATCCCCCAATTACAAATACAATGCAAATCCCCCAAATACAATGGAAATGTGCTTCAAAAAGGGGTATGGGGTGATTTCAAACTTTATTATAAAGCTACAGTAATCAAAACAGTCTGGCACCGGTCAGACTGTGACCAGTGAATAGAGATCAATGAATACAATGAATACAGTAGAGATCAATGAATTGATCTGGAAATAGATCAATGAATAGAGAACCCAGAAATAAACCCTCCTATATATGGTCAATTAATTTATGACAGAGGAGTCAAGCATATACAATGGGGGAAAGACAGTCTCTTTAATAAACGGTACTAGAGAAACTGGACAGCTACATGCAAAAGAACGAAACCGGACCCTCTCTTACACCATATACAAAAGTGAACTCAAAATGGATTAAAGACTTAAATGTAAGACCTGAAACCATAAAACTCCTAAAATAAAACATAGGCAGTAAACTTCTTGGCTGTGACTTTTCGAATAAAACACCAAAAGCAAAAGCAAGCAAAGCAAAAATATACAAGGAAAACTACATCAAACTAAAAAAACGAAAAGCTTCTACAAAGCAAAGGAAACCATCAACAAAATAAAAGGAATACTATTCACCCATAAACAACAATGAAATCTTGCCATTTGTGACAACATAGAAGGACCTTGAGGGCATCAATACGTAAGGAAGTAAGTCAGATCAATGTACAATCTAAAAGAAAAAAAAAACAACCAAGTTTGTAGATATAGAGAACCAACTGGTGGCTGTCAGAGGCAGGGATTGAAGGGTAGGTAAGAGAAATGGGCCAAGGGGGTCAAAAGGCGAAAAGGAAAAAAAGAACAATTTAAATTGGCAGGAAAAGACTACCATAGATGGTGCTGAAATGGGTATATAAAGAACCTTTACTATTCTGTAAGAAAATATGTAAATGTACACCCTCAAAATGGGTAATGGATGTAAATGAACTGGTTATTCCCAAAGTATAGACAAAAGACAAGTAAACCTATGAAAACACATTTAACCTCAATTAAGAATGATCTAAAAGACTGAGAAAGATTTTTAGAAAATGCTCAGTATCGGCAGACGTGTGGATAAAGGCAAATCTGTTGTTACTGGTTAGAGGATAAATGGGCTCAAACGTTTGGAGGCACTTTAGCAACAGGTATCAAAAGATCTGAAAAACATGGGGCGGGGGTGGAGCGGGGGTAGGGAGAGCTACGCACACATATTGCTAGCTTGTCCTAAATCTTCAGCCATCTCCTTTGCAGGAGCAATTCTTAAATGATAGAAATTTGGGGAACATTACATCTTTTTCATGAAAGAGATTAAAACAGCACAGGTGTGTGTTTTGACCGGGCCACATGGACGCGGACCTTGTTCAGAGCATCAGGGTGCGCATCCCTCTCAAGCTGTGTCCCAAGAGAGAACCATCATGACTTGCCTGGATCGCCGCTCCTGAAGGCCACTGAACCCCGCAAAGGACTGGCTCCTGATGATCCCATTGGGCCCTCCAGGCGAGAAGGACTGGGATCCTACCAACATGATTTCTGGGAGTCTGGCTGGTAGTCCTGTAAGACAATGGAAAGATTAAGGCAAATAACAGGCAGGTTCAAACAGAAAACATGCTAAGCCTGTCAACGATAATAGGAGGTGACATGGGGTAAGGTGTCATCACTGTTAGATGCTTGTAAGACTTCTTTCCTATGACATTTCTTTTTAACCCAAAGGGTTCAGATCTTAGGTAAAGAAACACACAAAGACATAAATAAATATAAATTAGACACCATTATCAGTTACTTTAGGGTTCCTTCAGGGACTTTTTTTTTAAACAAGGTTCAACCGTACCTTCCAAATCATGGAAACGTTGTAATGTTTCCCTCCATTTAGAACAGCAATAACATCAGCAGAAGCACACAAATAGGCCAAGTCAAGTTTCAGACAGGCTCTGTGTCACATTCAAAGCACGGCTCAGTCTTAGGGTGGAATTCTACACTTGGAAGTCACAAGGCAAAAAACACTAGGTTTCCTGAGAGATGAACTTACTTAAACTTGTTCTCCCTTTTTCTACACTTAAGTATATTTTGAAAGATGAGATCATGCTGCTATTGTGGCAGTGAGAAAAAAAGACGCGCACACGGAGTGCTCACAAGAGCAGTGATAATCGAGGTTATGATAAGAACCCATGAGAAGAGGCAAGGAAGGTAAAGGGGAAAATATAGCAGAAAGCACACGCCGCATTTCAGTCACCAGCTCGCCTTTTGTAAAGACTCGGCACCGCTGACCAAGATGCGTTGTCAAAACACAACTTCAGGTGCTTCCCTGATGGGCCAGTGGCTAAGACTCAGAGCTCCCAATGCAGGGGGCCCAGGTTCGATTTCTGGTCAGGGAACTAGATCCCACGTGATGCAGCTAAGCATCTCAATGCCGTAGCTGAAGATCCCGCATTTCGCAGTGAAGATCAAAGATCCCATGTACCCCAATTGAGACCCAGCGCAGCTAAATAAATAAGAGAAATAAATGTTTAACAAAAAGACAAAACTTAAGCGGGACAGAAGCCTAAGATTAGTTTCCCCAAAGGACTGCCCTAGAACAGTTAGGTAATTCTATTCCTTTTATATCAAGAAGAGTCAAAGCACATACCATTGTTTTAGCAGGTAACCTCAGTCCAGAGAGGGGGACGGGCCAGCAGGAGAAAGGAGACACAGCCCCTCTCCAGGCTAAAGACTTCCAAAGTGGGCAGACACCAACAGCATCAATAGCTGCCCTTAAAAAACCTAGCAAACAAGCAAGCAAAGCTGAAAAACAGCAGCAGAATGCTCCTGTGGTCCACCTAAACGTGATAGAAAAGCCAATATCACTGAGACCGGCTCAGAGCTCTTGGAAGCAGCTCAGTCATGGGCGGAGGTCTGAATGAGTTGCTTCCCCAGAGACAAAAGAACAAACAGCCCCTTCCCCAGGAGGCTGCAGGCTCCTGAACCCCCTCCTCTGCAGCCACCGAGGAGAAAGCAGCTCTGGGCTGCATGCATTCCTGCATGCACACTGGCGCTGACTCACTTGGCAAGAGGCTTTGCAGTCAGCAACAGGTTGCTCTTTGATCTGGGTGGGACAGGCATCCCATCCATTCCAGCTAGGGATGGGGGCAGGGAAGCTGAAATTCGGGAGCATTCTCCAGAATTTTAAAAGCGATGATGTAGAAGTATGCACATTCAGTAATATTAATATCTAACGCATGAATGGCAGGACAAAATGTAGTGCAAATAGACTCTTTCTGATTGCCTCTCCTCACCCCAACATTCAAAACTAACCACGATTTACACATAAATCCTTAATAAGGTCCTCCTCCTAAGTGTTCTTTGTTGCTTACTAAGAAGTCTGTCCAATTTTCATTAAAAACACCTTCTTAGGTTCATAAAGCAGGCCTGTGCTATCTTTGCATCACATGTAAACATAGCAAATATCAAGAAACTATAATAAATATCAAGAAAAAGTTCCAGAAAATTTAATAAATATCAGGAAAACATGTTCTTTTTGTACTCAATAATTTTGTTATATAAAACATACCTTAAAGTCTCAATTTGGCAAATTTAGTCAGTTTCATATCTCATTTTTTTCAATTATTGTCCAATAGGTCTGTTGCATCCTGGCAAGCTTTGGTCATGGGAAAAAGACTTAAAAGTGTGTGAAATATTTTAACTGTGTTATTGTTTTGACTTCCTAGAGATTACATTTTTAAACAAAAAAGATTTTTTTCTCGTACCCGCTGGATCAGTAATTGCATGGACTCCTAGGCATTCTGATATAAATGATATGGACCTGAGTATTGGGATTTTGAAAAGGACCGCAGGTGGTTCTGATGCTCAGCCAAGAAAAGAAAAAAAGGATGATGCTGAATTGGTTGAAATTTTCAAACTCAACCAAAACAATTTGCTACAATTTCTCAAATATCCAACTTTTTAAAAAGAGTCTTAAGCCTCTCTTTGGAAAGTTTAAGTGTTAAATGAATTAAACATTAGAGTTGGATAGTGAAATAATTTTTTCCCTTCCTTTTTTTCAGTACCAGGTAAGAAAGCTGCCGCTTCTTCTTTAAAGAAAGGCTTTATTGCTTTGCCAGGTAAAGGGAGACACACCAGCCTTCTGCCTCTAAAAACTATGTGTCTCCAGGCACACTTCTTGAGAACAAAAATGTCTGTCTTGGATTCTGAGTTTGTAAATTGCTTCGGGATGTCCTCAGACGCTTTTCATTACAGTTACTTGTTGAATGGATGCCTGCTGGGAACAGGAAGAGGGGTAAGCAGTTTTGTGAATGTTCTGTTTTGCCTATCTGGTCTGCGAAATTATCATTATCTATCAGAGAAGAATTTGGCTGATAGCTGGCTTAGGCTGAGATCCCTATCCTGCCACCAGCTCCCCTAGAGGCTGACTCACTGCCTAAGGAGAGTCATAAAATAAGTTTGAGGGCTTCTGCACAAAGTTAGGCTCTTGAGAAAAAGGAGTAGGTTGAGAAAGGGAAGAGCTGGAGGGATGATGGGTAACGGTGGGCAAAGCACCCCCCTGCCCATACCCCTAACCCGGAAGTGGGGGTGGCTACTTGGCTACTAGTCTTCCAGCAGCCTCAGCCATTCCCCAGTGGCTAGATTCTCTGTAACTCTATCATCTTTTTGATGACACCACTCCCACCTCCTGGAGCCTTAAGTTCTCAAGCTGCTCACTGGCTTCCTAGACTCACAGACCTGCTTTCTTCCAGCAAAACTATCCCTAAAGCTACGTACTCATTTGCAGGCTTTAAGGATTCGAAACTGGTTCCTTGTCATTTGCATTTTACTAGCAGATGCTTCTTTGAAGCAATGCCTTCCCCTAAAGAAAGGACTGATGTACTAATATCAATAGAATTGCATTATCACTGCTGACAGCGGTATAAAGTGATACCCAAAGCTTGGAAGACAACTGGTAGTATCTTCTACTTAATGTGTAAAACACATTTATCCTTCAATATGTCACATCTACTCTTTGCTATCTCCTGTGTAGAAATACTCAACTTCACAAAAAGTTATATACGGGGAAGTTAATGACAGTCAACTATGTAATAGGAGAAAAGTGGAAATGATATAAATATTAATCATTATAGGAATGATTGATACATTATGGCATAACCTGAGCAGTTATAACAATATGCCCACACAGAAAGACCCCCCTACCTCAGAACAAATTGCAGAACAAGTTAGAGTATGATACCAGGAATGTTGAAAACAAAATATAAAATTATGTACATGAATCAAAAAGTTCTGGAAGTATACATAGACAGTCCATGGAGAGGTGGGATTGAGTGGCAGTCAGAAACATTTTAATTTTCCTATATTGTTTAAATTTTTGTAAAGGAAATGGATTTATGTATGATTGATATGATGCCGAATACTTTTTTGAAACTGCAGAAATTTAGAGTCATCTAGAGTTGGGACTTGGAGAAGGCAACGGCACCCCACTCCAGTACTCTTGCCTGGAAAATCCCATAGACAGAAGAGCCTGGAAGGCTGCAGTCCATGGGGTCGCTGAGGGTCGGACACGACTGAGTGACTTCACTTTCACTTTTCACTTTCATGCATTGGAGAAGGAAATGGTAAGCCACTCCAGTGTTCTTGCCTGGAGAATCCCAGGGACGGGGGGAGCCTGGTGGGCTGCCATCTATGGGGTCGCACAGAGTCGGACACGACTGAAGCGACTTAGCAGCAGCAGCAGCAGCAGAGTTGGAACTACAGAGGAGAGAGATCTCACATACAAGAACATATAAGACAACTTTGATGGGTAACAGCTCTATTTACACAGTTTGTTGTTTATATCTGTAAGTCCTGCAAAGGAGAAATATGATTTTTGAGAAATAAGGTATTAGGTTTCATAAATTCTGATTACACCCTAATAATTCAGATTCCTCAATGAAGTTTCCATGATGAGCTTTGAATTATAGACCAACTTCTTTATTTTCATCTGAAGGACTTCTAGAGATGGGACTGGACTCCTGGTAAGAGGTACTATACCCAGTACATATTGCTAAGACTCACCAAATACCATGCCTAATAAGCAAGAAATTCCACATAAAATAACACTCTTCTTGGGCTGCTGCTACTTGAAACTTTCCAGCTTTCTAGCTCTAGAAACTAGACATGTTTCTAGTTCTCAAGTTACTGACTTCTCACCTGGTCTTTCTGAAAATGCCAGCAGAACTAATATTCATTTATGTGCATTAAATGAAAGGTCTCGAACCTTAGGCAAACAGTGAAGCTGCTACGGTTTGTTCCTTACTTTGCTTTGTCCCAGGCAGCCCAGGCGGTTACACCATGTGGCCACCCCTGCCCCACAATTCCCATAATCCCTGGGAAGCATCGACTCTTTCTGAAGGAATCCCAAGCACTTTGACTAAGAGTTGAATGAACCCTACCATTCGGAGCTGAGCCTCCTAGCACAGAAGACAGAAAGCCACAACTGTTTCTCTTCTCGACTTTTTATACAGTGAAAACTGCTGCCTTCTCCCTGGCTATGCAGTGCTAAGATCCAAGTGAACACACAACAGAGTCTTTTGACATAAAATGAGTACAGGATTTCACGTGTTCTGATATGACACAGTGATATAAGTAGACTGGGCCTTGGTGGGTGTGATGAGCCACCATGTGACCTGAAGTTCCTAGTTTGTTTAAATTAGAAGGTAGCTTATCAAATCACCAGGCAATTTGGGAAGAGCACTGAGTCTGGAGATGGCAGGGTCTGGGGAGGGTGGATGTGAGGCAGATAAAAAAGATCAAGGGATCAAGAGGTTGCCCCTTCACCCCACTAGATTTCTTGCCTTGTTTGGACCAAAAATAAAAGGTCCAATACGAGCACAGTTCAGAGGGGGGACTAGCCAGTGCCCTGGAGAACTCAAAGATAACCTGATTCTTAAGAATAAATGAATGAATGACAGAGGTCAACCTTGGAGAGTTGCTTGGAGGACGGGCAACGAAGGGCATCCATCACAGAGCAGGGCTCTGCAGCAGATCCTAACACGCAGCTCCTGACAGTGCTTCCGGTAGAAATAGCAAAAACGGAAGAAAAATGCTTTGAAAGTTCAGTCCAGGTGACAGTTCCATTTCCCCTTACATTTTTATAAACTGGTATTCTGGTTTATACTTTCTGGTGAATTTGATTAGCCTGAATTAGCAAGCCTCTCTCCCCAAATGTGAACAATTCCTTTTGGAGACTCTCAAGTTTAGGTAAGGCAGGGTGAGCTCTTTTCATCACCTCTCAGGCACGAATCTCCAAATGAATGAGTTCACAGTAGACGTGTTAGAAGCATTGATTAACCATAATTGGACAAAGCAACCAGTCAGTAGAAGGAATGTTACTAAGTATACTGAGACTCATGAAAGGAAATAGGAATCCTTAGGTTATTTTTAGTTTTTCCAAGCATAAAAGCACTCTGCTGCATTAGGATAATACAGAGAAGTAAGAAGAAGTTAGGGCAGGGATGGGGAGTAAAGAACCATATAGTTTCTATCCACCCAAAGACAACCACCAGTAAAATTTTGGTGCATACAATTTTCTTCAACTCAATAATTTTGAGCACAGTACATACTAAATAGTGTATGCTGCTTTTTCTATCATATTCTTTTTTTTAAGAACTATATTTATGGTTTATAATTGGCTTTTCTCTTCAACTACCTATAAGAAGGTACTTAGGAGCTTCCCTGTGGCTCAGACAGTAAAGAATCTGCCTACAGTGCAGGAAATCTGAGTTCAATCCCTGGGCTGGGAAGATCCCCTGGAGAAGGAAATGACACCCACTCCAGTACTCTTGACTGGAGAATCCCATGGACAGAGGAGCCTGATGGGCCATAATTCATGGGGTTACAAAGAATCGGACGTGACTGAGTGACTAACACACACTACCTCGACCCACACTCCAGGTGCTCCTTTGGATGCTAAAAGGGATCCATTCAGTCTGCATCACGCTGCTGCTGTTTAGTCGCTACGTTGTGTCCAACTCTTTGTGACTACATGGACTGTAGAATATCCAGCCAAGCTCCTCTGT
The DNA here is from genome assembly GCF_023091745.1 of Budorcas taxicolor. Taxonomy (NCBI): domain Eukaryota; kingdom Metazoa; phylum Chordata; class Mammalia; order Artiodactyla; family Bovidae; genus Budorcas; species Budorcas taxicolor. Next base: position 27,842,177 of record NC_068920.1, read on the forward strand.
CCACGGGATTTCCCAGGCAAGAATACTGGAGTGGGTTGTCATTGCCTTCTCCAGCAGATCTTCTCCACCGAGGGGTTGAACCTGTGTCTCCTGCATTGGCAACCAGATTCTTTACCACTGAGCCCCCAAGGAAAATCCAGTCTCTATGACAGATGCCTTTTATTTTTGATTTTAAGATATGGTCAAAGGCAAAGTGTATCCTTGCAAGAATGGTTTCCCTATGGGAAAGGAAGGGGCAGATTAGCATTTGTACATGCTGGAGATGCAGGACATCAAGTATTATGAAATTTAAAAAACAGCCACACAACAGCTGGACATCACTCTCTTCACCCTGCAAAAGTAAAGGTTGTTATAATCTGTTTCCCTTCTTTTTCATTTAGCTGAATTCTCCAATATACAACACAAACAGGTAATTCTGGAAGATCCCCACTACTGACAGAAAATATAAGAGACATCTGTGATTTCAGAACAAAGAATTTCTTCTCACTGAAGCATTTCTCATGGGGGGAGAATGTCAACTTAGAAATCAATAGTGGCATAGCTAAAAGCTATACCGTCTCCACCTTAGACTGAGACTAATCTTCTGTGATAAGGCAAGAGCCAGCAGGTCAGCTGGCAGGTTGCTGGGGTGACATGCAGGCAAAAGTAGACAATTCTACAATTAACTTGAGTGTTGGCTTGGTGCCAGGGATGGGAACAGGCAAAGGATCATGAGACAACTTTGTGTGGGTATATGTGTGTGGAAGTGTTAAAAAAACTGCTGTGATGATTGCTGGACAATGTATACATTTCCTGAAACTCAAACTATATACTTAAGATGAATTCAATTTATGATACGTAATTATACATCAATAAAGATGTTGGAAAATCTCTATCAGTTTCCAGAAAAAGTCATCATTCCTTCTGCAAGAGGAAATGCCAAGGAATCAGGACCTGAAAAGGAAAAGCTCAATTAATAAGGAGCCACCTGAGAGCTGAATATTTTCATGTTTTGATCCTTTTCCCTGTAGGCACCACATAAGACGCAGCACACTGGCCCCACTGTGCTTCCTGACTCATTTCATCATGCCCAGGTTGTGTTCCTCCACTCCCCGCTCCTAACAATGCCATCCTGTTTATGCTCCCCCACATACTGGTCAAGAGCAAAAGTATAATTCAGCTGTCTGAAAGAGGCATGTGGGCCAGATGTGAATAGCCTGCTATGCTAAATGATTATTTAAGATGAATCCTAAAAATAGGTGTCTGTGTATTATATGGTTGCAAGGTACCTATTACAGAACAGTTGACTAATCTTAACAAAAAAAAGTGGATATATTTAAGTCATTGGCTTTTTTCTGTAGTGTTCTGTCTTAAAATAAATCAAGGCAAGGCTAATATTTGCTTCTCAGTTGTCAGCTTCTGTTTACTAACCAAGTGATAAATACATGCGTGAGATATTACACTGATGAACTGAGACAAGTGACGTGCATGGATGAAGAACCTTATAGAACAACTTTGATGTCAACTTTGATCCCTTGGTTAAGGTGCTGGATGCCTGGAAAGTTTCTATTTTTGCCTTTGTAACTGGTAAGTGGTTGGTAAGGAGGTACTTTGAGGCTATGCAAATATCTTGTTTCTTTAACCTAGAAGTTTTAGCAACCATTGATGATTTTTTCCCAAATCAATTATCATTATGATGGTGGCAAAATGGTATGCTTTGAACTCAGTCATTGTTTTGTACTGTAAGAGCTTTCTTGAATCCTTTTATTTGTTTTTATTTACTGTCAGGTCTGTTGGGATGGACTCATGGATTCTGATTTTATTCAGTGGGTTTGGTCCATTACTACTGTTTGATGCAAAAGTCAACTGTTTCTGGAAGCATTTTCTGAGCAAATCAACCAGCTCAACCAGAGGAATCTTGCCGTGTGAACCACAAAATTTCCAGTATTTTTGGTTGCACTTCTATCTTATCTATTTATTTATTGTTTTCAAAGTTTGGTGTTTATTTAACTGATTTTTTCAATTACTTTTTATTGGAGTGTACTTGAATTGATTTATAGTTGATTTACAATGTTATATTTCAGGTATGTAGCAAAGTGAATCAATTATACATATATACGTTTACATATATATGTAATATATCCACTCTTTTTTAGATTCTATTCCCATGTAGGTCATTTCAAAGTATTGAGTTCAGTTTTCTGTGCTATACAGTAGGTTCTTATTAGTTATCTATTTTATATATCAGTTCAGTTCAGTCGCTCAGTTGTGTCCGACTCTTTGTGATCCCATGGACCATAGCACGCCAGGCCTCTCTGTCCATCACCAACTCTTGGAGTTTACCCAAACTCCTGTTCATTGAGTTGGTGATGCCATCCAACCATCTCATCCTCTGTCGTCCCCTTCTCCTCCTGCCATCAATCTTTCCCAGCATAAGGGTCTTTTCAAATGAGTCAGCTCTTCACATTACGTGGCCAAAGTATTGGAGTTTCAGCTTCAACATCAGTCCTTCCAAAGAACACTCAGGACTGATCTCCTTTAGGATGGACTGGTTGGATCTCCTTGCAGTCCAAGGGACTCTCAAGAGTCTTCTCCAACACCACAGTTCAAAAGTATCAATTCTTCGGCACTCAGCTTTCTTTATAGTCCAACTCTCACATCCATACATCATGACTACTGGAAAAACCATATTCTTGACTAGACGGACATTTGTTGGCAAAGTAATGTCTCTGCTTTTTAATATGCTGTCTAGGTTGGTCGTAACCTTTATGTCTAGGTTCTAGGCTGGTCATAATTTTATATATAGCACTGTGTGTATGTCAATTCTAATCTCCCAATTTATCCCTCCCTCTCTTTCCCCCTTGGTAATCATAAGTTTGTTTTGCACATCTGTGACTCTATTTCTGACAAAACTTCCAATTATTGATGGGAATTAACATACTTAGGGACTTGGTGTTTTATAACTATTTCCCTGAATGTTTCACCTCTTTTAACAAGCTACAAACTTCTTGAGCATAGGTACCATCTATCTGTACCAACTTCTTTGATGCTCAGGGTAGGATAGAAAAGCATTGTCTCTGGAGCCAGGTAATCCAGGTTTCACTCAAGTTCTCTCTGAGCTCCAATTTTTCTTGTCAATAAAATGAGGATAATAAGACCTAAGTTACCAAAGCTGTTGCAAGAAGAAAATGAGGTAACATATGTAAAAATCTTAGTGTGGAATAATGGTTTCTTTTCTACTATCAATGTCTAGAATGAGCCCTTAAAAGGTATATCTGACTTTTATCCATCAAATAAAATGCACTAATCATAAAACCATACATACTTTTTAGGGAAAGAGATAGTATTAGTAGCTTGGTTGTGTTCAACTCTTTGCAGCCCCATGGAGTGTTGCCTGCCGGGCTCCTCTGCCCATGAAATTCTCCAGGCAAGACTACTGGAGTGGGTTGCCATTCCCTTCTCCAGGGGATCTTTCTGACTCAGGGATCGAACCTGGGTCTCTTGCACTGCAGGCAGTTTCTTTACTGACTGAGCTACCAGGGAAGCCGAAAGAGATATATAGAAATAAAGAAATTTGATATTACTGCTCCTCTCTTTATTTCTCTTTTATTCCCCCCTCTAACCAATGATAGCAGAGCACTGTGAAGCTATTTTCAGCGTCTTGCAGAACCATTTGAAGAGTAAAGAAGAAACGTTAATTGCATGTCTACTCACTGGAACAGTCAGTTGTAAGAACTTCTATATAATTGACACCATTTCAGCCTGAGGAAAATGAAAACCCCCTCTTCTTCCATTCTGGTGGATTAAATAAATGCAGAGAGGAGCAGCTGGCCTCACGATAATTAGAAGAGAAATGATTCAGGACCTAAAACTTGCTTAAATGTCAAGGGGGGTTGAATGGATTTTGACTAATGTTGTCATAACTCATTTTAAAATGCAAAGTCGAAAACACTTAGAGACCCTCATTTGGTGCAAAGTAGACATCAAAACAGGACCAACTGTTTCCTGGTTCAAAGGAAAAAACATTTTGTGCTTAAATGAAGCTTGAAGCTATTAGCAATAATAAGTCAATTTACTAATTTAAAAAAACACACAAAACAGTAAAAACCATGCACATCAAAAGGGGAAATTTCTTGGAAACACTGTCCTCATAGACAGCTTGGCTGATCCTGCTGAGAAAAAAGTCCACCCACCACAAACCCTCATTATTTGATCATCAGATTCAAAAACAACGCTCCAGTATGAAGGAAATGGCCCCATGCCTGTTGTTACCAGCTCCTCTAGGCTTTCCTTGCATGTAGCCTGTTTACCCCTAGAGCTTGGCAACTCATTTCTAGCTAATGGTGATTATTGCTTCTTTACTTCAAAATACACCAAACCGGTACTAACATCTTCTGCTGTTATTTGATTTTACTAAAATTACCATTTTTTTTACAGTTTTTTTAAAATTGGCTTTACTTTTTAAAGCAGTTTTAGGCTCAGAGCAAAATTGAGCAGAAGGTACAGAAATTTCCTATATACTCCCTGCCCCTAAATATGCACAGTCTCCCCTACTATCAACCCCCACCAGAGTGGTACACTTGCTACAGTCAATGAACCCACATTGTCACATCACCATCATCCAAAGTCTGTAATTTTCATTAGGATTCACTCTTGGTCTTCTACATACTATGAGTTTGGGAATATGTGTAATGACTTGTCCACCATTAGAGCATAGGGAAGCAAAATTTCCCATCTCTGAATGTGTCTATTTTGCATGTGGATTAATTTAAGCTGATTATCTTGAGAAATGGAAGACTCAAGAAGTTTGAAATTACAATTTTTTGTACTTTATTTTTAGAGCAGTTTTACTTTGTATTTATTATTTATTTTTTGGCATGTGGAACTTCCTGGACCAAGGATTGAACCTGTACCCCATGCAGAGGAAGCTTGGAGTCTTAAGTCACTAAACCACTGGAGAAATCTCTAAATCACCATTTTTTTTTTTTTTGTAAGCTCATAGTTTTTATTATTTTCACTAGAATGGAGCTACATCTTTGGCCACCTTAAAGAGAAAAAGCCCTTTGGTTCTAGAAGATTGTCCCCAACAGTGTGCTGGGAAGCATAAGCATGCACCATGCATGGTTCCTTTGCCTAGCATGTGTGTCTAAAACACATTTGTTCATGGGCATGAGAGTCAGGTAGAATATGGAACTGAACCTTATAATTAAGCTATATGATTTAGCTCATCTCAGAGAAAGGAGATGAATTATCTTAAAGCTTTTTAGATAAGGCTTACACAATGAAACAAATATATTTTTCTTATGATCAATTAATTTATTTCTGGCCATCAGAGCAATTAAGTGGAATTATCGGAGGGTTGACTGACAATTTTATGTGATGGCACGCATGCATGCTTAGCTGCTAAGTAGCGTCTGACTCTATGATCCCACGAATTGCAGCACACCAGGCTCCTCCATCCAAGGATTCTTGCAGACAAGAATACTGGAGTTGGTTGCTATTTCCTCCTCCAGGGGATCTTCCTGACACAGGGATTGAAGCTGTGTCTCCTGCGTTGGCAGGTTGATTCTTTACCATTGAGTCACCTTACAGCTAAAGACCTCAACTCAATTATGGTAATGCCATAGGATCACAGCTTTCGTTTGCACTAGGAGGTGACAGTTAAGCCTTGCTTAGGTAAAGCAATGGACTCAAAGCCAAGGCAGTCTTTTCAAACTCAAGTTACATTCGTCATTTTATTTCTGTTGTTATGACAACACTTTTAAAAGCAGTACTTCAAATGCTTAGCATTCAGGCATCTTATTATAGACTTCAATATAATACACAAAGGTATGAAACACAGCTCGTAGCGGTTTTGAAGGAGTCGAGATGCACAGTTAGAACACCTGGATACCTTCTCAGCTTTGGCCCCTGAAGCTCCTTCACTTGGCTTTTTTATGTAAAAAAATAGTGAAGGCTCATCCAGAGGAGGGAAGATGAAAGAATTTACGTGGGAAGATATGCATTATTATTCACAGTCTCTATTCTGATACTCTTGATTACAGCCTGCGTCATGGCTTTTTTAGAAGTCTGTAAGTGATGGTGTGTTCTGATCAACTTCAAGAGCCTATTGTTAGCTATTGGAGTGATTCGTTTATATAACTGTAGCTCTATAGAAAAAGTTCTCATAACATAGATTTATTACGAAAATTAATAATCTATAAACGGAGAGTGGTATTTAGCATGAATCTGTAACAGGAAGCAATGATCGGTTGTGTCTGCACTACAGTCCAGTAAAAGCAGAGAAATGTTTGTTAAACCTTATGTTTTAATCTTTTAAATTGAAGCACAGGTGATTTACAATCTGTTAGTTTCAGGTGTACACCAAAATGATTCAGTTATATTCTTTTTTTCCGATTGTTATCCATTATAGGTTATTACAGGATAAATGAAAATAGTTCCCTGTGTTGTACAGCAAGTCCTTATTGCTTATCTATTTTACATGTAATAGAAAAATACAGAATGCTTCACAAAGTTGCACGTGATCCTTGCACAGGGGCCGTGCTCATCTTCTCACTCTTGTTCCAATTTTAGTATACTTGCTGCTGAAGTGAGCACCATTTTTTTTAAAGCAACATACAAAGAAAAAGATGTTTTTACCAAGGAAATGAGTCAGTTGAATGTTGGCACTTTCCGATCATTACGTGTTGGGTTGGCAAAAAAGTTCCCTAAGATCGTATGGAAAAAACCCGAACAAATTTTTTGGCCAACCCGATATTAATAGGGAGAATTTTATCTCTATTGTTAATTCTCCCTGCCTTGGAGTACATTTTTTCTGATAATGTGACCTTGGTCTCCCTAAACCTGTGGTGTTCTGTCTGAAGTCATGTGAATTATTACTGAACAAAGTAGAGGTGAAAAAAGGAGGATGCAAATGATAACATTTCAGAAGAAGCCAGTGTCAGAGAGTTACTCTGTGGTTCCACTAGAATAAGGCTGTGTTTGAAAGTGCCATCACATGCCAGCAGTTTCAAAGCTGCGTGGTTTCCCAGAGGCCCGCACACATGTTCTCTGCATGGTAATTTTAGCAAATTAAACTACTATAAAGGGAATAGTGGGTTCATTACTGGTCCTTGCTCCTGCATACCAAGAAGGTGGTCATATGAACAACATCTGCTGAGTTATTTTTGGTTGCCAAAACCAAATAATTTATAACCAGAATGCAAAGCAGTTAGGTATAGCTATGTGCAAATGCCTAGATTATCAACAAAGCAGAATTATGTTCCTTTTTATGATACATTAAGAGGGTAAAATCATTTCTTACTGTTCTTTGCTCCAACCAGAGGATTTGAAGCTGTAAAAAACAGGAATGAAGCAAAAAGTCCATTTAATCCTTAAAGTACAATTTAGTTGCAAAGAAAGAACAAATGCTTATGGATCCCACACTGGACCCATCAACATATGGCAGACTCCCAACAGCAAAGACAAAAGAATACATTGCAGGCCTATTTGTACACATGTGAAATGCCGAATTACTTGGATTCTGAGCCCAAAGGCACTGTCAGGATACTTCCCCTCACGGAGGCCCACGTAACTCCAAAAAATCACACGACACTCCCAGTCAGCTAGCAAGTTAATCTCCACTCGTAGCTGTCTGTAATTCTTTGCCCATTCATGTCCTTAGCCAACCCACCTAGAGGGGAGTCAGATCCCTTTTTCAAAAGCAGGAAAAAGAAGGGTTGGAAGACTTTCCCCAAGACAACCTGTCTCCCCCACCACACCATTCCATCACCTGATTTACCAGTTTCAACCCTAGTCTAGGCCCTTCCCTCTGAATTTACTCCATCCACTGGTCACATTAGAATTGTTCAAAGGGCTATTTTTTATTTTCTGGGACTCAAATCTCACTCTGAAATGCTTGGTCTTCTCTTGGCTCTGGTTTTTAAATTATGTCTCTAGTTCATTAGCAAGAAAATGGTTTTCATTTATTTTCTTGGGTCCTACCCACTGTCTCCATGCACCCTGTCCCTCTGGCCAGTCTGGGAGAAATAAAGTAGGTTAAGATCTTCACAGGGCTTCAGACTCCCTGCTGAGTAAATCATTTATTCATGGGAAAAAAGGAGGAGAAAGGACAAGATACTCAAGAAATATACTGTTGGGAGTCTGCCATATGTTGAAGGGTCCAGTGTGGGATCCATAAGCATTTGTTCTTTCTTGGCAACCAAACAGTACTTTAAGGGTTAAATGGACTTTTTGCTTGAGTATCTTGTCCTTTCTCCTCCATACATCTAGATGCAATGTGTAGACCTTGTCCTGATTGTGATGACAAACCTACCGAAAACAAGTCATTTTTGAGATATTTGGGACATTTTAACACGGATTAGACTTCAGATCATACTAAGGAAATATTGTTCATTTTGCTAGGTGTGAAATGGAATTAGGATCATGCAGAAATATGTCTACACTTTTGAGATGCCCACGGAAGTTTGTAGGAGTGAAATGACATATAGTTTAGATTTGCTTTAAGATGTTTTAACAACAATAACGGGGATATATGAAGCAAATATGGAAAATTCTTGACAATCATTGCACTGGGTGATGGGTTTTTAGGAATATGTTTTTCCATCTGCTTTATTTATGTGCACATTTGAACATTTTAATGCGTCTACTGCTCCAGCATTGATACAAGAAAGCAATCCCGAATAGTGAATGGGTGTCAGGGCCCACATCTAGCATGAAGCAGTCAAGTATTGCGTCAGAAACTACTTCTTGGCCTTTAGCCCCTTTATGGAACACTTCAGAACACAGGGAATGTAAGAATGGGGGATGTAGCATGAAAGCAATACATGATGATCTCTGTCCTCCTTGAATCTCAGGGCAGATAAAGAGGAAGTCAGAGAGAAGGGAAATTTGTCTATTTTCTCTAGAAGGAGAAGGAGATTTGGTTTAGCCTGTTTGCTTGGTGGGCTGACCCAATCCCACTTCAAAGCAAACAAGAAGCCTATAATTTGACCACACTGGAGGTCAAATTAACTGGCTTTAATAAGTTCCAGACCCACCTAACTTTCCACTCCTCCTGGACCAACATCTGTGTAAACACAGAAACCCCAAACTAGGACCACCTCTCTTGGCCATGGAGCAGGTCAACAGGGAACAGAGCTGTGGGATCACGGGAGCCTCAGATTTTGCCTCTGTCCTCTGGCTGGTTCGGAGAAGCGTGTGGGAATAGTCTGAGGCTTTCACCATGGACAGGGCCACAGAAGGGTCTGAGGTGTCAGGACTTGAACAAGTGCAGGCTCTGAGCAAACTGGCAGTGCTGAGCCTGGGAGCATTAGTCATGCAAAAATGAAAAGATGAAATAATCTCTGCATAGGCAAGTTCAGTTTTCCAGTCAATTGACGGAGGCCTTCTCCACCACAGAGGTAGATATAGTGGCTCAGATGGTAAAGAATCTGCCTGCAATGCAGGAGACCCGGGTTTGATCCCCGAATTGGGAAGATCCCTAGGAGAAGGGAATGGCAACCAACTTCAGTATTTGTGCCTAGAGGATTCCACTGACAGAGGAGCCTGGTGGGCTACAGTCCATGGGTCGCAAAGAGTCGGACATGACTGAGCGACTCACACTTTCATTTTCTCCACCATATAGGGCTTCTAAAGAATTTAGTACTGATGCCAAAGTTAAAAGAACTTAGAACAGGTGACCCTTTGGGGAATAAAAATAAAGAGAATGGTGCATCTTTTGGTGGCCACACAGCTGTTTGAATCTCTACTATCATCTAGTGAGGAGATTCATAACATTTCAAATCCGTGGGTCGGTCCTTTCCAAACGCTTTGACATCTCTACTCTGAGAACAGCCATGCAGATAAGGTAAGGCAACTGTCCTGATTCCCATTGCACAGGCAAGGAGACCAATCTATAGACAACTGTACTAATAAGACTGTTGGCAGAACTAGCTCTAGCATCAGTTTCTGCCCATCTCTCCTTTCCTTTAGCTGAGAAAGCAGAACTCCTCCTCCAGTTTTCTTTGCCTTCTTATTCTTTAAATTTGGCCGTGACACGAGCCTCGCAGGATTTTAGTTCCCCAGCCCTCAGCAATGAAAGCTTGGAGTCCTAACCACCAGACCACCAGGGAATTCCCTTTTTTGCCTGTTTCTTAACATGACTTTCCATCAACTTGGAGAGAAGGGTCACTAGTACTCAGAACGCCCTGTGACCTCACAGACATCATTAACTAGCACTGATCAGGTGCTCAGAGAGTTCAAGAACAATTGACCTTTGTTTCACTGTTTCTTATTTTTTTATTTTCTTATTCCATAACCATTCCCTATGAGCTTCTTCGGTGGTTCAGTGGATAAAGAACCCACCTGCCAACGCAGGAGATGCACGAGACTCAGGTTCAATCCCTGGATTGGGAGGATCTCCTGGAGAAGGGCATGGCAACCCACTCCAGTATTCTTGCCTGGAAAATTTCATAGGCAGAGAAGCCCGGCGGGCTACAGTCCAGGGGGTCATAAAGAATCACACACAGCTGAGTGGCTGAGCACTCATGAATTCACTCACTCAACCATTTGCCACAATGAGATGCTCATTATAACACAGTATAACAATAATAACAGCATTTTAGAGTCAACAAATACAAGTGGGTAATCCTTGCTTATACAGGAGTAACAAATTCATGACTAAATCCAGAAAGTCATGTTCACTGTTAGAAACTGAGTTACTGGGCTTTTTTGAAGACATTTACCACATTAAAATAAATATGTAACCTATATTTTGGCCTCTGCACCTTCCTATGGATATAACTATCAATAACCTCTAGAAAGAACATAATACAGTTTAGAGAGTCTCAAACCTGGCTGCATATTAGAATTACCTGGAGAGCTTTTTAATAATGTGATTGTCTGAGCCTCATCCCCAGTGGTTTCAATTTAATTGATTTGGGTAGAGCCTTGCCAAAGATACATAAAATCTTCCCAGGGTTTCATTTTTTTTTTCTCTGCACACCGTATGCTGTAATCTTGATCACATCTACCTCCTATTCTTTCAATGCACAAAAAATTGAGTGATTAATGTTCTTTAGTTGCTTGATTCCAACTCCGATACAAAAAAAATATTTGGAAAAGGCATTGCCAGTTTTCACCAGAAACACAGGACAAAACTGCCTCACTTCTCTAATGGCAAAAAAGGAATGGCTTTGGGTATCCTAGGGTTTAAAAGAAAAACTGTCCACTGTGTGAAGATGCAAAAGTAACTCCCTATCAGGACTGGAACTCATGGTCATCTAATCTTCTGTTTCCCAACTGTGATGATAAAATATAGGCCTTCCGTGTCAGGGCTGCGGAGACCAAAGAATTCAGCCTGCCTGGCAGAAACACTTTATATTGTGCAGCCTTGATGAGTTGCCTGACCTCTCCAGACCATAATTACCTCATCTGTAAAAGTGGGAAAAGAAACAAACTCCCAGTTTGCTGTGAAAATTAAAAACGCGAATGAATTCAAGTGCTTAGAACAGTGAAGAGCAGGCGCTATTCTGATTGTTACCGTGATGAGGATGTATTACCAAGTTGTCTCCAGTTTAATGAGGTCTAGATGACAACATCCTGTGCATCTCCCAGAGAAAACTGGGAGGCTGATTTCATGAATTTTATACTTTACCTAGGAGCTCATTTATAAGTACTGTACATTCTCAAGTCTCTTGAAAGTTGAATCAGCTGAGCTAGGCTTCAATGAGAGACTATAATACCTGCAGAGGTGGTGGAAAAAAAGTTGACTCCCCCTAAATAAAAAAAATGCAGTCGGTATTAAATACAGCACAAGATCCTAGGATACTTTACCACCAAGCGGGCGTCTGTAAGAGTTGATTTTCTACAGTATGATTTGTGAGCTTTTCAGTGGACGCCCTCCAGACAACCAGCTGCTCTGAACATTTTTCTCTTCTGAAGGATGTCATTCACATTGTGTTTCTCAAACCTCATTTCAAGACTTTGCAATTGAAAGCACAGAGAACGTTAAATGTGGGTGTTGAGTACAATCCAATGGGATGGGCAGAATTTGGAATGTGACCTGGGCAATGTCTTTTAAAAAAATGACATGCATTCATGTAAGAATGTATTTTGATCCCTAGGAGGGACAAAATTTTTCTCTGCACCAAAAATATATCATTCGGCAGTATGGGTTTATTGTTTCTGAGTCGGCAGTGCGGGTGTTTCAGCCCCAAGAGCAGATGCCCTCCAACTGTTCAGCCTGGGGTATGAGGGTGAAGAGAAAAGGGGGGCAACAGCATGGACAGGTGGCTGGACACAGCCAGTGACTGCACCCCCTACCCTTCTGCTGCCTTCCAGAGCTGGATTTCAGGCCATGCTGTGTGTCACAATTAATGTTCTCAGCAGGGAAGGGCAGTATCAAATTTATCAGTTATGTTTCTGTTAGGACTTTACTGAGTCAAGGAAAATGGTTTAGGTGGGAGCATTAGTCTTAGTAAATGAGAGTACACTTAAACTTAACATATGCATATATAGGTTACATATTTCCTGAGAGTCAACTCAGAGATGATGTCATGCTATCATAGCTCTAATTTAAAGAGGGTCTTAGGTGAGACAGAATCTTAGAGATTGCTGCAGTCAGTGTGTTTGTAAGCAACAGAGAGAAGCAGCAAGTAGGAACAGTGAAGCAGCAGGATCCAGAAGCTCAAACACATACGTTCACATATAGACACCTCAAGTTTACGGTGTGTGGCTAGACCATCATTCTGCAGTCACACAGTTGGTGTGAATATCCTCTTTGGAACAACAACCTCTGCTTAGTTTCCTCGTCCCTAAACATTTACATCATTAAGTTATTGTGATCATTAAGGGAAATCAAGCCTGTAAAGTATATTCCACAGAGTATGTACTCAGTAAAACAGATGTCTGCTACCAACACCACCACCATCATCACCGTCATCATTATCATCAAGGTCAAGGATAAAAAGACATACGGCCTCACCTAAACAATGAACGTTTCATGTTTTTATGCTCTGCTTCATTTTGCTAATCAAGTTGGTCTTGCTAAAACCCAAGATCTCAAGTGCTGAAATCTGCTGCTGTAATAAGATTATCGTGAAGGTGCAACTCAATTGTCTCAGCTGGGCTCCCCTGTGAGGGCGTGTGGGGAAGGGAGCAGTCATCCTCAACCTTCTGTTAACCTTGTCTGAAGACAAAAATCTGATCACGGCATGTAACTTGACCTTAGAAAAGTCGAATCTTTTTTGTCCCCCCAAAGAGAGCAACTGAAGGCTGAAAATACATATTTCTTTTTCTCTTCATGGAGTTTACTTTGATTGTTCCTTTTGTATCTTTAGGAGAATGTGATGGAGGGATTAGAGAATAAGAGTGAAGGTCAACGTGCAGTGTTGACTTCTGAACTTCACTGCAGTGCTCTGGTTTAATGAGCTCAATTTCACCTCGTCTAAGCTCCCACATAAGACATTTCTTTTACAATTCATTGCTGGGGTAATCTGCCCTTCAAGGAATTGCTCCAAGTCCATCTTTCTGATAGTAGTAACTTTAGTGATAACCTAGTATATACTTGTTTTGGTCTGGCTACAGGGAAGTTCAGAGCAAAACTTGCTGCTCAATCATAGCATAAACATTCATTCTTTAAAGTTAGGATATTGATTTTTCTGAGTTCCTCCTTTTGATACTTATTCTCTTTTTAATTGTATGATATTATAACCTGCCTCAAGTTTTTGAAAAGTTACAAAGAATAATTTTTTTTAATAAACTTTAACCAAATCTAGTCAAAGCTATGATTTTTCCAGCCATCATATATGGATGTAAGAGCTGGACCATAAAAAAGGCTGAGCACTGAAGAACTGATACTTTCGAATTGTGGTGCTGGAGGAGACCCTTTAGAGTCCCTTGGCCTGCAAGGAGATCAAACTAGTCAATCCTAAAGGAGATCAGTCCTGACTGTTCACTGGAAGGACCGATGCTGAAGTTGAAGCTCCAGGACTTTGGCCACCTGATGTGCAGAACCGATTCATTGGAAAAGACCCTGATGCTGGGAAAGGTTGAAGGCAAATGGCGAAGGGAGCAGCAGAGGGTCAGATGGTTAGATGGCATCACTGACTCAATGGACATGAATTTGCGCAAACTCTGGGAGATAGTGAAGGACAGGGGAGCCTGGTGAGCTGCAGTCCATAGGGTCTCAAAGAGTCGGACGTGGCTTAATGACTGAACAACATCAACAAAAACCGAATCTTATTTTTCTCCCAATTACCACAGATGAATTCAAAGAGGCTTTAACAGCTCTTGCTTGCTTTAACCTATTGCTTGGCAAAAGTCATGAGCATATTTCCATCTCTGTCCACTCACTGTCCCATAACTTGTTCCAGCTGCTTGTTTCAGTTTTAGTTTTTGGAAGACATTAGATCTCAGAGGTTCTGGACAATGTGGGAACTAGCAATCATTATTATAAATCCCCTATAACTCTTGATAAACAAAATAATCATCACTCCCATTGAATTATTCCCATGAAGGAAATTTTACTCAGGCTAACACAGGGCACATGAAGATAATTTCTCTTGCACTGATTTAAAAAATGAGTACTTCTGGAAAAGATTATACAGGAGTTAAGACAGTGAAGCAAAGCTTTTGTTCTGAAAATTATATTCAAATGTAGTCAGTCCAAATCTGAGAACTCTATTTGTGATGCAAATCAAAGGCAAAAAATACTTCTGTTTAACAAACCAATGCAATTTTTCATATCACACACTGGTTACCACTTTAAGTCTTCTCTGAGAACAGAGGGATAGAAGGGTGAAACATGCATGGATTAACCAGATCTGACACCATTCATTTCCTTCAACTGCAGGTAATTACCCTGCATAATTCTCCTATGCATAAATTAAACTGTATGAATTAACAACGATCTTGTTTTCCTACATTCAGTAATTGAGACAAAATCGATCAAGAGACACTCTACATGTGGGTATGGATTAGACAATGGTCCTTCTAAAAGAGAAGGAATGACTCCTTTTTTCTCTCAAGTTGGGCTTCCCAGGTGGCTCAGCAGGAAAGAATCCACCTGCCAAGCAGGAGAAGTGGGTTCAATCCCTGGGTCGGGAAGGTCCCCTGAAGAAGGAAATGACAAGCCACTCCAGTATTCTTGCCTGGAAAATTCCATTGACAAAGGAGCCTGGTGGGCTACAGTCCATGGGATCACAAAGATTCGGACACAAGTTAGCGATAGAACAACAAAATTGCTGTTTCTCCATTTCCCTCCCCTTTTGTGGGATTTTCAGACCTCTGAGGCATTGTAAGGAACAAAGTTGGTAACGGGGAGGGGCTTATCACTGACACTGTCATTTATCAGAATGGGTCATTTACCCAGTAGAAAAATGTCTGTTTCCTCATGATCAGGTACTTCTCAGTGCAGACACAATGCCCACTTAGCGGGACTCATGAATCTTTTGGATGCATAATGTGGGAAGACTTCTCGGTGATTACAATAGAATCCTGAGATGTCTCATTAATGCCTTGATATCAACTAAGAATCTCAACCTGAAAATCACGTGAACCATCTGAGTACTGAGTGACTAAGCCAAGTGATCTAGGAACCACAAGCCAGCTTAGTTCTACGGGAGAACTCAGGCTTACGGAACATGCTCCTAACTGGCAGTCATAGGAACTCTGAATTTGGGGGTTTTGTATGTTTACATCCACAGCTACAGTCCAGACTTGATACCAGGCTACCCAGATTTAAAACCGAACTCTGCCTTTACTAATTTTGCTCAATGTCAGTTCTCTCACCTATAATACAGATGATAATTTTACATTGGGGTCATTGCGAGAATTCAGGTAATGAATGCATGTGCCTGGCATATTGGAAATGCTATTAAATGATGGTTATTATTATTAATATTACATAAAACATTTTAATTTAGATTCAATGCTTTGCTGCAGAAGAGGAGCTTAATGTCTACATCCAATATGAGATACAAGTGAACACATCTATAATTCAGAAATTGGTCTTTTTTGGGGGGGGAGTGTTATTTTTTAAATTACAAAGACTTCAGACTCCCCTGTGTCTACATTCAGGATTGCATAATTTACTCAAAGAGAAAGGAGAATCTACATGCAAGATCTGTGTGCTGTGTGCTCCGTCGCTCAGGAACTAGAGCCCACCAGACTCCTCTGTCCATGGAATTTTCCAGGCAAGAATACTGAAGTGAGTTGCTCTTTTCTACTCCAGGGGATCTTCCTGACCCAAGGATTGAACCTACATGTCCTGCATCTCCTGCATTGCGGTAGAGTCTTTACCACTGAGCCACCTGGGAGGCCCCACGTGCATGGTCTACCTGGAGCTATTTCTCCCCAGCTGGACTGTAAAGCAGAGATACTCATTCCTTAAATTAAGACTACACATTCTCTCAATACTGTTTCCATATCTCTAGCCTGGTCACTGTATATTCACACATATGAAAGCTCCCTGAGCTAATGCAGCCCCTCAGCCTCTTCTGGCTCTGGCTGTTTTCTTCCATTAGTGGCAAAACAGCCATTTTGCAACATTCAGAGCCAAAACAAACTACATGTGGAAAATATCTTAATGCGAAGAAACACACTTTGAGGATCTAAAAGAAATAATAATAACTAACCCTTTAAAGAGTAACAGCACATGTCATTTCTGTCCTATTTTAGCCCAAAGACTATTTGACAAAATTCAAAGGGCAAGTTTTCTTAGGGATGTCATGGGAGCCTGCAAAGGGAGCAGTTCCTGACCTTTCTTGTGTCATCGGGGCAGGTTTCCACTTGCAAAATACGGTATCAAACTGAGAGCATTAGTCAGGTAAGAAGAGAAAATAGTTGTGCTTCAGGCTCTCAATGAATTAGGCTTCAAGCAGGCCATATTTTGGTGCCTGAAGGTGTGGGCAGGCAGAACAAATCATCCCTCCCTCTCTCCAGCTTAACATTGATTTTGCTACCGAGGCGAATGGAGTGGATATTCTGGAGTGGCAGACCCCGAATGAGAGTGAGAAAGGCTAGGCACTAACAGACATACTAGCACCGTGATTTTGCACAAGCCAGTTAATCCTTTTGTTTTGTTTCCTAATTGGTGAAACCATGGACATTAATGTTAGTCTTGCCTACATCATGGGGTTCTCTGGTTTAATAGGACAATAGGTGTGCTGGAAGTTGTTGAAAACTGCAAAACCCCACAGTAATAGAAGGTGCTATTTAGACTAATGCATTATTAATATTATGTACTATTTCCAGGGGACACCTTGAACCTCAGAAGTAAACTTTAGGTATCAAGGAAGGAGGCATGTGGAAAAAAGAAGTGATAAGAGCAGTCAGCCTGCTGGTGAGGAAGGGCTTGCCAGGGTGGCTAGCTGTACTTGATCATAGGTTTGTCCAGCTATGTTTCATCTCTTTTTCTCCATCTCCTAAGTGGGTCCCTATTTGACAACACTCCCTAAAGTAAAGACTTGTGGTATTTCTACTGGCCACACTGAGATAACTCTACTTTCAAAAGAAGTTACTGGGAGTCTTGCTTATTCACCTGTTGAATTAGCCAGTTTGAAATTCTGTCTCAAGGCTACCAATTCCCCTTTTCCTAAATCCTCCCCCAACAAACCAACCTCTGTTCGCTTCTAATATCTATTTTAAGAATGAGTTTCTCTGGCCAATATTCAACAAGAGGAAGGTAGGCTTTAGATCTGGTTATTCTACTACTGACAACTGTCATGCTATTTACCTCGCAGTGAAGAAATGTGATAGGAATAACAAAAAATCGTGGTTTTAATTGACCTTATTTCTGCATCTGACAGTATGGACTAGAACAACAACAGTGAGTCAGGAGCTGGAAAGGGCTCTGCTCTAGTCAGATGGTGGCTGGACACGGAGTAGTAGGGACCAGAGAAGCTGAGGGCTGCCCAGGAGTCTCTTTCTTCCTGTGGTTCCAGGCCTTTCCTTGCGGTCAGTTAGTTGGCTTTCTCACAGCATGGCAGCCTCAGGATCGTCAGATAGCTTACATGGTGGCTGATAGCTTCAAGAACTAGTAAGAAGCTGAGTAATCTTTCGCGATCTAGCCTTGGAAGTCAATTCTCTATGAGTCAAGAGAGCCACGATTTTGAGGAAAGGGAAGGAAAACCTCATCTCTCAATTGCAAGAGTATCAAAGTCACTATGTAGGAAGGGCCTTATAGGGTGGGAGATACTGTTGAGGCCATTTTTGGAAAATACAGTTTGCCATGTAGACTGTCTATATGTCAATAATTATCCTTGATACTGATACTCATGTATAATCTCTCCTTAGTACCACCCTGCCAGCAATAGCTAACAGATCAGTTAGTAACTTCTAGTTCAGTAAAACAGGCAACTGTTCTGAGGCCTTCTCCTCCTCTCCCCCTTGTGCCTTAATGACTTAATAACACTGGTTAAACTTCCTAAATATCTCAGGCATCCAATTCTGTTCCGCCATGTCCACATGCCTCCATCCCTCAGGGCGCAGTGCGTGTACGCTGTAGCTCTCCAGGCCCCCCATGCATTCTCATGGCAGCTGCAGTGGCCATCTGTGATTGGCACTGGATGTCATTCCAAGCCCCATCTTGGTGACTTCCAGTAATGAAGCCTGGAAGCAGAAAACTACATTTCCCAGAATCCCCTGCAGCTCAGATTCTGCACATGATACAGGGTGCCTCCACCAGTGTGCTTGCCACAAGATTTGAAGGGCAGGCTGTGGTATTAAGCTTCCTATGGCTAATGTAATGAATTACTACAAATTCAGTGGCATAAGGTGACACACAATTATTATCTGACAGTTCAGGAGGTCAGAAGTCTGAAATGGGTCTCATGGGGCTAAAATCAAGGTGTCAGCGCAGGTGTGTTCCCTTCTGAAGACTCTAGGGAAGAACCCAGTTCCCTGGCTTTTCTAGCTTCTGGAAGCCACCCACATTTCTTCTCTTGGGGCTTCTTGCTCCACGTTCAAGCATGCCAGCAATGCTGCATCTCTCTGGGCCTTCTCCCATAGTCACATGACCACAGCTTTTAAGGGCTGATGAGATTAGCCTGGGCCCAGGTGGAGCAGCCGGGATCATCCCAAGGAGCTTGACTTTAGCATCTTTCCAAAGGTCCTTTTGTCACGTAAGGTAACATCTTCATTCACAGGTGTGGGGGGATTAGGCCAAGGGCATCTTTGAGGGGGCGGGACATTATTTTGCCTACTATGCTGTACTTCCATCTCTTCTGTTGTCACCACTGGGAATCACCTTCATGGACTACCTGGTTTTTCTGTGGTGGCTTCCTGGCTATCTGTTTCCTGGCTGTGGCAGTGACGGCTTCCTTCTGGAGAGAGCAGCTTCCTAAATCATCAGGCAGTGTCTACATTATTGACCAGGCAGTGACTCCTTTACAACGTGACTTTCAAAGTTGTTCCAGAAAGCTCGACATGCAGTGTGTTTCCCTGGCCTTCCTGACCCAACAATTTTGTAAGTCATTTTATTTTACATTCTTTCTGCTGAGTGGATTCTGTTGTCTGCAGTAGAATCCCAATGCCCATTCTCAGGGCTATATCCCTGTGTATGTCTATCTTTCTCTTTTCTAAGCTCCACATATTTCTGATGGTGAACCATCACCAAGACAACTAAACTGTATTATAATTTTGGAAGATATGGTTCATTTCAAAGTGGCTAAAATGCTGCTAAGTAACTTTATAATAGAAAAGTATGGCATTGCCATTCAAGGGTTACTGGTAGTTATCCTGGAATATTTATTTGAGATAATTAACCTTAAACCTCTGTATCGTAGCAGGGGGGACATTAATTAGAAGGTGGACTGTCACAGTTAAGGCCAAGACCAAGTCTCTCCAGGCCTTCATACACAGCAAAAAGTAGGGAAAGTAAATGCTGTCCCAGGAATAATCTCTCGGGAATTTACACTTGCTCCAGGAAACTGTCACTATGGATTTATTCCCCCTACTAGGGGAAGGAAAAACCATGTGCTCTTTGTGTTCATCTGTGTTGCTTTTGTTATTTGTAAGGTACCTTCCCCCCAACTCCGCCCTTGCCTCTCTTCCAAAAGTCCTCCTAGAAGACAAGGACAGAAGGGGACAAGGTTGAAGTGAATGGAGTCATTGTTCCTTCAGTTCCTTCCTGAACAATTTGCTTGAGGAGAAAGAGATCATTTCCAGCGCTAGAGGTGAAAGCCACAGCATTAAACCCCAAAGACAAGTGACTTACACAAGAAAGGGTTGTAAGGCATTGTTCTGTACACAGGTTGTTTTTTGGGATGGTCATCACCAGCCTGGTTTTAATACCATTGCCATTATTAATAGCCTTATGTCATAACTGTGCCCATGCGACCTTTGCCAGGCACACTGCTTTGCTGTCCTGAACTGTTCTACCTTCATCTTGACCTTAAATCTAGGTCACAGGCAGTGAGTTCACACTGGATGCCTATGACCTGCTAGGCAGCACGTAAGCCCTGAGGATCCAACAATGAACGAAATGGGCCCTCTGTACCCTCAGAGAGCTCACAATCTTCCTAGTCTTATCTGGTGAGTCTTCTCTTTTCCCTTCCATTTATCTATAATCTTACCAAAGGCGCATGGATGAAATCCTCACTGATTACTCCAGTCACAGCCTTCCTCGCCTTCCTCTGACCTCCCATAGCCCCTTTTCTAGGGTGACCAATCAGAATCCTTCTGAGTGAAAGGGGTGCTATTAACATCTATGCTTATGCTGAGACAACAGATGTAAGCAGGGCAAACCAAGACAGGCGGACGGCACTCCATCCAACACAGCTGGGTTCCTCCTCCTTCTCTACCAGACTGTGCACTTCCTAGAAGGTATAATCGGTATCTTACACTTTTATATGGAATGAAAAATTTAATTCTGGCCAGATCCCAGTGCTCCCTTAAATTACAGAACACTGTAATTTAGGACTTGGACTTCCAATCCACCTCAGAAATAAAAATGATTATTCATCACTTTATTATACTTATTATATTTGTTTATCACTTTATTATATTTGAATGCTAAATGGTGTGAAAAACATTCCCTTTGTCTAAGACACTGCCATCCTCCATCTGGCAGAGAGCTCATTTTGAGCTTATGAAACACAACACAGAAACACTGCACCTCATTTGCTCTCACTGTTGAAAAGAAATGTAATTTTCTTTTTTAATTAGTGTGATGGACGTGTGAAAACATTCATATCCTCCACGCAGTGCTCATCAGTGTCATGTAAACGATGGGCACAAGAAAATAAATCGCAGTGGTTTCTTTTCTCGGTGGTGTCTAGGGAGGGCACTCGGCATTGGGCCATGTGTAAAACGATCTTTTCTAGGTAACTGGCCACATTCGAGAAAAACATCTATTATTTTTAGGGAATACTTCCAACTAAAGTGGGATGAGTACACTGTAACCAAAAAAACCCCACAACCCACCACCCCTCAACAATAACAACAAACCTTGCCCATTTCCCCAGCGAGGAACTTGGTGGCCTCAGAGAGGAGATAGGAAGAGGGAGGAGGACGTGTGGGTGTTTCGGTATTAATTCATTCAGGATCTGTGCATTGAGTGCTTTTGTTTCGTGGAATCGGCTGGAAGGCCTCCATGTGCACAATGGGGGAGGTTTTCATTTTCAGGGGGAAAATGTGCGGAGAAACTGTCTATAAGGATATGATTTCGAAAGTGGAGGGGAATGACGCCAAGAAGGGTTCCCTCCAGAGGAAAAGGCGGGTAGTCATAATCGCTCTCCTTTTCTGAACAGATCTTTCTAATAATCGCACTATGGGGTGTTTACATGACAACGGCTTCACGGAGCCATCCCGTGTCTAGGTTTGCCTTTGGGGAACCAATTATGTGCTGCTGGCCTATCTGTACCTCCTCTCCCCACCCCCACCCCCAATTCCCTTGCTTCATTGTCTGTTTTCAGCTGGTATTCTTTTCTGGTTGAATGGCCACAAACACAAGCTGTCTATCTGCTCCAACTCGGTGGAGTTGGGCTTGGCAGATGAAAAAAACCTTGGTAAAGGAGCCGTTCAGAAGCACGAGGCCGGGCCCATGGCCACCGGGGTGGAGGAGGCCCACGTGGAAAGTCAAATATCTGCCACTGCCCCGAGGAGAACCCACTGTATAAACAAAACAAGACTTTCACTTCTACCACGCTTCCTCCCAAGAAAAGGAAGAAACTGAATTTAGACCTCTGACTTCTTTTCAGAACAGAAACAAGACAGCCTTTTATCTTTTCCCCCCAACTCACTGAATGCAATGAGCAGTAAAATAAAACACTGGTTTGCAAACACTTCAACTCAAGGGATGGTTGTTCACCCAACTCTACTATTTAATACGGAAAGTGCAGGCTGCACTGTTCACCCTCCAGAACGGCCTCTGTCTGTGTTTTAGTCTCCTGATGCTGAGCGGTGAGTCAATAATACATGAATTAACCCAAAATACAGCAGAGAAGGGACTTGGTTATAGTCACAACTGGGCACATGGCTGGTATCACAGCTGGACTGTGGGGTTTTACCACACTAGGGATGTATCCACCCAGCAACCTCAGGCTGAGGGTAGCACAGCTGACTGTCATCAGAAGGGCCCCAAGTCAATGGACTCCAACACTAAAGAGTAGAATTTTGAAGTGACACCCACAGACTTAAATATCTCCTTCCCAGGCCCCCTGGTTTCTCCAGGTCACCCTTGAGGAGGGATATATGTGTCCCTTTTCTGCTGGAAATAATCTGACTTTGCAGTTCACAGAAAGAAGAGAGCCATTGCCAGCATTTGTGTTCAAGTACACAGAATTCTAGGCAAGTCAAGTCCCCAGTGCAGGCTTTTAGTTTTTCCTCACTCTAGCTTGGTATTTCTTTATATTTATACTGAAGATAAAATATTCAAAACCACAATCTCACACCAGACTGGCAGAGGAAGAGAGAAGCAGCACCCACTGGGGGCCTTTCGGAAAAGCAACACATGCAACACGTTTTTACTGAAACAGATCTCCACTCTTCAGGTTTTCAGATGTTTGCACGCAGCAGATTTTTGGACAGACAAATGCATCAGCTTCCTGGGGAAAAGCCAGGATTTGGCAGCATCTCTGTGGCAGGGGGAGCTGGGCACAAGAGGCTGACCCCAAAGGGTGGGCTAGGAGGGGTAGGGAAGAGCAGGGAGGCCTTTTCCTCTAGTGGCTCTTCCCTTGAGTAGACACACCCCTGCAATTTGTTCCTACAGCAGGTTAGCCACTGGCTGCTTCCTAATTAACCACTGGAGAGTAGCCTGATGATGTTCATTCTTGAAGAGTTCACAGCTGACATCCCCTGCTCGGAACAGCAGCTATAACAGTCTGATGGAGACACAAAGGAAGCAGACAGTGGGGGTGAGAGGGAAAAATCAGAGGCTGTTCGGAAAGGGCTGGAGAAGCAAGTGAGCATGAATATACTAAACTGGGGGTGGCTAGGACTAGGGAACATACTCAGAGCCAGGTAAACGTGACAGGAAACAAAAAGGAAGAAATGATCACGTGCCAAATAACAAAGGGGCAAAGGCTCAGAGGAGATGCCCAGTCCCATACAGAGCACAAGTACAGTCTCTTTAAGAGTGGGGGACAATTGGTCACAGTCGTAGAACTTGGCAGTGAGTGGAGAGCAAGTGAGGAGGGAGGAGAAAAGACAGATCCAGACTGGTTTCCAAGACAATCATGGTTGTTTCCCCCGGCCCCCGAGCTTAGACGTTTCCTCTCTGTCACTCACTCGAGCAACACGTTGGTATCTTCAGGATAAGGACCCTCGACGCTGCCAACATCCCCTCTGCACCACCCCCGCCCCAACCCCCAATAAAAACCCGTCCAGTTATCTCGCTTTTCCACTTGCTCTCTGGCTCCCGCGGGAGCTGTCACTTCGCACGAGCGAACGGCCCAGCGCTTCTCCCACCTTAACATCTGGATGGCTTCCGCTCGTCTCAGTTCCAACAGCAGCTACCTTCTCCTAGACTGAGGCTCTCTATGCGCTCGCCACCATTCTGGGGGAGGGGGACAGGAGGTTACAGTCTCGCGCTAATAGAGGTGCAGATGCTTCTTTTTCCTAGACCATCTCCCAAACCACAGAAACTTGAACCGGTGCTCCTCATCAGGTGCATCGACACCCCTTACCCCTTCATTCTTCTAGACGTTGGTCGGCATCAGTGCCACACATTTCTCCTTCTTGCTCCCCACCCAGTTCTCATTCCCCAACCCCACACTGCCGGTTTGGAATCCAGACTTGGAGGGATGAAGCTGGTTCGTAGCCGAGCTGAATCCAGGCAGCCTGGGGGCAAGTTAGCATCCCAGAGGCTGTAATCCCAGATGCGAGCTGGTCTCCCCGTGGGCACTGACAGTGCCGGAAGTCGCTCGGCGGCAACCAGTATCTTAGGACCTGCATCCCGAAGCGCTCGCACCAAGCCCCGTCCCCGGACATCTAATGTCCAGCCACGCGCGTCCTCGCCCCAGAAACAACGCTCCGGTCCCCGGGCACTGCCGCGGGCCCCTCACTACCTTTTGGGCCGGTCCTGCCACGTTCCTGGGCATCCCTCCGTTCTGCCTGCAAAAGTGCTTGTGCCCCCTTACTGCACAGCAACTTAGCGTCTCTATCCTGTGGGCATCAGAGACCCGAACGCTCCCAGGCGGAGGAAACCAAGGACGCCCCGGTCCCAAGGGGCTCCTTAACAGGCGACACTCATTCAAGCCGACGACACCCTCGCCACACAGACCTCACCCGGACTGTCAGCAAGATCAGAAGCAAAAAAAGAACAAATAAAAAGGTGCACATACCTAAAGACGAAGGCTCCTTGTCATGACAGGGGGACACTTGAGGTCTCCGGCTTAGAATAACCGCCTCTGTGCCAATGCAATGCCCGGGGCCGCCCGCACCTCGGCTCTGCAGACAGCCTGAGCGCGCTCACTCGGGGGAAGGGACAAAGAGTCGCGGGACGCGCTCGGTCCAGGCCCCGGCGCCGGCGGCCGACCTCCAGCCTCAGCTCGTGGCAGCCAGCGACGGCGCGGGCTGAAGTTGCGGGGCCGGCTGCGCGCCGAGCGAGCGCGGCGGTGGCCGCGCGGGGGGCGGGGGCGGGGAGCGCGGGGGCGGGGCGGGCTCGGGGCCCGCGGCGTCGCCGGGGCGGGGAGGGGGCGGGGGAGCCAGCTGCTTGACAGTTCCTCCAGCCCAGCTCCAAAGGCTGCGCTTTGCTGTCGGCGGCCAGCTGATCGCCGCCACGCCGAGGTCCTTGGCACGGGCCGGTGTCACCGCTATGGAGTTATCCCTGGAATTCGCGCAGGGGACCGAGGACATTGGAGGGAGACGGGAGAACAGCCGAGGCCAGCAAAGGCTCTTTCAGCTAACCTTTTGGGATTTCGAAGAGGCTGTGCATCGAAACAATGCGCTGGGGCGACATCGGTGACGTGTGTGTGTGTGTGTGTGTGTGTGTGTGTGTGTGTGTGTGTGTCTGTGAGTGTGAAGTTGGTTGCCCCTGGCAAGAGTCGTGTTGGAAAGCCCCCTTGACGTTTCCTTTGTGTGGGCTCTCGGCTAGAGCTTGTTTGAGCAGCGAGATCTCATAACAATGGGGAGAAACAGAATTGTCTTGTTTTGTTTTGGCAGATTAGAACTATACATCATCTGTTTTCTTTAGGAAAGTGTGGCGCTGACAGGCAAAGATATTCCATGGAAAGAGTCTTTGGAGTGGAAACTGTCCAATCCTAGGAGTGTACAAGGACCCAGAGACAAAGTCTCTGCCTCTTTTCTTAAATAGGAAATCCCTTATTAGGTCTCAGTTTCCTTATCTGTAAATTCATCATCCTGAATGAACTGTGCCTAGAGTATGTTAAGTACAATGGTGTATCCCTATTCCCAACTTGGGTGAGACTCAGTGAGTTTAGATATGGACCAAAAGAGAACATTTGAGGACACTGTGTCCTTACCCAGTGGTGATGAGACTGCATCCTCACACTTGGGCTCTGAGACACCCAAACCATAGCCTAATCAGCTATATCATAGCTGACTTAAGGATTCAGCAGGAAGAGCAGAGTGTGCTTGATGCCTAGAAAGGGCACCCAAGAGGAAGCCCTGGTCACCAGGTCACTGCCTTAGACCACGGAGGGCAGCCTGAGCAGTGAGTGCCTTGACAGGCTGCACGCTCCATGACAGCTGGATTCTTCCACACACCCACCTCCCTCTGTCCTTCTTCCAACCGACTAAATAGTTCCTAACAGCACTCATTTTTCCCAAAGAGACTTTCCTTCAGAAGAGAAAATGTGTTGACCACATGATACGGACATTCCAGTCCTCCTGGCAAGTTATTCCTTGTATATGTTGAATAATTGGTATTCTGGTCAATATGTGTCCCTAGTGAGTTAGCTTGACTTGACATAATCCTTAGGATGCTGAACGCTACCATTCATTGGTTTTCTTCTTATACCCTAGACTCTGGAGCATATGGGCTTCCCTGGTGGCCCTTGCAATGTAGGACTGGGTTCAGTTCCTCGGTTAGGAAGATTCCCTGGAGAAGGGAATGGCTACTCATTCCAGTATTGTGACCTGGAGAATTTCATGGACTGTATAGTCCGTGGGGTCACAAAGAGTTAGACATGATTGAGCGACTTTCACTGAAGCAGATACTTTACAAGCTCTGTATCATTTGTTCCTGACTATAAGTTTGCATATTAAAAAGCAGAGATGTTACTTTGCCAACAAAGGTCCATCAAGTCAAAGCTGTGGTTTTTCCAGTAGTCATGTATGGATGTGAGAGTTGGACCATAAAGACAGCTGAGCGCTGAAGAATTGATGCTTTTGAACTCTGGTGTTGGAGAAGACCCTTGAGAGTCCCTTGGACTGCAAGGAGATCAAACCAGTCAATCCTCAAGGAAATAAGTCCTGAATATTCATTGGAAGGACTGATGCTGAAGCTGAAACTCCAATACTTTGGCCACCTGATTCGAAGAACTTCTTGGAAAAGACCCTGATGCTGGGAAGATTGAAGGTGGAGGAGAAGGGGACAGAGGATGAAATAGTTGCATGGCATCACCGACCTGATGGACATGAGTTTGAGAAAGCTCCAGGAGTTGGTGAAGGACAGGGAGGCCTGGTGTGCTGCAGTCCATGGGGTTGCAAAGAGTCAGACATGACTGAGTGACTGAACTGACGGATAAGTCTGTATTAGGTATTAATTCTCCCATTTCATGGATGGGAAAAACAAGATTCAAGGAAGTTAATGTGACTTGTCCAAGGTGACACAATTGAATAAACTTTAGATACTTGTGCAAAAGCTGGATTTTGACACTTGCAAACTTGGATAATGGTGGCCCTACCATCCTGTCTGTCATACATCCTTGTTCCCTTCAGCCTGGACCTGGGTTCATCCCTGTCGTATCCTTGTTGATACTTGACAGCTGAGCCCAGGTTTTGCAGATATTTCCTTATTCTACCTCCTTTCTCTTTCACCTATTCAATGACCGCCCCCCCACCCCCAGTCCTTTCCAGCCTCAATAAATTTGAGAGTCACAAAGGTCCAAACAGCCCCACAACTCCTACAGCATTTCTTGGCCTCTTGATAGCTACTACAATGGCCATAAATAAAACTGCTATTGAAACATTCATTCATACAATAAATATTTGTGGAGATCTGAGGAAAGGATGGGGGAGAAAAGAAAGAATGCTCTTCTCATGCCCCACTCAAATAGTTTACAACCTAAATGGTGATAACTCAATTAAGTATGGGAACTGAATGACATTGTTTAAGACAATGGCGAAATAGACCACAAGGACAGGTAGGATTAAATCAGAAGATGCACTCTTCCCTCCTCCCACCAAAGTAAGCAAAACCAGCAGGAGGGAGAGGATGGAACCTGGATATCCTCCTTGAAAGATAATTAGAATTAGGGCAAGCAAACAGTGGTTCTAAAGGTAGGTTGAGGCACTTTACAGAGGACTAAATGGAGTTCTAAGTACACATAAACATCTCATTTGGGTATTCAAGGCCCTGCAGTGGGCTCTCATTTATTCATTCAGGGCTTTAAGTCATGTTCTTGTGCTAACGAGTCCCAGTTTTCCCACGCTGCAACTACTGAGCCCACGTGGTGTGATGAAAGATCCCGCATACCTCGACGAAGATCTAGTGAGCCACAACAAAGACCCGACACAGCCAAAAGAGATAAATATTAAAAAAAAGAAAAAAGATTCCCAGATTTACATTTCCAACTCAGAACTCTCCTCTGAGGTCCGATATCTGAGTACCTATTTAAAATTCCTGTTAATTTCTTGCTGGCCAATTCTTGATTCTCTTCCTCATAAACCAAAACTGATCCTCCTCTACTTTTAACCATCTTAGTTAAAAACAGAATAAACAGCACCACTATCCAACCCACTGCTAGAGGGCCAGAAATCAGGGAGTCGTTACTGATGCCTCTTCTTTCTTCCCACACTCAATTCACCAACAAAACCTGTTGCTCTGTCTCTGACAGTTCTCATTCTTGGTTACCTCTCTCCAGCTCTACTACTACCATCCTTCTCTGGGATCCTTCATCTCCAGCCTGTGTCACTTATCTCCTCAGCTCCACTTTGCTCTTCCCCAGAATCCATTCTTCACTGTGGTGGGACAACTTTAAGATGGTCCTTAATGATTCCCACCCCTTAGTATTCACACCCTCATGTAATCCCTTCCCCATGAGTGTGAACCTAGTGACTTTTAACCAATAGAATATGGCAAATAGGCTGAGATATCACTTCCATGATTAGATGATAAAAGATTTTGATGTCTATCTTGCTAGTTGGATTTGTCCCTTGCTGGCTTTGATAAAGCAAGCTGCCATGTTGGAGACTCTCATATGACAAGGAACCGAGGTCCTCAGTTCAGTAGCTCATGGAAATGGAATCTTGCCATCATTCATGTTAGCTCAAAAGTGGATCTCTCCTCAGTCAAGCCTTCAGATGAGACCCTAGCCCTAGAAAACACATTGATTCAGCTTTTCCTGAACTCCTGACTCACAGAAACTGTGAAATAATAAGCATGTGCTGTTTTAAACAGCTGAATTTGTGACAATTTGTTATGTAGCAATAGATAACTAATACAGAAAGAGTAATCTTAAAAAAAAAATTATGTTGTGGTCACTATCCTGCTTAAAACTCTGCCTTCATTCCTCACTTATTATAAAATAAAATCTAAAATCCATGACAATGCTTAGAAGATCTTGGTGAGCCAATCCTTTCCAGCCTTACTTATGTCTCCAGCCTCTCTCTTATTAAGCTCAGGTCACTAAGGTCACAAGGGCCTTCTTTTAGTTCCCTAAATGTGCCAAATTACTTCTCAGAGAGGTCTTCCCTGACCACCTACATCTTCAAGTATATTCTTCCCCTCATTTCTTCTTTTTTAATGCGCTGTGTCTTTTATAGCACCAGTTGTTAATTAAAATGATTTTCTTTACCTTTTTAGTTGTCCTTGGTCTCTTTTTCACTGAACTGTGAGATCATGGAGCTTCCCAGGTGGTGTATGCGGTGTGAGATCATAAGGGCAGAGACTGTTTCTGCCTTACATCTCGTGGTATCCCCAGCACAGAGCAAGAGCTTAACAACTAGTTAGTGAATGAAAGATGAATAACTCTGCCTTTCTGGAGCTCACCTGGACTCTTACCTTGATCTTTTTATTTCCTTCGTCAGCCCCACCCCCAGCCTATCTCCATGCCCATAGCCTTCACCCCATTTCCCAACAGCCACATCTATTCATTAAGGTCCAGTTTCAGGACTCTAGTCTCTGTCTGTTTCCCCCAGATCTCTTGCCTCTTTCCCTGCATTCTCACTTCAGAACTTTCACAGCATCTTAGACCTTATCTCCTGAGATGCTGGGCAACCGCCACTTTGTATTATGGTTAATTATGTAGAGACTAGTGGTTCCAAACATTCCTCCATTTACCTCATTCTAGAGAAAGAAGCCTGGAAAGAAGTACAGTTATGCAGGAAAAGTCTTGGGAGAAGTAATAGCTACTACAGATTAGCATCACTAGCATTAGTAGTCTGTTAGTAGCACTAGTAGTGTATTACTAGCATTAGTAGTCTATTACTAACCAGATTAGATTATAATAGACTACCTAGGAAAAGTCCAGGGGGGAGAGCAGGGTCTAACAGCCACCCTAAAGAGAAGTAGATTTCTGTTTCCCCACTATATTAGTCAGCTAGGACTGTCATAACAAATACCATATACTGGGTGGGCTTAGACAACAGAAATGTGTTTTCGCACTGTTCTGGAGGCTGGAAGCCCAAGATCAAAGTTCTGGCTGATTTAATTTCTGGTGAGAGCTCTCTAATTCTGTCTTGAAAACTTCACCACTTGAAGCATTCAGAGATACACTGGTGTAGCCCTGGAAACCTCATCCAGGAAAACAGTGAAGCCCAGAGCTTGTCAGGCATTGGTGGTGGGGATATTATAGAAATCTCTAGTGTGAGACTTTGTCGTGCTTTCACACCAACGGAAAGAAATGACTTTTTCCAAAGCAGTTAACGGTTTAACACAAGTCCCCCACCCCACCCGTAGTCCTTATCCATGTATCAATTTTAATTTAACAGCTCAAGGGACAAATGGTGGAGAAGGAAATGGCAGCCTACTCCAGTATTCTTGTCTGGAGAATCACATGGACAGAGGAGCTTGGCGGGCTGTAGTCCATGGGGTCACAAAGAGTCAGACACAACTGAAATGACTTGGCAGCAGGGACAAATGAGGGCTTCCCAGGTGGTGCTGGTGGTAAAGAATCCACTTGCCACTGTAGGAGACATAAGAGCCATGGATTTGATCCCTGGGTAGGGAAGATCCCCTGGAGAAGGAAATGGCAGCCCATCCCAGTACTCTTGCCTGGAAAACTCGATGGACAGAAGAGCCTGGTGGGGTACAGTCCAGAGAGTCACACAGTCAGACACGACTGAAGCAACTTAGCAGCAGTAGCAGCAGGGAAAAATGATAGCTATTATTTCAACTCAGGTGCCAGGCACTCTGCTAAGGGCAGGAACCACAGAGATAAATAGGAAAGTCATGGAACCCATCTTGAGGAGCCTGGTTGTAAGGACAGCTGTAAATATCTGAGGTGGCTGTCATGAAAGAGGAAGTACTATGGGTGCTATGGGAACTGTGATTATTTTTGGTGCCATAAAACAGGGTGTTTTAACTTCAGCAGCACTGAAAATGGTCTTTTCTGAAAACCAAATTTCATTGTTTTCCTCTCATGGGCATTTTTAAGGCCAGATTTTGTTTAGGGGACGGAATTGGCCATGCCAGGCTCTGTTCTTTGCACCACCAATCAATCTTAGTAAATGCACAATTCATTAGAAGAAAGCAGAAGAGCATCTGAAGTGCAGCCAATTGTTTCCTGATTTAGAGCGTCAGATATTTAATGCAGGATTCAGAACATGTCCGAAGACCTACTGCCATTATGAAGTGAAGTGAGTGCTCTAACCGCAAGGTGCCAGAGATCGGCTTTTACCTAGGCACCTCTATCCGTTTGTATTTCTCTATGTATTCCTTCTGCCTACAATGCTGGTGCAT
Organism: Budorcas taxicolor; assembly: GCF_023091745.1. Taxonomy (NCBI): domain Eukaryota; kingdom Metazoa; phylum Chordata; class Mammalia; order Artiodactyla; family Bovidae; genus Budorcas; species Budorcas taxicolor. The sequence goes on from NC_068920.1 coordinate 27,873,663, forward strand.
TTGGGCTTTTACTCTCCATCTAGTTAACTAGTCCTGGAGAGAGGTAGCCAGATAGAGCTGAGATCGAATCTTTCTTCAGAACTATGATGTTTAATATCCAGGTGGATAGCATATCTAACATCCTGATTCTGCAGTTCCTTCTTACTCCTATGACCTTCCCCCAGAGGCATTTGGTCACCCAACTGCAAGGCCAAATCATGACTGGGAATGCTGCCATGAAAGAGGAAGATGCTAGAACTCTCTCCTACTATAACTCTTTACCCTCCCCCCTGGCTCACCTCTACTAATGTTTCACTTGTCGCTATAACCAATCTTTCTCTATTCCCTTTTATTTGTTTTTTTTTTTTATGATTAAACGTATTTATTTTTAATTGAAGGATAATGAATCAACATGAATCAGCCATAGATATACCTATGTCCCCTCCCTCTTGAAACTCCCACCCACTTCCCTCCTCGCTCCACCGCTCCAAGTTGTTACAGAGCCCTGGTCTGAGTTCCTTGAGTCACACAGCAAATTCCCATTGGCTATCTATTTTACATATGGTAATGTATATGCTTTCATGTTACTCTCTCCATACATCCCACCCGCTCCTTCCTCCTCCCCTCCTTTATTTCTGTTTTTCTAGTTTATGGAGTGCATAAGAATCACTCTGGGATAGAGTTTAAAAAGCAGATTTTGATTTTTTAATTCAGTCATTTGAAAAAGCATGCTGACGATTCTGCTACGGTTGTCTCAGAAGGTACTTTGGGACTCACGGGTCTGGGTAAGGTCCCAACAGGTGCCTGGCCTTCATGGCACTACAGTGTGTTTCCAGAAGCCTTTCAGCTGCATCCCCATCTCTCCATAGTACCCAGTCTAAGCCTCGGCTCTTCCTATCATGACAGTGTCCGGGAAACAGCCTTACAAAAAGTGTTTGGACTTTGAATTGAAACACGTGGGTTGTAAACTTGGGACAAATTTCAACCCTTGTGATCTTAGGGGCCTCACTTGTCAAATGAAGGATTTGAACCACTTGATCACCAAGCTTCCTTGGGCTCTAACATTTGATTCTTTCTACTTCTGCCTCTTTGCTCGGGCCATTTCTACTGCCTGTAAACTTTCTGCTGAGAATTGCCCATCATGTTTTCTTTTACCTCTGAGATTTGTCTCTAAAACCCCGGGGAGGGAGGAGGGAGGGGGTTCAGGATGGGGAGCACCGGTACACTCGTGGTGGATTCATGTTGATGTATGGCAAAACCAATACAATATTGTAAAGTAATTAGCCTCCAGTTAAAATAAATAAATTTAAATTAAAAAAAAAAAGAAATAAAAAATAAAAACCCTGCCTAGCCAGAAAGCCTGGTTCAAACACTGCCTCCTTTCCCGATGCCTTCTTGGCCCTCCACTCTGCCTGTACCTTCTTCAAGTCCCTTGTGTGTCCCCTGAATAAGACCCTATCACACACCTTCCTTCCAGCCTAAATATTTGGTACACATCCCCTCATCAGTTTAAACTCCTTGATGTTGGGAACTATGCTTACTGCCACTTATAGCATTGTAACTTCTATATTAAAGAGCGTAGAGAATCATCAGTAACTATCGACTATGTTTGGAACGAGAGCACATAGTGTCCCTGCTGCCTTCTGTCACCTTATTCCCTGGAAAAAGTGTGTTTACAAGCCTGTATTTTTTGACATCAGAGCTGGACCTATAGGAGTATGTTTCAATGTAACAAATGACAGCTGAGTCTTGCTCGCTGCTCTCGAAACTGCTGGGAGCAGAACCCCATCCTCCTCTGTCCGTGCCTGGTTCTGATGATAAGGTCCTCAAGGGAGCAGGCATCTCCTGCTGTTGTTTTCTTACCATTGTCACACATATCTGCTTGCACAATGGGAAACTACTTGGGCCAACACCCTTAGCATTTTAGTATGTCCCAGGAGTGGATGCCTCAGGAGCTCTGAACTCAGGCCTATGCATTCAGGCAAATGATCCAATCTTAAACCCCTCCTTCACCCCCACTTCTAGCTTCTACACCAAGTGACCTGGAAGTTGCATGGGTGAAAGATAGTCAGCAAAATGTTCAAGGCTGACAGGAAATAAAATACGTCCTACATGTAGCAAACAACCCCGTTCTGTCCAGCAACTTGAGATTGGATTTCTCATATATTACTATTATATTATAAGGAGTGGTAATTTTCTGCAATAATTAATTTATAAAAATCACTTCCCAATTTTTTTATCTCAAGCCCCATTACACAATAATGTAATCTAGACCAGCCATTTAATAGTTTATATGTACATATATATATATGTTTATATGTATAGAATTTGGAGGGCATTATGCTAAGCGAAATACATCAGACAGAGAAAGACAAATACTGCATATCACTTACATGTGGAATCTAAAATATACAACAAACTAGTGAATATAATGGAAAAGAAGCAGACTCACAGATATAGAGAACAAACTAGTGGTTACCAGTGGGGAGGGTAAGCGGAGAGGGAAAAATGGTTAAAAGGTATAAACTGTTAGGTATAAAATATGCTACAAGGATACAATCCAGGGAATATACCAAATATTTTTAATAACTATAAATGAAACATAACATTTAAAAATTATGAATCATTATATTGTACACCTGTAACATATAATATTGTATATCAACTATACCTCAATACTTTAAAAACTCATATTTATTTATATAACATAACCTAAATCCTCTCGTATTTTTAAAAATTGTTTAGGGTCTTGGGGAAACACCCTGAAAGAGTCTTGGGAGACCTGAGGGCGCCTCAGACTATATTTTGAGAACCTCTGCTCTAGACTGACAAACATTTTGGTAAAACGTTAACTTTACAAATTCCTATAGCTCTGAACCCAATAAGGCTGAAGGTAAGTAGTATAAATTTAACAAATACTGTTGCACAAAGACATTAAAAGAAGGATAAAATAATGCAGAATGAATGCAGAAGTGACTGGAGACCATCACCCTTTCACAAAAGATGACTGCTCCCCTTCAACCCCAGGCAGCCTTTCTATATAGTTCTCTCTCCTTGCATGTTCTAGAAACCTCTTCCTCTACCATCCTTTGGAGCCAGGTGGTGTTCACTTCATTCTTCCCTCTGGTTCCCCGACACTCTACTGATTCAGACCTCCATAAGTCATCTCTTTGTAAATAAACCTTCTTGGAATTATTCTCATATGAGCCAGCCATCCGTTTCCTAATACTCCCCTAAGTAATGCACATTAATAACAGACTATTGACTATTGAAAAAAAGTTTTAAATATGCTTTTAGCCAGTCATTCATATTTTTAAAAATATATTTTCTTTATGTAACTCCTTTTTTTCATTTCTCTTTCAATTTTAGGCAAGATCTGTTGTTACACAATCCTGTTCAATTTCTTTTCTCCTTACTGTCCCCCAGCAATGCACAAATCTTCCTAAAGGCTGGTCCCTCTGTAATGCATGAGATCAAGACTGTTAACATCAAAAGGTGATTTTAGAATCACGGACCTAGAAACCATTTTACTTAAAACTTTTTCGCTGCTTGTTAATCTTCACCATCTTCATGGACATTATTCTGGAGCCCAATTCACATCAGAAACAGGTCTCTGAGGTTAACTGGCTGTCGCTATCATTTAAGCAAAGCCAGAGAGAGCTGAAGGGAGGATCAAGATGGCTTAGTACACAAGGGAAAGGTTCTGAAGCCACAAATGAGATTCCTTCTAGCTGTTCACTCTTCTCTGCAGCACTCAGCTCATACGCCTGCTCCTGGGGCTGGGAGTCCAGCTGCACATTTAAAAGGCTGGTATCTCCTCTCTGAGGCCTGGAAACCATTAGCTCTCCCTGCTAGCTTCAGCGTCCAGTGCCTCTTTTCCTTCCTAAATCACCCTTTCCCAGCCTCCGTCTCCCCGATCGATCGGAGATACTGGATACAAGCTCCAACCCCCTGGGCCCCGCACAGTTTCGCTTTGCAGATGGGAAAGGGGAAATCTGACTCTTGCGGCAGGGCTTGTTCGACCCACAAAGCCTTCTTTGGTAGCAGGGACCAGGCCTGGCCCCACTTCCCCTCTTTCCTTCTCTGCTCACACACAATCCACGTCCCTGGCAGCTTCGCACAGAAGCTGTGACAATGGGATGGGGCGCCGTCACCCTCCATAATTAGCCAGGAAGGCAGGGCTACTGTAATATCACAGCGTTGACAGAGCTCTTGCACCTATTAAATTATTCACGCCGCCGAAGTGTCATGGGCTGTCACATTCAAAATAGGTCATTCTTGCTCAGGCTGCTGGAGGTGAAAATTTCACAGTGATGGCAACACATCCAAGTGCCTTGGTTTCAGCCAATCTCCAAAGTAAGGGGCTGCTCCAAGCAACCCTCTATTATTTTTCATTGAATCGCAGTAATGCTTTCATGAGTGACAGCAGGAAGCGGCTGGAACAGCTGTCTGCTGGCAGGCACGAGAACTCTGGGGGTGGAAGGCTTCGTTTCAGCCTCTTCCTTCACTGACCTGTCCTCAATGAGCCTCAAGGGGCTGCTTGAGGAATATAAATCTGAACACCTGTTCTCGTCTGCTCCCTGTACCCAAGACGGCTGTAAAGTCCAAATGAGGATGTAAGCTCTGGGCACCGGCAGGGTTTAGAAGAACGAATGCACACAGGCCTCTCTGAGAAGTGCCTCTCAGCCCTGGGTGCCGCATTCAAAGAGTAATTCAAGTTCAACAGCTGTGGGGTGTGCGTCCCTGCGTTTCAGATCCTAATTTGCAGACATTCGGGTCTCTTCAGTACTTAGAATACACTTGGCCTCTTGTCGGCATAGATATACTAGTCAACTCAAGTGCCTGGTGGTGGAATACAAACATTTGACTGGCTATTGCAGGGTCTGGGGAATTACTGGCATGTGAATATGTTCTTTTAATGGTTTTCAAGGATACAAAAGACTATCTTACAGGAGGAAGAACAATTTTCCTCTAGGATTAGAATAAAGAGAAGTGATTGAAGACACAGCTCTTTGGGGCTTGAGATAAAATACAAGCGAATGTGCTGATTGCTGGCTCTTGACTGTTAAATGGATATGTGACTGACAGAGACTGATAATCTCCTTGCGGAAAGGGGAGAAAGGCAGGGAGTTTAGCAATGGGATTGACCCTAGCCTATCTCCTATTAGGAGAATACGTACAAAAACCTCTAAAGAGATCTCTTTCAGCTAAGATGCTATGGATGTACAGCCTTGGAGCAAAAGGGTAAGAAATGAACGTATCTGAACATGGTGAACCTAGCACCGAATGCAGGCAGGCCATGTGAAGAAGGGGAGTTCACAGACGCATTTCCATCGCCATTCTGTATCTCACAGCAGTGCTCCCAAAGATATGAAGCCCTCTCCTCCAAATATTCACCTGCAAGAAGCCTGTCCAGATGACCCTCCCTCCCCCTCATCTTTCCTTTAATTTCCCTTAAGTGTTTGTGCAGTTTATATTGCATTCTCCTAGCTTTATGGAACAGCCCATGCAGGTGATACAGCCCAATCTCCATAAACTGGAGATAAATCTATAAATAATTCTCACTTATGTATATGCCACTTTATCATCAACATTTCAACAGATATTTCCTAGTGCCCACTATGCTGGGTACTTGGAGAGGAACTTTATGAAGTCATTCCCTGTTTATAGCTCAACTATCCCCAAGTGGATTCCTACTTCCCCATCAGGGCAATACTGCCTCTACCCCAAGCCTACTTCTCCAGCAGCCTTCCTCACCTCAGTGAAGAGCAGCCCATCCTTCCAGAAGCCTGGATCAGAGTCTTGGAGTTCTCCTTAGTGCCTTTTCCCCCTCACCTCCAGAATTCAATCACTATCAGGCCTGGTAAGCCCCCACCAATTCTCTTCTGGACTGTTGCCATCTTCCCCTAACTGGCTCCCCTGCTTTTGCCCTTTATGCCATTTTTATTTTCTAGACAGTAGTCAGATAATGCTTTTGAGAGGCAAACCAGATTATGTCACTCTGCTCAACCTTCACCAGTGGTTCCGCATCTCCCATAGAGCTAAAACCCAAATGCTTACAGTGGCCTGTAAGGCTGTACAAGAGCTGGGTCCATCCCCCTAACACAGCCGCCAGGAACCTCTTGGATCAAATCTTCTACTGCTCTCAGTCTTGCTCATGTTGTGCTGCAGCCACACTGGCCTTCTGACTCTTGCTGGAACCTTCCCCTTCTGATATACAGGCCAACCCTGCAGTCCCTTGAAGCCTCTGGGCACTTGCCAGCATAGCCTTCTCTGACCACCACGCTCTACACTTCTCATCCTGCACTTACTTTTACTCCATAACACTTCTCTCCATCTGACACATCGTGTTTTTACTTGTTTGTTTACTGTCTGGCTCCCTCTACCACCAGTAGAACTTCACCAGGGCTGGGGCTTTGTCATAGTCACTGCTGATCCAAGAGCTGAAGAGAGCTGAATCTGGCCCATGGTAGACTATCAGCGGATAGTCTTTAATGAATGAAGAAATAACCCATCTTCTGTCCCTATATAGTTCATAAGCTCCTGACGGGGGTGCCTCTGCTAATTATGCTACTCCTTTTTAGAAGAGCTTCAGAAGCACTAATCTCAAAATATTTATTCAGAGATTCTAAAACTGATTTCCAACTAGGCAGACATTGGTAGGAAAAATTCCCAGATCTAACTCTTAAACATCCTGTTGTGGAGAAAACAGTCCTTTTAAGATTGTGTCAGATATGCCCAGAGTCAGCTCCCTGGAACCATTTCTATCTCACGTGAAAATTCAGTTCCCTGCTGTTAAGTTTACATAGCTCAAGAAAAAGCAACCATTTTGCAGACTTTCAGGAACTGCCTGTTCTTTCCTGTCTCTTGGTATAACTATTCCTAATTTTTTTTTAATGTGGATATATATATGTAAATATAATGTGTGTGATGTAAGATTTACCATCTTAATCATTTTTAAGTGTATAGTTTAGTAGTGTTAAGCTCATTCACATTGCTGTGTAACCAATCTCCAGGACTCTTCTCATCTTATAAAGCTGAAGCTATACTCATTAAACCACAACTTCCCACTTCCTCCCTGCCACCTCTATTTTAATTTTATTTATTATTTTCCACCCCCTGCCAATCAACATGCCATCTTTTGTCTATGAATTTGACAACTCTAGACACCTCATATTCATGATTATATAGTGATTTGTCTTTTTGTGACCAGCTTATTTCACCAAGCTTAATGTCCCCAAGGTTCATCCAGGTGAGAGCATGCCAGAATTCCCTTCCTTTTTAAGGCTGAATAGTATTCCATTGTATGTACATACCATATTTTGTTGACCCATTTATCTGCTGATGGACAGTTGTGTTGTTCTACCTTTCGACTATTGTGGATAATGGGGCTATGAACGTGGATGTACAACTATCTCCTCAAGACCTTGCTCTCAGTTCTTTTGGGTAAAAGGCCAGAGGTGGAACTGCTAGATCATATATTAACTCTACTTGTAATTTTCTGAGGAATTACACTTGCGTTCCATAGTGGCTGCGCCATTTTACAGTCTCATTGACAGCGCATAATGGCCCCCAAACTCTTTTTAACAGTAATATATTTTTCCCCTCCAGCAAGTTAGAACTGCTCAGAGATGTCTAATAGTGCTGAACATTCCAGCTCCTCTCAATGCTTAGCAACTAGGAGCCAAGTGGCCTACCAAACGTGCAAGGGTGTGTGGGGTGGTGTTTTTCACTCTCTCTTTTATGCCTGTTTTGAAAAGGCTTCCTTGTCCTCAAATTAACATGCAGGCTGTGTGGACACCGGCAGATCTGCCTTACAGAAGAGGGCAGTGGGCAAGAGCCAGCACTGTTTTGAGGATGATTAAAGTTGCTAATCCCATCTAATCTCCTAATGTAAAGGGGGTTATATTTCCAATTTGTGGTTTCTTTGAATGATGCCCCAGGGTCTGGCACTATCACTCCTTGATGAATTGGGAGACTTGGGCTGACATGTGTGGAAGAGCCAAGAAGATGGCACTGATCATGTTTGTGCATCAACCATCTCTTACAAGGAGGTCCAAGGATTTCAGATCTCAGGGATGAAACCCAAAGAGTCAGATGAAGAGGACAGTGCCTTGAGGTGATGCAGCGGTGTAAGTCGGGGGGCCCTGGACGCCTCCTGACTGTTACCTTCTTTCACCTAACGGAGAATAGGCCCTTAGTCCTCCTCTGTCTCTCTCCTTACTTGATGGATGCTACTGTTTCTACCCTCTCCCACCCTGCATTTCCTGTCTTTGGTTTTGTCTTAAACTATCAATTTTTCATCATCCTACCAGCTGATGTTACAGCAGCAATGTAATTTGAGGGACATGTGTTCTCATAAAAAGAATATTTAAGAGGGAACAAATCTCCTCTTAAAAGGGATTTAAAAATGATAGAACTTTCTCAGCAGACATGAAAAGGGGAAGAGCTGGTGGGAGAAATGGTTAAGAAGCTCTCAATGACCTCAAGAGGCAAAATGATGGAACCTGATGACTTAAACCAGTTATATAAACCAGGCTTTTTCTGTAAAGAGTCAGAAAGTAAATATTTTAGGCTTTGGGAGCCAAGATGTAAAAAATGAGGAAATTGTTTACATACATACAACAAGAGAGGAAACCAAATCTCACATTTTATATGGGCAAAATTCAAAGTATAATAATTGAGCACTTTGTGTAATAATTGAGCACTTATGGTAATACCAGTCCACTAAGGGGCTTCTCTGGTGGCTCAGATGGTAAAGAATCTGCCTGCAATGCAAGAGACCCAGGTTCAATCCCTGGGTCAGGATGATCCCCTGGAGAAGGGAATGGCAATCCACTCCAATATTCTTGTCTGGAAAATTCCATGGACAGAGGAGCCTGGGGGTTATAGTCCATATGGTTGCAATGAGTTAGACACGACTGAGTGACTAACACACACACAGTCCACTAAGGAGAAGAATGGAATTCTTTTTCTTAGTGATAATATCTTGCTTAACTGGAGTTTAAGGTCAATGTTCCTGATTATCAAACTGATTACAAATGCTCGTCTGTAAAAACCATTGCCATCTTGCAGGCTGGGCAGAAACAGGCAGTGGGCCGTGTCTGGCCTGCAGGCCATGGTTTGCCAACTCCTGCTCAGGTCAAGGGGTGGGTAATGAGCTACTGACTTGCTATGTGCAGTTTTCAACGTTGCCCAGTAGCTTATAAAGGCATAAACGTCCGCCTTTTGGGTGTATCATTGATGTTAGGAAGACATGCAGGGCTCTTCCTGTCTTCTGCACTGTAGTTCATAACATAAATGACAAGATAAGTTGCCTTTTCTCAAACAGAAGACAATGCTTTTGAGCCACCAGCGGTTGTCTTTGCAGGAGTGGGGAGGATCTGGGCTGACCGTTTTTCAGTCTGCCCTCCTATAGCTGGGGCCATTTCCAGCCTGACCAGTCCTGTCCCCTTGTCCTAACTCTTTCTGAGTGGTACTCAATAAAGATTTGGTGATTAATTCACAGTGGGTAGATCCTATTAATGTACTTTCTATTCCATGAAGTATAATTATTAATATTAAACAATTGAACTAATGTTTGTCTTTCTGTAAACACATGGGCTTCGCAGGTGGCTCAGTGGTAAAGAATTCACAGGAGACACAGGAGACGAGAGTTCAATTCCTGGGTCAGGAAGTTCCCCTGGAGGAGGAAATGGAAAACCACTCCAGTACTCTTGCCTGGAAAATCCTATGGATAGAAGGAGCCTGGTGGGCTACAGTCCATGGGGTCGCAAAGAATCGGACATGACTGAGCATGCGCTTAATTTATATGCAAACAGATGACTATGCTTTTCTCCAGGAGGTTTTACCACTGAAAAATATCTTTAAACAGCAATGGAAGTAAAAACAAAGCAAAACACCACTAGAGGAAATGTTGTAGAGGCTTCATTTAGAATCTTAATTACCATCCTAAAATGCTCTTAACATATACATAATGCAAGTTTCAGTAAGTGTCATCTTTAAAGTAGAAACAGTTTAACAAATATAGAAAGCCCAGCCTTTATCAAGTTACTTTTTAAAAAGTACTCTGTAAAGTGATGGGGAGGCAGTAACTGGGGTATGTTTACTGCAGGTAAATATTTACCCTGGAGAAAGGGCCTGTGTATTGTAAAGATAATGTTGAAGATATGATTCTTCGCCTCCTGCATTCCTGAGTGAGGCAAAGGGGACTCTCTCTACAAGAAAACTGCCATAGCTTATTTTAAAACTCTAAGAATTTTTAGAGGGAGACCAGATTGGTTAGTCCCTCCCACCAAAAATAAAAAAAGGTAGGAAATCATGTACTTATTCTGTATGGTGGGGTTATTCTGAGCCCTGCCTTGGTCACATGGTGGAGGTCAGATAGCAAGCAGTCAGGCTTGTTAATTCATAAGCCAGACGCACCTTTCTATTCCCAGGGAAGCATTTGTCGTGAGCAGTCTCCATAGCTCTGCTCTCATCAGCTAGTGTCTTTGTTGATCACACGCCAAGAGTAGAAGAGGGAGATTGTATAGACTTGGGAGAGTGGGACAGCTATGAAAATCACAATGAAAAACCAACTGACATTAAATTAGTAATGTAACTAACCAGGAAGCCCTTACTGGTTTCCCATGGTCTCAGACATTATCTCCATTAATATTAAGCGATTTCGGGGGCAGGTGACCACCATCCCCCATCATCATCACTATAATTATCATCATCTCCAAGTGGAAGAAGGGAAGTGAAACCTCTGAGGGGTTAGGTAGCTTGCCTAAAGTCAAACTGCTATTAGATTGACTTAGGTGTTTTGAGTACAGATATTTGGTTCTTTCAGCCCTGCTACCTTCTCTCAGTTTGGAAATCTGAGTGGTTAAAAAAAAAATCATCAAAGATTTATTAAACATGGGTGGCTCTAGAATTTTTGCCTGTGAAGCACTCAGTACAGCCCTGTGTCCTCCTATGGAAGCTGTGCAGAGCAAGCATATGGTTTTTACTCAGACTGTAGAGCACAGACCATTCAAAACAGCAATGTTTCCTGAAAAAGCTTTTTATCCTGCTTTACATTAAGACTCTAAATTATCATTGATTGTTTAGTCTTTAGAGATGCTAATGGAGATTAATAGGGGGCTGAGAAATGTCTCTTCTTGATAACCTTTGGCATGTAAACCAGAAGTTGAAGGGAGAGAAGTTATTTTTCATAATATTTCAGTCCATATAATTTATCTAAAAGTGGTAAAAGGTGCCTTCTACAAATTGTATCTGCGTATTTGATTCTTTGACACACTTTTTTTCAAACGCCATTCTATCAGTTCATGGCGCTGTTATAAATAGCAAAGAAAATCCCACCACAGAACATGCTTTCATATTTGCTCCCTCTCAGAGTTTCCCAAATGCTAATTTAGATAGAAAAAAAATTATCTTCAACTGCTCAGCCAGCTGACTCAATCTGTGATCTGAAAGTCGAATTATTTTCTTCCTGTTTCTCAGCTCATTATTTCTTACACTGAATGGACACTTTAGAATGACATCAAGAGGCAGAAGAGACCAGCTGGTGTTCTCCTGTCGCTGTTTGAGTTGTATAGTACAAATATTTAAACTTTTAACCAATGATCCAAAGACTAAGAAGGAAAGATCTGCAGGGAAAAGATGACACCGCAACTTCGTCACTTTCCAGAAAGCAGCAACTTGTTCTCTCTTCTCTTTATTTTATTTAGAAATAATTATTTCACAGGGTTAAGCCTCCTAATACAGCAGAAGATCTTTTCTATGTTTACCAGGTTATCTATTAATGACAATCTTTACAAAGCTTGACCCAGTGTTTTCTCTCTCCCTCAGTTGGAACTGGTTCAAAATTGGGAAAGGACTATGTCAAGGCTGTATATTGTCACCCTGTTTATTTAATTTATATGCAGAGTACATCATGTGAAATTCAGGGCTGGATGAATCACAAACTGGAATCAAGATTGCTGGGAGAAATATCAACACCCTCAGATAGTCAGATGACACCACCCTTATGGCAGAAAGTGAAGAGGAAATAAAAAGCCTCTTGATGAGAGTGAAAGAGGAAAGTAGAAAAACTGGCTTAAACTTAACATTCAGAAAACTAAGTTCATGGCATCCAGTCCCATTCACTTCATGGCAAATAGATGGGGAAACAATGGAAACAGTGACAGACTTTATTTTCTTGGGCTCCAAAATCACTGCAGATGGTGACTGCAGCCACAAAATTAAAAGACTTTCTCTCCTGGGAAGAATAGCTATGACAAACCTAGGCAGCATATTACTTTGCTGACAAAGGTCCATATAGTCAAAGTTAGATGGCTGGATGGCATCACTGACTCAATGGACATGAGTTTCAGCAAGCTCTGGGAGATAGTAAAGGACAGGGAAGATTGGCGTGCTGCAGTCCATGGGGTCACAAAGAGTTGGACACAACTGAATCACTAAACAACAACAAGTGGTTTTTCTAGTAATCTTGAACAGATGTGAGACCATAAAGAAGGCTGAAGGCCAAAGAATTAATGCTTTCGAATTGTGATGCTGGAGAGGACTCTTGAGAGTCCCTAGGACAATAAGGAGATCAAACCAGTCAATCCTAAAGGAAATCAATCCTGAATATTTATTGGAAGGACTGATGCTGAAGCTGAAGCTCCAATATTTTGGCTGCCTGATGAGAAGAGCCAACTCATTAGAAAAGACCCTGATGCTGGGAATGATTAGGGCATGAGGAGAAGGGGGTGACAGAGGATAAGATGGTTGGATGGTATCAGCGACTCAATGGACATGAGTTTGAGCAAGCTCTGGGAGTTAGTGATGGACAGGGGAGCCTGGTGTGCTGCAGTTCATGGGGTTGCAAAGGGTCAGATACAACTTAGCAAATGAACAACAGTTGGGAAAATAGACAAGTCACCCTGCCAAAAGTTCACATTTTCCTTACTTTCACAGTTTAACACCTAAAACTTTTACTTTGTATCCATAACTGATCTTAAATGTCTTCTGCCTGAAGCCTCTGTTTAGCAGGTTAAGGCATGAAAAGTGTAAGCTATGGAAAGTCCACACGTGAAAGAATGATGATAGTATAAATTATCATGAATTTGCCTTCTGGAGTGAAACTGGCCATTATACCTGCTTTGTGATCGTTATCCCAGCATATATGTCAAAATATTTCTCTTAAAAATATCTAAAAGTGATCAAGTAAATTGTTCTATTTTTCTTGAAGGGAAATTCTTGCTAAGTGATGAGATAGGATTTGTCTACACAGCACAAAGTGCAGTGGTTTTCCAGCTTATGACCTGGTTTGTCTATCAACAGGGATCAAACACTTCAGATTCTTGCCAAATCCCTTCACTATGGATCATACATATGCTATGGAATCATGACCCTTCTGGTCAGTCAGGCACATCCACATTTCAGCTCCCCAGAAACCAGCCTCCAACTCCAATGCAGCCTGGAACATTCTGTCAAGGAAGTACATGCATGTTCAATACCCTACCAGCCCCTGCAGTGGGGTATTTTCATTTTCTTCTTTCTATTTTTGCTTGCTGGGACCAGTCACTATTATTTTTCCTTCTTCCCTGCCCTTCAGGTACTTGAAATAATATCAACTTGATCCAACTAATACTTTTCCGTCTTTAAAATCTCTTCTAAAACCAACTGAATTGCAAACCTTTTCATTCAATGTCACCACTGTTTGGTAAACAATTCATAGACAAAACTTAGCCATCTAAAAATAAATGAGAAGTGGAATGAGCCGATATTTGCTAAGCACAGGAAAACATGTGAGGCATAGGTAACTGGATATATCACATCTCTTTATAAAAAACATGTCGACTTCAGGAGTGAAGTAATTCTTATCAAGGAGCAAGGGCAATTCTCTCAATTTATTTCACTGCTTTGGTCATAACAAGTACACATTTCTTTTTTCTTTTTTTAACTTTCCCCCCACACACAAACAGTGGTTATGCATATATCTGTATTTCAACTCAAGTCCTATAGAAGATATACTCAAGGCTATTTCATACCGTTCCTGCAAAGACTTTACTGGCAGCTCATAAAATTATTAAATGAGCATTTTAAGTACTTTATTTGTGATACCGGGCCCCTTTTTGGCTTTGGCCTGATCTAAGTAGGTCACCCAGAGGTCACTAGGGGCCGTAAATCAAGGGGTGGACTGGTGGCTAAGACAGCCTGCATCGCTTTAGTGCAATGTGCTATTTTAGTTTGTGCCCCTGAAATGACACCATCTCTTTGGCACCAGCCAAAGCAAGCTTCCTAGACATCTCTGGGAAGGGAATGTTTTGTAGTAATCCAAGGCATAGGTCACACAGGCATGAATAATTGTGGGGAGGTCTGTGTCTGCTCCGGCCTCTGTGACAAATAAAGTAGGGAAAACGACTTCCAACTGAAGCATTTTTCCAGGAGTCCGAGAATGGAAACTGATCCAAGCGATCTAGCAAACTGCAAAAGTAAAGAATGATCAACTTTTTTCAGCCCAGGAAAGTACGGTAGACTCTTCCTGCTCCTTCTTCAATCCCTTACTTGGGTTTCATTTGAGAACCCCAGATACGAGTATTTTTGAAAAAGGACTAACACAGCCAAATTACAATTATTATATTTATAACTATGAAATGTGGCATAATCAAACAAAAAAGTCTAACTCTGTTTAGCCAAGGCACATACACTTTATGTTCTCTTTCTCAACACTTTCCCCCTAAAGGGTTTGACTAAACCAGCCTGAACTTTCAGAATCTATTGGTTTTGTACATAAACTTATTTAATCTCTTCTTCCTTCCTTTCTTCTTTCCTTCTTCCTTTTCTTCTTTCAATTTTGGAAAGGGAAAATGTAATTCAGTAAACAATATCAAAACATGCCAGATTACAGCAGGTTGCATAACTGTTAACTTATTTTTTAAAAAAAAATCTACTTTGGCTTCATAAGCAGTTTACAAAGAAAGACAAAGTGGGCATCTATTCTACTTAGAATTCTCTTTTTGACAAACTTTTTTGAAGTTACTTTTGAAAGGGGGAAAAAATGTTGGCTTAATTGGCTTGAGGAAAGGAGAGAGCTTTGGTTCAAAACTGTGTAGCATTTTTTTCCCCAAGCATCTCTTAATCTCTTTAAGACCAACAAGCAGCTATCTGTCGAGTGGACTCCCTTCTGCCAGTTTATCTCCATCTGGGAGCATTCTCCTTTGGAGAGTTTGATACAACCTCCCTAGACACTGTAATCCTATGCTGTGCTTCATTGTACCAGAACATTTGCAGGTCTGGCAAACACACTGCAGGTTCCAGTGGTCTTTCCAGAAGCAAGATCCTAACAGGCATGTAAGTGTTCAGGAAATATATAAGTCTGAGAAATACTTTGCACAGATGACTGTGAACTGGTGGTGGTTTTATTATTCTCATCACTGCACTTGACAACAGAGGGGTGAAAACAAAGGCAGGGAAAGCTTGTGGTTCTAAGGAAAGGAGAACTGCAACTTTGACTTGTGCCGAGGAGTAATTTTGGCTGCTGAGCTACTGGTAGACCACCACCTGAAGAACTGTTTATTCCCACACACGAATCCTGTTCTGTCCTTGAAAGCCAGCCAAGGGCCTCCACTGTGCACAACACTTTTTTTTCTATTATTATTATCACCATCATAATTGTTACAGTTATCACTACTATTATTATCCATCCAGTTCTTTCTACTAACATACACCAGACTGCCTGTCAAGAAGGCACAGTGACAAAACAGATGAAAGCCCTCTTTAATTTGATATGCTTGAAACAATAATGAGAAAGGAGCTCTCTAATTCCAATTATTGGTTTTTCAATAGCATGGTAATCAAATCAATCATTCTCCCAGCAAAGAACACAGCCTACCTGATTGGAACCATTTTCTAAATAGCATGATGATGGTTGGAAAGCCAACCTGTGTGTGAGTGTGTGTGTGTGTGAGAGAGAGAGAGAGAGAAAGAGGGAAGGAGAGAGAGAAACAAATACTGAGGTTTCTGGTGGGTAGGTGGGTGACTGCTTCTTTCTTTCTCACTAACCCTATGCAACTCTTTCCTAGAACAAGAGCAAAGTTACACACCAATGGTTCTTAATTACGTGAACTTTAACATTTTCTTTAACCACAGAAAACAAAAGCTGAAGCAAACAGGATCTCAGAAAAGCAGTTAAAAACATATTGTGAGCACAACTCACGTTTTTTCTTCCCAGATCTTTCTGTGGTCCATAAATCTAAATGAATTATACATACTTTCAACCAAATGGACCAAAATCCTAAACGTGTGTTTCTTTAGGGGGAAAGGGTCCTTTAAAAGTGTATCCATTACAAGGAAATACAGTTGCCTTAGTAACAAGCTCCTAGGCCTCTTCCTTCCTTTATGTTAGAGGAAACTGATTGGACCAAAAGCTTTCTGCTTTGTTAGGCATGTTTAAGTGAGCCAAAAGCATGGAGGAAGCCTCCAAGCAGCTTGAATTCCTCTAGGTAGATGCCACTGTGCAGAAAAGATGACGTAATAGAATGCTGGAGCTTTTCAAATGAGATCCAAGAGAATATGTAATCAACTCTTTTACTGTAGGTGAAAAATGAGGCTCAACAAGGTTAAGTGACTTGCCTAAGCTCCGACATCTGCAAAACAGCAGAAGCAGGACTATAATCCAGGCTTCTAATCCCTTGTCTATTGGTGCTTCCACCCTATCATACCTCTGAAAAGAGGTTTATAAACCAATTTTTCTGTGATAAGTCCTATTTTGAATATACTTGGAAAAGGGAATGGCAACCCACTCCAGTATTCTTGCCTGGGGAATTCCATGCACAGAAGAACGTGAAGGGCTAATCAGACACTGCGTTAACCAGACATGGAAAAAAACTCTGTATAGAACTTTTATACATCACTTTCTGACCTATTCTAGGAACCCATTTTTGTGAATTAGAGTTGACTTATTGGAAAAGACTCTGTTGCTGGGAGGGATTGGGGGCAGGAGGAAAAGGGGATGACAGAGGATGAGATGGCTGGATGGCATCACTGACTCGATGGACGTGAGTCTGAGTGAACTCCGGGAGTTGGTGATGGACAGGGAGGCCTGGCGTGCTGCGATTCATGGGGTCGCAAAGAGTCGGACACGACTGAGCGACTGAACTGAACTGAACTGAGTGCTTAGCACCTTCGTAAATATTAATAATGTTTAATCCATATACCACCCTAGGAAGTTTGTAGTCCATTTTACAGTGAGTAAACTGAGATACAGATAGGTGGAGTAACCAGCTTAAAATCACAGAGTAAATTAAGTGGCAGAGCTCAGGCAGTGTAGGTCTGGAGACGAAGCTCTTGACTAATATTCTGCAGGGAGCTTACTTAAAATGAAGGAACTACCCAGACAAGCTAGGCAAACATGATCCATGACTCCAAAAGCTGGATAAAAATATGCTAGATACAGGAATTGTAAGGATTCTCTCTCTAATCTGCAGAGATTAAGTTAAATGAGAAAATCAGTCTGGAAAAGTATAAAGTATATCACCTGTGAAGCACCATGCAAATATTATGAATCTATTATGAAGGTAATCTGTACAACCCAATAGGTATTATTGTTCCACCTCCCTACTGAGGAAACAGAGGTTTAGTTTAGCAATTACCTTGTTTAAACCACATAGGTAATAAGAAGCAAAATGAGAGTTTGAATCGGAATCTTGTCTGACTCCCAACTTGACTCTTTACAGTGCCTGTTGAGGTTGAAATCATCACCTTGATAATCATGACTGCTCAGGAGAAAGATCTTACAGGCTCCTCAACTCCTGCTTCATTGAGGTCTTAATTTTCAGAGTGCTCACGTGCTCAGTTGTGTCTGACTCTTTGTGATTCCATGGACTGTAGCCCGCCAGGCTCCTCTGTTCATGGAATTTTTCAGGCAAGAATACTGGAATTGGTTGCCATTTCCTACTTCAGGGGCTCTTCCCAACTCAGGGATTGAACGCTTGTCTCTTGCCTCTCCTATATTGGTTGGCAGATTCTTTACCACTGTGCCACCTGGGAAGCCCTTCGGAGAGGGGCCACTTAATCTATCAGTTCAGTTCAGTCACTCAGTGGTGTCCGACTCTTTGTGATCCCATGGACTGCAGCATGCCAAGCTTCCCTGTCCCTCACCAACTCCCGGAGCTTACTCCAGGAGTAAGCTCATGTCCATTGAGTCGGTGATGACATCCAACCATCTCATCCTCTGTCATCCGCTTCTCCTCCCGCTTTCAATCTTTCCCAGCATCAGGATCTTTTCAAACGAGTCAGCTGTCGCATCAGGCGGCCTTAGTAATGCATAGTGCAGTGGTTGCATCTGTCTACAGGTGGCGCTCTTCGGTACTGTAGTAGTAGCTTCCCCGGTGGCGCAGAGGTTAAAGCGTCTGCCTGCAATGTGGGAGACCTGGGTTTGATCCCTGGGTCGGGAAGATCCCCTGGAGAAGGAAATGGCAACCCACTCTAGTATTCTTGCCTGGAGAATCCCATGGATGGAGGAGCTTGGTGGGCTACAGTCCACGGGTCGCAAAGAGTCGGACACAACTGAGTGACTTCACTACTGCAAAGAGTCAGACACGAGTCGTGAAGTCGCTCAGTCGTGTCCGACTCTTCGCGACCCCATGAACTGCAGCCTACCAGGCTCCTCCGTCCATGGGATTTTCCAGGCAAGAATACTGGAGTGGGTTGCCATTGTCTTCTCCAGGGGACCTTCCCGACCCAGGGATCGAACCCAGGTCTCTCGCATTGTAGGAAGACGCTTTACCATCTCCCTTTGAGGCAAAGGAGAAATTGTGGCTTGGTGTTTTGAAGGTTGGGTAGATAACTACCAAATCGTCCCATTTAGGCTTATCTTCCTAGTTGTAAACATGTTCTAATTCCTGAAGGGGGTAAATATCTAAGTATGTATAGACAGAGAAAACATCTGTAAGTAGAAGTGAAAGCTGAGGAATGGAGCCTGAGAGCAAGCTTCAAGTCAGAGTGGCTCTACCTGTCATCCAAGTAAAGCAGCAGTCTGAGAATGTGGCAAACAGCAACGAAGTTCGGGGAGATATTCTTTAAGCTGTCTTAAATTGTGATTAAAAAAAAAATGTGTATGGTTTTAAATATTTCTGAGGCTACAACAAAGTAATGCAAAGACAGACATCAACAATGGTTGCATCCTAGATGATTAGATCACTGTGCTGTACTCTTTCATTTGTCTTCAATAAACTTGAACTACTTGGGTAACTGCAAAAAAGTCTTACCAGAGCTCCTTTAAAAAAGTTACTTGATAGGGTAATACCAGATATGGTTCCTGTGAATAAAAATGAATTTATGAGGTCCCTGAATCCAGATAACCATTAATTTGACAGTTCCAAATTCTTTAAAAGCTCTTGCCTGCAGCCCAATCTTATAAGCAGCAGTTGAACAAGGAATCTGTAGATTACAAGGTTAGCCATTTCAATTTGCAACCTTTAATGTCAAATTCCACCACATAGGTCTACCTAGGGAAACCCAGGCAGTGTAGTGGATGTCAGAACCTAGTAAGGCTGCCACCTCCCAGCCTAGAAGGAGAGGGAAAGGGAGAGGCAACTGACAGATCTGGGGTGCCAGGGTGCCAGGCAGAGAGAGAGGGAAAGATCCAAAGGCAGAGAGAGAAGAGAGGCAGCCGGGTGTAGTGCAGAGCTAAGCAGCGTGGCACCGTGGAGAACATTCCCATCAGTCCAACCACTCCTGCTGTGTGCTGAGCAGGGAGACAGACTTCCTTCCCTTAGGTGTTAGACAAGAGAGCATAGAAGAGGGACAAAGGGATATCAGCACTATTTTTTACCCTTAACTGAACCTTTCATCAGTTTCCAAAAAAAAAAAAGCATTTGAAAGACCCATTAAATTCCTTTGTCCCAGTTTTGCGCTGCCCTCCTGGGGTATCATCCCATCCGGGATGCTGTCAAAGTCCTCCAGTTCCTTACCCAAGTTGTTTCAAAGTTTCCAACAGTGTCAGAGCTAAGCAGTCGATCAGAAAGGCTCCTGCCAGAAAGACATGTTTACCTTCACCAAAAACATCATCCTCTTCATCCATCAGCAGCTCCTCGGGGTCCAGGTACTGCATCTTGGAGATGGCGGTCAGCGTTGCAGCCTGCACGTAGCCCCGGCAGCCTCACTGGCCCCAGAGGCGGTTTCCCTTCCCCAGGTTGCCTAAGCGCCCCAAGAGGGCAGCTTCCGCCTCTGCCCTTGAGAAAGCAGCTTCATTCATATGAATAGGCTTCGAGAACCTTTTGAAAAGTGCATTCCAGGTGGGGTGATTTTCACCACCGACAAGAAAGAATTCTCTCTCTCTCTCTCTTTTTTGGAAGGGGGCTGCAGATCCGGTTGAAGCTGAACATAGATAACACTTCAAGTCTGAGGGCAATGAATTCTATTTTCTAGCAACAACTTTCATATTTTCTTAAAGAGGAAGGTAGGCGTTTAACTTTCCAACTTGTGCATTTAAACACAATGGGTAGTGTTGAAAGAGAGGGGGGCTCACATTTCTCCTCTCTCAGTTTTGCTTCAGTGACAATTTATCTGGAAGGACAGCAAGCCTCTCTGTTAGACCTATGCAGGCGTTTGGAGGGACAGAGCTTTTCTTTTAGTCAGTAATAGTTGCATTTTTCTTTTTTTGTAACAAAATTTGAGGATTAGAAACTTTCCAAAACTTAAACCAAATTTAATGCACATGTAGACTCTTAATGACTCAGTTCATCTTTGGTAAATTGTTTGGATCAAAAAACTTCCATTTAATAATACTGACTCAGTCTGATACTTCAGACTTAACCACTAAAGCAGAAAGTAGAAAATGTAACTCAGAAGGCAGTTCCTCCCAGAATGAGGAGTAACCGCTGAGCCGTCACGTGAGTACCAGTGGTTGGCATCACCATATGGAAACACCCAAAGTGTGCTAAATTCTATACTGCTGTTCAAACACAAATCTGAGTGAACTGCAACTTCACTAGGGGTTTCTCAGCCCTCTCCCCTCAGGTGTCAGAAGCTCGGAAAATGCAAATAGAGGTGATGGTGGGCAGTTATTGGCCCAAGGTGTTTACTTCTAGCAATTCTGTTTACTGAGTAGGGTTTTAAAAATATGTACATATATATTAACAGACTTTGTTTTCTAGAGCAGTTTTAGATTCATAGCAAAACTGAGAGGAAGTACTAGCAATTTCCCATAATCCCCTGCTTCCCCCCATACATAGCCCCCCCTCATTATCAAACCCCACTCCACCGCCACCGCTCCCCATCTCCCCCTCCCTCCCAGAGTGGTATATTTGTTACAACTAATGAACCTACACTGATAAATCATCATCATCCAGAGTCCAAGCTTTACAATCTTTTCATTCTTTGGAGAAGGCACTGGCACCCCACTCCAGTACTCTTGCCTGGAAAATCCCATGGACGGAGGAGCCTGGTAGGCTGCAATCCATGGGGTCGCAAAGAATCGGACATGACTGAGCAGCTTCACTTTCACTTTTCACTTTCATGCATTGGAGAAGGAAATGGCAACCCACTCCAGTGTTCTTGCCTGGAGAATCCCAGGGACAGAGGAGCCTGCTAGGCTGCCGTCTATGGGGTTGCACAGAGTCGGACATGATTGAAGCGACTTAGCAGCAGCAGCAAGGTTCATTCTTGGTGTTGTATATACACTATGCGGAGAAGGCAATGGCAACCCACTCCAGTACTCTTGCCTGGAAAATCCCATGGATGGAGGAGCCTGGTAGGCTGCAGTCCATGGGATCACATAGAGTCGGACACGACTGAAGTGACTTAGCAGTAGTAGCAGCAGCATATACACTCTGGGCTTGGACAATTATATAATGACATGTATCCACCATTATAGTCTCATACAAAGTAGTTTTTCTGCCTTAAAAATCCCCTTGCTTTGCTTATTTATCCCTCCCTACCACAACCCCTGGCAACCATTGATCTTTTTACTGTCTCCATAGTTCTGCCTGTTCTAGAATGTCATAGCTGGAATCATACAAAATGTACACTTTTCAAATTGGCTTCACCTAGTTGTTGTTGTTCAGTCACTAAGTCGTGTCTGACTCTTTGTGACCCCATGAACTACAGCACAACAGGCTTCCCTGTCCTACACTATATCCCTGAGTTTGCTCAAACTCATGTCCATTGAGTCGCTGATGCCATCCAATCATCTCATTCTCTGACCCCCTCCTTCTCATCTTGTCCTCAATCTTTCCTAGCATCAGGGTCTTTTCCAATGAGTCAGCTCTTCACATCAGGTGGCCAAAGTATTGGAGCTTCAGCATCAGTCCTTCCAATGAATATTCAGGGTTGATTTCCTTTAGGATTGACTGGTTTGATCTCCTTGCTGTCTAAGGGACTCTCAAGAGTCTTCTCCAGCACCACAATATGAAAGCATCAGTTCTTTGGCACTCAGCCTTCTTTATGGTCCAACTCTCACATCTGTACAGGATTACTGGAAAAACCATAGCTTTGACTATATGGACCTTTGTTGGCAAAGTGATGTCTCTGCTTTTTAATACACTGTCTGTGTTTGTCATAGTAGTATGCATTTAAGTTTCCTCCTTTTCATGGCTTGATAGCTCGTTTCTTCTTGAAAGTGAAACTGAAAGTTGCTCAGTCTTGTCCAACTCTTTGCTACCTTATGGACTATACAGTCCATGGAATTCTCCAGGCCAGAATACTGGAGTAGGTAGCTGTTCCCTTCTCCAAGGGATTTTTCTAACCCAGAGATCAAACCCAGGTCTCCAGCATTACAGGTGGATTCTTTATCAGTTGAGCCACCAGGGAAGCCCAAGAATACTAGAGTGGGTTGCCTATCCCTTCTCCAGTGGATCTTCTCGACCCAGGAGTTGAACTGGAGTCTTCTGCACTGCAGGCAGATTCTTTACCAGCTGAGCTACCAGGGAATCCCTCCTTTCTTAAGACTGAATAATATTCCATTGTTGATGTAACACAGCTTATTTATCTATTCACCTACAGAAGGATACCTTGGTTGCTTCCAATTTTAGGCAATCATGAACAAAGCTGATATAAATATCTATGTGCAGGTTTTTGTGTGGACATAAATTTTCAACTCCTTTGAGTGCATAAAAAGGAGTGGGATTACTTATTGTACGGTAAAAATGGCTTCCCAGGTGGCGCTAGTGGTAAAGAACCCGCCTGCCTATGCAGGAGACATGAGACGTGAGTTTGATATCTGGGTCAGGAAGATCCCTTGGAGAAGGAAATGGCAACCCACTCCAGTACTCTTGCCTGGAGAATCCCACAGACTGAGGAGGCTGGCAGGCTCCGTAGGCGTGCAGAGTCAGACACAACTTAGCATAGCATAGCACTATGGTAAAAGCATGTTGAGTTTTGTATGAAACTGCCAAATTGTCTTCCAAAGTAGCTGTACCATTTTGGATCCCCATCACTAAAGAGTTGCTAAAGACAGTTCCCATTGCTCCATATCCTTTGAGCACCAGCAGTGGGCTTCCCCCTGTGCTGGCTGCCATAGGGTTTTCAAAGAGAATATGTAGCCTGGGGCCTGTAGGAACCTCTAACTGAGCTCAGCCGGGGCTGGGACCATCCTTGGAGTGAGTTTGGAAATAGTGAGTGTTTGCGGATGCACAATGACTAGGGGTATGGCTGATATTTAATGTCTTGGTAACCTTTCTGCAATGCATGGGATAGTGGCTTGAGAGGAAGTCCTGTGCAGCTCTAAATGCCAACAGTGCCCCTCCCACCTTGAGAAATACCCTGAGAGGCAGATAGCTGGAGCTGAAGTCTTTCTCTAGATCACCTCTTCTCCCTTTCTTTCTAACCTTTCCACTACATCCTCCACCCCAATTCCCATTCAAATGACTTTTCTGGTCAAGGATTGTGATTAATTACCTAAATTATATTAATGGGCTTGAATTGGAAGATGAAGTCACTATGGAATACAGTATGGGGGTTCCTCAAAAAATTAAAAAATAGAATTACCATATGATTCAGCAAGCCCAATCCTGGGCATACACTGTGCCCCACCCCCCACTACCTCCCCGCCCCCACCGCTGCCCCCTCCCCACCAAATTTGAAAGCAAGATCTTGAATTGATGCTTGTATCGCCATGTTCATTGCAGCACTATTCACAATAGCCAAGATATGCAAGTAATCTAAATGTCCATTAATGGATGAATGGATTATGAAAATGTGGCATATACATATAATGGAATATTATTCAGCCTTAAAAAAGAAGGAAATCCTGTTATAGGCTATAAAATGGGTGAACCTTGAGGACATTTTGCTAAATGAAATAAGCCAGTCACAAAAATACCAGTACTGTATAGTTCCCCTTATTCAATGTACCTAAAGGAGTCAAATTCATAGAACAGCAAGCAAAATGGTAGTTGCCAGGGGCTGGGGTGAGAGGAAAATGGCAAGTTGTTCAATGGATATAGTTTCAGTCATGCAAGATGAAAAGTTCTAGAGATCTGTTGCACAACAGTGTGCATGTTGTGGACTTAAAATGTGGACTTAAAAACTGTTAAGAGGGTAAATTTATGTTATGTGTGTGTGTGTGTTTTTTTTAAAATTATATCCAAAAAAATGGTCCCAAAATGTAGGAAATCTGCATGTAAACCAGAGCTCCATTTATTGTGGCTGGGATGAGAGGACAGGTTTCAGTTTTGATGATCACTACATTTCTCACCCATTGTCCTATGTCCTTTAATCTGCACAACCTCACAAGGTGGATGCTATTTTCTGGCAAATTGCTTCATCTGTAAGCTTCAGTTCAGTTCAGTCACTCAGTCGACCCCATGAATCACAGCACGCCAGGCCTCCCTGTCCATCACCAACTCCCGGAGTTCACTCAGACTAACGTCCATTGAGTCAGTGAAGCCATCCAGCCATCTCATCCTCGGTCGTCCCCTTCTCCTCCTGCCCCCAATCCCTCCCAGCATCAGAGTCTTTTCCAATGAGTCAACTCTTCGCATGAGGTGGCCAAAGTACTGGAGTTTCAGCTTTAGCATCATTCCTTCCAAAGAAATCCCAGGGCTAATCTCCTTCAGAATGGACTGGTTGGATCTCCTTGCAGTCCAAGGGACTCTCAAGAGTCTTCTCCAACACCACAGTTCAAAAGCATCAATTCTTCGGTGCTCAGCCTTCTTCACAGTCCAACTCTCACATTCATACATGACTACTGGAAAAACCATAGCCTTAACTAGATGGACCTTAGTCAGCAAAGTAATGTCTCTGCTTTTGAATATGCTATATAGGTTGGGCATAACTTTCCTTCCAAGAAGTAAGCGTCTTTTAATTTCATGGCTGCAGTCACCATCTGCAGTGATTTTGGAGCCCCCCAAAATAAAGTCTGACACTGTTTCCACTGTTTCCCCATCTATTTCCCATGAAGTGATGGGACCGGATGCCATGATCTTCATTTTCTGAATGTTGAGCTTTAAGCCAACTTTTTCACTCTCCACTTTCACTTTCATCAAGAGGCTTTTTAGTTCCTCTTCACTTTCTGCCATAAGGGTGGTGTCATCTGCATATCTGAGGTTATTGATATTTCTCCCAGCAATCTTGATTCCAGCTTGTGCTTCTTCCAGTCCAGTGTTTCTCATGATGTACTCTGCATATAAGTTAAATAAGCAGGGTGACAATATACAGCCTTGATATACTCTTTTTCCTATTTGAAACCAGTCGTTGTTCCATGTCCAGTTCTAATTGTTGCTTCCTGACCTGCATACAGGTTTCTCAAGAGGCAGGTCAGGTGGTCTGGTATTCCCATCTCTTGAAGAATTGTCCACAGTTTACTGTGATCCACACAGTCAAAGGCTTTGTCATAGTCAATAAAGCAGAAATAGATGTTTTTCTGGAACTCTCTTGCTTTTTCCATGATCCAGCAGATGTTGGCAATTTGATCTCTGGTTCCATCTGTAAGCTTAGGAAAGCTTAAATAACTTTTCTAAGAGCACATAGCTAAGTGAGTGGCAGACTGGACTAACTAAAGCTCATTCCATTGCCTCTCGTCTAAACAGCTTTATGGAGTAACTGACAATGATCTGGATCACAAAGGCATCCACGTGGCTCTTGGGATCTGCATCACCTCCATTTTCTCCCACCTCAGAACCACCAGGTTACCATAGCAACCCTGGGGTCCCCAGCCATTCTACTTCAGCAAGTTGAGCATAATCTCTCTTAGCCAATCTCCTCATCTTCAGATGGAGAAAATAATATCTCCTTGTTATGCGTTTAACTGGGTCCTCATCTCCCACCCACAACTGAAATCCATATGTTGAAGTTCTTAACCCCAGTACCTCAGAATGTGACCTTATTTGAAAATAGGATAATTGCAGATGTAACTGGTGAAGATGAGGTAATACTTGAATTGGATGGCCCTCCCCTAAAAATCCAACTGTTCTTATAAAAAGGGGGGATTTGGACACAGACAGGCACACAGAACACCATGTGAAGATGAAGGCAGAGGTCTAGAAGTCAAGGAATGCCAGACTGCCAGCCAACCACCAGAAGCTATGGAGCAGGCTCTCCCTGCCTCCCTCAGAAGGAACCGGCCCTGATGACACCTTGGTCTCAGACTTCTAGCCTCCAAAACCATGAAACAATGAACTTCGGTTATGTAAGCCACCCAACTTGGGGTGCTTTGTCATGGCAGCCCTAGCAAGCTAACACACTTCCTCATTTGGCTTGTTTTGAGGATTACAAAGGCTAATTCATGTAAAGGAACTGACATAGCACATGGCACACCACACACACCCAGTTGTAATCTCTCACAGGGCAGCTTAGGGCTACTCCTCTGGCTGAGGCCTCAGTGCGGATGGGAAGTGAGTAGCCACCATGTTCGCTACAAAATCTCAATAGCCCTTTGGGAAGTCTCCCCAATCTTTTCTTCTCCAGTTCAGACATTTGAAAAAGACAGATAACAATCTCAAAGAACAAGCCACAGATGCCACTGAGAATGCCTTGAGAGCACTGTGTTAGAAAACATGCTCCTTGTTCCCAAAGTTAATGCTCACCTTAGAGAGCGAAGATGTATATGCAAGACGTGTTGGCTAAGGCAGAAAACGAATGAATGGCCTACAGACGCGTGCAGCCATACGAATCCATTTCAAAAACATCATGTTGACTAAGAAAGCCTCATAAAAATATAAATATGAATCTAATTATATAAATGACAAAAATGGCAAAATGAACAAAATATATAAGCTAAATTGACAAAAACAGATTAACAGGAGAAGAAGCATACAGATTTTATTAATATTTATATGCCTGGGGAATTCATAAGAAAAAACTTGAAACGTCAAAGAAGTGGTTAGATTTGGGGGCTATATACTCTTTTAACAAAGAGTGATAGGTTGTGGAGAAGCAACTAGAAGAAGGAAGACCAGACAAAGGAAGGCAAGGAGGTTGGAGCTCCTAGGGGAGGTGAACTGTGAGAGAGAGACTAGGAAATGTATGATAGATATGTGTGTGTGCGTGCTTAGTCACTCAGCTGTGTCCAACTCTTTACAACCCTTGGACTGTACCCACCAGGCTCCTCTGTCTATAGGATTTCTCAGGCAAGAACACTAAAGTGGGTTGCTATTTCCTCCTCCAGGGGATCTTTCCTACCCAGAGACTGAACTGGCATCTCCTATGTCTTCTGCATTGCAGGCAGATTCTTTACCCATGGATTGCTTAATAAGATATGCTATGCAGGCTCATCTCATCTCTGGTGATAAAAGTGACCTTCAGTTAATGAAGAGTCATTTTCCTTTTCCTGCTATAGAAGAGGGGAAAACCTTTACAAAGGGAAATTTATGCCCTGTTTTTAGGCAGAATGGAAGAAAGCTCTGCTTTCTGTGTCTGCTATTTCTGAATTCCCTTCAGCTAAAAATATCTTTTTTAGGGTTTCCCAGGTGGTGTTGGGGCTTCCTTGGTGGCTCAGATGGTAGAGAATCGGCCTACAATGCAGGAGACCTGGGTTGGATCTCTGAGTTGGGAAGATACGCTGGAGGAGGGCATGGCAACCCACTCCAGTATTCTTGCCTGGAGAATCCCCATGGACAGAGGAGCCTGGCGGGCTACAGTCCTTGGGGTCGCAAACAGTCGGACAGGACTGAGTGATTAAGCACAGCAAAGCACAGGTGGCATTAGTGGTAAAGGACCCGTCTGCCAATGCAGAAGATATAAGAGGCTTGGGTTTCATCCCTGGGTTGGGAAGATCCCCTGGAGGAGCGCACGGCAACCCAGTCCAGTATTCTTGCCTGGAGAATCCCATGGACAGAGGAGCCTGGCAGGCTACAGTCCATAGAGTCACAAAGTGTTGGACATGACTCAAGCGACCTAGCACACACATATGCGGAAATAATCCTCATGCTAATGGGGCATATTTTGGAGCAATATATTCTGATCCCCTTCAAATCCATCCTGGAAAAAAAGACTGAGGCTTGCGAAACTCAGTGTTCAGGGCTGGTCAGTTTACTGAGGTGTAGGTTATAGAGAGTGGCTTTGACTAAACAGTAAGAGGTGAGTCTGGAACAACAACCAAAGGACCTGGCATTTCAGTGACTGAGGCAAACAGCTCTGATAATTGGATTTGAGGAAGAGAATGAAAGTGAGGATGAAGCTTACTTTCATAGTGTGAATCCTGTGAGCCAACTATTTTAATCAAGTCTGATTTGTGACAGCTTGGGATTCCCTCGTGGCTCAGACGGTAAAGCATCTGCCTGCAATGTGGGAGACCTGGGTTCGATTCCCAGGTTGGGAAGATCCCCTGGAGAAGGAAATGGCAACCCAATCCAGTATTCTGGCCTACAAAATCCCATGGATGGAGGAGCCTGGTGGGCTATAGTCCATGGGGTCGCAAAGAGTCAGACATGCCTGAGCAACTTCAATCATGGGCTAAGTTTAACAACAGAACTCAGAATATGGCA
The DNA here is from genome assembly GCF_023091745.1 of Budorcas taxicolor. Lineage (NCBI taxonomy): Eukaryota > Metazoa > Chordata > Mammalia > Artiodactyla > Bovidae > Budorcas > Budorcas taxicolor. The sequence continues at coordinate 27,902,540 of NC_068920.1, forward strand.
AAGCTTTTATACTCTGAGCAATTGGTATCTACCTTGTGCTGTACCAGGTATGCAAATGTCAAGGTCATATCCTTGCTTTGAGACACTCTACTTGCCCATTTCTGTGTTCATTCATTTATTCCTTCATTCATTAATTCATTCATCCATTTATCTATTTGAAAAATTGATAATGAACATCTACTATATTTTAGGCACAGTGGGAAACATTTAAGTAAATGCATAAATGATTACGTGTGTGTTGTGTTGAACATGTGAAAATCAACATGTTATACAATATTATTTTGTAGTATAAGAATTTAAGTTATAATGATTGGCTATTTACTAAACATTTCTGCATGATTTGCTGTTTTAGAAAAAAATGACCATATGTGAAGTGCTTAAAGGAGGAAGTCACACTGATGGGAAAATGTCATCATCCAATGTGAGCTTTCATTTCAATACAGGATGAGCTTCACAATCTTCCCTCAGTGCCCATTTCTGGAGAACTTCCCACTCCTCCAGAAAGTATTTCTGAATATTTAATTTTCAGGTACAAAAACTTCAGAGCAGGGAGGAATCTGAAACAATTAGGCATCTTAGAAACAGAAAGAAGAACAAAGTATGAGAGAGGAATTGAAACTGTGAGGAGAGTTTGGAATCAAGAAAGAAAAAGAAGGTGAAAAAACCCACAAAGCCAGAAATAATCTTATCTTTGGGTAACTTTGACTATAAAAATGCACATAAAATGTGCCTAACTGCAGGATGGCATGGATAAGGAGCTGGGACTAAAGAAACATGATTTTAACAATATTCCTATTTTCATGTTGCAAAAGAGTATACCCACCTTGTTGGATGAGATTCCTCCCAGAGGCTTCGAAGTCTTCCTGTTCACCTTTCCCAGTTTTAGGGGTATCTCTCAACAGTAGGAGCCACACTCAAGGTTGCTTACTACAGGTGCTGGGAAAGTCTAAAGGACAGGCTGAATGAAATTCTGGATGGATTTGCCTTCCCCAGCTCTGTTGTAGCCTTGAAAACCAAGAGCCTACAATACAGTGAAAACCAGCAGACTGGCAGTCATTGGAGTGGTTAGGGAATGGGCTTCGAGCTTCTTTAGCCCTTTTCTCAGAAAATTGTCATGATTTGACTTGTCTGTTGGGTCCCTGGAAGACCCCATTTATAAGACTGTCTTTATTTAATTTGACTCAGATTTGCCCAGAGTGAAGAGTCTCTTTCCTGGGTCTGTTTGTTGAAAACAATCAGAGACAACTGGGGAATAATTAAGCAGCCCAGGGTGATGGAAAGAACTGTGGGAAAACAGTAGGTGAACCAAAATCTTAAGGAGAAAAAAAGCTGAGGAAACAAATGGCTATAGGGGACTTGAAAAGCTCTGACATATTCCTGGGAATCCAGAAGACCAAACATGTGTAGGGCTGAATACATGACCAGGCTGTGCACATGCTAAGAAAAGATCTTCAAAGGCCATAAACAGTCACCCCTGTCTTATCTTGAGGCTCTGAAGAAGCAGGAAGGAAATGTTAAGGCAAAGTTATAAGGTGAGAGTTTGAGAGTATGTCCCAGCTTACACAGAGTCACCTGGCAAGAGCTAAGACTAAACTGGTTTCAAGCATGAAAAAAAATCTCTATCCAACATTAGCTGACTGCTAAGTAACTAAGTAGAGATTTCAGTGTTATTCTTTCAAATAACAAAGAATACAAACTTCATAGAACTAGTTCAGAAAAGTCATTAAACAACAATAAGACCCTTAGGGAACTTCTCTGGTGGCTAAGACTCTGCTCTCCTAATGAAGAAAGCCCAGGTCCAAGCCCTGGTCAGGGAATTAGAACCCACATACTGCAACTAAGACCTGGTGCAGCCAGATACATAATTTTTTTTCTTTTTTAAGCCTTAGGGAAGGGGGAGAATCTGATTTCCAGAGTTCCAAAATAATATTAATTAAATTGTCCAGTTTTCAACAAAAAATTGAGACATGCAAAGAAATAAGAAATTATGAACCATCCACACAAAACAAAATAAAACCTATCAACAGAAACTGTCTCTGAAGAAGCTCAGGTATTAGACTTACTAGGACAAAGACTTTAAATCATCTATTCAAAATGCATTTAAAGAACTAAAGGAAATTAAACATGGGAAGAAAGTCTCACAATGGAAAATATCAACAAGAAGATAGAGATTATCTGAAGAAAACAAAAACATTAACTCAAAAAACATATATGTACCTGCATGTTTATTGCTGTGCTATTTATAATAGTCGAGATATGGGAACAACTTTTATACCCATCAATGGACAAATGGATAAAGAACATGTGGTTTATATACACAATGGAATACTGTTGCTGCTGCCGCCAGTTGTTGCTGCCGCCAGTTGTTGCTGTTGCTTCAGTCGTGTCCGACTCTGTGCGACCTCATAGACGGCAGCCCACTGGGCTCCCCCGTCCCTGGGATTCTCCAGGCAAGAACACTGGAGTGGGTTGTCATTTCCTTCTCCAATGCATGACAGTGAAAAGTGAAAGTGAAGTTGCTCAGTCATATCCGACTCTTTGCGACCCCATGGACTGCAGCCTACGAGGCTCCTCCGTCCATGGGATTTTCCAGGCAAGAGTACTGGAGTGGGATGCCATTGCCTTCTCCAAATAGAATACTGCTGCTGCTACTGCTGCTAAGTCACGTCAGTTGTGTCCGACTCTGCGACCCCATAGACGGAAGCCCACCAGGCTCTGCCATCCCTGGGATTCTCCAGGCACGAACACTGGAGTGGGTTGCCATTTCCTTTTCCAATGCATGAAAGTGAAAAGTGAAACTGAAGTCGCTTAGTCGTGTCCGACTCTTAGTGACCCCATGGACTATAGCCTACCAGGCTCCTCTGTCCATGGGATTTCCCAGGCAAGAGTACTGGAGTGGGGTGCCACCATTGCCTTCTCCAAAACTCAGCCATAAAAAGAATGAAATCTTGTCATTTTCAAGAACATGAATGAGTGTAGTATGTTAAGTGAAACAAGTCAAGCAGAGAAAGACAAATACTGTATGATTTCACTTAAATGAAATCTAAATTTCACTTTTATGGAATCTAAAGAACAAAACAAATGAACAAAACAAACAGACAGATTCATAGATACAGGGAAGAAACTAGTGATTGCCAGAGGTGGGCAGTTGGAGTGGGGGGAATGGGCACAATAGGTGAAGGGGATTAAGAGGCACACACTTCCAGTCATAAAAATAAATAAGTCATGGGGATGTAATATACAGAATAGGAAATGCACTCAATATTATCATAATAACTTATAATGGTGACAGATGATAACTAGATTTATTGTGGTGATCATCTTACAATGTATATAAACGTCGACTATGTTATATACCTGAAATTAACACATCATCATATACCAATTGTTCCTCAATAAAAAATAAAATATGTGTACACATAGTTTTTCTAACAGAGAAATGTGATAGAATGAGCAGAAAAGATTTTAAGTATAAAAATAATTACATTTTTAAGAAGGGAAATTGTCCCAAACTTGGGCTGAAGTAGAACTTTGTTGTGTGGTAGGAACAGCAGCACCTTCTGGGACGTATCTAACATTTCTAATAAAATGTGCCATCGGTTTCCTGATAGATTTTCATGAGATAAGTATACTTCTGGGACTTCAGTGGTGGCACAGTTGATAAGACACTCATCAATGAAGGGGACATGGGTTTGATCTCTGGTCCGGGAAGATCCCATATGCGGCGGAACAACTAAGCCTGTGCACACAACTACTCAGCCCACGCTCGAAAGCCTGTGCTTTGGAAGAGAAGCCAGTGCCGTGAGAAGCCTGTGCACTGCAACTAGAGAAAAGCCCTGGGGCAGCAACGAAGACCCAGCACCGCCATAAAGAAATAAATAATAATTTTAAAAGAGTCCTTCTAAAATATTGATTTATCCTACCTGCCTGACTTATATACTGAGCTAAGATACTAATGACCTTAAACTAGAAATTCTTTTTTAAAAAGTCTAATTGGCTATATACCAATACAAAACGTTTTTGGTGTTAAAAAAATAAAAAGTCTATATGTTAATGATCATCTAAATTACATGTCTGTATATAAATGACATCATTTGTAACTTTTAAAACTAATAATATCTTTTAGATATATGAAGGTATACAGTTTTCTGAAATGTACTTTGGGTTTTCTAGACAGTTAAAGATGCTGGTGCAAGTCCTGTCATGAGTAGAGCAGGCGTCGAGGACCCAGGAAAGCTATGGAATCTGGAGCTCATGGTGTCTGGGCATCTGCAGAGGGAGGGCCCAGGAGCTCCATTCATTTGCATGTACTGTTTTTGTGGGCTATGGCCCATTCATCATCTCCTGACTGGTTTCTTTTTAGCCTCAGAATTTCTTCTCCTCCGGGATAGCAACAAAAGTAAGGAGCTGAAATTTGTGACTTTCTGTATTCTGATTTTGGCTAAATGTGTTTGAAAACTCTTCCCAGTGTAGCTTCCCTTTAATAGATATGTCTCCATGACCCCTGATTATACAGAGGACACAAAAACAATCTGGGGAAAGAGTTCTTTCAAAAACCACACTGAAGGAAGGAAGGAAGGAAGGGGAAAGAAAAGGAAAGCATGACGCTAAGGGAAGAATATTCTTCTTTGGGGAGGAAAGTACCTCCAGATTGTATCATTTTTTTTTTTTTTTAAAGATTCTGTGGGAGGATATCCAAAACACTCCTTGATTTGAAATGTCAGCCCTTCTGAATTTCAGAAATCTGGCTCTGGGTGCTATATGAACACTGCAGGGCAGAAGCAGGCCCTGGATAAGCCCTCGGCACACTGAAACTGATTCCCAGGTTCCTGGCTCACCTGATGAGCTTCAGACCTGCTTTGTAAGCCACCAAGAAAGACCTAAATGAATTGAACCATTTGGATGGAGAAAATAGAGAATCACGGATGAAAAAGTCACTACTCCTCCTTTGTTTCCTAGCAGGCTCCTTCCTCAGTGAAGGATCAGTGAGAACAAAGCCTGGTAAAAGGAAAGACAATCAGTGCATCCTGTCTGCTGAATAAGAGTGCAGTCCTGCGCAGGACGGACAAACTTCCCATTTTCTAATTCTTTTTCTCTGACTATTCTAAAGCCTTTGACTGTGTGGATCACAACACACTGTGGAAGATTCTTAAAGAGATGGGAATACCAGACCACTTTATGTGCCTCCTGAGAAACCTGTATGCAGGTCAAGAAGCAACAGAACTGGACATGGAACAATGGACTGGTTCCAAATTGGGAAAGGAGTACGTCAAGGCTGTATATTGTCAGCCTGCTTATTTAACATATATGTAGAGTATGTCATGCGAAATGCTGGGCTGGATGAATCACAAGCTGGAATTAGGGCTGCCAGGAGAAATATTAGTAACCTCAGATATGAAGATGACACCATCCTAATGGCAGAAATCGAAGAGGAACTAAAGAGCCTCTTGATGAAGGTGAAAGAAGAGAGTGAAAAAGCTGGCTTAAAACTCAACCTTCAAAAAACTAAGATCATGGCATCTGGTCCCATCACTTCATGGCAAATAGATGGGGAAGACAATGGAAATCGTGACAGACTTTATTTTCTTGGGCTCCAAAATCACTGCAGATGGTGACTGCAGCCACAAAATTTAAAGACACTTGCTCCTTGGAAGAAAAGCAATGAAAAACCTAGACAGTGTATTAAAAAGCAGAGATATCACTTTGTTGACAAAGGTCCGTATAATCAAAGCCATGGTTTTTCCAGTGGTCATGTATGGATGTGAGAGTTGGACCATAAAGAAGACTGAGCATTGAAGAATTGATGTTTTTGAACCGTGGTGTTGGAGAAGACTCTTGAGAGTCCCTTGGACAGCAAGGAGATCAAACCAGTCAATCCTAAAGGAAATCAACCCTGAATATATATTGGAAGGACCGATGCTAAAGCTGAAGCTCCAATAATTTGGCCATCTGATGCAAACAGCCGACTCATTGGAAAAGACTCTGATGCTGGGAAAGACTGAAGGCAGGAGGAGAAGGAGATGACAGAAGATGAGATGATTGGATGGCATCACTGACTCAATGGACATGAGTTTGAGCAAGCTCCGGGAGATGGCGAAGGACAGGGAAGCCTGGCGTGCTGCATGCCGTGGGGTCGCCAAGAGTTGGACACGACGAAGTGACTGAACAATAACAACAAACTCTTTTTCCAGGTCCCCAATCTATCAGCTTGACAGTGGTTTCAAAGCTTTTTCCTCTAAAGAAGTGGGGTAGCGCCAGCTGCTTCCCTCCCTGAAAAGAGTATGCCCAAAATATACCACTGAGCTGGTAGAGAAAGAGGGTGATCCAATGCTGGTGCTTGATAGTTCACTGAGCCGCTCTGTACTTCAGTGGAAAAAACAGGGCTACGATTTAGTCTTTTGCCTCTAACTAAAAGAAAAAGCTAGCTGAAAGAGGAGAAGATGGAGAGAGGGAGAGGGACGAGGGGAAGATAGAGAGAGAAAAGATAAAAGAAAAGCAAGGGGGGCGGGGATGAGGAGGGGGACAAGGAGCAGAAGAAAAAGCCACGGTGACTTTAAATGCAGTAGGTGACCATGGTCACAACCTGGAGCAGTGAGGGGAGGAGCTGAGCTTTCTCGTCAGGGCAGCTCTCTCTGTCTCTCTCAAATTATTGCACACAGAAATTTGTAGTTATTAATCGGTATGCACATTTCAAAAAAAAATTTCCCCTTTAATTGTGAGTTCAGGTTGCCGATGGAGAAATTTTGTTATGACCGAGGGGCCTTTATTTTGAGGCACTTTATTTTGGGCTCCCCTTTCCTCTCCTCTCCATCCTACTCCCTCTGGTTCCTGCTCTTGGATTTCTCTTCAGCTGAGAGGTGTTAAAAAAACAATCTATGGTTTGTTTCGTCTCTTCACGATTGTGTCAATCCCTCTTACCTACCTCTTCAAAATGAGACCTTTTTTTTTTTTCCCTAGTGCTATATTGGGTGTGACAAGAGGTTGAAAATGACACCCATCCTCTCTCAGACCACAGACAGAGCTGAATCAGTGAACCTAGACTTATAAACAAGGGCGTAGACCAGAGGAGGAGACCAAGACGTGATGAGGCCAGAGGAGGAAAAAGAAAGCAAGAAGAAAAAGGCACTGCAGCTTCTAGTGCGAGGTGAGCAGAAGGCAGCCAGCCCTTCAAAACACAGGAATCAAAAGCGAAAACACGAGCCTCATGAAACTGTCATGAGTGGGGAGGTTCTGAAAGTCATTTTCTACTGCAGGTTTTAGAGACTTCTTCCATTACCTTGAGCTGCCCAAGAGCTATAAACCAAAATCCCTAAAAGTTCAGCCTCAGTATAGGGGAAGGGTCTCAGTGGAAAGGGTCTCCGTGCTCCTCAGATAACCTTCCAGTCAGGTTATGTGAAATAGTTCCGTTGGGCCAGGCTTCTAGTCATTCCATCAGCGAAGAAGCAAGCAAATTTGGAGAAAATGGATCAGGGGTAAATAAATGGATGTGAGTGGGTAGGTTTTATCCTGTGCATACGTGGCAGAAACAGTATAAATGTCAGCTTCCTGCCTGCTAATATCATGAAAACCTGGAGTGGTGGTGGGGTGACAGGCAGCTGCTTCCTGAACCACCTTGAGGTGGAAGAAAGGCCCCCAGAGGTTAGCGAGAGTTGAGGATAGTGACCTTTGCCCTCAGTGTGGGCAGGGGGTTGCAGCACCAGTCCACCCCATGGAAGGGTAGCCACTGGGAACATGTTAAAGTCTCAGCTGATAGGTGAGATAATTTCTCATAGAATTTCATCGTTTTAACAAAGTACAAAAAAAAAAGGAGGTGTCAAGGACTGCATGTGGTGGGGTGGAGGGAGTAGAGGGGGAAGTTCTGCTTCTTGACCTAAATGTGACCTGGTGGCAAAACCTTCACATGCAACCAGCTGCCTGGTTCGTACGCAGGGCTCGGTTGTTTCCTGACGTTCCTACGGATCAGGGTGCTGAGCCAAGCACCAGGTGTTCCTGGAGTAGCACCTGGTAGTGTTTCTTTCACTGGACTGTCTCTAAGAAAAGCTTTTTGCAAAAGTATGACCTAATACTGATTACAGATATTATCTGATAATACTAATTCTGTTCAGCTCCTGTTTGGACCAGGTAACTCTGTGAGGGGAGAGATAACGCATGTTTAAAAGGAAGATTCTTTCTCTTTTCTTCCTCCCTCCCTCCTCACCCACAATCCTTTCCTCACCCTTGGGAAAATTTGGGCCCTATTTTAGCTTTTGCACCTCCCTAGGATTTCATGGTTTTCTTTATGATGATAATTCTAATGCCAGTGAAGGCATGTCTCTCCTAAGGAATTGAGGAGTGCCTTGTCACTTGTTCTTCCGAGTTTTTGATGAGGTAATTAAGAGAGTTCAGTATGATTGCCCTCAAGTTATTGTTGGGAAGATTTAGGACAAAGGATCTAGGTCCTTAGGCAGCAGGGCACACGTGATGCGTAGAGTTGCTAGAGCAAGTCAAAACACTTTAAAAAAACAGGTGAGTCAAGACTGGGGAAGCCATGCCAGAGAAGTTTTCAAGGGATGACTGAACTCTTCCACAAACATGAAAATATATTCAAGTAAAAAAAAAAAAAGCCCCACTGTGGAGATATCTCACAGGCAAAGGGGACAGAGTTGGGTGAATAGAGTTTGTTGCATTGGGGCTGATTTCTCAGAAATCTTTCATTTGCTATGCTAACCTCTGACGTGTCATAGTACATAGGACAAGCATACACAACTAACTCTACACAACAAGCATAGAAGCTGCAGGATCTAGGTCATATATTCATTTTTAATCTAGTCTGTTCTGCTAGACTGGGAGATTCCCAGAGGGCAAAGGTCAATAAGACCTTGGCATCTTCATTTCAAGCCTAGCAGGAACCAGTGTTCCGCAGACATTTTCTAAACGAATAAGTAAAGAATTCCCTGAAGTTCTCTGATCTCAGTGAGATCAGAGATTTCAGAAGGTTCCTATCAATGTGTGGGAGGACCCCGGGTGAGCAGCAGGTGGCCACTGGGTCATGTAGTGTTAGGATGGCTGGGAACAAAGCTCTGCCCATGAATGAACTTTATCCCATTTCCCAATACAGGGTGGAAGCACACGAGACCCGATCTGGTTTTGAACATTTGGAAGAACCTGTGTTGCAGACCCTGTGCCCTGGTGCCAGAGGGACTGATTTTTCTCATGTAAATTAATTAGCTAATCCATGCACTTTACAGTTAAATAGATGTCTTACACAATGTTACCTGTCAGCCACGGGAGGAGACATCTTCAGATTTTATTGACAAAGGTAAGACTTCCATAAAAGGATACCCTTCGTGGTGTTTAATAAGGAATTCCAGAGCAAGGTGTTTATAACAAATATTCCTCACCACTTTGCCTCAGGCTATGCCCCTGTAGTTCTTTTTCTTGGTTCCTCTCTTCTTTTTAAACCATAAAATAAAACTATATAAAAGACTCTTAGTAGAAATATTCAAAACTGGTATAAGAGTAATTTCGTGGGAATGTTATGAAATTTTGGTGAGAAAAAGTTCAGACCTTCCTTCCTTCCTTTCTTCTTGTATTTTCTGGATAAGATTTTCACTGGCCCCAACCTAACACACAGGCTACTCTGCTTCAGTAGTAATACTTAGTTCCCTTTTCTTTGTACTCACTGGGATAGATGGCACATGTGAACGGAACTTGTGGTAAAAATAACCTTGCCACCACAAAGGACTCCACCCTTGCTTACCTTCCGCTGGATCTAGCGGTAAATATGTAGTGAGTGGTAAATGGGGAGTTTCCTGTATTCTGCAGTGTGCATTGCCACACCACTGTCTCCAGTGGAATGAGCTAGAATGAAAAACGTATGCTTCTTTTGAAATGTGGTGAAGCAACACTGAGTTCAGAAATAGGATGACTACATTTTCTGGACTATATTGCACTCTTTTGCACAATATGAAAGAACACAACATGAGAAACCAACAAAGAAGGAAATAGAACTGAGGTTGTTGGCTGGGCAGGCTGCAAGGAAAAGAGCAGAAAATTAAATGCCCCACCTAGCTCACATCCTCTCGTGGGTGTTATTTCTGTCTCCAAGGCTCTGAAACTTGCCTCTTGTTCATTATTCTTTCCCATCATCCATGCATTCATCTGTCCATCTATCCATCGATCCATCCACCCAAGATTCATTGGGCATCCTGCCATTCTAGCTGCTGGGAACACAGACTATCACTGACATTCTGGTAAAGGTTAAAGAACTAGCTTCTGGGCAGGGTTAGGGGGAGCTGATTGGCAGTATTTGTTGATTTTCATAGTGGAAATACTCCCACTGTGACTGATTTCAAGTTACCAACATGGATGGCATCACTGAACACAAAGCTGGGAAGTGACACACAGTAGCACACCATGATATTGTGTTTTAATCCTACAGGTACAATAGATGCAAAAGCCTCAAGTGTATAGGTATTCATTAGTTATATGGGGGTAACTAGGAAGTGATATGCAGAGGGCGATGGCACCCCACTCTAGTACTCTTGCCTGGAAAATCCCATGGACAGAGAAGCCTGGTAGGCTGTAGTCCATGGGGTCGCTGAGAGTTGGACATGACTGAGCGACTTCACTTTCACTTTTCACTTTTATGCATTGGAGAAGGAAATGGCAACCCACTCCAGTGTTCTTGCCTGGAGAATCCCGGGAACGGGGGAGCCTGCTGGGCTGCCGACTATGGGGTCGCACGGAGTCGGACACGACTGAAGCGACTTAGCAGCAGCAGCAGCAGGAAGTGATAAGTTTTGGGTAATTGTTAAGTTTGTTGTCAATATATTCAATTGTACATTTATGTAACTTAACTTTATATAACAGCTGTTTGTAACAATCAGCTCACAACATTTCTGAAAATTTAACAATTGACTTTTGCTAGCAGGCATGAGTTGGCTCTAGCATGACACTGGACAGAGAAACGTAATGTTGGCTGTCTGCTTTGTGAGAGCCTTTTTTGGTCTGGGAAAGAAGATGTACACATATGTAAACAATTAGTAACCTTATACTTGATGTGGTGTCACAGCAGGGGAAATGCTGGGTGTTAGAATTAGTGCGGAAGCACAGTAAGACACCCCCCGCCACCTGGAATAAAATTACCTTGAGGAGAGTGTGGTGACCTGAATTCAACACAAGGACCAGAATACACAGAGTGGGGTTAGTTTGAACTCAGCATGCGGCTCTTTCTCTTTCAATAATATTTTCTATCTCTACTCAGTGTCTTCAGACCTAAACACCCTGGCACAATTGTCATCCTTGGCAAGGTGTTGACTGGGCAATGGAAAACAAGCTGAGACACCCCAGCAGGGTGGGTGAGTACGGGGGCGATCAAGGACCCCTTACCGGGTAATCAAGTAAGAGGCGTCATCTGTTGAACTGTGCAGGCCCTGTCTTCAGCAGCAACGTCACATGGCAACAAAATGAACAGCATAAATTGGATTGATGATGTCTTCCAATTCCCACAGTTCCTGGCATTGATAGCAAAATGTATGCCCTTTGGAAGGAGAAAGTCCCTGAGATTTTTTTAGACAGTTTGGAAGCTGGCCAGAACTTAAGGAGTTTCCTCCTAATGTGGCATATGTGGACTTAAGTAAATAGCTGGAAAAAAAAACCAACTAGGAGCTGTGACGGTTTATATTCTGATTTAGAGAGCAGGTTATAGGTGACAACCTGCCACGTGTGTGTACGTGCACTTAGAGAAAAAGATGGTGGCCAAAATGTTAACAAGTGATTCCCTCTGGATGACAGGTTCTGCAGAGAGGGTTTACTTTTGCTTGCACAATTTAATAATTTCACTTTTTTTTTTTGCAAAAATTAATCAGTAGCTCAGTGGGTAAAGAATCTACTTGAAGTACAGGAGACCCAGGTTTGATCCCTGGGTCAGGAAAATCCCATGGAGAAGGAAATGGCAACCCACTCCAGTATTCTTGCCTGGAAAATCCTATGGACAGAGGAGCCTGGTGGGCTACAGTCCATGGGGTCGTAAGAGTCGGACACAACTTAGCAACTAAAGAGACAGAGAAAGACAAGTGAGGTTAAAGATGGAAATTTAAAATACAACCATAATCCCAACAGCTGGAAATAACCAGAGTTGGTATTTTGGTGCATGACCTTCTAGACCTTTCTCCCATGCATGATATTTTCCTTTGTCACCTCTCATCAGCCTTAGGCTAGTCTGTCTCTGTTTCCTGACCTGCATTTCTGAGCACTAAGGGCCAAAACAGTTCATACTATTATTGTAAACTTTTTAATACAGTAAGCCTTTCATCTCAGCTCACACATTGTTTAAAGATATATCTCTACTCAAGAGGGAGGAGATGAACTTGTACACATAGCTGATTCACATGGTACAGCAGAAACTATCACAACATTGTAAAGCAATTATATGCCAATTTAAAAGATAACAAAATAATAAAAAGATACAACTCTAATCAGCCCTTTTTTATTCCCCACAGCTATTTCAAAGTTTAAGTGATTCTTTGTGTCTTATTTCTTATTTCAGAGAAAATACAGACCATCTGTACATTAAATAAGTATTTTTCACACAATGTAAATTATTCAGTAAATACTATTTTATAAATCTTTTTTCTCTTACAATAGATGATGAATATTTCTTCAATGACTGCAAATAGTCTCCTACAATGAGATTTTATAATAATTTTTGAAAGTTAAAAAATATTTTTATTATTTTAAAAGCAGTACATGCTCATTGTAGAAAAATTAGAAAGTACAGCTAAAAGGAAGAAAAATGAAATACCTATAACCCCATCTCAGATGTAACCAATTGACATAATTTTATATATGTCTATTTTATTAAAATATGTTCAGTCACTACAAGGATATGTTGTACCACACAGGGAATACAGCCAATAATTTATAACTTTAAATGGAGTATAAAAATATAAAACTATAAAAATATTGAATCACTATGTTGTACACCTGAAATTAATATAGTATTGTAAGGCAACTATACTTCAATTAAATATACATATATGAAAAAATACAAGAAAAAATAGGTTCTGTTAGGCATCACTCTATGTCATTCTTGATATATGAATCTTATCTCACAGAATTCTCATAACACATTGTATAGTTGCTATTATGATGACAATCTTCATTTACTAGATGAGGTGACCCAGGTTCTAAGAAGTAAGTATACTATCCAAATTTACATCACAGTAACCAATAGAATTAGGATTTGGATGGAGGCAGCTGCCTCTGGAGGCTGAATTCCTAACAAGTCATCTACAGAACTCTAAGCTTATAGAAAACAACTTCCCGTGTTAAATATTTAATGAGAAATATTACTTTAACATTAGCATGGAAGCATATACACTACCATATGTAAAACAGATAGCCAATGGGAATTTGATGTGTGACGCAGGGAGCTCAAACCTGGTGCTCTGTGACAACCTAGAGGGGTTGTGGGGACAGGAGGGAGGTTCCAGAGGAAGGGGACATATGTATACCTATGGCTGATTCATTTTGATGTGTGGCAGAAACCAACACAATATTGGGAAGCAATTATTCTTCAATTAAAAATAAATAAACTTTGAAAAAAGAAGTATTACTTTCTATGTCACGCTTATAGATATCTATCATACTCCACAATCAGACAAATACTGAGTTTTGTTTACACATGGTTGTTTTAAGATTTTCATTTTCCATTCATAATTACGTGTAGAATTACTTATATGCTGTGGATAAATTCTCAATTCAGCTTCTTCCAAATGGTTAACCAGCCCTCCAAGTTTTATTCATTGAGTAACTTTTCTCCAGTGATTTAACTGCTACTTTTGTTCTTGTTCTATCTTCTCTTGCTTTCCCTGGAAACTTGTTTTATTTAGTATTTGCTATCTCTCCTGGATCTTGAAAATCTGAACTAGCTTTGAGTTTTCTGTATATTTACTTGGTGAATTGATTGCTATACTTGTTCAACCAATGATACTTATATGGAATATAACAAAAATATTTTAAACATCTCTTGAGGCTTAAAGTCTAGATTTATTATGTGCCAGGCAATGTTCTTAATGATTTAGAAATATCTCATCTAATCCTTATAACAAGGCAATAAGGTAGGTACTTTTTTTTTAGTCTCCAGTTTTCATATGAAAACATGAAGAAGTTAAGTAGCTTGCCTACAGTCTCTTAGCTGGTAAGTAGGGGGTTGGGGTAAGTCAATAGTCAATTTCCATTTAATGCAATAAATGTTATTTATTATGGGGAAGTACAGGGTTCTGTGAGAGCTCTTAGCAAGGGCCGTGAGAGTCAGGAAAGACTTTCAGAGAGAGACATCCAAATGATTCCCAAAGAATGAGGAGTAGACTGAACAGAGATTCCTGGTGGGAACTGCGAGTGGGGAGAGGGAGGTGGGGGTAGAAATTATTAAGCTGGAGAGAGCCACAGTATAAAGTCCTAGAAAAGAGACCAATAGAGAATGTTATGTACTAGAAACTGAAAGAAATGATGTGTGCTTGGGATAGAGGGTGGGGTAGGGTAGGAGGGAGGTGAAAGGTCCTGGGGTTGGAAGGGTGAACAGAAGTACATCATCTTGTGAGTCCCTTTACAGAAATGTAACTGCAGTTAAATATCAGAGGAGGCAGAGAAGAGTTTTAAGCAAGAGAAAGGTTAGCTGTTGGGTATAGGATGAATGTCAAAGAGGGTAAGAGTGTGGGCAGAGTCAACTGTTTAAGGGGTTCTTGCAACAATCTAGGTGAGAAATGATGTTGCTTGTAGAGCAGTAGAAATGAGATGAAGAGAAACAAACAGATGGATTCAGATGTTTCCTCTAAAGGAGTTTGACTCCTCGAACTTGTTTCACTGCTTAGAGAAACAGTGAAAAGAAGGGGATTCAGTGATTACAGTCTGGCCCTTGACTTAACCTAGTAATTCTCTCATATTACCATCTACGGCTTTGGTTCAAATGCAGATAATAAACAGACTAGACTTCCCTGGTGGCTCAGTGGTAAAGAATCTGCCTGCCAATACAGGAGACACAGGTTCGATCCCTAGATTGAGAAGATCCCCTAGTGAAGGAAATGGCAACCCAGTCCAGTATTCTTGCCTGGGACATTTCATGGTCAGAGGAGCCTGGAGGGCTACAGTACATGGGGTTGCAAAAGAGTTCGACATGACTCAGCAGCTAAACAACAAATAACAACAAGACTTAATATGCAGAGGAGAAAAGATAACTTGTCTAGTCTAATCACAACCTGACATCCTCCTTCACCACTCACTAAACCTTTATTGAGGGAGATCTGCAAAGTTTACAGATGAGGCGAATGTTAAGTACGTTATGTCTTGTGGTGGGATTAGGCAAATTTAAAAAAAATTTGCAGCTTTATTGAGATATGTTTTGTGTACCATAAAATGTACCCATTTAGAGTATTTGGTTGAATGGTTTTGGGCATATTCAGAGTTGTGCAACCATTACCACAACCTAATTTTAGAACACATTCGATATCTCAAAAAGAAACCCTGTACCAGTAAAGAGTCACTCCCTATTCAAGTTTGTGCACTTCACCCAGCCCCAGGCAACCATTTAGCTACTTTCTGTAGAAATGGTGGGATTTTTCTATTCTGGACATCTCACATAAATACCATCATATAATATGTAGTCTTTTGTGGTTTGCTTCTTTCACTTGGTGTAATGTCTTCAAGGTCCATTCCTGTTAAAACATGTAACAGTACTTCATTCCCTTTAATGGTTGAATGACATTCCATTGTATGAATACACCACGTTTAGTTTATACATTATTAGTTAGTAGGCATTTGAGTTTATTCTACCTTTTGAGAAGATTGCAGCCATGAACACTGACTGTATACCTCTTTGTGTGGAACTGTGTTTTCCAAAGCCACACCATTTTATATGCCCACCTGCAATGTGTGACAGTTTCAGCATCTTTGCATCTTCTTTGATGCTGGCTATTGTCTGTCTTCACATCCCAGTGGGTGTAAAGTGGTATCTCACTGTAGTTTTGGTTTGCACTTCCCTAACAACTAACGATGTTGGGCAATTTTTCATTGGCTATTTGTAGATATTCTTTAGGTAAAGGTCTAGACAAATTCTTGGCCTATTTTAAAAACTGGGTTATTTATCTTTGTAAGCATTCTTTACATATTCTAGACACAAGCCCCTTATGAGATGTGTGATTTGCAAGTATTTTCTCCTATTCTGTGGGTTATATTTTCTTGACGATGTCCTTTGATACAGAAAATTTTATATTTTGATGTAATTAAAATTTTTCATTTGTTTGTTTACCTCTGTTTTATAAGAAATCATTGCCTAATCTTTTAGTCACTAAAGAATTTAAATCCTTTAACGTCATTAAAATTTGTTCCTACGATTTCTGCTGGGAAATCTGTAGTTTCAGCTTTTACATTTAGGCTATGGTCCAAATTGAGTTAGTTTTTGCATATTGTGTAAGGAAGAAGTCCAACTTCTTTCTTTTGCATGTGGTTATTCAGCACCATTTGTTGAAAAACTCCCCATCTGAATTGTCTTGGCATGCATAGTTTTATTCTTTATACTTTCCTTCCCCAAATTATCGAAAGACAGAAAGAAAAAACATCAAATCCACAACTCTCCTCCTTTTAATAGAAAAAGCAGTAGCTCATTAGAGACAGCATATGATCCAAACATTTCAGTTGAGTTGGGTTTAACTGGGGATCCTTTCTGACATAAGATCAAGTCATTTCTTTATCTTTTCCTCCCTGAGAAAACAGCCAGTCTCCTCTCAAGTCCTACTGTTTTAGAGTTTATGAGAGCAGAACTAAGCAACACTGAATTTCAGCGTAAAAGTAAAGTGAAGCTCCTTAAAAATAGCTAATAATTTCCTTAAGGATGTTATGTGTCAGATATGTGGGAGAAGTTACTCTTGTGCTGGGGTAGGAAATAAATGTAGTTTAGCTCCAAGAGTTATTCGATTATAATGCCAATTTAAAAATCTTGTCAAGGTTTATGGAGAAGCACATAATGTTTGGTATTATACATCTGCCAAATGAAACTTTAAAATGCTTAACTCCCTCAGAGGACATTGCTGGTAGTACTGTCAACTGTATCAGTCTTTGGTGAAAGTATCTTGATAACAGGTAACACTGTTAATGGTTTCACCCAGTGAGATCTTTTGGGAAAAAACTTAAGGAAATACTCTGCTGCTGCTGCTGCTGCTGCTAAGTCACTTCAGTTGTGTCCGACTCTGTGCGACCCCATAGACGGCAGCCCACCAGGCTCCCCCATCCCTGGGATTCTCTTGGCAAGAACACTGGAGTGGGTTGCCATTTCCTTCTCCAATGCATGAAAGTGAAAAGTAAAAGTGAAGTTGCTCAGTCATGTCCGACTCTTAGCGACCCCATAGACGGCAGCCTACCAGGCTCCTCCGTCCATGGGATTTTCCAGGCAAGAGTACTGGAGTGGGGTGCCATTGCCTTTTCCAAGCAGAAAAAGTACATACAAAGATATGTTATTTACTATAGGCAAAAATGGAAAAATATCTCAATGCCTAAGAAGCTGATGAAGGATAAATAAACTAGGTTCTACAGTGAAATAGAACCCTAAATAATAACTGTGGCCTGCTAGTCACATGAATGCACATACTAAATAATGTTGAAGTGAGCAAAACAGAATTTGCACATACACCTTAATTGAAAATGGTCTAAGGATGGATGGATGCTGACCAAACTTAAAATTAATATAATATTAAAATCCATTTGATCTTTTCGCACAGCAAAAAGGCTACTTGCATGTAAAATGGAAATAAAATTCTTTCTGAAAGCAAAATAAGCAACTTTTATAAGCATAAGATAAGTAAAACAAAATAAATCTCTTTTTCTTAGTTATTTCCCAGTTTTTCATATCCTTATTTTGATAGCTAGGAAAAAAGAATAAAACTTCGGAAAGAAGAAAGTAAAGATTTCTCAGAATTTAGCTATTGAGAATTCTCATTCCCAAGAAATGCAATCCATGCTTTAATGGAGCATTATTCCTTTGATGTTGATGAATTACATTAGGAATGTGTCTGCACAGAGTTTGGGGTGAGAAAGAGTTTCAGTTGGGGATACAGAGAGGTATGCTAATTTACTGGGGCTGCTTTAGCAAAATACTAAAATCACAGAAATGGATTCTCTGCTGGTTCTGGAGGCTAGAAGTCTGAAGTCAAGGTGTCGGCAGGACTGTGAGGGGAGCCTGTTCCACGCTTCCTCCCAGCTTCTGGGGACTCCCGTCAGTCCTTGGCTCTCCCTGGCTTGCAGACACATCATTTCAATCTTTGCCTCTGTCGTCACATGGCACTCTCTCCCTGTGTCTCTCTATCTTCTATAAGGGTATGGATTACAGGCCCACCTCACTCCAGTATAACCTCATTTTAACTAATCACACTTATAATAACCCCATTTCCAAATATGGTTACCATCTGAGGTACTGTGTTAGGACTTCAATCTTTTGGGGAAGACAAAGTGGGTGATAGTTGTTCAGTCATGCCTGACTCTTTGCAGCCTCATGGACTGTAGCCTGCCAGGCTCCTCTGTCCATGGAATTCTCCAGGCAAGATTACTGGAGTGGGTTGCCATTTTATTCTCCAGGGGATCTTCCCGACCCAGGGATCCTGCATTGCAGGAGAGTCTTTACCATCTGAGCCACCAGGGAAGCCTACTATTAAGACACATTTCTAAGTATGAAGACAGGTCAACTTAAAAAGTATCAGCAGAAACATGCTTGACTTTATCTTATAATCTATAGACAATACAGTAGAATATGTAATGAATCCATACACCTTTTCCAAAGGAATACCCAAGACAGAAGGGAGGACAAAATTCAACCCTTAACAGGTGGCCGTGGAAATAATTTAACTAATGTATTATTCTGATTCATTCCAGAATGTTCTCAGAACAAAATCTAGGCCCATGACAGGTCCTAGGAGTATGCACTCAGGAAAAGTAGTTGGTAATGGGGGATTAACTCAACATTCAGAAAACTAAGATCATGGCATCCAGTCCCATCACTTCATGGCAAATAGATGGGGAAACAATGGAAACAGTGACAGACTTTATTTCTGGGGCCTCCAAAATCACTGCAGATGGTGACTGCAGCCATGAAATTAAAAGACGCTTACTCCTTGGAAGAAAAGCTATGACCAACTTGGACAGCATATTAAACAGCAGAGACATTACTTTACCAAAAAGGTCGATCTAGTCAAAGCTATGGTTTTTCCAGTGGTCATGTATGGATGTGAGAGTTGGACTATAAAGAAAGCAAAGCACTGAAGAATTGATGCTTTTGAACTGTGGTGTTGGAGAAGACTCTTGAGAGTCCCTTGGACTGCAAGGAGATCTAACCAGTCCATCCTAAAGGAAATCAGTCCTGAATATTCATTGGGAGGACTGATGTTAAAGCTGATACTCCAATACTTTGGCTACCTGATGCAAAGAACCGACTCATTTGAAAAGACCCTGATGCTGGGAAAGATTGAAGGTGAGAGGAGAAGGGGATGACAGAGGCTGAGATGGTTGGATGGCCTCACTGACGCAATGGACATAAGTTTGAGTAAGCTCTGGGAGTTGGTGAGAGACATAGAAGCCTGGTGTGCTGCAGTCCGTGGGGTCACAAAGAGTCAGATACTACTGAGCAACTGAACTGAACTGAATGGGGGATTGGTCCTATGAGATGGATTGCTCTAATAGACTGCTGACTATTCTTCCTGAGAGGGTGGCCTCACTTCTGGCTGACCAAGCAAATAATGGTTAAGCCTGATGCATGAAGACAGATGGAGGCTATCACAGGGGAGCTTCTCTTCCCTTGATTCTGTATTTCCATGTAGAGGGACACACAGTAGAGAAATGCCCCTGTCCTCATCCTGCCCTCATTCAGCCTTCTCAGTGGAGGAGGAGTGACTGAGCTGATGGGTGAATTTGGAAGATGGCTCTGAACATGCTCCAACCATCCTCTGTCTCCTCTTTAGAGCCAGCTGTCTCTATGTCCTCTGTTCTTCCACACACTAAACTTCCTAGGGCAGTGTCCCATGGGGGAGGCTAGCAGTTGTCCAGTGCTGCTTATGACCGAGCGGGTAAGTCTGCCCAGTTCTGGGGAGGAGAGCGGATGGAGATTAACCCATCACTTGGCCAAGAGCTCTAAGCCACACTGTTCAACTTGGTCTTTATCTACATTGGAAATGTGTCTGCATTTCCTGTAATACAGGTGTTATTTTGATTTTCTTCTGTCTGTTTTCTCTAAGTTTCATATGGTTCCAAATTCAGAGGGGAAAAAAAAAAGGTGCCTGTCTAGGTTTCTTGCACCTCCAGAAAAGGATGTACTTAGCTCATCTGCAGATGCTCCTTCTGCGCCAACATACCAGATGTGACAGACATAAGGGAAGAATATGGAGGATGCCTGTTATTAACCTCCATCTCCCAAGCCTTTCCTCCTTTCACAGTCATGAGTGAGGGGCAGGATGTGCTAAAGCCCTGAAAGGGGCAGTGGTGAGAATAAGAGGATGCTTTGTCCATTTCTAGCTGCTTTTGTGCCCATTTATCAATCAGCAAACATTTAAGGAGAGTCTGCTCTGGGCAAGGCGCCATCCTAGTCCCCACTGGGAACACAAAGAACCATAAGGCAAACAAAGTCCATCCTCAATAGATTTACAGTCTTGTTGGAGAAACAAGACACATAAAAAAGACAAGTTACAAAACAAGACAGGATGTGGTCAGTGCCAGTGAGTTTTACAGGCAGTGAAAGAGCCATGAAAATTCAGAGGAAGAAGAACACTGTGGAACACTTTGAACTGATAAGAAACTGGGGATACTTGTAGGAGAAGGGAGGATTCCAGGCCAGGCGAACTGTGTGTGAGAAGTTAGAATGTTCAAGATATTTTAGTAAGCAATTGGAGCAAGGTTTAAGGAGTCCCTGCTCTGTGAAGCCAGGGGATGAGGTGGATACAGGATAATGTGGTTGTCAAGAGAGTGGGCTCTGAAGCCAAATGTGTAGACTGGAACGCCAGCTTAGACTCATCGGGCAGCTCTAGGGCAAGTCATTAAAGTCTACAAGCTTCAGTTTCCCCATCTGTGTGCTAAGTCCTGAAGTTACAACACTAAGTAACAAAAGTCCTATTTAATATTTGGTGCTTACTGTATGGCAGGGGTGCTATTTTAAGAACTTTATGTATTAATTTATTCAATCCACAGAGTAACCCAGGAAAGTGGGTGCTTTTATTAGCCTTGTTTTATAAATGAAGAGGGCTTCCTTGGTGGCTCATATGGTAAAGAATCTGCCTGCAATGCAGGAGACCAGGTTCAATCCCTGGGTCGGGAAGATTCCTGGAGAAGGGAAAGGCTACCCACTCCAGATTTCTTGCCTGGAGAATTCCGTGGACAGAGGAGTCTGGCAGGTTACTGTCCATAAGGTTGCAAAGAGTTGGACACAATTGAGCAACTAATACTACCACTATAAATGAAGAAAGTGTGGTCCAGAGAGGTGAATCTCCTTGCTTTAGGTCTTACAGCCCACAAGGAGCAGAGGCTGGATGCCCACCCAAGCAGTCTGGTGCCAGAACCCATGCTCTTTTTTTTTTTTAGTAGCTCAGAAACACGTTGTCTCCAGCTGAACTTTTATTTTTTTAAGATTCTTTTTTATGTGGTCCATTTTTAAAGTTGTTAATGAATTTGTTGCAATATTTACATTTTGGCTTTTTGGTCATGAGGCACGTGGCATCCTACCTCCTCGACCAGGGATCGAACATACATCCCTTACATTGGAAGGTGAAGTCTTAACCACTGGATCACCAGGGAATTTGATCTTACAGAACCCATGATCTTAACTCATTGTGTGATCTGGCCTTTGAGGTGGAGGGTTCTCAAAGGGTGTGGCAGGGCAATATGCAATGGCATAGTGCGGTAATGACCTTGAGCACCAGATAAGGAAAATAAGAATATCTTGCAACTGGAATTCTTCTCCATCTACTGTTTTGCTGGTTAAATAAGTTGCTTTGGACTTATAATTATAGGTTCCATGTGGCCACTGAAGGCCTTGCAGGAGAGACAAATAAAAAAACCATTTTAGGATTGTTCTTTTTGTGACATAAATTGTGGTTTGGCGAGGAGAGAGTTTGGAGGTCGCGGGCACTAATTATAAGGGATGATAAGGCCTGTATCTAGGGCAGGGGCTGTGGGAATAAAAACTAAGGGACCTATTTGAAAGATGCTAAAAGGAAGAATATTAGCATCATTTAACAATGCTTAATATACTAGTCTGTCATAATATTTATGATGGATACAGAGTTGTGGTTTTTAAAGGACTCTGCAATCTCTAATTAATTAATCTATTCAACATGCCAAGAGACATCGTTAATTGTTGAAGGAGGCAGTTGATCTCAAGAAAGCATACTTTTCTTTCATAGTCCACCTTTTTATTCGGTTTTCATGGTATTATACATTGCCTGAGAGAGGTAAGAGAAGGGATTTCATGTTTGTTTACTGTGCTAAGTTTTGAGGCTACTTAAATAATAGCATTTGAGAAAGGGTAACCTAGAGCTACAACAGGAGATTGTCGATGGGTGGATGTACAAATGTGACAATTCTGGCCACATTAGTTCTATGAAAATCTCACAATTTAGAGAATGAAGTACATCTGTTAATCTTCCAGAGCAATATTAGAAGTCAACAGCTGCATTTGCTTGATGTTTTAGGATTTAGTGGTCTGGAAATGGAAGAATGGTTCATACCTTTGTTCTGTTTGAGGCCAGGTGGGAGAGAATTTGAGCTCCAAATTCCACTGGGGCAGAAATATCTAGTCCTCCAACATTTAACCCCTTCTTTGGTTGGCTATGGAGACCTCAGCAGAGGAGGCCAGAAGGTTTTGTGGGTTAGGACACGAACATCTTTGGGGGGAACCATCATTCTGCCTACCTTGGAGGGAGAAATCTTTATATCATTCAGTCCAATTAAGACAGGGAATGCTTTTACAAATTATCTGCAGATCAGTGATTTTTCAAGACTGCTTTATTGTAAAATAAAACATAAAGAAAAATATGCAAAACAAATATATACATAATGAATTAGTATAAGGAAAATACCACTATAACTTCTACCGAGGTCTAGAATTTAAACTTTGATGGCCACTGCCCAAACCCCATCCTCCATATGCCCCTTCCCTATTCTAATCAGTAACCTTCAAAATTACTCATCACAATTCTGGATAAATTAATTTTCCTCTGTCTTGCAAGAGTTAAAAACTCTAGAAATTGGTAGGATCTCTGATGATCACAACTGAATAAACTGAGTACTTGGAAACTTTTGCACAATCAACTGCAGCATGAAGCAAAATGATTGCCTCATGTAGAGAAACAGAATGGGATTAGGCGAAAGGCACAATAAGCAACATATAAGCTTTCTTTTTCCTCCCTTGGCTCTGGTACAATTTCTTCTCTCTAGCTATGGAGAAGAAATAGAGCCTATGAAGTCATGCTTCCCAT
Source organism: Budorcas taxicolor (assembly GCF_023091745.1). Taxonomy (NCBI): domain Eukaryota; kingdom Metazoa; phylum Chordata; class Mammalia; order Artiodactyla; family Bovidae; genus Budorcas; species Budorcas taxicolor. Next base: position 27,926,026 of record NC_068920.1, read on the forward strand.
CTCAAGTGCTCCATGCTTTAAAGAAATCTTAATGCTCAAGATCTTAGCTTGGGACCCCTGAGGCATCAATCAGCACATAAAAGTCAGATGGACAGATTGCCATCAAGCTTTCTGCACAACCCACACTAAGGCATCTTACAAAGCTCCTTATATAATGGTGACAATAATAATATAATTAAAGGATACATATGATTGACTGAATGATTCTTTCTGGGAATAAAGCACTCAGCAGGGCAATTTCTTGGGGGAGTGGGAGTGTTTTTCACACTTGAGCTACAGAAGTAAGTCACCACTGGGGAAATCACAAACCAGATATTTCATTATCATTATACAAAATCTGCATGGAGTTTTATTGTTTTATCACCCTTATTAATATGGCATTAAGTTTACCAAATTACCTAAATCTAGCCCCAAATGTTTTGTTTAATACTGTGTTTTTGATTCCTGTATCAGACAGCTGGGATGCCGTGTGCTGGGGCCCTGTTGAGTTGGGAAATTATACATTTGATGATTATGAAATTGGGCTTGATTGACTTAATCACCGTAATCACTGGCATTGTGCAAATATGCAACCAGGAGGTTTTCATTCTGACAATTATGTACGATGAAGTCATGTTACACGGGAGGCTCATCCCTGTGTTTATTTCCGTCTAAATGGGAAGGAGGACGGAGAACTAGGCATGATCCAGGGTACAGCACCGTTGGGTGAGTCCACAGCCCACAGCCCAGGAAAGATAAGTTCAAGTAACCAGCTTGATGAAGTCACTGTGCTGTACCTGGCTCCCTCTGGATTTAGGATGCAGATTTTGTGTTTAACTCAGTATGTGATTATGCCATTACCTCTCAAGGAGGATTAAAGGGCAGAGTATCTGGCACATGGTGGCAGCCCCCTGAGGTCTGCTCCTTTTCTCACGATGAGCCCTTTGGGGGAGTCCAGGGGTGGAGCTACTCTGGATCATCATCCTCCCCTATAACCACCTGTTACTCTGAACACCCTTGGGAGAAGCCGGCTGGAGGGGCGTGAGTGCTTTCCTCCCTCCTGGCACTACAGATGATTCAAGTTATTGACCAAAGGAGTCACTGGGAAGTGGTATAGAATCAGGGGAGCTAGTCAGTCTTTGAGAAAGGCTTTGAGGAAAGCCAGCAAAGCCTAAACCAGTCTCATCATTATCAATCTCAGAACTCTGGCTGGGAAAGAAGCATGCTGCAGCTCGGGAAACTGGCTCATTTTCACCGTGTTCTGGGGAGTGATTTGGAAGGAGGCTGTGTGTGGGAGGGTGGAAGTGAGCACTGAGAAGAGAGAAGGATGCAGGGGGAATCCTGGGACTAAGATATTGCCCAAGGGCAGTGTAATGGACAAAGACACCTTGTCCACTGCCACCACGCCCAGAATCACAGTGGAAGGGAGGAGGATTCCGAAGACCACCTGCTCCAACCCCTTCATCTTGCTGCCAAGGGACTGAGACCTGGCGAGAGTGATGAGGATCACACAGCCGACAGGAAGTCAAGTGGTCCTTACAACACAGTCTCCCAACATGTCTTGTACACGTTGCTCAGGTGACTTGCTACACTTACAAATTCTTTTACAACATCTAATTGGCCCCTTGCCGCAACAAAGGATCCTGCATGCTGCACCAAAGACCTGAGGCAGCCAAATAAATGAATAAATAAACACTAAAAACACATATAATTGGTCCCTCTTTTAACTGGCAGAAAGCTTCCATTAGGGCAAAACTTTGCTGCATGAATTAAAGAATACACTAGCTATTGTCCTGTGAGCTAATATGAGATCTAATTTAATCCTCAAGGGAGCTCTGTAGGTAGGTATTTTCATTATTTTCTTTTATGGATGAAGATAATTGAAGATTCAGAGAAGGTACATGATTCAGAGATTAAATGCCAGGCCCTTGAATTGGAACCCAGGTCCTCAGAGTCCCCCAAGCCCCACATCTCAGCTGCAAGATCCCAGCCCTGTGACACACAGTGAACTTTCATACTTCACACCTTGACCCTGTGCATCCAAGGTTGACTTCAATTGCCATTCCTATATCAAGGATTTGTATTCAGCTATCAAGCAGTAGCTTAAGGATTCTGAGCTACTACTGGCGTCAAGACGGAAGGCGAGCCCTCTCTCGCTTGGGGGGTGCATCTCTCGGGTATTTTCAGTGTCTGCTCCTGATAAGGTCACTCCTTGCTGAACAGAAGCACTTTTTATACCCAGCCTCCAGCCAGACAACCTGTGGATTAGAACTTCAGTCTATAACAAATCCTTGTGCTTGCAGCTGTATCAGTGGTTCTCAGCCGGGGCGATGATGCTCCTCCAGTGTCTGGAGACATTTTTCATGGTCAAAAATAGCAGGTGGGGAATGGAAGGTTGCTACCAGCCTTTAATGAGAAGAGGGTAAGGATGCTGCAAAAAAAGCAGGACTGAGGGGAGGCAAGTGAAGCACCTAGGATACAGGATTTAAGGAGGCGCTTACTCTCAGTCATGCAAATGATGGACCAATACTTGCAGGTCCCTGAAAGCAAGTGGCTCCTTAAACTGAGTGCCCCAGATGTCCCACTTCCTGCACCCCAATCCCTGGCCTGCCATAAATAGTAGGCTGTCTTAATGCACAAGACAGCCTCCAGCAACACAGAGTTAGCCAGCTAACCTGCCGTAGAGCCCAGGGTAAGAAACCCGAACTACATCAAGGTATCAATTGCCTGAACAATACTGAATAGGGTTACACCTTTCAGAGACAGTGCCTTTGACTCCTGGCTGCTTCTGCAGGTGGCCAGTTACATCAGCTCATTGCTTTTCTTTCCCTTCAACCAGTTTCCCATCATTCAGTTCAGTACAGTTGCTCAGTTGTGTCCGACTCTTTGCGACCCCATGAATCACAGGACGCCAAGCCTCTCTGCCCATCATCAACTCCCGGAGTTCACCCAAACCCATGTCTATCAAGTCGATGATGCCATCCAACCATCTCATCCTCTGTCGTCCCCTCCTCCTCCTGCCCTCAATCTTTCCCAGCATCAGGGTCTTTTCCAGTGAGTCAGCTCTTCGCATCAGGTGGCCACAGTATTGGAGTTTCAGCTTCAACATCAGTCCTTCCAAAGAACACCCAGGGCTGATCTCCTTTAGAATGGACTGGTTGGATCTCCTTGCAGTCCAAGGGACTCTCAAGAGTCTTCTGCAACACCACAGTTCAAAAGCATCAATTCTTCGGCACTCAGCTTTCTTCACAGTCCAACTCTCACATCCATACATGACCACAGGAAAAACCATAGCCTTGACTAGATGGACCTTTGTTGTCAAAGTAATGTCTCTGCTTTTGAATATGCTATATAGGTTGGGCATAACTTTCCTTCCAAGGAGTAAGCGTCTTTTAATTTCATGGCTGCAGTCACCAACTGCAGTGATTTTGGAGCCCCTCAAAATAAAGTCTGACACTGTTTCCACTGTTTCCCCATCTATTTCCCATGAAGTGATGGGACCGGATGCCATGATCTTCATTTTCTGAATGTTGAGCTTTAAGCCAACTTTTTCACTCTCCTCTTTCACTTTCATCAAGAGGCTTTTTAGTTCCTCTTCACTTTCTGCCATAAGCGTGGTGTCATCTGCATATCTGAGGTTATTGATATTTCTCCCAGCAATCTTGATTCCAGCTTGTGCTTTCTTCAGCCCAGTGTTTCTCATGATGTACTCTGCATAGAAGTTAAATAAACAGGGTGACAGTATACAGCCTTGACGTACTCCTTTTCCTATTTGGAACCAGTCTGTTGTTCCATGTCCAGTTCTAACTGTTGCTTCCTGACCTGCATACAGATTTCTCAAGAGGCAGGTCAGGTGGTCTGGTATTCCCATCTCTTTCAGAATTGTCCACAGTGTATTGTGATCCACACAGTCAAAGGCTTTGGCATAGTCAATAAAGCAGAAATAGATGTTTTTCTGGAACTCTCTTGCTTTTTCCATGATCCAGAGGATGTTGGCAATTTGATCTCTGGTTCCTCTGCCTTTTCTAAAACCAGCTTGAACATCTGGAAGTTCACGGTTCATGTATTGCTGAAGCCTGGCTTGAAAAATTTTAAGCCTCACTTTACTAGTGTGTGAGATGAGTGCAATTGTGCGGTAGTTTGAGCATTTTTTGGCATTGCCTTTCTGTGGGATTAGAATGAAAACTGACCTTTTCCAGTCCTGTGGCCACTGCTGAGTTTTCCAAATTTGCTGGCATACTGAGTGCAGCACTTTTCAGTGTCATCTTTCAGGATTTGAAACAGCTCAGCTGGTATTCCATCACATCCACTAGCTTTGTTCATAGTGATGCTTCTAAAGGCCCACTTGACTTCACATTCCAGGTTGTCTGGCTCTAGGTGAGTGATCACACCATCGTGATTATCTGGGTCGTGAAGCTCTTTTTTGTACAGTTCTTCTGTGTATTCTTGCCACCTCTTCTTAATATCTTCCCATCATTAGACAAGTTGTATACAGAGCTTTTGAGAGGACCTAGGTCTTCCAGGGCAACAGTTCTCAAATTTTAGCTTGCATCAGAATCATCTAGAGCTTGTGAAACCACAGACCTCTGGGCCTACCCCAGTGTCTCTGATTCAGTAAGTCTGGGGTAGGTCCACCTGGAAATGTCATTTTGCACGTGCTCCCAGGTGATACTGTTACTTCTGGTCCATTGACCACAGTTTGAGGACCATTATTCTAGGGCCTGGCTCTGCAGAGTGGTCCAGGGACCTGGGAGAAATTCAGATGCTCCAGCCCTCCTCTGTTGAGCTGCTATGGGTAAAAATCTGAATTTGCAGGTTAATAGTTCCCTAGTTCAGTCACTGCAGATGGTGATTGCAGCCATGAAGTTAAAAGATGCTTACTCCTTGGAAGAAAGTTATGACCAACCTAGATAGCATATTCAAAAGCAGAGACATTACTTTGCCGACTAAGGTCCTTCTAGTCAAGGCTATGGTTTTGGTCATGTATGGATGTGAGAGTTGGACTGTGAAGAAGGCTGAGCGCCAAAGAATTGATGCTTTTGAAGTGTGGTGTTGGAGAAGACTCTTGAGAGTCCCTTGGACTGCAAGGAGATCCAACCAGTCCATTCTGAAGGAGATCAGCCCTGGGATTTCTTTGGAAGGAATGATGCTAAAGCTGAAACTCCAGTACTTTGGCCACCTCATGCAAAGAGTTGACTCATTGGAAAAGACTCTGATGCTGGGAGGGATTGGGGGCAGGAGGAGAAGGGGACAACCGAGGATGAGATGGCTGGATGGCATCACTGACTCGATGGACGTGAGTCTGAGTGAACTTCGGGAGTTGGTGATGGACAGGGAGGCCTGGCGTGCTGTGATTCATGGGGTTGCAAAGAGTCGGACATAGCTGAGTGACTGAACTGAACTGAACTGAGGTGATTCACGTGCCCATTAAACTCTGAGACGCTGGCCTCAGAAGCAGTGGTTCTCCATTCTGGCTGTGCATTAGAACAACCAGAGGAAGCTCTTTGACTCACTGAGTGAAGAAACTATATTCACTATTCTTCATGGGAGTGGCAGTTTTGAATCACTGGGTGCGGGGGTGGTGGGGGGTGGGGGTGGGAGAGGTGAGACCCAGTGTACACTTGAATTGTCAGGGCGCCCACTGAGCCACCAAGGCTGCAGTCTAAGGTGGACGGATAGGTCCAGGACCAGTGCAAGGATGGGTTTCACTGACAAGTTTCCCTGTGACCCACCCTGCCCTGATCTCCAACTTCACCTCCTTTCACTCTCTCTCCTACTTGCTCTGGAGAAGGCAATGGCACCCTGCTCCAGTACTCTTGCCTGGAAAATCCCATGGATGGAGGAACCTGGTAGGCTGCAGTCCATGGGGTCGCTAAGAGTCGGACACAACCGAGCGACTTCACTTTCACCTATTTGCTCAGCCAAACATCCGGCCACTGCCCCTCCCCTATTTCTGTTCTTCCACCCTTCTGAGCTCACTCATCTCAGGACATTCCTACTTCAGGCTTCCCTTCCTGGAGAGACTTCCCCAGAGTCCCCTCCCACCAATCACAGACAGCTCCCGCCTCCACTCTTTCTCTCCCACTGACCTGTCTGATCTTCAAGGACTTCTTACTCTTACTAGGTGAAATCATCTATTGATTACATGTTTATCATCTGCCGCCTCCACCAGAGAAGGACAGAACTGCTTCACAGAGTAGGTGCTCAGTTAGTATTTGTGGGATAAACAAAATAGTTTGGGCACAGTTTTCAGGCTCAGAGTTCAAATGCCTTTTATAAGAGAGGTAATCTTTGAAGTTCCTGGGTAGGAAGTTTGGGAAAAGAAGAGAGCTGAGGCAGGCAAAGCATGGAAGCTGCAGGGGAAAGAGAGGGCATAACCAAAAGGCCCTGTTGTTGGTGAGATCAGAAGGAACCATGGAAAACAGAAACACCTAATCTGGATGTTTACCTGGTGAGGGATGTGTTGGGAATCCGTTAATCCTTCTCTCCGACAAAGTCTTCAGTAGAGTCTACCTCACCCAATAACAACTTTGGAGGGGAGAGGATTATTATGTTGTTGTTGTTTAGCTGTGAAGGACAACTTGGGGGAAACTGAAAATGATTCTGAATTCTGCTCAAGGATTGTCACAGGGCTGAGAATGGAGCGACAGTTTTCAGGAAGTGAGAACAAAGACCAAGGAGAGCTAGTAACTGGGCCACTTCTCAAATACAAAGCCCTGCCCTTTCTCCCACGACAGGTAAATGCGACCCTCTGGAGGAGGAGCCCAAGAACGTGTTTAACTTAAAGTTATAACACTTTAAGCACACATCTCTCAGGGTATAGCTTCCAGGCCCACCTGGGTGTGAGAGTGAGCAGAGAGAGACTGGTGAGCCCATGTGGCTATGTTTTTAAAGAAGGGTGGGGCGGAGAGAAGGGTAGAAATTCTGAAGGTGGGAAATATTGGGCTGATTGTCAGGAGGGACAAAAAGGTAGATTTTAATTGAGTCTCTGGTGTTATTATATGGTGGTTAAGAGCCCACACTCTGCAGTCAGATGACCTGGGTTTGAGTTCTGGCATCATTATGAATGAGCTGTGTGATCTTGGGCAAATAGCAGAAATTCTTGAAGTACCAGTTTCCCCACCGGAAAATGGAGATAATAATAGTACTCACCTCATGCTAGTGTGAAAACCAGAGGAGATAATCCATGTAAAGCTCCTAAAACAGTGTCTGGAACATGCTCAAGTCTACCTATGACTGTATCATTGTTGTTTTGCAGTTGTTACTGCTGCCATTGCTGTGGTCACGGTTGTTGAAGAAAATACTAAAGTGAATTACTAAAGGAATGATTCACAGAGACTTAGAAGAAGAAGCAAAGGCCACCAGCAAGGGTAGCATTCACCATTCTTAATCACAGTTTCAGCACAGACTCTTTCCATTCAGAGTAGACACTGGCCAGAAGCAATGACATGGGTTCACTAACAACAAGCCAGCCTGACATCATTGCTTGCTTTGCCAGGGCGACTTAGCTCAGAAGGATCAGGGTGACCTGTTGCATCTGGATTCAGCAAGTCACTGACGAACACTTCAGCATATCGCCATGGACGAGATGGGGCCGTCTACTTGATGTGGGAATGATGGAGCCAGTTATGACTGACTGGCTGATGCCTACCTGGCAGGAGACCTGGCAGCCTACTGTGGCTGTCTCCTATCCCTTTCAAAATTTTAATCAATGGTTTAGCATGGGTATTTTGCAACTCTACTTTTGGCAGCATTATTTTTCATCTTATGTATCGTTATGAGAAAGCCCTGGATACAATACAGATGAAAGGAGAGTTGCTCTGATGAAAGGGTCAGATGACAATGGGGAGGATGCCCTTCATCTCCTGAAGGAGCTGTGGAAGCTTTACAGCTCTGTGGTTTGAAAACTGAGCTAGAAGGAGCTATAGAAGCCACACTTGACAGATTTGCAGGTAAGAACACTGAAGAGCAGTGATTCCACTGCCTGAGAGTGCTGGGTTCCCAAGGCATAGGAGACAATATAATGAATTGCCCAAGAACTTGGCCTTTAAATACAGCAAATATGGATGTGACTCTGAGCAAGTTACCCAAGCCAAGTCACAAATTCTTCAACTATAAAATGAGAGTAATTGTGTCTACCTCATAGGGTTATTTGTGAGATTCAAGTGGGAAAATGGCCATAAGAACTTTTGACATATTATTCTTTTTAATATTATTATTATCATTAATTATCTTTACTTGATGAAACCAAATTCAGCAAAAATGACATTTATCAGGGTAAAAATAAAATCTTATATTTGAATCCTACAAAGATATGCAGAAACACAGAGATGGAGTTCATTAGAAGTTCATGTAGGAAAAAAACACACAGGTATTTTCGTTGCCAATTAAACTCAACATAAAAGTCAATCAAAAGTCAGCTTGCTCAATATGACAGGAACAACAGGAAAAGAGCACATAAACTGTAGAATTCAGAACATTTCCATCTTCCTTGCCCCTAGTCAGTTCACCCCTCCCATGCTAAGAGTCACACTCTCTCAGGGAAATAAAGGAATCGGACTTTTCAGAGAAGGTTGGTAAAGTCTCTATACACAAATCACAATGTTTGAGGATAGTTGGAGGATTTAGGATATTTGCCTTGAAGAAGAGAAACCTCAGAGGAGGGTTAACAGGGGAGAGGGTCTCAGGTATCTGAGTAGGGCTCAGGGATTTAATAATGACTCGAAGCGAGAACTAGATGGTGGAAGACTCAGAGAGGTAGATTTCAGCTCCATATAATGAAACACTTACCAGGAACAAAGATGTTTGTCCAGCAAAACAATGAACTGCCTGGGAGGTACCAAATTCCCTGTCATGTGCTGTATGAGTGACTTGGCGGGTATATTACAGAAGGAACTCATGGGTGGTTAGTCTGGATACTTTTTTAAAGCCCTTTCAACCTTGAAAACTGTTTTGCTAATGAATTTTGAAATGCTGAGTAATGACTTTATCTTAAGGGTGGAGACAAAGATAGGATCTCTTTATTGGAAACATCTGTTAATATGAAGCCCGGACCAGTACTCAGGCTGGAAGTGGGCTTGCCCAACTGTTGAGGGAAAAAGGCATTTTTCAGCTCTTTTGATTGTCTTAAAGTACAAATTTGAGAATAATAGAAAGAGAAAGAGCAAGGAAAAAAGGAAGGAAGAGAAGGAAGAGGGAGGGAGAAGGGGAGATATCTGTCAAAATACATTCATTTGATCTGAATAGACATCTCAAATAAGATATTTAAATAGCCAATTAGCATATGGAAAGATGCTCAACATCATTATTCATCAGGAAATGAAAAGCCAAACTATAGTAAGATACCACTTCACACCCACTAGGATGGCTATGTCAAAAAGATAAACAATATCACGTGTTAGGTAGGATGTGGAGAAACTGGAATCCATACATTGCTGGTGGGAATGTAAAATGGTGCTGCAGCTTTAGGGGAGAAAGCAATGGCACCCCACTCCAGTACTCTTGCCTGGAAAATCCCATGGATGGATGGAGGAGCCTGGTGGGCTGCAGTCTATGGAGTTGCTGAGAGTTGGACATGACTCAGTGACTTCACTTTCACTTTTCACTTTCATGCATTGGAGAAGAAAATGGCAACCCATTCCAGTGTTCTTGCCTGGAGAATCCCAGGTATGGGGGAGCCTGGTGGGCTGCCATCTATGGGGTCGCACAGTCGGACACGACTGAAGCGACTTAGCAGCAGGAGCTTTAGAAAACAGTTTGGCAGTTCCTCAAATGTTATGGTAAGAGCCAGCAATTCTATTTCTAGGTGTATACTCAAGAGAAACAAAAACACATGTTCATGCAAAAGCTTGTACATGAATGTTCCTAGTAGCGTTATTAATGATAACCAAAAAATGAAAACAACTTAAATGTCCACCAACTGATGAATGGATAAACATAATGTGGTTATGAAAGCTGAGCACCGAAGATTTGATGCTTTTGAACTGTGGTGTTGGAGAAGACTCTTGAGAGTCCCTTGGACTGCAAGGAGATCCAACCAGTCCTTCCTAAAGGAGATCAGTCCTTGGTGTTCTTTGGAGGGACTGATGCTAAAGCTGAAACTCCAATACTTTGGCCACTTCATGCGAAGAGTTGACTTATTGGGAAAGACTCTGATGCTGGGAGGGATTGGGGGCAGGAGGAGAAGATGACAGAAGATGAGATGGCTGGATGGCATCACCGACTCGATGGACATGAGTTTGGGTGAACTCCAGGAGTTAGTGATGGACAGGGAGGCCTGGCATGCTGCAATTCATGGGGTCGCAAAGAGTTGGACACGACTGAGTGACTGAAGTGAAGTAAGTGAAGGGACTGGGGGAAAAGGAAAAATAGATAGCGACTGCTAACAGTATGGGGTTCCTTTTGGGGATGATAAAATACCCTAAAATTGATTGTGGTGATGGCTGTACAACTGAACATACTAAAAACATTAAATTGTACACTTTAATTCAATGTATGGCATGTGAATTATATCTCAATAAAGCTGTTATATAGATATACATATTATATATGTAATGTGAGTGTACATATATATATATATATATACCCATTTTGAAATTCTACAGAACTATTAACTGTTAACTGGAATAGTCCAACTAAACCTTAAGCACTTAGAAATATTTACACCAAGTATAAAAAGAATGGGAAATGTCCATTAATAAAAAAACTCTTCTAAATAAAATAAACACATATAAAGAAAAAGATGAATTATCCCCTAATTAAAAACTAGAAAAGGAAAATATGAATAGCACAGTAAAAAAAACTGGGTAAGGACAGTGTTTAAGAGAAGTATAAATGAACAGTAAACTCAGAAATGCATCAAACTCATTAACAGCTAAAGAAATGCCAATGGAAGCATTTATTGGTCTAGTATTTTTGGAGAGCAAATTGGAAACATGCTAAAAGAATCTCAAAAATACTAATCCCTGTTGATTTTTACATTTAGAATATAATAAGGAAATAATAAAATAATATATGCAAACATACTATTATGGCATCATTTACAATGGAAAAAATTGTGAAACACCAAATGTATGACAATAAGAAAATAGTTACATACCTTATGGCACTTCCATATGTTGAAATACCATGCAACCATTTAAATTTTGTTTTTGAAGAAGAATATATTATATTAGAAAATGCTTACAATTGTGAAAAAAACACCCACTGCAAATAGAGTGGGATACCAATTTTGTGGGGAAAAACAGCTACACTACAGAAAAAATATACCAAGCATGGAAGGGATTACCAATATTTTCTATTTTTTGCTAGAAACTTCTCTGATCATTCTAAAAGGTCTACAGTGAACATGTGTTCCTTTTTTGTATTTCTTTTCTTTTGGCGACATCACATGTGGGCTCTGAGTTCTCTCACCAGAGATCAAACCCACACCTTCTGCACTGGAAGCTCAGTCTGGACCACAAGAGAAATCCCTTTGTATTTTTTTAAAATCATAATAAAGATAAGATTTAATTAAAAAAATTTGGAACATCAGGCAAATCATTTTAATTCTCACTTAAGAGCAAGGTCTGTCTCGAACAATAGAGGCAATTGATAGCAAATTTTTATTTCCAAAAGTTAAGCACTATAGATTCACATTTTATTGTTCAAATATAAGAAGAATCAGGGAAATCATATGTAATAAATACTTTCTAGTTTTGATGAAAATCTTAATGATGGAAAGAAACAGTGAGTGGTGGGAGTGTAACTATTGTTCCTGCTGAAAGGCCGCCCTGATTTTTTCGTGGTTTCTAGAAACATCTTCCTTTTTGAAAGCCTAATTATTGAGCATGTACATGTATTGAGAACTAAAGTCATCAGTGTCTCAAAAAAAGTTAGAAGTGTTTATTCAACTGCATACAAATCTTCTGTCCCCATCCCTGTTTAAAATCTAAAGCTGCATAATCAACAGTGGATTCTGGGTACCAGCTTGAATGTCAGTCAAAACTCCACTGACATATGGTCAGTCAGGGCTGCTTGTTTATTTTGAAATAAACTCATGAAGGAAAAGCAGCATTCAGCCTATGAAGCTATGAGAGTTAAAGCTTCCCTCCAACAGTCAGAGAGAAGTTTTGATATCTCATTAGGATAAATAAGAAAATCCTTTAAGGTGAAAAATGCTTTAAAACAACTGATTTCCCAAATATGAATCTAGTATGAATGAGTCTTTTCCCTTCTACATTCTATTTGTAGACTCTTCAGATGAATACATAGATACATAAATAACACATATATAAAAACACCAGGCCAACATATTGTAGTTCCAGAACTATTTTTGTTAAGCTGAAGGTCACCACCTGTATATATGGTTTTAGGCAGATCTCTTAACTTTTCTGAGCCTGAATTTCCATGTTTTCAATATGAAGATGCTTTTAAATTTTAAAATTATGTAATTCAGTGAAGCCACCACTTTTATTCATACACATACACACAAACACATGCACACCTCACTTGAATACATAAATATATAACATTTTAAATAATTAATTTAAAGTCAGTCTCATTTATAACAAAGATCTTCTCTGAAGATAAAAGCCAACTGGCTTAACCAATGACCATGAAAAATTGTCCCCTTCCCTCCCCAGCTTCCAAGCATCTTCTCATACTACATAACACAGTGTCTGAAAGTCTACCTTCAGAGATTTATTATATAGGAGTAAGTCTGATTCATTTGTTGTCAGTAATGTTGCATGGTGAATGAAGGCTGGGAGCATGTACTCTGGGTTCAAATCCTAAATTCTACTTCTTCGTGTCACCCTGGGCAGGCTATTTAAACATTCTTCAGTGTTCTCATTCATAAAATAGGGTGAATATCTGTGCCTTTCTCAGGGGGTTATCATAAGAATTATGTCATAAGAATTATGCCATATGTAAATTCCCTATATATGGTCATTATTTCTTCTGGTGGGAGAATTTCAGAGCCATGTGAGCATCTCAGGGCAAGATGTGAAAAGCCCCCAGGATGGAAATGGAGGTGGAACAAAGCTGCCATTACATCATATGCCGGAAACATTTGCTTGAGACTTAAGTGTACTCTTTTGAGATTGACATATTTTGGGATGAAGGTTTAATATGTTTTTTTTAATTTCATGAACAGAAGATGCAGGAAACTCAGGCTTGATTCCTGGGTCGGGAACATCCTCTGGAGAAAGAAATGGCAACCTACTCCAGTATCCTTGCCAGGAAAATTCCAAGGATAGAGGAGTCTGGTGGGGTACAGTCCATGGAGCGGGTCACAGAGTCAGACAGCCATACACCTTTGACATGTCACCAAGAGTGAGCACAATCAGGACACCTGGCCATCTTAAATGTGATTCACTAATATAATGTTTTACAAATGTATGCATTTATAAAAAGGATTTTTAAAAAAATATACAAATTGTGTACTTCCCTGATGTGAAAGTAAGATTATGGCTAAGCTATGGTTTTCCTCCCTTTCTCACTCTTGTTATAGCCACAAGTGGAAGCACGGTTTGTGAATTAGGGAGGCAGTTGGTCTCCCTCACCTGTAGGGTAAAGGGTGGATAAGGAGCAGTGTGCACAGGTGCGTGGATACAGGCAAGGGTGTCATGGAATCATGGGAGGGTGGGGTAGGGCCATTGATGCCTCACTCTATTCCATTAGCCCGCCTCCCGGCCCCCAGCACCTCAGGAGCTTGCCTTGGCATGCTGAGGCTGGGCTCGGGGAGGTAAGGGAGGTGAGTCAGTATCAGATCAGAGAAGCAGGGCGACAGCGGTGGGTACCAGCAGAGTGGGGAACGGGCACACATCCTTTCTCTGTTTCTCTGAATGAGCACATTCATTCATTGTCCCAGGCTTCTATCTCAAGTTCCTCTGCTTCGCTTCCCTGTGGGATAGTTTCTCCACCTCTGTATGAGATACAAAAACAGGGGTGGGTCTCAAATAGTTGAAATTCTTTTCTCTTTGCCACTGCTTTTGCTCTCCTCCATTTGAACAAAAGGCTGCAGAGTTTGGATGAAGACCAACAGGGTTATAAAGAATTTTATCTTTGGATAAAGCTTTCAATAGCTGCTTTCTGTGTCCTGAGAGCTCAGAGTTGCCTTGTGAGTAAGTAAAAGGCACTTATCAACCCAAACAAATATTTTCCCAGGTTTCCCTTCCCCATGAAGCCACACTGGATTCTAAAATAAAAACTGTCAGCATAAATTCTTGCTTATCCAGCATACTTCTGCCCCTCCAAGGCAGAAGGAATTCTGAAGTTAGGAAGGAAGGAGATAAGGTTGAATGACAAAGTGTGAGACACAATGGAGGGGAGGACTCTCCCTTCATCTCTGTGGAACATTTCCTTGTCTTTGGCCCCACGCTGGGTCTGTACTGAGCCTGCTCTGGCTGCAGAACTGGTAGAAGGAATCCATACTGAGGAGGCCCAGGGTCTCCTGGCCTGTCCCCAAATCCCAATTTAGCCTTGCATCACCTGTAGCCTGGTCTGTCTGGCTTTAGCAGAAAATATCATAGACTCTGGCTTCCCTGGGGGCTCCATGGTGAAGTGCCAATGCTGGAGATACAGGTTTGATCAGTCTGGGAAGATCCCCTGGAGAAGGACATGGCAACCCACTCCAGTATTCTTGCCTGGAGAACCCCATAGCCAGAGGAACCAGGTATGCTACCGACCATGAGGTCGTAAAAGAGTTCGACACACATGACTGAGCTACTGAACAGCAACAGCAGTCAGAGGCGGTGGAACCGTATTGCTTGGGATCTAATTCCTGTCTCTACCACTTAAGCAAGTCACTTAACCTCTTTGTGCCACAGTTTTGTCATCTATAAAACAGAGTTTATAATAGTAACTACCTCAGGGGGCTGTTGCAAGGATTTGGTGAGGTAATACTTGTAAAATGCTAGGAGGTTTACTGGTACCTAGTAACTGCTCTCTACGCGGTACTTACTTTGCTTTAAGCCTACAGAAGCATGGAGAAGGGGCATTAGTGAGACAGAGAGCTTGGCACATGGTCCCTGGGCTGGGCCTCACCTGTTGATTTACAAGGAATGAACTGATGAAAAATGACCCTAATCAGAGTATGTGCCTCAGTCTCAGCCTTTCAGAGGTTAATAATGTTTTTACAATTGCTGACTTCTAAAAGATTTTTTTTCTCCCTCTCTTTCCTTTTTTAGTAACCAAGGAAAAACATATTTGTGGTTAAAATTCATATAATTCTAAAACATAGAAAATGAAAACCAAAAGTTTTCTTCCACAAAACCAATTTTCCAAAGGACTGTTAATAATTATTGGCCTTGTTCAAAAATAAGTAAACAAAATACAAAGAGTAATAGTTTTGTTTGGTTGTTGCTACTTCAGGATCCAAATTCTTTTAGTTCTGCAGAATGAATTCACACAGAATGAATTATCCAGTAGTTAGTGTGACTAACATGGCCCATGTGAACAAATTTAGTCATTTAGTCAAGGGTGTTTTTGGTTTTATTTTTTAGTTCCCTTTCTAAGTGACTCAACTTGCCTCGTTACTATTGCCTTAGTAAGATTTATTCTTGCTTGGTGTTGTGTTTCGCTAATTACACATTTCTGAGATCAAGTAAGCTTATAACATACACACTAAATATTTCAAAAAACTTTCTTCGTGTCTAAATCTCTTCATACGTTAAAGAACGTTTGATCTCAATGACTTGCTTATTGTGTGACTTCTGGAGAATCCAAAAACAGCAGTTGGTCGATGTCCCCGTCATTCTCTACATATAGAATGGACGCCACACATTAGTTTGTCAGATGGTCATAAGGACTTTATATGTATGAAATACCTCCTTTTAAAATTAGTTAGGAGATTGTATTTCTGCAAATTGTTAAGCTGGATTTCATCAGAATTAAAAATGTCTGCCCTTTAAAAGACACTGTTAAGAGAATAAAAAGACACGCCACAGGCTGAGAGAAAAATCTTTGCAAAACATGTATCTGTTAAAGGACTTACATTGCCGTTCAGTCACTAAGTCGTGTCCAACTCTTTGTGATCCCATTGACTGCAGCATGCCAGGCTTCCCTGTCCTTCACTGTCTCCCAGAGTTTGCTCAAACTCATGTCCATTAAGTTGGTGATATCATACAACCATCTCATCCTCTGTCACCCCCTTCTCCTCCTGCCCTCAATCTTTCCCAGCATCATGTTCTTTTCTAATGAGTCGACACTTTGCATCAGGTTGCCAAAGTATTGGAGCATCAGGCCTTCCAGTGATATTCAGGACTGATTTCCTTTAGGACTGACTGGTTTGATCTCTTTGCTGTCAAAGGGACTCTCAAGAGTCTTCTTCAGCAACACAGTTTGAAAGCATCAATTCTTCAGCGCTCAGCCTTCTTTATGGTCCAACTCTCACATTTGTACATGATCACTGGAAAAACCATAGCTTTGACTATATGGAACTTTGTCAGCAAAGTGATGTCTCTGCTTTTGAATATGCTGTCTAGGTCTGTCATAACTTTTCTTCCAAGGAGCAAGCAACTTTTAATTTCATGGCTGCAGCCAACATCCTCAGTGATTTTAGAGCACCAAAAAATAAATAAATGTCTACCTTTTATTCAAGTCTCCCTGTTTTCTTACAATGTAAAACTGGTCCAAACTGTGATATATTGGACAAATTACTCACAACTTTCTAATCTATCAAATTTGGGAATAATTTTATAATAGTTTCTATCTTAAAGAGTTATTGGGAGGACTAAATGAGACAAACATTTAAACATTTAGCGCTTTTAAATGCTCAAAAAAACATAGGCTTCACTTATTGCTATATTTACATGAACTCATCCCTGACTTAGGAAATAAAATCAGCCCCAGGATGTTAGCTCAGAGACTCCATGTAGTATCAGAGGAAGAAAGGGCAATCTGGCCCTCGTCTTTGCCCCGGTATCCTGGTGCACCAAGGAGATGGCTTGATGGAAAATTCTTCTTGATGTCCTGTACATCCCACCACAGCTGCTGAGACTAGTCTCAGAGACCTGGGGAAGCCTTGCCAACCACCCTGCCATCTAAGTTGATCAATAATTAGATGGACAGTAATCTGAATGAAATGCCAAAGCAGTGGTCTTGGCAGCTCCTCCTCTGGAAATGCTTCCCATGCATGACACACACGACTGGCACCATCTTTCTTTGTGGTGAGCAGTTCCACACCAAGGGGACCTTAATTTTTTCCAGTTGGGAGTGGGGAGTTGACTTAAAACCATGAGGAAACACCACTATCTGAGCTGGTATCATCCTCTCAATATTTTCAACAGGGGCTTCAATTCCATAGACAAGTTAATTTTCAGTAACCTTGGCTAGGCTGCTTTAAAAGGACAGAAGGCAACTTTGCTGGGAGTAAAGGGATCAGTCACCAACTGGAATTCAAGAGCTTCTTCTCTTCTAACACTGCCAGAAAATGGCCAAGAATGGCGACTGTAGGTAAACTGGATTCTGAAAAGCAAGAGGTGGGACCAGGGGTTCCACAGGCCAAGTAATTAAAAATAAAACACTGAAACGAAAGAGAAGGCTGTAAGTGAGCAAAATCTCTTGACAATAACAAGTTGTTAACTGGCCCTGAATAGCTCAGCGGGGCCATATTGTCCCAGGAAATCCTAACCCAAGTGGATTATAAACCTGAGAAAGGAAGCCAGTTACTCAGGACATCCAGCCCTGACATGTTCTCCAGCTGCTGATGAAAGGGCCATTGACAAGAAGACTTCGTGTACCCCCAGCCCCACCACTGCCACACACACACATTTCCCATTAGAGACGACCAGGGAAGGAGAAGTAGGGGATTCTGGGACCACAAGGTCCCTGCTTAACATAAATCAAATTACTGTTCCTGGGTCCTAGAAAGAGAAGCGTCTGGGCTGAGGCAGAGGGTAAGTCACTCTGGGAAACTTCTGTTTTATTTCCCAGGATTTCAAGTAGTAGTTAATATTGATAGAATTCATGATATAATCAACGTTCGAAGGCTGTAGAAAGACTGGAATAATGTTCTAAAAGTCATGTAAAATATAAGAATCTGCCTGCCAGTGGAGGAGATGTGGTTTGAGCCCTGCGTCGGGAAGAGCCTCTGAAGAAGGAAGTGGCAATCCACTCCAGTATTCTTGCCTGGGAAATCCCATGGACAGAGGAGCCTGGTGGGCTACAGTCCATGCGGTCACAAAAAGAATCAGACATGACTTAGCGACTAAACAACAGATTATGAAGTCCTGTATTTACGTCCAGATTCCAATTGCATGAACAAACAATGGGGAAAATCTTGATTATATTTCAACCTGATAAAAACAGAGGGAAGTACTGTTCAACCTTCTTCCATGGAATTTTCTATCAGAAGATTCATCGTGTACATTGCATGATATTAATTATACTTTTCTAACACTTGTTATATGCTGGGCATTGTTGCAAGGCTTCCGGTATATTCATTCATTTAATCCTCTGTGGTAGGTACTATTTTTATTGTCCTGGTCTCTTTATGGAGAAGCTGAAGGACAGAATGAAGTAACTTGATCAAGGTTGCACAGCTAACAGAACTGGGATTTAAACCACTCTTAGCTGCTATGTCATAATGCCTCTCCGAGGATTTACAAGTAAAGAAATTGTCATTACTTTGAATTAAAGTACCACATACTTCGAGCACTGAACACTTTTTTAAATGTACCCCAATTGTATCTCGTAGATTAGTAGTTTTTGAGACAAGCTGGGAATTTGTGCTAAGATTAGTTGATCCCAGTGAAGACCAACAACATGGTATAGTTGCCCCCAAACTGAACTACATGCCCGGAAGGACAATTTTTCTCCCAGAGATGTAGTTGTTTGACTGTGTGTCCTGTGCTTATCCAGTCTCACCTAGGACATTCTGCTCCGAGTTGGGCATCAAGTTTTCCCATAAACCAAAGATGACCAAGAGTCACCTGAGCATCACAGTTAGATGAGAGACAGCAGATGTGGCTGCGGGGCTGTAGTCTGGAGTGGGGCTGAGAGGAAGATATTAACTTCTTTATCTGAAGCGTTTCTGGGTATTCCTTTAAGGACAGAAAGAGGATTAACAGGGAAAAGTAATAGAGAAGCAGATTTCCACTCAAAGTGAAGAATTTTTTAGACTATCACAGGCTTCTTATGAAGTTTCTGGGATGGCCAAGCAGGAGTCAAGGCTGACTGACATGGCCACAGAGACAGCTGGGGTGTAGCGGAAAGAGTGTGGTCGGAGGACCATAGTTACAGGACTGATATTCCAGCCAATCTCGGTTTCCCATCAGCCAAATGGAGGTTAAAAAAAACACATTTCATAGCATTCTGTAAATTGGGAGGGTAGAGAGAGGTTGAAAGATGGAGTGACTGATGGGTGGTATCATATGGGAAATTGTCTTGATGATGCGATGGAAGTTTAAAGTACATATTATCAGACAAACTATTCTAGAGGTCACAGAACAGAGAGGCTACCAGAACAAATTAAAAGGTTCAAATCACATATTTGATCCAATAATTTAAAAACAAAAAAAGAGATGCAAAGGGGGTAAGGTTGACTCTCATCAATATGCTAACAATAGGGTCGTCACAAGTGGAGTGGAGGGACCATATGGTGTAAAGCCTGGGATGTGCAATGTTCACAAAACAAAGACACACCAAATTGCCAACAAACTGACTTTGTCCCCAGGGACAAGTGCCCTTGTCCTTTGGTGGCAAGGAGAGCATACACATGGCTTCCCTGGTGGCTCAGATGGTAAAGAATCTTGCAGCAATGTGGGGGATCTAGGTTTGATTCGTGGGTCGGGAAGATCCCCTGGAGAAGGGAAAGACTACCCACTCCAATATGCTTGCCTGGAGAATCCCCATGGACAGAGGAGCCTAGTAGGCTATTAATTGCTCAGTCGTGTCTGAGTCTTTGCAACCCCACGGACTGTAGCCCACCAAGCTCCTCTGTCCATGGGGATTCTTCAGGTGAGAATACTGAAATGGGTTTCCATGCCCTCCTCCAGGGGATCTTCCCAACCCAGGGATCAAACCCAGGTCTTCTGCCCTGCAGGTGGATTCTTTACCATCTGAGCCACCAAGGAAACCCCACAGCACACATGTCATGGGATAAATTAAAAAGCCCTGGAGGTGAGTCAATGTCTTCACTACTCATATAGCATCACACCTAAATAGAACATTCTATCCTTTTCCGTATTGATAACGTTGATTAATATACTAAAGTAACCAGGCCTAAACTGTCTTGTCATCAACAGATGGTTCCCATTTTTCCCTTACACTCCTCCAAAGGCCCTTGCTACAAACTCTGAAATTGAGTTTTAGAGGAAACATCAAAGAATCTCAAAAACAGATGGTATCTGACACCTACCAGATTCTACCCGAGGACAGAATTGGAATTTTCAGGATTCTTTTAGTTATGAAGTAGAGTTTAACCCAAGATCACAGAATAAGAACTAATTACCTAGGACTGAAATAATGAACTTGATTGTGCTTAATGTTTCATTGTGAAGTAATCCTTAAGCCATCTTGATCTCTCAGCTGAACACTGAACACATTTTCACTTGGAGACTTGTCCTAACTGATCCCCCAGGTTTCAGAAAACTTTCTATAAAGGCTCTTCTGATAAGCTGTCAAGAAAACTCAAACAATAATGACTCTTCATAAAAGATGTCATATATTGATTGATCTACTTAGAAGACTAGTTTTTTAAACTAATTTTTGTGATATAGTTAACTGTATAGGTTTAATACTCAATATCTTTTTGTACTTTTATAAATATTTATAAAATAAGACAAGTACCTCACAAAACATACTATATCAGAAATAAAATTTTCATTCTTGGTCTTTTCTGTATATTTTTTCATAATGAAAGGGTTGCCTTATCTAAAAATTAATGATATTTGTGGTCAGACTGTATTATGCTCTTTTTTAGACTACATCTCAATGCACTCAAAAGATAATGGTCTTCTGGACCTGTCAGTGGATATGATGAAATCAACTTTAATAGGTGGATAATTACACAAACATCACAAACAATGCTTCTGCTAAAGAAGCACAAAAGATAAATCAACAAATAAGAACGCAACACCAAAAGGGGAACCCTGACACTGCAAAGACAATAGAGCAGATGAAATATGGGACGTCTGGATGTACAGAGCTTCATGTAGCTTCATGGTCTGGAGAAGCCAATAGCAAGTCACAGCTCTGGAGCTTCTGAAAAGACTGGACTGAATGGACTCATGTTGATACAGATGAATTGTTCAAAAGATGCTATTTCCATACTGTTTACTATAATAACACATCTGCATGATATGTTAGAATGGAAGAATTGAATATTCTGAGAGTGACTTGCAATGTGCGTTTATTGCTTTGCTGAGAAGACAAAGCTATGCTGTAGAAGAAAAAAAAAAAATAGGGTGGATGAAACTTGCAAGATGTGCCAAGTAAACATAGGTAGTAAGAAGAATGAGTTTGTCAAATGTAGATAGAGAAGAATGAATAAGCCAGGAAAATCCTAACATTCATTAGGTAATAAATACACATGAGACATATGAAGCACTAACAAAAAAATTCCAAATACTCAGGATACAAAATACACAAACTCAGTGCTCATAAGGTCTTCATTTGGCCAACCACTGGTGTCAGCCATCAAGGCCTATGCATTCTCTTTCCATGAACTACAAATAAAACGTATGGTTCTTCAGTAAGCTAATTAACAACCTAATCAACGAGAAGGGCATACTTGTTCCCATTCCTGTGTTTCTCTGACGGTATGTATCACTAGCTCTAGGTATTTTTTGCCTGTGGACCCCTTTGCTCTAACCTCAGTGGCAGTTTTCACAAACCAAAGCATCAGTGGTGAAGGCTAATGTGTGTAGGAGAGAGAAAGACTGTGAGAGAGAAAGAACAGATGAATTTTGCACACCCTAGGATTCAGGTGCCATTCAGGTCCTTCCACCCCATTTATACCATATATTGTGCTATTACCACTTGCTTCTCCCTGTGTATTTTAAATTTACTTAATAACCCATATGATTCGAGCATTTTAATTTGATTTGTGAGCCATTCTGTTGTGTGACTTCTGAGATAGCTTGCCTGGTAGTGTACTAGAAGGTACATGCTGCATCAAGGCAATTTTCCACAAGACAGATGAAATCCAGGATTCTGAAACCTTAACAGCTGTTACAATCATGTTCTCCAGCTAGGTTCCCATGGGACAACTATTCAGCATCTGAGGGCTATCCATAGAATCCCACTTGGGGATTTAGGCCCGTGGAATTCATAACAAAGTCTTAATCCAAGTGTTTTGGGCCATTTAGAGTGATGAAAAGTTCTTCTGCTTAGATTTTGTGTTCACCACAACTGAATAAGTAGCATCCTCATCACTCAAACTCGTAACAAAATTATAGCTCAAAAGATCAAGGGGGGAAAAGAAGAGCATCCTGGAGACAACAGGTCAAGAGAAGAGTTACATGAACTAGCCTAAGCTCACTCTAGGCCTTGCTGTGTCCCTCTACCTGTACCTGATTTCTGGGATAAGGAAGGATTCCACAGAGAAAGCTCACCATGTGGACTCAGGGTTCCAATTCTTTTTTTTGTTCACCATCACACAAAAAAAGTTTTCACTTTTGTGGTGAAAGCTCTGGTCCTTAGCAAACCCACCAAAGCCTGGGCTGGGGAGAAGGGGAGGGGGAGGGGTGGCAAGACAGGGAGCCAAGCCCTCCACCTGGTGGTCAGAATGTTGTATTAACAAGTTTTTGCCAAAAACTGGTTGCATTTTTTTGTGTGTTTAGTGGCTAAGTCCTGAATGACTTTGCGACCCCAAGGACTGTAGCCCACCAGGCTCCTCTTGGGATTTCCCAAGCAAGGATACTGGCCTGGGTTGTCATTTCCTTTCCCAGGGGATCTTCCTGACCCAAGGATTTTTTAGCCCTGAGCCACTGGGGAAGTTGCACTAAGCGTTATTTAAGCAATTGATAATGATTTGTTCTCTCAACGGCTCTGCAAATGGTCACAAGGTAGGATTCCATAGAAGGAGACCCTTCCTTAGGAGGTCAGATGGCCTGGGTGACCTCTAAAGTCCACTCTAAATCCTAGTTCTTATAAAGCTTTCCTAACTTGTGTCACAAATGCAAAAGACATTTCAGGCAGTCCTCACTTCGTACGATTCCAATATGCATGAATTTCCATTTCCATGATTTCGTTAAGTAACACCAGTTTCTCAACTACACGGTTCCAATTTCAGCTCCTGCAGTGTATTAACCACGAGTGATGGTACAGATACAAACTTCACTTAGAGCCATCAGTCCACGAATCACTTACAGAAATGACAGACCTGCATCAGGGTCCGTGACTGGTCATGCCAGTTTACACAGACAGCGAAGTGTGTAGTTTTGTTGCCTCCTTATCGCTCAGTGATAAAACCATGTGACGTTTTTACTAAAATGGATAATGGGAAGAGGGAACTGGCCAACAAATAGAGAAATAAAAGTGATAGTGTGGTAGATGAAATTCCAACTGAATGTAAGGGGAGTTACAGAAATAATAACTGTGAGAATGCTGAAACACCAGAGGGACTCTAGACCTGCAGTCAGAACATACTGACTAAATGAAGGAGAGGATGAGGATGCCCTAACAGAAGTGATCCCAGCAAAAACATCTCATTAAAAATCTCTAAGATATATTTTATGACACTGAAAGCACAAAGGACAAAATGTTGGAGGCTGACGCATATTTAGAAAGGAATATGACAATTTGCCAAGGTACAGAAGATGCTTGCTCCATATTGTACATTATACGGAAGTAAAGCACAGTTTAAACTACTTTTGATTTTTTTCACAAAGAAATAAAAACACTTTAATTCTCAATATTTCTGTTTAAATTATATTCTACTAAATAAATATTAGTTTTACAGTGTTTTCATTTTCTTCCTTATAACTGGCAGTAAGAGGGTCTTTAATGTTTTGACAAATATTTTTAGTTTATGGAGCAATGTTCATTTTCCTATTGATTATTAAGATAACTTTGCATGATTTCAGTCTACGCAGTCATCTTTACGGTCCTGCATAATCATTCAAAGTGAGCACTGTCTGCAATCTTTAAAGCAAGGTTACAAACTCAAATGACTTCTAGAGCCAGGAAGGTCAGGCAAATGAGGGAAGCAGGAAGGTAATAGACAAATTCCCCAGCCTTTGTGAGAAATGGTGTAGACTGTGCCCTAGAGAGCTTT
Source organism: Budorcas taxicolor (assembly GCF_023091745.1). Taxonomy (NCBI): domain Eukaryota; kingdom Metazoa; phylum Chordata; class Mammalia; order Artiodactyla; family Bovidae; genus Budorcas; species Budorcas taxicolor. The sequence goes on from NC_068920.1 coordinate 27,950,207, forward strand.
ATCCTGTCTAAGCAAGGCAGCCTCTACTCAACTTTATGGAGAGCCGAGCCAGGAGAAATGCTGGCCAGGGTTGCCGGATCTGATTCCTCAACAGCTGCCTGAAATCTGGATATGAAACCTCACAAATTTTCAACAAAGACGGTGTTTCAAACGTTAAATGTTCTGTGAACCAAAGAAATGAAATGGATATAGGTGACAGCCTTCATTTTTAAAGGCCTGCAATAGAGCCAGGTCGGATGGCAGATAGCTGTCAGAGGTTCAGGACTAGGAAGGCTGGGAAGTCAGATGGTAAAGAACTGTTACTGCTTCATCCCACCTCTTCGTTTTACCTGTGGGCAGAGTGAATCTGAGACCGTCACATCTCTGGAAGACAGTTCACTACCTGAACGCGTGTAGGGCACCTGAAGTGGAGAACTCATTGTTATCACATCCATGAGGTGTCATGAAGAAGAAAGATTCTGAAAGGAGAGGAAGTAGGAAGTTTTGCTGGGTATGTGAAATAGAAAGCACATAAAATAGATGGCCGGGGTCCTCCCTAGTGGAGGGCTGCAGGGAAGGGGAGACCAAGGGGACCACCATAAGAGAAGATGGGGCAACTGTCAGGAGCGAGGAGTCAGGCACAGAGGCAAGCTTCCTCAACGGCCTCACTGTGCGTTTCCCCTTAGTTCCACTTCATATTTATTAGGTCATATCCTGAGCCCCTGAACTGCTTCTGTTTGCCCGTAGACTTGGCAAACCATGTCTCAAATTTTTTAATAAGACTAGAAATTGTCAAATTGATTTTTATAACCATCCCTAGATACTTGAGGGAGATTAACCATCTGGAATTTCTATTTAGACAAGTAACAGCAACTTCAGCTCAGACAAATGAGGACTCTGAGTTGGAAGAAATCCTAGAGACCACTTAGCCAAACCCTCAACCAAAGCAGGAATTTCCCTTTAAAACCCTTGGCCAGAGATCAGCAGCAGGCTTCTGCCTGCAATGCTCCCCCAAACTTGCTTCACCTTCAGTAAATCTGATCTGCAGCCTCACATACATACTTCTGACATGCAAGAACAAGACAGATGCTAAGAGTTTGACCACCAACTTGCTCAAAGAGAACAGGACATTTGCAAATGGAGGGTTTGAGGATAATAGAGTACAACTGCAAACAGAAGATCTGGAAGGCAAATGTGATTATTCATGTAATATATCATTTTCAGTTTGAAAAGAATATCCCCCTGATAAGGAATCATCATGAGGGCTGAAACCAATTTTTGGTGAAGGGTGAGCATATATAAACGAGGCCACTGCATTTTGGGAGTCATTTTCTTTGTGTTTTGACTATACCAAAGCACTGCTTCTTTTTAGAAGAGCTTTATTGACAGTGTTACAGAAAATTTGGGAAAAAAGATGCATAATCCTATACACGAATATACTTTTCCTTCTACATCTTTCTTCCCGACCAACTCTTGCTCAAATACACACATAGTTTTACACAACTGTCATGAAAAGGTTCATATTATTTGATTTTGAGGAAGACACTGTCACTTTGTTCCTAAATACTCATTTCCCCCTTCTTTGTTGTTAATAAAACCCTGATCTTGCCTCTAAATGGCAATGTGCCTGGTCCCAGGTGATGAATCAAGTTCGGTAACCAATTGTGATCATCCTGTTCCTCATTTTCCTTTACAGTTAGGAGGTGACCTGTGAACCAAATTTGGCCAAAGAGACATAGGAAATTCCTGTTGGGAGTTCTGGGAACGTTCTTGCTTTCATCATAAAACAGAATTCCCTTACCCCTTCTTCTTACATCGGTCAAAGGCATGATGGCTAGAGCTTTGACAGCCATTTTTGTGACCAAGAAGAAAAGCTCAGGGGACTCACAGAGATGTTGGCTTTGAAGAAACACTGAAACTGGATTTCTCAGTTTATGAGAAAAATAAACTCTATTTGAGTCACTGTGGTTAAACTGTATGTTATAGCTGAATATAATTCTAGTTGATGAAAACATTTTGCTTTTACTTAATTCTCAGTCTTTGCAAGAGGTCATAACATTTAATTTTGTTGCTATGGTATAATTTAAAAGAAGAGAAGACTCTTGAGAGTCCCTTGGACAAGGAGATCCAACCAGTTCATTCTGAAGGAGATCAGCCCTGGGATTTCTTTGGAAGGAATGATGCTAAAGCTGAAACTCCAGTACTTTGGCCACTTCATGCGAAGAGTTGACTCATTGGGAAAGACTCTGATGCTGGGAGGGATTGGGGGCAGGAGGAGAAGGGGACGATAGAGGATGAGATGGCTGGATGGCATCACTGACTTGATGGACGTGAGTCTGAGTGAACTCTGGGAGTTGATGATGGACAGGGAGGCCTGGTGTGCTGCGATTCATGGGTCACAAAGAGTCGGACATGACTGAGTGACTGAACTGAACAAGAACTGAAGTTTGTTTTTAGTTATTTGATGTTACAGACAATGCTTCAGTAAGCATCTTTGGGCATTTAGAGTTTTGTTATTATCAATAATGGATTAAAGGTTATGAGTATCTTAATGGTTCTTAAATTGTTTTGCAAAATTGCTTTTCTGAAGGATTATATATATGTACAACGCCTCCAAGTATGTAAACAAATTAATTTCACCATAATTTCATCAGCAATGGGTCTTACCATTATTTTTTGGATGAATTTTTTAGGTATAGGATGCTACTTCAAGTGTGCTTTAATTAATAGCTCAGTTTTAATAGAAAGTTCATGATGTGTAATAAAAGAGCTGAGAATTAGGCCAAAGCTCTCTGTGAATATGCAGGCTTTTGGCCACTCTTTCTGGATCACCTCTTCTTTTTATTATGAGGGCTGTGCTGGAGAGCAGGATCCCAGCCTTATCTAGCCTCTCAGCTCCGCTGTTTGTCTTCCCTCTGAAGTGATATTCAGCCCGGATGTGCACAGAGACCTTCTCTGGCATTGATTGTGGCCACTGAGAAGGCCAGGGCCCCAGCATCAGAATCGGCTGAAGAGGCAAAGTGAAAGTCCAAATGAGTCCATGAAGACGGAGAACAGTCCCAGAGAAGAACCGTTTGGCAGGACCCCTCTATGTCTGCAGTGACAAAGGGGGTTGGGTAAAGGGGACACAGCCCATGGACAGGCAGGCAACCATGGGGAGGGAGGGCTCTGGTCAGCCAGGCCTGGTCTGGGCAACTGGCAATCCCTAAAGCCTAACCCACGCTTTTGTATGGCTCGTTATCCTCTAGACTCTGCCCAAGGAGGATGAGCTAAGCAAGCATGGGAATGGTTGCAGGGCCAAAGCATCGCAAAACCCCAGGGGCACTGCTCACACAGATGACAACACACCAGGCCCCCTCTGCTCAGTTCAGTTACAGCTCCCAAGTATGACGAGGACGGGATGACTGCAGTGGGCTCACCTCTCAACATCACTTCTGTTTAAAATACTATCCTCGGCTCCCCTTGTCCCTACAGTTCAAATCCTGAGCATTACGTCCTTCATGAAGTGGCCCTACGGACCCCACAACTCTGTACATCTTTTCCTTCTTCCCCATCACTTTTCCTGCTTCCTTTAACGTGCACAATCCAATCACGCTGATACCTTGACGTTTCCAGACAATGTCACTTACTTTCAACACCCAGCCCAGAGGTTGCCTTCTCTGGGAGATCTTTCTCTCAGTGCTCCAGGGAAAAGCAAGCCACTTCTTCCCCCAGGAAGCATCCCCATGTCACCCTGACATGTTGCAGGGGCACTGTCTTCGGTTCTAGCACTTACTCTATTGTAGGTGGTTCACTTCGCTGTTGTACTCTGAGGTCCCTGTAAAGCAGAGCCCTCAAACTTGCCAAGTTTGTGTCTCTAGCACACAGCACAATGCACAATTCCAGGTGGTGCACAACAAATGCTTACTAAATTAGTGACATTTTTCAGGTCTAACTGGTTTTGGAATGAAAGGTATTCTTCAGCCGCAATCATATGTATGCTCAAGAGGCGACACGTGTCCCTTCTCTTACTGTTCCAGTTGCGGGGTCACTAGCAAGGTTGAATTCCCATGGTTTTCCAAGTTGGCTACTCTTTGGACTCCCCATGTGGAGCTTATAAAACTCCCCCAAAGCATAGAACAATTAATTTTTGTGGAGGGAGGTGGGCATTTGTGCTTTAAGGACTGCCCTCTCCCCCAGGTGATTCTAATAGACAGCCTCAAGCAGAGAACCACTAGTTTAAATAATCCTGAATAGTTAGTTAAAAATAGCTTTCCCTGTGTGCCGCCATGTTGTATAAGCACTGTGTTAGGCATGTGGCAGTGGGGTGTGGTGGGAGCTGGTGTTTGCCCCTAAGGGTAGCCTCAGAATTTTTATATTAGTTACGGTATTTGTCCTGAAGAAACTGCATTCCTTACAGTTGCAAGAGACAATAGAAAATGGTCTAAGATGGTATCTAAATTGCATGGTTTAGATTAGGGTTTCACAGCGGTGATGTTTTGGGTTAGATAATTCTTTGTTGTGGGGGCTGTACTCTGCATCACTGGATATTTAGAAACATCTTTGGGGCTGTATTCACTAGATCTACACCCCCGTCTCCATCACCATTCTTAAAAAAAAATAATGTCTTCAAACACAGCCAAATGTTCTCTGGGACTAAACCCATGCCTTGTTGAGAACCACTGATGTTGATTTAGGCGTTGACCCCAATGACTTGCATGCACATTAATGAGAAATAAGCACTATCCTAGAGCATTGGTTCCCAAAGTGTGGCCTCCAGTCAGCAGCTTCACCAAGGCATTTGTTGGAAACTATATTCTTGGGCCCCACCCTAGATGTTCGGGTTTTCCTTGTGGTTCAATTGGTAAAGAATCTGCCTGCAATGTGGGAGACCTGGGTTGGGAAGATCCCCTGGAGAAAGGAAAAGCTACCCACTCCAGTATTCTGGCCTGGAGAACTCCATGGACTGTACAGTCCATGGGGTGGCAAAGAGTTGGACAAGACTGAGTGACTTTCACTTCAGCCTAGATGTACTGACTCTCAAATTCTGTTTTAATAAATCTGCTAGGTGATCTTCGCTGAAGAAGCTGAAGTTGAACGGTTCTATGAAGACCTACAAGACCTTTTAGAACTAACACCCAAAAAAGATGTTCTTTTCATTACAGGGGACTGGAATGCAAAAGTAGGAAGTCAAGAAACACCTGGGGTAACAGGCAAATTTGGCCTTGGAAAGCAGAATGAAGCAGGGCAAAGGCTAATAGGGTTTTGCCAAGAGAACGCACTGGTCATAGCAAACACCGTCTTCCAACAACACAAGAGAAGACTCTGCACATGGACATCACCAGATGATCAACACCAAAATCAGATTGATTATATTCTTTGCAGCCAAAGATGGAGAGCTCTATATAGTCAGCAAAAACAAGACCGGGAGCTGACTGTGGCTCAGATCATGAACTCCTTACTGCCAAATTCAGACTTAAATTGAAGGAAGTAGGGAAAACCACTAGACCATTCAGGTATGACCTAAATCAAATCCCTTATGATTGTTCAGTGGAAGTGAGAAATAGATTTAAGGGACTAGATCTGATAGATAGAGTGCCTGATGAACTACGGACGGAGATTCATGACATTGTACAGGAGACAGGGATCAAGACAATCCCCATGGAAAAGAAATGCAAAAAAGCAAAATGGCTGTCTGGGAGGCCTTACAAATAGCTGTGAAAAGAAGAGAAGCGAAAAGCAAAGGAGAAAGGGAAAGATATAAGCATCTGAATGCAGAGTTCCAAAGAATAGCAAGGAGACATAAGAAAGCCTTCTTCAGTGATCAATGCAAAGAAATAGAGGAAAACAACAGAATGGGAAAGACTAGAGATCTCTTGACCTTTCTCCAAAGAAGACATACAGATGGCTAACAAACACATGGAAAGATGCTCAACATCACTCTTTATCAGAGAAATGCAAATCAAAACCACAATGAGGTACCATTTCATGCCAGTCAGAATGGCTACGATCCAAAAGTCTACAAGCAATAAATGCTGGAGAGGGTGTGGAGAAAAGGGAACCTTTTTACACTGCTGGTGGGAATGCAAACTAGTACAGCCACTATGGAGAACAGTGTGGAGATTCCTTAAAAACTGGAAATAGAACTGCCTTATGACCCAGCAATCCCACTGCTGGGCATACACACCAAGGAAACCAGAATTGAAAGAGACACGTGTACCCCAATGTTCATCGCAGCACTGTTTATAATAGCTGGGACATGGAAGCAACCTAGATGTCCATCAGCAGATGAATGGATAAGAAAGCTGTGGTACATACACACAATGGAGTATTAGCCATTAAAAAGAATACATTTGAATCAGTTCTAATGAGGTGGATGACACTGGAGCCTATTATACAGAGTGAGGTAAGCCAGAAAGAAAAACACCAATACAGTATACTAACGTAATATATATGGACTTTAGAAAGATGGTAACAATAATCCTGTATGCGAGACAGCAAAAGAGACACAGATGTATAGAACAGTCTTTTGGACTCTGTGGGAGAGGGAGAGGGTGGGATGATTTGGGAGAATGGCATTGAAACATGAATAATATCATATATGAAACGAATCGCCAGTCCAGGTTTGATGCATGATACTGGATGCTTGGTGCTGATGCATGGTACAGGGAGGGAGGAGGGGGGGGGGGTTCAGTATGGGGAACACGTGTATACCTGTGGCGGATTCACGCTGATGTATGGCAAAATCAATACAATACTGTAAAGTAATTAACCTCCAATTAAAGTAAATAAATTTATATTAAAAAAAGAATATTAGAGATACCAAGGGAACATTTCATGCAAAGATGGGCTCGATAAAGGACAGAAATGGTATGGACCTAAGAGAAGCAGAAATATTAAAAAGAAGTGGCAAGAATACACAGAAAAGTGAAAGTGAAGTCGCTCAGTCGTGTCTGACTCTTTGTGACCCCGTGGACTATAGCCCACCAGGCTCCTCCATCCATGGGGTTCTCCAGGCAAGAATACTGGAGTGGGTTGCCATTTCCTTCTCCAGGGGATCTTCCCGACCCAGGAATCGAACCCACGTCTCCTGCATTGCAGGCAGATGCTTTAACCTCTGAGCCACCAGGGAAGCCCTAAGAAGAACTGTACAAAAAAGATCTTCACGATCAAGATAATCATGATGATGTGATCACTCACCTAGAGCCAGACATCCTGGAATGTGAAGTCAAGTGGGCCTTAGAAAGCATCACTACGAACAAAGCTAGTGGAGGTGATGGAATACCAATTGAGCTATTTCAAATCCTGAAAGATGATGCTGTGAAAGTGCTGCACTCAATATGCCAGCAAATTTGGAAAACTCAGCAGTGGCCACAGGACTGGAAAAGGTCAGTTTTCATTCCAATCCCAAAGAAAGGCAATGCCAAAGAATGCTCAAACTACCGCACAATTGCACTCATCTCACATGCTAGTAAAGTAATGCTCAAAATTCTCCAAGCCAGGCTTCAGCAATACATGAACTGTGAACTTCCAGATATTCAAGCTGGTTTTAGAAAAGGCAGAGGAACCAGAGATCAATTTGCTAGCATCCACTGGATCATGGAAAAAGCAAGAGAGTTCCAGAAAAACATCTATTTCTGTTTTGACTATGACAAAGCCTTTGACTGTGTGGATCACAGTAAACTGTGGACAATTCTGAAAGAGATGGGAATACCAGACCACCTGACCTGCCTCTTGAGAAACCTATATGCAGGTCAGGAAGCAACAGTTAGAACTGGACATGGAACAACAGACTGGTTCCAAATAGGAAAAGGAGTACGTCAAGGCTATATATTGTCACCCTGCTTATTTAACTTCTATGCAGAGTACATCATGAGAAACGCTGGGCTGGAAGAAACACAAGCTGGAATCAAGATTGCCGGGAGAAATATCAATAACCTCAGACATGCAGATGACACCACCCTTATGACAGAAAGTGAAGAGGAACCAAAAATCCTCTTGATGAAAGTGAAAGAGGAGAGTGAAAAAATTGGCTTAAAGCTCAACGTTCAGAAAACAAAGATCATGGCATCTGGTCCCATCACTTCATGGGAAATAGATACGGAAACAGCGGAAACCATGTCAAACTTTATCTTGAGGGGCTCCAAAATCACTGCAGATGGTGACTGCAGCCATGAAATTAAAAGACACTTACTCTTTGGAAGGAAAGTTATGCCCAACCTATATAGCATATTCAAAAGCAGAGACATTACTTTGCCAACAAAGGTCCATCTAGTCAAGGCTATGTTTTTTCCAGTGGTCATGTATGGATGTGAAAGTTGGACTGTGGAGAAAGCTGAGCGCGAAAGAATTGATGCATTTGAACTATGATGTTGGAGAAGACTCTTGAGAGTCCCTTGGACTGCAAGGAGATCCAACCAGTCCATTCTAAAGGAGATCAGTCCTGGGTGTTCTTTGGAAGGATTGATGCTAAAGCTGAAACTCCAATACTTTGGCCACCTCATGCAAAAAGTTGACTCGTTGGAAAAAAACTCTGATGCTGGGAGGGATTGGGGGCAGGAGGATAAGGGGACGACAGAAGATGAGATGGCTGGATGGCATCACCGACTTGATGGACATGGGTTTGGGTGAACTCCGGGAGTTGGTGATGGACAGGTAGGCCTGGTGTGCTGCGATTCATGGGGTCACAAAGAGTTGGTCATGACTGAGCGACTGAACTGAACTTAGATGATCTTCATACACTTTCCATTTTCAGGTACATTACTAAATGATCCAAAGAGGGATGGAAGATTGAATGCTTTGGAGCAATCAGAAAATTCTCAGGAGCAGAGGTTGATTTGCAGGTGGCAGGAGGGTACTACAGGTGAAGGAAACAGCATTAGAAAAAGATTTTCAGATGCAAATCAGCCTTTACTCTGAAACTGCCAAATTCCTCATTGTCTCCTTTGATTTTTTTCTTAACTTCCTCAATCTGTTTGCTTTCTTGAATTTTGGATTTAAAAGTATTTCTTGGGCAATTTATACACTATGATATGTTCATCAACCTGCTCAAGTAATTCTCTGAGAATCTCAACAAAACAAATGATCACTTGTGAAAAAACAGGAGTGTGTTTTTGAAGAGTCGTGCATAATCAAATATTTACCTTCAGACATCTATACAAATCACTATATATTTGTATAGGTAGTCCTCAGTCACAGAGATTTTGTATTGTGGACTATTTTTATAAAGTTAATACCAATCTCCTTAATTGATACTTTTAGTGGATTTCTATGGCAGATCTAATATCCCAAATCTACCTTCAAACTTGCAGCTAGGCTGAGATTTCTAAATCAAAAAATCTAACCCCTTTATTCCTTTACTTAAAACCTTTCAGTGATTCTTTATGGCCTCAGGACAAAGTCCAAACACTTTACTATTTTTTATAGGACCTTTCACTACTTAAGCTTACCTATTGTTCTAGTTTCATGTATAGATTAAATAATGGGCAAAAAATATCCAAATGAACAAATATAAAAAAGTAGATAGAGACAGGCTATCTGCTGATGCTTGTTTAGTGATCTGTATTATTGTGCAATGGGAATGCTAATCAGCCCAAGTTTGGCCAGGCAAGGCGGTTTATGATGATTGACAGTGGCCTGTGACCAGACTGAACATTGTGGAACTTTATATGTAGTCCTGTTTTTTTTGACTGTAGAACTTTTATTACTTCTTCCACTTGATTCAACCTATAGAGCATTTTGGGGTAAAAGTATATAAGGGTGCATACACACACACACACGTATATATAATACACACACACACACACACACACACACACATATGGGCTTGCCCAGTGGCTCAGTGGTAAAGAATCTGCCTTCAATGCAGGAATGAAAGCCCCTCAGTCATGTCTAACTCTTTGTGACCCCATGGACTGTAGTATGCCAGGCTCCTCTGTCCATGGAATTCTCCAAGCCAGAATCCTGGAATGGGTAGCTGTTCCCTTCTCCAGGGGATCTTCCCAACCCAGGGATTGAACCCAGGTCTCCCGCATTGTGGGCGGATTTTTTACCAGCTGAGCCACCAAGGAAGCTGAAGAATACTGGAGTGGGTAGCCACCCCTTCTCCAGAGGATCTTTCCGCCCCAGGAATCAAACCAGGGTCTCCTGCACTGTAGGCGGATTCAGGAGACGTAGGTTAAATCACTGGGTCGGGAAGATCCCCTGGAGGAGGGCTTAGCAACCCAATCCAGTATTCTTGCCTGGAGATTCCCATGGACAGAAGAGCCTGGAGGGCTACAGTCCATAGTGCCGCAAAGAGTAGGACAGGACTGAAGCAACTGAGTACACACACATACCTATATATATATATATACACACACACACATATACACACAACCATATATGTACACACACATGCTTGCTTCAGGTTCCAGTATGGCTGCATATGGCCCTGAATCAGACTATCCCACCCTTCTATTTGATCTAGGAGACCCGATGAAGGCTGATCAGGGATTCCTGGGGACAGTGACCTGCATGGTAGGGAGAGAAAGTTGGCTGCCTGGCTCAGACTTCTGGCTCTAAGTGAACTTCGAAACCCCCTACCCCACCCCTCACCTCCACACCCCTCTGTCTTCAGGCCCAGCCTCCCAGCCATCTGTATAACCCAAACACTATGGTTTCTCCCCACTTAGTTGCCCCCACTCTAGTCACGCAGAGAAGGCTCTTCCCAGTGTCTTTTTGCTGAGCTAACTTCCACTTTACTTTTGATTAGAAGTTGCTTCCTCTAGAAATCTGTCCTGATTCCCAGAGGCTGCAAGGCTAGTTAGGAGTCCTTCCTGGGGGCTCCATAGCGCCCTGCATCACCCACGGCTCCCCACTATAAACAGTCACGCATCTCTCTCCAGCATTGGACTGTCAGGTCCTCAAGGGAAGGGCTGCCTCCTCATCCTCAGTGTGCCTGACACAGAGTAAATGCTCCATGAGCCATTTATTAAATGAATTATTAAATGAATGAATACCTGGGTTGAGGGGCTTTGACTCGACAATAAATACCACACTTTTCCCCTCAAATTAAAATCACCTAGCAAAAATGTTGGGCTGCAGTATTTGTTTTAAATACAGCCAGCCCTTGGTTTCTTCCCGTGCTCTTTTCTTCTCTGTTCTTTGTAGGGCTCTGAGTCCCTCTGCGGGGGCACAGCAGGCGTCACCCAGGAACCTGGCGCTGAGCCTGCTGCACTGAAGTCTTGGCACCACATGCCTCCTGCGCCAGCAGCAAAGAAACGCTGGCCCTCAAACACCCTCGTAGCCGTGCTTACACCAGAGACAGACCCAGGAGGCAAAGAGACAAAGAACATGCTTTCTATCTGGCAATGTTCACCATTTTTGTAGAGGAGAACCAGTACAACACATTCAGGACAAGGGCTACTGACCTAGATTTTTTCAAATATAATTAAGGATATTCCCTGGTGATGGCTCACCTAGAATTCAATTCATTTGAGCATGTGCAGGTGGGGAGGGGTGGGGGAATTGGATGAAGGTAGTAAAGATGTAAAAACTTAATGGAGAAACAGACATAGAGAATAGAATTATGGACATGGGGAGAGGGGAGGGGAGGGCAAGATGTATGGAAAGAGTAACATGGAAACTCACATTACCATATGTAAAATAGATAGCCAAAGGGGAATTTGCTGTATGGCTCAGGAAACTCAAACAGGGGCTCTGTATTAACCTAGAGGGGTGTGACGGGGAGGGAGATGGGAAGGAGTTTCAAAAGGGAGGGGCTGTGTGTATACCTATGGCTGATTCATATTGAGGTTTGACAGAAACCAGCAAAATTCTGTAAAGCAATTATCCTTCAATACAAAATAATTTAAAAAAGAGGTACAAACTTCTAGATATAAGATACACCATGATAAATACAGTTAACAGTGCTGTACATTATATATGAAAGTTAAGGCAGGAAATCTCAAGTTCTCATCATGAGGAAAAAAATATTTTTTTAATTTCTTTAATTTTGTATCTATATGAGATTATGAACGTTCACTAAACTTGTAATCATTTCATGATGTATGTAAGTCAAATCATTATGCTGTACATCATAAACTTATATAGTGCTAGAGGTCAATTATATCTCAATAAAACCAGAAGGAGAAAATTATGAGCATATGTACATGTATACACATATATACATGGAAGCCCAGTATACATACATGTATCTATATATGCTTATGTACATATTTACGCATCTATGTGGGCTTCCCTGGTGGCTCAGGGGATAAAGCGTCTGCCTGCAATGCAGGAGGCCCCGGGTTTGATCCCTGGGTTGGGAAGATCCCCTGGAGAAGGAAATGGCAACCCACTCCAGTATTCTTGCCTGGAGAATCCCAGGGACAGAGGAGCCTGGTGGGCTACAGTACACGGGGTCGCAAAGAGTCGGACACGACTGAGAAACTTCACTTTCTTTCTTTCACTTTCTAAGCATCTATGTGCGTATATGCATACATGTGTATATATGCATATATAACAACATAAAGATATATGTGCATATATTATATATATATGCAAAGACCATGTACATATTTATAGTCTTGTAAAATTCTAAAAATTAAGGTCAGAAGTCAGCAAACTTTTAATGTAAGGTCCGATTGGCTTTGTGGGCCTCACCATGCCCTGATACAACTATTCAGCTCTGCCGCTGTACTGTGAAAACAGTCATGGACAGTATGTAAACACATGAGCTTGGCTGTATTCCAAAAAAAATTTTATTTAAAAACACGAGTGGGCTGGATTAGGCCCACTAGCCACAGTTTGCCAACCCTCTTCTTAGATTAGAGATGTGACTGGAAAACTTGGTAAATGGCATATAAAACAAATTACCTAAGGTTTTTGATGGCCGTATTATATAGTTTAATGAGATATATTCATATTGAATACTATGACAAAGCACAAATTCTATGGACGAGAACATAAACTGTGTCCCCTGGTTAGAATTTAAATCGATAAAAATTATGAGAAAAAACAACTCCCTGTTACAAAAGGATTTATCCAAAGCACATACATTCTCCATTTTCATCTTTAATCATTATAATCATGTTGCCCAGCATCACTACTTTAAAATGCTCTATGAATCATCCATATTTCCTCATCCATTCAGAAAGCTCTCAGGAAATGGATGTTTTTAAATATCATACATTTTCCATAGAAAACAAAAATCATGTTTTGAAATCCTGAAAGAACCTGCAATAGCAACAGTGTTCTTTAAAGACAACCTAATCTTTCTGACATATGACATTTTACTCCTTTCTGGACCACATTCAATTTTTGCCACCCAAACTCTTGACCAGAATAAAAGCTAGGCCCTCAGCTTCAGCCAGCACAGTACCAATCAGGAATACCACATGGAGTAGTGATGGTGGTCACAGGAACCATCTTTGTGTGCCTGGGGTGAACGAACATCCTGGCAAGAAATGACTGGGCATTGTCCAATACAAGAAAGATGAAACAGGTGTCCTGAAGTGAGCTGTGTGGTTAGCTGCATTTATAGCTAGCATTGCCTTTCGCAATTTACCAAAGATTCAAGTACAAAAGGGACTGAAGACAAGTTCACATGGATTGCTGCTAACTGTGAATTTTTCTGGGGTTGAGACATGGACATTCAGAACTCTGCCATTTATTGTTTTCACTGAGCAGACTAGACCTTAGAGAGGAAAGACTGGTGAGTCACTTTTTGACCTTTGATGTAGACCTGAACCTTTAAAATGTTCTAAATAATTTTTCCCAGAGTATGAATTTCTAAAACACAATACTGATCATTTCACAATTGAGAAAGAAAATTCATGGAATATATCAATATTTTGACTTCAGACTTTGAGCGTATCACTGTGTAAGAGGTATCTCAATATTTATTTTTACAGAACTCTTCCCTCCACTCTTAGTCTACATAAACTGAGTCTTTCAGAATCAACATACCATAGTTACTATCACTGCCTTTAAAGGCACTACTACCTTTTATTCCAAGTCTAACTTTTTTATACCTTCAGTAGAAGGCATTCTTTCTCCCTTCTCAGAATTTTTAAGATAGTTTTGATGCTCATTTGTTCAAATAGTATTTTTGAATTCACGTTTAATGTTAAAAATGTTCTTCTACATCTGCTCTAAGAGCAATTATGGCCTCTTTCCACTATTCTTTATATATACGTATATATATTTGGCTTTACCATTCTTAGTTGCAGCAACACAGGGTCTTTAGTTGTGGCACACAGGGTCTTTAGTTGCAGCATGCAGGATCTAGTTCCCTAACCAGGGACTGAACCTGAGCCCCTTGCATCGGGAGCACAGAGTCTTAGCCACTGGACCACCAGGGCTCTATCCCCTATTCTTTCATCTGCTAGGTCACTGCGAGAATAGAGAACAAATAAGACCAGCAGCAGTTGTATTTTATAAATTCTAAGTAGATAGAAATGCATTTCTTGGGATTCTGAGCAACACACAGAGAACACGAGCAGCTGAGTAGAAATCAAGATGAGGGAAATCAGGGTCGTGATGTGTCCACTGTCTCAACCTCCCATGACTTTAGACAGTTTCTGAATATCTCAAAAAAGCAATATATCTGTCAAAGAGCTAAAACCACAGTGATATCCAGAACCCATGAAAAGAAAGAGGGGTTTAAAGTGGCATGGCTGATAGGATCTGGTTGTTGAATGATGGAGATGAAAAAGAAAGAATGAAGGAGCTGGTGAGCACAGACAGGCTTTAGACAACCAAAGTCATGTAGCTGAACACCAATAATCAGTGACAACCAAAGTCTCTTTATATCTCACAATACCTGCCTCTTGTCCTAGCCCAGCATTTCCATAGCAGTTCTGTTTGGATGGACTAATAGCTTCCCCTTTATTCTAAACACTCACCACTCATGCCGGGCTTTTCTCTACCTTCCCCTCACCACCCCACCCCAGGTTTTCTCCTGTCAAGAAGGGAGATGAGTGTCTGCAAATAGCATTAGTTTGACAGACATCTGCATCAGGAAAATTGCCTGCATCTCTGCTCAGCCGGCCAATCAGAAAGCTCCCGTTATGCAAGGGGCTATCCATGGCCTACTCTGCTCTGCGCCCTACCCAGTGGAAGCCAAAAATTAAGCGAAGCCTTTTTAAAGTTTGCATAGGCTGTTTCTGGAGAGAAGCCACACCCACTTTCTGTTTAGCATTGTGTGAGTGTGTGTGTGTGTGTGTGTGTGTGTGTGTGTGTGAATCTTCTGTCTTAAAAGAAGACAAATGTTTTCCAGTTCCTTTCATAAGGTGCTTTAGTATTCTCACATTTTAATTTCCTCCTTTGGGATCGGTATAATTACCATTCAAATCTGTTATACTCCAAAAAGAAGCTAATTCCCCAAATATATTCAAACAGCCTACACACACACACACACACACACACACACATACACACACACACACACACACACACACACACACACTCTGCTGCAATCCACTCCATTACAACCTGCATCACGGTGTTCATTTGGGAACTCTTCCATACTTAGCCCTTGCTGACAGCTTTGCACCAAGACAGCTTCCCTGTTTATTTCCCAACTTGGTGGTGCTAATAGAACCTGGAGTGCCTACTCCTACAGCTGCTCCTTCACATGGTTCTATTCACCAGTTCTACCTCAATCAAAGCAGGTATTAGCTCACAGTGTTTGTGGACCAGGTTATAAATCAACCCATTAGACAAAACTCCTCATTCATCTGTAAAGTGTCATAGGATCACCAGCCTGCATAATTTGTCATAGAATTTATATAACAATCATACTTCGTGCTCTCATTTTCCTACCTGTGCATTTGAAAAATATGCACAAAGAACCAGCTTCTAATTTTCCATTTGAAAGAAGCATAAGAAATCTATGTCTCATCTTAATCAATGAAAAAAATACTTAACCATGAACAGAAAGTCAGAAAACACAGCCTCTGATAAGAGGATGAAGGAAGCATGCTGGACCAGCTTAGCTTCTGGTGAATGTGATGCGGGACTTGAAAAATTCCAAGGGGGATTTTCCCCCATCTTAAGTTTTTATTGAATTTGTTAGAATATTGCTTCTGTTCTGTGTTTTGTTTTTTTTGGCCATGAGGCATGTGGGATCTTAGCTCTCTGACCAGGGATCGAACCCGCACCTCCTGCATGGGAAGATGAAGTCTTGACCACTAGATCATGAGGGACGGTCCCCCAAGAGGGATTTAAAAAAGAAAATCTCTATTAATGTGTGTGCGTTTTTTTTTTTTTTTAACCAATTGAAAGATATGCCATAATAGAGCTCAGTTCTTCACTTACTTCTCCTCTTAAAGTTGATATTTTCTTTGTGGTTAGTGAACTCTGGGATCCCAGGCTTTACACAATGTGGTGCTCCTACCAAGATGACTCACTAAGCTGGTGCGTGAACTGAATGTCTGTATACCCTGAAAATTCTATGCTGAAATACTAACTCCCCAGTGAGGTGGTGTTAGAAGGTGTGGCCTTTGGGAGGTGCTTTGGTCATGAACAGGATCAGTATCCTTATAAAAGAGACCCCAGGGAGACCCTTATCCTTTTTTCCATTTGAGAACCCAAGAGGACACACTACCTATGAACCAGGAAGTGGCCTAAACCAATGCTGAGTCTGCCAGCATCCTGACTGTGAGAAATGAATTTCTGTCCAGGAAGATCCCCTGGAGAAGGAAATGGCAGCCCACTCCAGTATTCTTGCCTGGAGAATCCCATGGACAGAGGAGCCTGGTGGGCTACAGTCCATAGGGCCGCACAGGGTTGGACACGACTAAAGTGACTTAGCACACACATAAACCACCCAGTCTACAGCATTTTGTCATAGCAGCCTGAACTAAGACACTTATTAAACTATTTCAGATGATAAAAGCAACAGAACTTCAGAAAGTGAACAAAAGGAAACTTTATAATTCCATGCCCAACACAAAACTGCTTTACATTTTGTATCTCCCCATCCAGACCTTTAAATTTTTGAATCTTTACTTTAAAACGTTTCTATTAAGCAAACACAAGAGCCAATTATAGAAACCATCACAAAAAATTATAAAAGGAAAACAATTAGAATAATCTCTAATCCTTCTCCCCAGAAAGGAATTCTGTTAATATGTATAAATGCAGTTCTCTCTTCTTACATTAATGTATATTTTTAAATGGCTTATTTTTCAATGCTCTTATGACTCTGTTCTACCTTTATTCATTTGTTCACTCATTCAATAAACATTTATTAAGCACCTACTATGTATCTGTCAGTACTTTATGGGGTAAAAATGAACTATGATGGTGCCATAGCCCCTCATGGTTCTCATGAGGTTTATAGCCTAAAGAAGATAGATCTGAAAAAAATTACTAGTTTCTCTTTGAGGGCAAAATCATTGTCTATTGGCCTTAAAGCTTCATCTCCCTTTCAAACCTCTCTCCCTGTCTTGCCCCCACAAATGCCAATCTCCTTCTACTGTTGAGCATTCATAAGCCTGCACCACAGTTCAAGCGAGAGTGCCCTGGAACTCTCCATTCCTGCTTGTACATTTCACCCCCATGTCCTCCAAGAGCAGATGAGTCATTGAGTGTGGAGACAGTTCTATAGAGCACAGACTGTATCACCAAGTGGTCTTGCAAAAGCTTCTGATAATACTTACAAAGCTGTGAGAGTTCTGAGAATTCTACTGACAGGAAGAAGAGGGGTTTGGAAGAGGAAGTCAGATAGAACAGGTGGTCACAGCACAGCTATCTAAGCTGGGCTAAGAAAGAGGAAGCGTTCTCCTTTTTTGGCTTCCAGGCAGCGCTCTCCTTTGGGGAAAAACAAACAAATTTTGTGGTGGCTGAAAGCCTAGAGGAACCAGAAGCCATATGCTGTGTGGTGCTGCTGCCCAGGCCCCGCGGCCCTGGAATGGGATGTCGCGTGAGTCTCCACGCCAGGTTCCGAGTGAGCCTCTTGCTCAACCAGACGCTGGGTGGGGTTCTCGGAGCCAAGGTCCAGGGGCAATTATTAGATTAGCTTCACACAAGCTGCTACTGTGATTTGCCTGTGGACTCTTTTTAAAAAAATGTCTTCCTAATACTGCTTGGGAAAATGGCCAGTATCCTGACCTTCTCAATAAGATGAAGAAAAAACTATCAAATGCATGATGAGGGTGTTCTGTGTTTGCATGGTCAGCTGGACCTTATATGGTCCACCTAGCAGCAGCAGCAGCAGCAGTCATTGTCTGTACCCCAGAGGACGTCATTTTTTTCACAAGGGTTGACTTTCCCTTTCTGTAGAAGGACTAAGCCCAGAGGACCTTCTGATCCATTTTCGCATCCTCAGCACTGACATGTGGTTTCTTTTTGATACAAACCGTGACTCGTGCTTGTTCACTACCTGTCCCACCCTTGGAAGTCCTTCTCTTCTCTTGGCTGAGTCCTGCCACTCCTGCCTACTGCCCCCTTTCCCTGACGCACTATGGCCCCACCACCACCTGCTTTCAGACCCACCACTCCACTATGTGCTACTGGGTCTCCCTGCCTTCATCTCCCTGCCTTCCAGTCCCCCGTCACCACTGTGGCCTCTGCCATTCTCCATGACTCTTGATGACACTGTTGCAGTTGCTCAGAACTCCCAGGCCTGTCTGCTTCTCTGTGAAAGTCCTAACCATCCATTGAAGTCCCGCTGGAAATGTCAGTCTCTCTGTGAAGCCTTGGCCCATCTTCCCAAGCAGAAGTGACCCTCCCTCTCTTCCCCTTTCAGGTCCCACCAGGACTTTATTCATTCCCAGTGCAGGGCACCGTGCCTGCTGTTGGGGTACCAGGTAGGTAAGACATGGCCTTTGTCCTGAGAACCTTCTGGATGCTCTGTCTACTTACGTGCAGATAAGCAGAGAGGTACAATGATAATGGCCAGGCATAAGCCCTCAACCATGACCTGATTGTGTTACCCTTCATAATACACAATTACAAGATAACACACATCTCTACTATCTGGTGAGTTGCTAGTCTGGTAAATCCCCAGTGGCAAAGATTAGGTTTTAGTTTCCTTCGTCTTCTCTAGAACAAGGTCCTCTAGGATACATAGCCCACATTCCATGAGGCTCAGTTTAATGAAAGTAAAAGACAAAAATTCTGATTTGTGTAGTGATTTATAGGCATCGAGGCACTTTTCACAAGCTTGTGTAATTGACTCCTCCAGGACAGTGGTCCCTATTGTGGCTGCTTCCAAAAAATGTTCTTCCCCAGGCTCCACTCCCAGAGACATTGATGTAATTACTTGGTGTGGGCCCAGGCACTGACATTTGAAAACAACAATCTTCTGGTGATTCTACCAGGCAGCTAAGAGGGAGAAGCTCTGCTTTCCAAGTGGAGCAGGTACTATCTCCTCTTGGTTTGTGGGGAAGTGGAAGTGGAGAGAGGTTAAATAATTCGCTTGAGCTCATGTAGCTTGTTAAGGATGGAATCAGGACACTGATTCAGGATGGCCTCCCCCCAGGGAAAGCAGCACAAATAGTGAAAACAGCTCTCTGATTAATATGCTGAGGCTTAGTGTAGAAAGCTGAGTGTGTGCTGGCTTCCTGGGGGAAGACAGGTCAACAGCAGCAGGGACCCCAAGGGCAAGTGCAGGTTACTAGGGTCAATGTCGAAGGCAAGAAAGACCTGCTTTCTTGTAGCAGGTCAGACAAAATGCCGCATTCTTTACCGTGTGCCTCTTTGCCTATCAATCTTTATCTTGATTAATGGTTTCCCTGAATTTACTTGCCCTCTTCCACTGACTCAGTCCCAGATACTACAGCCTGAGGTGTTAATTTGGTTGATTAAAAAAGAGGGAACCCTTAGAAGTCATTTTATGACTCCGCAGGCCAAATTTCCCCAGAAACATTCACTTCTGCGATTCCAAGTTTCATGAAAATGCCCAGGAATTAATTGGAAGTCGTTCCTCAGTTTTAACTTTCACTGACCTTTGTTCAAAATCATGAAACCAGAAGACTAAGAAACCATACAACTAGCTCCTCGGTTGTACATAAGTTGAATTCCAAAGTCTGTAAATCAATTGTTTGGAATGCATAATAGACTTTCTTGCAGAAATCATCTTTAAAAACAGTGGTAAAATTCCCAAGCTCTCCCATAAAGTTTATCTTAGGCAGAAGATAACAAAGATTATTAACAGAGAGGAGAATTCCAGAAATTCTCCATAATTATTTTCTGGGAGCGAAGCAGAATAAAGAAGAGCAATAATCCCTGAGGCGGCAGAGGCGTTCAGTGTTTCCAAGCAAGTGAGAAATTCAGAGGACACAGTCTTTCACTTTTCAAGGCTGGATGAAAATGCCAGTAGAAATGATTACACAATTTATTATTTTATGTTGGGAACTGAGGGCACACACATATACATATACACACATGGATATGTGTATACATACAACCTTCCCACACTTATATATGTGCACATGTATGCACATTGGCAACCCATTCCAGTGTTCTTGCCTGGAGAATCTCAGGGACGGTGGAGCCTGATGGGCTGCCATCTATGGGGTCGCACAGAGTCGGACACGACTGAAGTGACTTAGCAGCAGCAGCAGCAGCATGCACATGTCTACACACATACATGTTTACACACAGATGCACTAACATGGATTTGGGAGTCAAAAGAATCTCACACAGAGGAACAGTTTCCCAGTATCTAGGCTTTGAGTCTTTGGGTGATTCTGAGAATGAGGCAGGTTGGCCAGGACCCTGTGGATCACTCCCCCACGACTTAGGATCTTTTATCTGAACTCTCGAAGAAAATACCACGTAATCATCGAGCCACATTTTTACCCTGCTCTTCTGCAAAGTAAAATGTTATCAGGAAACTTTGGTTGATCTCTGTTATACTGTGAAGCATGCGGTTAATTGCAGAGTATTATTCTGTATCACATT
The DNA here is from genome assembly GCF_023091745.1 of Budorcas taxicolor. Taxonomy (NCBI): domain Eukaryota; kingdom Metazoa; phylum Chordata; class Mammalia; order Artiodactyla; family Bovidae; genus Budorcas; species Budorcas taxicolor. Next base: position 27,971,060 of record NC_068920.1, read on the forward strand.
GACAATCTGAGCAGAGCTTTTTTCCTTAGGATAGAATGTACAAGCACATTGCATTTTCATATTTTGCCTTCCTTAACAAACCACAGGTCAAAGCATAAGTCTCATGAGAAAAGTTCTTAGCTATAAAAACAAATTGCATGCCCCTGTCTCATATCACATAGAAAAAACTAACTGAAAATAGACCATAGACCTAAACATTAGCCGAAAAACATAAAACTCTTAGAAGAAAATTTAGGAGTAACTCTTTGTGACCTGGGATTAGGTAATGGTTTCTTAGATACGACAGTGAAAGCAAAAGTGACAAGACCAAAAAGTGGTTAAATTGGATTTCATCAAAGGAGAACACTTTTGTGCTTCAAAGGACATTTTTATGAAAATGAGAAGACGATCCTACAGAATGGGAGAAAATATTCGCAAATCACATATTTGACAAGCAAGTTGTTTCTAGAATAAATAGAGAACTCTTGCAGCTAACAGTAAGATAAACAACTTAATTTTTAAAGTGGGATAAAAATTTGATTACATATTTCTCCAAAGAAGATATACAAATGGCCAATGAAAAGATGACATGAAAATACACCTTGAGCCACATGTCACTAGAGAAATGCAAATCAAACCCACAATGAGATACTAGTTCACGCCCACTAGAATAGTTAAACTAAAAAAGACTGACAATAACAAGTGTATGTGAAGCTGTGGAGAAGTTGGAACCCTCATACATACCTTGCTGATTGGAGGGTAAAATGCTGAACCACTGGTGAAAACAATTTGGTAGTTCATTAAAAAGTTAAATATAGAATTACCATATGATTCAGCAGTTCTGCTTCAAGAGAAATGAAAACATACATACACACAAAGACTTATACAAAAATACTCATTAGCAGAATTTTTCAAAATAGCCAAAGTGAAAACAACTGAATTGTCCATCAATTTCAAAATGGATAAACACGAGGGAGCATATTTGTGCAATAAATATTATTTGGTCATAAAAAGGAAGTCTTGATACATGCTAAAACACAGGTGAACTTGACAACATCATGCTAAGTAAAACAAGTCAGACACAGATTGTATGATTCCATTTATATGAAACATCCAGAATATGCAAATCCGTACAGACAGATAGCAGATCAGTGGCTTCCTAGGGCTAAGGGAGGGGGAAGGTGGAGGGAGAAATGGGGAGTGGCTTTCTTTTTGGGGTGATGAAAATAGTCTGTGATTAGTGGTGATGGCTCGCCCACTTTGTGAATATATTAAAGAATTGCTGGACTGTACATTTTAAAAGAACGAATTTTGTGATATGTGAGTAATATCTCAATAAAGCTGTTAAAAGAAACCCAGAATGCACGATATCCATAGAGGGGGAGATCCAGAACCACCAGTTACTCTCTTATCAAGGGAGGATGGTTTGATGAAGAAGCACTGCCTTGTCACTGGAAACCTCTGATTGATTTCTCTCCTTTTGTTCACAGAGGTGAGCATGGGCAGACAGCTCTCTGCACAGAGTGAGCTGTTCATCAGGATATGCAAAAATAGCATCCCACCTACCAAATATCTGTCATCTATGTTCAGACTGCTTTTTCATTTTCTCTCTCTCATTTTTTGAAAAAAAAAAAAATCATTAAATAAGTACAGTTCCCCACTAGGAAGCTCTAACTTTGGATTGGATATGACTCAGGTCATATTCTCTGAAAACTCAATGATTTTTCTCCTGGAAGAGTATTTCTTCAATGGTGGTCTGAAGACAGCAGGTGGTCCTTGACCAGCCAGTAAATCAAGCATCTATAGCTCCCTTGTTGACAGGGTGGGGCAAGAAGGATGAATGAGGACACAGTGGGGTGGGAATGGGGGTGAACAGGGTGGGGAGCGTCTGCCTTGACCAGAAAGGGCAGCCGTTTTCCGCTGGAAATAGAAGCTGAAAACTGGATTGTTTTTAAATGTAAAATCTTCATTTTTTAAAATGCTGGTAACCAAACTTTAGAAAAACTAAATCACTTGTGCAGGCCAAACAAAGCATTTGTGGGCTGAGTTCCAGCCACAGACTACAAGCGTGTGACCTAGGCTATAGGTGGTCACTGCCCTGGTACTTTTGTACAATTAGCACCAATATTTCAAATCAGAAAATGAGTGTTGATAGGGTACTTGGAGTTCATCTAGCTTAACCTCTCACTTCATGTTAAAATCCCTTCTCTGAAACAGACGGTCACCCTGAATTTAAGTAAGTTAATAATTGAAACCAGAAGTGTGCAGTTTCTTCATTAGCTTCTTATTTAAAACACTGTGGGGTAGGATTAGGTAAGGATGGAGGTAGAGGTGGGTTGAGGGCAGCAGGCCGAAGATAGAGGGCTGGAAGGGGCCTCAATGTTGATTTTTTAAATGCTTCTCTTATTGCTAATTGTAAGACAGACACACTTAATTTTATTGGACTTTGTAGATACTAGCTTTTTATTTTTATTTTTTTAACAAATTGAAGGTTTATAGCACCTCTGCATCAAGCAAGTCTATCACGGACGTTTTCCAGTGGGAATTGCTCCGTTTGTGTCTCTGTAACATTATGGTAATTCTTGCAATATTTCAAACTTTTTCATTGCTATTTTTACGTTTGTTACGGTGATGTGTGATCAGTGATCTTTGATCTGACTATTGCAAAAGGATTATGACTCAACAAAGGCTCATGATGATTAGCATTTTTTTTTTTTAGCAATTAAGTATTTGTAAAGTATGCAATCTTTTTAGACAAAACATTATTGCACGCTTACTAGACTGTGGTGTAGTGTAAACATTACTTTTATATGCACTGGGAAGTGAAAACATTTGCATGACTCTTTACTGAGATATTTGCTTTATTGTAGTGGTCTGGAACTGAACCCACAATATATCTGAGGTGTATATATAGACATAGATAGATGTTTATATACATATATCTATATCTGTATGTAGATAGATAGTTTCTTCCCTGGTGGCTCAGATGGTAAAGAGTCTGCCTGCAATGCAAGAGACCTGGGTTTGATCCCTGGGTCGGGAAGATCCCCTGGAGAAGGGAATGGCAAACCACTCCAGTATTCTTGCCTGGAGAATCTCAAAGACAGAGGAGCCTGGCAGGCTACTGTCCATAGGGTCTCAAAGAGTCGGACACGACTGAGTGAATAACACTTTAACTTTCATGTCTATATATGTATATTTTTAAACTCTAATTTATTAAAATGAATCAATACATTTTGGGACTCAGGTTTCCCAGAATTCCCAGAAGGAAACAGAACACTGGACATGAAGTGGACCTGAGAACTATTGTTTGCCTACTCCCTCATTTTATAGTCAACGGAACTAAGATCCATTAGGTTTAAACTGTTGCCTTAAAGACATGTCAGACGTGACTGAATCCTAGTGTAATTAATATTTCTTTCAATGAGTCAAGTTGTAACTAGCATCCAAACAAAACTATGATCACTTTGAAATTTCCTGTAAACTTTGGTACCTGACTTTCTCAAAAGCACTCAGTTTTTAAGATATATGAAGATTTTTTTAAAGCCGGTATTTATTTGACTTTCTGAGCTACTTCTAATGGAATAATGAGGTAACTAACAAAAGTTATCTGTTAAGTAGAGCCAACTAGAGATAACTCATGATTCCAAAGACTGGGTGAGCATGAAGCACAGATAATCCTCACATCCCTTTTGACTAGATCTCATCTTCCTAACAAAACCCTCTTGAAAGCTGCTGAGAAATGCTGAATTAATTTGCATTTCACTTCCTTTATGTGTCCTCTGAAAGATATTTGGCAGATAGTGGGGAGGGCAAGGAGTAAAAATGAAGGACCCAAAGAACCCCAAAGTTCAGACAGTCCATCCCTAAATAATTGAAAATTGTGTGTACCTTGGCACAAAATGCTGTGTTGAATTCTTTTGGTTACTTAAAGGGACAAAAAAAAAAAAAAAAAAAAAATGGGGCAAAGCAAGTGTGTGGAGAGGGGCCTGTGGGATCATGCACTTGGCTTGCATTGTTAGTTGGGTTTTTGTTTTTTCTCTCTTGGTACAGCACCTACACACAAATTTGACAAACCAAAATAGGAATAAGAACATAGGCAGTCACACTGACCTCTGATTAAATGTAGAGATAGTTATGAGTCACGTTAAAAGTCAACAAAAGCCCCAGTTCCGGTACTCATCAAGAATTTTTGCTGCATTTATACTTGGTCCTTCTCTTTAATTATATAGAGTTGCCCTCAATGCACTGAAATGATAGACTGGAGCACGATTACTTCAGCAGGGGATCAGAGCTTTTGAAAGTCATTATTCATGTTAGTCAAATGCTAAATTTCAGCCTGTCTCTCTTCTAAATGCAGTTAGGAACCTTCTAAACCTTTTGTGTGAAGCCAGGAGGGAAAAACAGTCTGGCAAATTCTGACAAGCATCTCGTACTCTGCTAAGAAGCTTGAGCCAACTGCTGCTGGGTTGTCATGGCAACAGACATACACACCATTTACACATCAGCTTCTGAAATGAGCACAAAATAACAAAACCTTCGCGATAAGATGGGATGGGAAGTGAAGGGCGACATCATTGGTGCAGCCTAACTAGACATGTTCTGTCTTCTAAAGAGCTCTAGCGGGCATGCTGCCCTCCTAGATTGTGTCATATTACAAGCCAGTGGAAAATTCATAGGATCTTCCCTACTCTGTGTTAACTTTAGGACAATTCAATCAGTTGCTTTCACCAAATTCCCATTTCCTTTTCAAGCCCTGCTTACTAATTGATGTCAAACATTATTACAGTAATTGCAGGGGGGAAAAGAAGTGCCTGTTTTGCTTATTCCTCCAGGAAATAAATTTCCCTAATTTTCTGTGGAGATTTTGTAAAGCACTCTTATATATAGGAGATGGAACTAGATGAGGAAGTGGTCTGTCATAGACCTACAGAAAATGAAGTCAATCATAGTTTGAAAGCCTTCTCTTGAAAACGCAGTTTAAAAATAAATAATAAATAGCTATTCACTCCAGTACTTCCTGAAGCATATGGCATCAACAATGAAATGGAATCATATGAAATAAATTCACAATGATGAAAAATTTAGACTGAGTGGAAGCTGGATCCCTGAAGGTAAATCTTGGTGATTTAAAGTTGAGAATAAGGAAGGAATGTATCCCCTCCATTAGCCTTGAAGGGAAACCACAGGAGCTCTATTCATGAAAAGTAAAATTAGCTGTATGTTCAATTTTCATGACATTTGCTATTGCAATAAGCATTCCACAGCATGACTTAATTGCTGCTGAAACACCTAAGAGGAAAGTGAAAGAAAGAAAATAAAGCATTTGATCATGAATGACTAACAGTCATGAATCCAGGAACATTCAGTGACTAGAGATGGAGTGAGCTTTGCATGCAATACGTGACTAAAAGTTCCGTTTCTAGTGATAATAAAGTCCCTTCAACTGATTCATCACTCTTTTCCTTTCTGTAATTGTGAACACTCATCAGATGAGCTCTGACCTTAAAATGTCAAACCATCTCCTTTCAGTTGTGCTTTTCTATCTAGTAATATACAAAGCATTTACTGACTCCAATTTTCAAACTCTGATTCTTTAAAATTCACATGAAATGGACATTCTACTACTATATTTGAATGTATCAAATGTATTTAATCTCCAGTCTAGGGTAGAGGTATAGTCAAAGCTACGGTTTTCCAGCAGTCATGTATGGATGTGAGAGGTGAACCATAAAGAAGGCTGAGTGCCAAAGAATTGATGCTTTTGCACTGTGGTGCTGGAGAAGACTCTTGAGGGTCCCTTGGACTGCAAGGAGATTAAACCAGTCAATCCTAAAAGAAATCAATCCTAAATATTCATTGGAAGGACTGATGCCAAAGCTCCAATACTTTGGCCAACTGATGAGAAGTGCCAACATTGGAAAAGACCCTGATGCTGGGAAAGATTGAGGGCAGGAGGAGAAGGGGGTAACAGAAGATGAGATGGTTGGATTGCATCATGGACTCAATGGACATGAATTTGAGCAAACTCCAGGAGATAGTGATGGACAGGGAAACCTGGTGTGCTGCAGTTTATTGGGTTGCAAAGAGTTGCATACGACTTAGCAACTGAACAACAAGGATTGTCAGGGCTTTTGGCATAGAAAGTGGGGATTGGGAAACCGAGAAAAAGATGAATATATATATATATATATATATATATATATATGTCACTCATGAACTTTTACATGGGTGCCAGAAACTTACATCATCAGTTCAGTTCAGTTCAGTTCAGTTGCTCAGTTGTGTCCGACTCTTTGCAACCCCATGAATTGCAGCACGCCAGGCCTCCCTGTCCATCACCAACTCCCGGAGTTCACCCAAACTCACGTCCATCGAGTCGGTGATGCCATCCAGCCATCGCATCCTCTGTCTCCCCCTTTTCCTCCTACCCCCAATCCCTCCCAGCATCAGAGTCTTTTCCAATGAGTTAACTCTTCGCATGAAGTGGCCAAAGTATTGGAATTTCAGCTTTAGCATCAGTCCTTCCAAAGAACACCCATGACTAATCTCCTTTAGAATGGATTGGTTGGATCTCCTTGCAGTCCAAGGGACTCTCAAGAGTCTTCTCCAACACCACAGTTCAAAAGCATCAATTCTTCGGTGCTCAGCTTTCTTCACAGTCCATACATGACCATAGCCTTGACTAGACGGACATTTATTGGCAAAGTAATGTCTCTGCTTTTGAATATGCTATCTAGGTTGGTCATAACTTTCCTTCCAAGAAGTAAGCGTCTTTTAATTACATCATAGCAGCCACAAAATAGGAGTCAAATGAACATAAAACCATGTTTACTGCTCGAAACCAAAAGTTTTGAATTTAGGGTGAGAGAGGGATGGACAGAAGATGGAAAAGCTTGTCTGGTTATTCCCTTCCCCTTCCCTTCATTACTGAGCTTGAGCTTTGGCGAGTCCATTACTGGGGGGTATTTATTTAATAGCTTGCTTCACCCTACTGGGTACTTTCTCTTCCTTCTGTCATTCTGTGATACACGCCAACTCTCTCCCTCTCCTTTCTTTTTGCCCTGAAAAACATACAATGAATGCATACAGAATTATTGGTACTGAAAAAAAATCAAGGTGCAGACACAAGTGTGTGGTGGTATTTGTTGGTTTTTCTCTGCAGACCACTGTATAGTAGAGGGCAATTATAATTGATTTAGCCAGAAAAGCTATTACTTGGAGAGGTGGAAAGAATAACCCATATTGGTAACAAAGACAGTAACGGTGGGTAGAATTCAGATTTACAACATGTACTTCATTCTCTTCCTGACTCTATCATTTCTCTCTGTGGAGATATGCTGAGCACCTACCAGGAACCAAAAGCTGCCAAGCACAAAATTACAAAGAGAAATAAAATCATATTTGTCCTCAATGAGCTCAAAATCTAATAGGAAAGAAAGAAATGTAATTTTATTGCTGTAAAATAGGAAACAAAGCTGTAAAATATACATAAATCCTGAGAAAATTCCAAAGGTGACAGAAATATAAATGTTCTTTTAAAAAAAATTGAGTTGAACAATCCTTGAATAACAATTGTGTTTAGTGACAAGGATCCATAACAGAAATTTAGATTTGCCAATAAGTTAAAAGTTGATCATTATACAAAATTGCTTAATAAGGAGCTATGCTTTTCTAGAAAAAATTATATGAGAGGAGAACGTATTAGATCCATTTTGTTATTGTTGAGTCGCTAAGTCGTGTCCAATTCTTTGCGACCCCATGGACTGTAGCCTGCCACACTTCTCTGTACATGGAACTTTCCAGGCAAGAATACCACAGTGGGTTGCCATTTCCTTCCCCATGCTTCTTTCTATTAATTGCTGAGTGTTTTATATTGCATTTAGAAAAACTATAAAGTGGCGCCACCTGGTGGTCACTACCCAAAGCGTTTGAAGTAGCCTTGCTATTTCAAATGTAACTAGCTCATTAATGCTTTACACTGAAATAGCAAACTGATACATGTTCCCAGAAAATCAGAAACAAAACGTTAATAATTCTAGCTGAAGCAAAGTCAGTAATATACAGAATAATCTACCACCAAAAAAGAAAGCTTGTACATAGTACTCATTGGACAATATTGGATCTCCACTGTATAATAAGCATTTCTTGTTCCGTTACTTTTTCTCTAGTGTTTTTTAAAGCAGGTATTCTTCTACACAGAACTTTCCTTCATTGCCCCCAGCATTTTAGCCAAAAAACACGACTGGTTGAAAATGTGTCCTATAATTTTGACATTCTAGTTTGGGCTGATTGCTTCCTTACAATGTGGTTTAATTTGTTCGTCTATTCCTTGTAGCCTAATAAACTAATAGTTTATAAGATCTAGATTAGATGAAATCTTGATTAGATGCCAATTCAGTTTTTTTTTTTTTTCAGTAAGACTACTCATAGGTGATGCTGTATGCTTCCTATTTTCATCAAAGGCCCAGGCACTAATAATCGCTAGCTGTGATGTTAAAATCAACTGGTGGGTTCCCCCCAAATTTCCCATTAATAGTTTACACAGTCACTGATGATCATTGTCTCTATCCATTATTTCACAAGAATTTCAAAATTTTATAAATTCTGTTATTTCTTCTACATTCATTAGCTGTGATTCCTTCATCATCTATTTACTTACTGAAGTATAGCTCATACAGAGGAGAAAGTACAAATGTGTAGTTTACTTCTTTCAAACTATTTTTAGGATAATAAATTAGTGTTCTAGAAACCTTCAGAGGTTGCAAATGCTTGTGCGCATTTCATTAAGAACTTAAGATGGTTGTATATTTAATGTATTTCAACTAATAGGAGACATTCTTTTTGATGTTGAAACTGTACCACCTTTGACCAATGTGTTTATTTTAAACACAAATACTCTAATAGGTAGCAAAGTTGTTAAGTTGTTACACTCTCAGGATAAATTCTTACCACTTTCAAGGAGGTCGATTTGACAATATGTATCAGGAGCGTGGGGCTTCCCTGGTGGCTTGGTGGTAAAGAAACCACCGGCCAATGCAAGAGACACAAGAGGCTTGGGTTCCATCCCTGGGTTAGGAAGATCTCCTGGAGTAGGAATGGAAACCCACTCTAGTATTCTTGCCTGGGAAATCCCATGGACAGAGGAACCTGGCTGGCTACAGTCCATGGGGTCCAAAAAGAGTCGGACACAACTTAGCAACTAAATGACAACAACATCAAGAGCCTTAAAGATAGTTATAATCTTTGATATATACCCTAGTATCACACTTAACACAGGAGAAGGCAACGGCAACCCACTCCAGTACTCTTGCCTGGAAAATCCCATGGACAGAGGAGCCTGGTAGGCTGCAGTCCATGGGGTCACACAGAGTCGGACATGACTGAAGTGACTTAGCAGCATCACACTTAAAGAAATCTTTTCTATGAAAATAGTCCAGTGTTGATAATATTTGTACAAAGACAGTAATTCTAGCAAACAATTAGAAAGCAATGTCAATAGGTTTTGATATATTTGTATGATGAAATATTATAGCTATTATGTGAAAAGTCTAGTTTTTGAGGAATTTTTATTATCATGGAAACATTTTTATGATCCTATATTAATTCAAAGAAGACTACCAAAATCTTATATACATAATATTATCCCAATTATTTCATACAAATATGTACATAAACAAAAGTCTAGGAAGATATACTTCAAAATGTTAATGATAGTTATATCTAGATGGTGGATTACAGAATTTTTAATGTCTCCTTTGCACCTTTTTATTTTACAAACAATCTTCAATAATATGTGTCACAGTGTGTATGTGCACGCTAAGTCACATTCAGTTCAGTTCAGTTGCTCAGTTGTGTCCAACTCTTTGTGACCCCATGAATCGCAGCATGCCAGGCCTCCCTGTCCATCACCAACTCCCGGAGTTCACTCAGACTCACGTTAATTGTGTCCAATTCTTTTTGACCCTGGATGTGTAGCCCACCAGGCTCCTCTGCCCATGGGATTCTCCAGGCAAAAAAACTGGAGTGGGTTGCTGTGCCCTTTTCCAGGGGATCTTCCCAACCCGGGGATAAAACTTGAGTCTTCTGCACCAGCAGGGGCTTCTTTACCACTGGCACACCTGGGAAGCCCATGTATCCCAGTAGAAGCTAGTATTGAAATTTGCTTGTGGGTAGTGCTGACTTGTTATTTTTTGAGTAATAAACCACCAAAGTAAATGTCTTTTTCTGTGTTAGTAGAAATTGTGCAAAAAAGAAGGAACATTTTTTTCTGAACCAAAAAGTTCATTCTGACTTAAAAAATGAAAATAGAATTGAATTGAATTTGAAACAAAACACAGAGGCGATGTGTTTTAAGCCTGGTGTACTGCAGTCCATGGGGTCACAAAGAGTTGGACACGACTGAGAGACTGAACTGAACTGACTGAAGATCTGATCATTGCAATTAATTATGCTTCTCCAAAAGTCAATTTCTCCTGTGCTATCCAGTGAATCAATCTGATATTCTGGCTTGATTTTTAATGTGAATGAGAGCATCAGCATGTGCTGATGGATGTGTCTGCCATTTGTAACAGGTTTCCACAGGACATCTCCTCCCACCAGTTCCCTTCTTGATACTGACAGTTTCTAATTTTTGACATCCTAATGTCAAGTTGTCTCACCACCTCTAGTCCAAAGCACTTATTAAGCCCTTAATTTCTGCTTTTCCTTATTACCAAAAATTACTTATGAAAGTATTCAATGTCAAAAAGTTAGATAACCCTGAAGAGCTAAAAAAAAATAAAATAAAATAAAATAAAATTCACAAATCATTCTGTCAAAACATTTTAACCACATTGCATAAATCCTGTTTCCTGGACCTGCCAGCTCTTTGGGGATAAGATGCTTATCAAGCATATCCTTTGTTTCCCTTGTCCCTAGAATAGTAGTCATTTCCTGGGTGTTTACTGAGGGTGAAGGAAGGTGAAGAGGAGGAAGAGAGAGGGGAAAAGGAAAGCATTCCTGGTTAGGCAATTATATGGAAAAAGGCCTGGTTGGAGGGATAAGCTCTGGTGTTAGAGAGGCTGAGGGGACACAGCCCTGCCTGATAAGAGGGATCAGGTGGAAAGTTATGGGAGAAGGTTTGTAGCAAATATGGCAAGACTGTGAAGAGTCCCAGCAGTTGGCTGGAGAGTTCGTCTATAGCATGGGTTGGTAAGGGACCAGACAGAAATCTATCTTACTATATGAAACAGCCCTGCATTCCTTAATTCTTTGAATCAAATAATTGATTTATAATGAACGTTGGTGGCCAGAGGACCTACATATTAGACTTTTTAAAATGCTCTATAACCATATAGAAATAAATCCATAAATTTAATGAGATTAGATACTTTTTACCTAAAGGAGGGCATGGCAAACCACTCCAGTATTCTTGCCTAGAGAATCCCCCTGGACTGAGAAGCCTGGCGGGCTACAGTCCATGGGGTCACAAAGAGTTGGACATCACTGAGCAACTAAGCACAGCATAGCACAGATACTTTTTAAGGTACAAGTTACATCGAATAAAATTCACCCTTTTTAGTGTATAGTTCTATGAGTTTTGACAAATGCCTAGATAGTATAACCCACATCACAATCAAGATTTAGAAGAGTTCCATCATAAGAAAAAGTTTTCCCTCAGACCTCTTTGCAGTCAACCTCTCTATCCATCCAGCCCTTGGCAACCAAAGATTTGTTTTCTGTCCTTATCATTTTGCTTGCCCCAGAATGTCATGTGAGCTGAATCATCTGGTGTGTAGCCTTTGTAGTCTGACTTCCTTCACGTAATCCATTTGAGAATAATCCATGTGGTTGCATGTATCTGTCCTTTTTTCTATTGCTGATTAGTGTCTCCATGTATAGAGGTACCACAGTTTGTTTAATCATCCATAATTTAAGGGCAATAGATTCCTTTTTAACATAACACAAATACTGTACCTTTGATCAGCCCAAATAAGATTTCTAAGTTTTAGAGATCTATTCACTAATTGTCAAAGACACCTGAAGACAGGAAAAAGAGAAAATCCAACTACAGTATAATTTTGGAAATGTGAGTTTCACTGTCCACTAGACTCATTTTCAGAGCAGTCAGAGAGAGGAAGAATGGTTGAAGGTCTCCAGTACCATGCCCTGGAGTGGCCTGACCCATCACAATGTCCCTCTAGGACATGGAAAACTATTTTCTGAGCTTCTAGCTGCATATTTGAAAAATGAAGTTTCTATCCTTTTTAGGTTTACAACATCCTTGGAGACCAAGTCTGTGACTCTGGGTTAAATATCATGAGGTGAGTGATGAGACATGTGATCATAATGGAGGGAAGAAGAACCAATAAAAAGAGAAGGCAGGGTGGGGGGAGGAAGGGAGTGGAGAGGGAGGGTGGAGGTATGTGTCTGGCTCTCCACTGAACCGGCATGGGAAGGCCCTCTCTGCCTCATGTCCCCACCCACAGGTTCTGGCGCTCACATGGGTGGTGGGAGTTCTAAGAATCTGATCAAAGATATAGTCAGAGGGGAAATGGATCATTTAAAAGTTTCTACTTATTTAGTGGTTTGGTTCTTTTAGACAAAGAATTTTTTTAAAATGGCATGTGTGGTAAGTCGCTTCAGTCGTGTCCGACTCTTTGCGACCCATAGCTCACCAGGCTCCTCTGTCCACGGGATTCTCCAGGCAAGAATACTGGAGTGGATTGCTGTGCCCTCCTCCAGGGGGTCTTCCTGACCCAGAGATCAAACTAACCTCTCTTACATCTCCTGCATTGGCAGGCAGGTTCTTTACCACTAGTGCAATGTGTTTAAATTTTCTGCTATTTGGAAATAATACCTTGGGTTTATATAGAAACTTCCAATTGAACAACAGTGGTCTGGGAGGCCACAGCTGGGGGAGGACACTGGCTTCCCTGGTAGCTCAGACAGTAAGGCGTCTGCCTACAATGCGAGAGATCGGGGTTCGATCCCTGGGTTGGGAAGATCCACTGGAGAAGGAAATGGCAACCCACTCCAGTGTTCATGCCTGGATAATGCCGTGGGCCAAGGACCTGGTAGGCTACAGTCCACGGGGTCATAAAGGGTTGGACACAATTGAGCACCTTCAGTTTCACTTTCTAAAAAATTACAGAAAACAAAAAGAAAGCTCATTCTATCCCCCTCATTTCCACCCTAGAAATACTTGTGGCTTAAAAGGAGGGAAATGTAAAAGGTCTTTGGAATTTAAGCTGAATTTCTGAAGACAAAGAAATTATCCTTTTACTCTTTTCAGAATATAATTAATTAAAATAAAACTTAGTTGCTGGAATTAAGAAGACCACATGTTTGTCTAAAGAAAATGCACACAGGGTTTAAAAAGATATACTCTCTATGATGTGATGAATATGAATATTTCAACATGGCTTTCGAAACTTGGATTTTGGACTTTAAGGAGCCATCACTCCCCCACACAGGCCCTCCAGTGAGTCACTTTTGCTCAAGAAGAGTAAGAAGCAGATTTTACTAGAAGTCAAGAATCAGAGCCATGGGCGACTGCAACTTGGGCTTGAATGGGAAGACTGGGATGTACTGATGAGCTTCTTTCTGACTCTAAGTGATGTTTTCTTTGTCCTTTATCTCAAGGTATTTTGAAGCCAAATTCTAAGCATATTCATGAACGAAAGAAACTGAAGAAACTGCCTGGGATTAAGAGTTACAAAGACTTGGTTTTTCTGAGTCACCGGTGAGCCATTTTTGAAAGGACTGTGTTCAGAAAGACAGTTTTATAAATGAATGCTATGTATAGGTAAAGTTAAAGGTAAACAAAAGTATAAAATGCTACATAAGGGGTTTTTTAAATTTCCTAGTGCTGTATGGTTAATCAAGGGCTATTGTGTGCGGAAGAGAGGGAAGTTGCTTCCATTGCTTGTATTTGGCTGTTAGTGCACTTTTATTAGACATTTATATGGGTGTGCATTTCACCACAAGTTGAATGAGAGCTGAGTTCCATTATTTCAAGTCTCACAGGTTCATATTTATGAAATTCACATAAAGATAAGCTAAAGTGAACCTTTGCTTAGCAGATAAAAATAAAGGACTGAAGGGTAGATTGAAGAGATTGCTCTTTTAGAGCACTTTGGAAGATTAATATACAAACAATGACAACACTAATTATAAATCCTTCTTGTTTCTCCTGAAAAACAAGAAGCCTCAGAATTTCTGGAGACATGAATTTTGTTACTCTGTTTTGAGTCGCTGTAAATTTCTCTTTTTACTGTCCATTTTTAAAAGGGAAAAAAATCAATGTATACTTTTAAAGAAACCGTTTGCATGAATTTAGAAGATGAATTCCCCAGCAACTTCTTCACTGTGGCATGTGGGATGTTTCAGCTGTGGCATGTGAACTCTTAATTGAGACTTATGGGATGAAGTCCCCTGACCAGGGATTGAACTTTGAACCTGGGCCCCCAGGAATGGGATCTCGAAGTCCTAGCCATTGGACAACCAGGAAGTCCCCTCCCCAGCAATTTCTTTGACTTGGTGACCCTTGGTATAGTGTAGATTATAGCTGTGTTAAGTGAAAGACCTTGACAATTTTAGAGAGAGGAAACAGAGGAATAAAAAGAAATATTAAAAATATAAAGAAAGACTATAAATAAAGCTGAGCACTGAAGAATTGATGCTTTTGAACTGTGGTGTTGGAGAAGACTCTTGAGAGTCCCTTGGACTGCAAGGAGATCCAACCAGTCCATCCTAAAGGAAATCAGTCCTGAATATTCATTGGAAGGCCTGATGCTGAAGCTGAAATTCCAATACTTTGGCCACTTGATGCGAAGAACTGACTTATTGGAAAAGACCCTGATGCTGGAAAATATTGAAGGCAGGAGGAGAAGGGGACGAAAGAGGATGAGATGGTTGGAGGGCATCACTGACTCAATGGACATGAGTCTGAGCAAGCTCTGGGAGTTGGACAGGGAAGCCTGGTATGCTGCAGTCCATGGGTCGCAAAGAGCTGGACACGACTGAGTGACTGAACTGAACTGACTGAGGCTCGCGATAGCCATGTCACAAGTGGCAGACTAGGAGCGGAGCCCCTTCTGAGTATACGGAAAAGGTCATTTTCCTGTGAGTGTGGGAACAGCCTTGAACCGAGTTTCTGCTAGGGAGGAAAGGGGCCTTTGCGTGCTGGTCACCACAACCTGGTGCAATTTTTGGTCTTGCTCCGCTCTGTTCTATGCTTCAAAGTGCCACCTGGGAAGGCACAGTGGTAAGAAGCCACCACCAGGATGGGAAACTCACTAAACAGGTGGGAAGAGGCAAATTCCCTGGGTCAAGGGACGACCGAGGATGAGATGGCTGGATGGCATCACTGACTTGATGGACGTGAGCCTGGGTGAACTCCGGGAGTTGGTGATGGACAGGGAGGCCTGGCGTTCTGAGATTCACGGGGTCGCAAAGAGTAGGACACGACTGAGCGACTGAACTGAACTGAACTCAAACAGGGCTGGGGCCCCAGAGGCAGCGGAGCTTCCAGTTGTGGAGGGGAGGCTAGGGGGGTTGGCTTTCACTTGCTTTTGGAGAAGACGGGGGCACTGTCGGGCCAAGACAAGCACTAGCTCTGAGCTCAAGGGGACTGGGTGTTCAGGTTTCTTTCTGAGTGGTCCTCACCACCCCTGTCTGGCCTACAGAAGAATCCAGGGACTCAGGGTAGATATTTCATAGACTTTAACATTTGGTCGGCGTTTCCCCTCCATATAATTCTCAATCACCTCTACATTTAGCACAGCATGGGAAGATAGTGTTTCCAACAGACAACAGATACTTCTCTGACTGCAGTCAGACATCAGCAGCCCTGCAATCCACCTTCAGGAGACTCCCAGAGCTGTGTGCTTTAAAGCTGGGCCCACATTTTGAGATGTGGGGAGGCATGGTAAGATGGATTTTTCTGAATAGACAGTGCAGGAAGCTGGAAAAACAACTAGATTGAGAGCTGATTTGGGATTGAGTCCTGGAGGTAAATATTCTTGCCATGAAAACCGCTTTGGACCTGTACAGAAATGACTTTGAATCTTGGCTCTGTTCTGCCACTCAGTCCTTTAACTTCTCTGAGCCTCAAAGTCCTCACCTGCTAAGTGGATACAAGGACCCACCTCAAAGGGCTGGGATGAGGATCAGATGAAAGAATGACTCATAGAGTGCCTGGCACAGTGCTGATAAGTGAGGAGTGATGGGGAGAAGAGAGTTTGGTTTGATGTGGGAAGAGGAAAGGTGAGACTTCGGTTGTGTCAAGGGACCGAGGGGTCATCATTTCCTAACACAACCTGAGGCAGGAGAATCCTGGAAGCAGTTACCCCGGAAGAGGCGTTGTAAGAAGGGGTGCACAAAAAACCAAGTGCAAACTTCTGGCTAGGTGAAAAAAGAAAGAATATTGACTGCACAGAGAGGGTGAGTAGTCTGACTGATGTCTCCCAGATGATGAGAGGCGAGACCCGAAAACAAATCCCATGCCCTTGGTGCGGACACTCACATCCGCCCTCCACATCACCATCTCAAGATGATACAGAAATGGAGACCGCATTCAGGGTAAGGGTGAAAAAAAACATGTAGTCTCTCCCTGAAGATTATGCTGCTCATCTTAAAACCAGGCAACTTCATTTTAGCTGTGGAGGAGATAGCAGGAAGCTGATGTCTAGTCCTTTGAGAGAATGATAACGATGCGTGGGCTGCTCAGTTAAAAGTTAGACTAAAAGCCTAAAGCTAAACTGCATGATTTCCTGAAGAAATCAATGGGTTCTTTCACTCTTTTCCTTCTCTGTGTGGGATGTTATTATTTTAGAGGTGAAACACAGAATTTTAACTCGCATTAGGGAAAGAAAATGGAGGGGAAAGAATGGGCCAGTCAGAGCTCTTCAGCCCCAGCAGGACTCCTGACTCCTCTGCAACTGTGTGAGCTTGTCAAGGCCAGTAGGGCCTCCATAGGGAATGGGCTTCCCTCTCTCCCATTCTGGTTCTCTTGCCCCTCCTTGCCTCTGCTCCTCCATGTCAGCCTGGATTTAGGTCTCATATTGGGAAAAACAATCCCTGACTTGTTTCTGCAATCACATACAGTGTCACAGGAAAAAAGGTAGGGTTGATACCTTCTGAACCAGAATCATTTACTGATGATAATTTAAAGGGTAAATAAAGTATCCCTGAGTAGTTCCCACTAATACTCCCAGGGCACAGACAAAGAGCATCAGGACTCCAGAGAGGTTCCTTGTCCCTAATTTGTCTAGAGCTTCTGGAGATGGGAACAGAGCCAGGAGGACTTGGAGACCTGAGGGCTTGTCCACTGTGGTAATCACTGTTTGCCCAGGCTTTTTGGGGATCAGAGATTTTACCACCTGCACATGATTATACCTTATAAAAATACACCCAATACAGCCAATAATAGATCCTACTCTGCAGTGAAGACGCACAAATGTGCAGGCAACAACACGGATGAATCTTGAATGTATTATGCTAAATGAAAGAAGCCAGACTCAGAAGGCTACGGCTATAGATTCCATGTAGAAAACATTCTGAAAAAGATAAAACTATAAGAACAGAAAGCAGACCACTGGTTGATGAAGGCTTGGGTTTACTACAAAGGAGCATGAGGGAATGTTTGAGGTTGTGGAACTTTTCATATCATGATTGTTGTGGTAGTTACACAACTATACATGTTTATCAAGATTCACACATGTGTGCGTGCTAAGTTGCTTCAGTTGTGTCTGACTCTGTGCTGTCTCATGGACTGCAGCCCACCAGGCTCCTCTGCCCATGGGATTCTCCAGGCAAGAATACTGGAGTGGGTGGCTGTGCCCTCCTATAGGGGATCTTCCTGACGCAGGGATCAAACTGGCATCTCTCATATCTAGCCTGCATTAGCAGGTGGGTTCTTAACCGCTAGTGTCACCTAGGAAGCCCAAGACTACACACTAAAAAATGGATGTAAATTAAACCTCAAAAAACTTGATTAATTTTTAAAAAAATAACCATTAACAAAGATTAAATGACATATATATATATATATATATATAGAAAGTATTTAGAGTGAAGTGTGTAGATGTCTATAACTAACTTTGAAAGCATTTTTTTTGTTGTTTGTTTTTAATTTTTGGCTGTGCTACAGGGCTTGTGGGATCTTAGTTTCCCAACCACAGGTTGAACACACGTCCGAACCAGTGAAAGCATGGAAACCTAACCACTGGACAGTCAGGAAATTCCCTGAAAGCACTGAAAATAAGATTTATTGATGGACTGATAGAGGGACGGATATATGGATAGATATAAGATAAAGCAAGTATAGTAAAATATTAGTGGTAGAATCTAAGTGGTAGTTATTTGGATAGCCCCACTATAATTCTTTCAACCTTCTGTATGTAAAAATTGTGCTTATGAAATCTTGGAAACCGTTTAAAAATACATCTAACACATTCCTTCATCATCTGCACCACTTAGAGGGTGCTTTCAGGCCCACAAAATTGCTTTCATAGTTTCTGACAGCTCAAAGAAGCATCTTTTCTCTCCCTTTGAAACCATCCTGACAGAAGTAAAGCTTCCTCTTGGTCCACAGGGGGAAATCTCTTGAGATTATTTGCAGGCTCATTTACATGTATTTGCTATCCTCCCATTAACACAATATTAGCAAGTAAGTCCTTTATGGCCTTTTGTCACTTGCTTGAACACTGAAGAATTGGATTAATTTGACTCTATTCATACAAAACCCTCAGGAAACAAAGCTCTGGGCAGCAGCAATTCAGATGGTTAGCAAATATCCCAGACTCTGTTTTTCTCGATCTTGCCTAACTCTTTTTTGGGGGAGGCTCTGGTTTAAGATGCCTCTTTTCGTTATATTCTATGATGAAGATCCATGCTAATCTACCCAGCTGTAAGCACAAGGGCATCCTAGTATCTTGCAAACCAGGTACCAACCTGTGATGGGATAAGGAATGGTTGGACTTGTGTTCAAATCACCCTTCGTGTGGTGGGGGATGAAAAGATTTACTCTTCATAGAGTGTGTAGGGATAGTTTTCTGAAAGTAGATACACAAACCCACTTGTGATTACCCTGATCTTTTAAACACTCCACATTATCATCTGAGTACAGACAGAGCAACACAGCATGGCTAGAAAGTCAGAGACAACCAGGTTATGTGAAAATTAAGTGGACTGTTCAGTCCCCATCCAATTCAACCCACTTTTATAATTATGATAATTTTTAAGGTATATTTCAGTGAATCAGATCAGATATATTCAAAATGCCCAAACTCTGCAGGCCTCCATTTGAATTTGACTGTATCGATCCAGTCTAAAGATTATTTATGGATACTGACTGTCAGAAAAGTACTCAAGTTATGTTGTTAAATGAAACAAGCAAGTTGCAGAACGGAGCCGATGAAAATAACATATTGATCATATTTTAGAAAAAGAAATGGGAGCACTGTGCTGTACGATGAGGGGGCTGGGAATTCTAGATGACTTTCCCCTGCTCTCTTATTTTTTTTTTTCCCTTTTTTAAAAAGATTTACTGAATTATGGCTGTGCTGGGTCTTCGGTGCTGCACCCAAGCTTTCTCTCGTTGCAGTGAGTGGGGGCTACTCTTCGTTGCAGTGCGTGGGCTGCTGGTTGCAGTGGTTTCTCTTGTTGCAGAGCACAAGCTCTAGGCACTTGGGTTTCATTAGTTGTGTCCCGCGGTATGTGGAATCTTCCTGGACCAGGGATCAAATCCAGGCCCCCTGCATTGGCAGGCAGATTCTTTACCACTGAGCCACCAGGGAAGCCCTCTTATGTTTTTTTTGTATTGTGTGGTTATTATACAACAAAGACGTAATAGTTTTGCATCAGATCAAAACAAACTAAAGATGTTTATTCTTTAGAGCTAGTCCACAGTCATCATGTCTTTACAACTGGGGTCTGTGGGTGTACCCAAACATACAGACATATTCCTACACAGTTAAACAATGTCTTGGATCTTGATATAGAAAAACTGGTACTCACACAGTGGCTTGTTTTTAGGCTAAGATGGTTTCTATCCCCTAAGACTCTTCCCCCACCTCCCCTACCCCATCCTAATACACTGGCTTAATGCTATGGAGGAAGCTTACAATTTGGGTAATTTTCTGCTTCCAACCAAAGTCCAAGATGTTATTCCAGCGATTAACTTAGGGTCTCTTTAGATCTCTCCACCAACAACCAATCTGAGGATGAAAGGCTTTAAGATCCAGCACCAAGCTCTGAGTCGTCTAATCCCACTGCTGTTTCCATCTTTTAATTTTGGTTAGTTGTATTCAAATTTGTTTCTTCTTCCTCTCCTTCCTCTTTTCCTCCACATTCTCTCTTTTGTCCATCCTTGGCTGGAGACAGCTAAAATATCTATCCAGGTCAATGTGCATACAAAGAGAGCACTTTCTCAATCAACAGAACCCTTCTGAATTATTCAAAGTATCTTCTCTTCTCAGGTTTCCAGTCCTTTTTTTCCTTGACAGTATAAGCTGGAATGGGGCATCTGGCAGTGGCACTCCAGACTCAGCTGTTCAGGCAGGAAGGACGAGGGTAAGGCTCCCATAGAAATAACTAATCATCTGGATGATGAGAAAATAGGTAAAGTCATGTTTGAAGTGATGTTGCTAATTCTTCACTTTCACTTTTCACTTTCATGCATTGGAGAAGGAAATGGCAACCCACTCCAGTGTTCTTGCCTGGAGAATCCTAGGGACGGTGGGCTGCCGTCTATGGGGTCGCACAGAGTCGGACATGACTGAAGTGACTTAGCAGCGGCAGCAGCTAATTCTTATGCCAGTATGAATACTAGGCCCTACAACAAAACACAGCCAAATTCTCAGTAACTGGCAGAACAGCTGGTAAACAGGATGTGGAACTGGGGAGAAACTCAGACCCTGGGGAGCTGGCCTACCTGCTGTCTGGGCTGAGGCTGTTCATGGGCAACTTTATGAGGTGGCTAGACTGAAAACTGGGCTTTCCTCGTAGCTCAGTGGTAAGGAATCTGCTGCCAATGCAGGAGACTTTGGTTCAATCCCTGGATTGGGAAGATCCCTTGGAGGAGGAAATGGCAACTCACTCTAATATTCTTGCCTGGGAAATCCCATGGACAGAGGAGCCTGGCTGGGAACTACAGTCAATGGGGTCACAAAGAGTCAGACACAACTGAGCGGCTGAATACGTAGCGTGCATGCAGACTGAAACCTAGGATAACACGTGATCTGTGGATTATAGCAATGTTCTTGAAGGCTTCTTTATTTGCTTTTTTTATACTTGGGGTGACCCCTTGCTCATCTCTTCCCAAGTCTTTAAATTTATGGCTTTCAAGGAAACAGAAATCAAGAAAGGAACTCATGGGGTGTAAGACAGAACAGAACCACCATGGAAAACAGTCTGACGGTTCCTTTAAAAACTTAAAACAGAGCTACCATATGATTCAGTGATCCCACTCCTGGACATGCATCCAAAGGGAGCTCTAATTCCAAAGGACACATGCACCCCAATGTTCATAGCAGCACTATCTACAATAGCCAAGACATGGGAGAAACCTAAATGCGTACTGACAGATGAATGGGTAAAGGAGATGTGGTGCATATATACAGTGAAATATTAGCCACAAAAAAGAACTAAATAATGCCATTTGCAGCAACATGGATGGGCCTTGAGATTAACATACGGAGTGAAGTAAGTCAAACGGAGAAAGACAAATATACGAAATCACTATATGTGGAATCTAAAAAAATGATGCAAACGAATGTACAAAACAGAAACAGATTCAGACAGAAAACAAACTTACGGTTATTAAAGGGGAAAGCAGGGGGTGCCCAGGGGGATAAACTAGGAGTCTGAGATCAGCAGATACAAACTATGTATAAGGTAAGTTCCTACTGTATAATACAGAGAACTATATTCAACATCTCATAATAAGCTATAATGGAAAAGAATATGAAATATATATATATATATATATACACACACACACACGTTCAGTTCAGTTCAGTCACTCAGTCGTGTCCAACTCTTTGCAACCCCATGGACTGCAGGGGGTGGAGGACACCAGGCCTCCCTGTCCATCATCAACTCTTGGAGCTTGCTCAAACTCATATCCATTGAGCTGGTGATACCATCCAGCCATCTCATCCTCTGTCGTCCCCTTCTCCTCCTGCCTTCAATCTTTCCCAGCATCAGGGTCTTTTCCAAGGAGTCAGTTCTTTGCATCAGGTGGCCAAAGTATTGGAGTTTCAGCTTCAGAATCAGTCCTTCCAATGAGCATTCAGGACTGATTTCCTTTAGGGTGGACTGGTTGGATCTCCTTGCAGTCCAAGGGACTCTCAAGAGCCTTCTCCAACACCACAGTTCAAAAGCATCAATTCTTCAGCACTCAGCTTTCTTTTCAGTCCAACTCTCATATCCATACACATGTATATATATACACACACACACATACATGTGTAACTGAATCACTCTGCTGGACACCAGAAACTAATCCAATTTTGTAAATCAACTATACTTCAATTTTTAAAGAAAGAATCGAGAAGACCACCTTGAATCAGCAGTAGCACCACAACGAATTTGACATTTGGGCAACACTGTTGTCTAATGGTGTCAGAACAAGGGCAAACAAATCAGGAAAGGCAACAATATGGCTTCTTCTGTGGTCTAGGATGTTTGGGTGTCTGTACCCAGGCTGAAAAGCTCAATCTGCAGCCATATGGCTTTCCCAAGCTGGTGAAAATCCTGAGGGTGAGGAGCCCTGGGGAGAAATGTGAGAGTCGTTCTAGCCCGGCAGCACATCTGCCGGCCCTCCCCAGATGACAGGTGAGCCAGGAAAGCCGATAGTCGGCCAGACTGCTCTGTAAGCCGATGCTGGGTCTTTGGCAAGCACTAGTCATCTGCCAAGTGGGCAGCCCTGCGTGGAGGCAGCCGGCTGGGAAAGGTGCCCTGCATACTGCTCCATCCACTGGCCCCCCTGGGGCCTGCCCAGCACCAACCGTGGCCTCCGTTTCATCTGGTGATACAGGTATTGAGAAGACTCCAAGACCTTCCTGTGAACCAGACTGCCTTCCACAGCCACACTGGATAAGGAATAACCGGCTGGGTTCTTCTTACCTCCGGGTGTAGGAGAGCCGCCAGTCTAGGAAAGCCCTCCTTCAAACTCACACCTGCACTCCCAACCACTGTCCAGAGACAGGTCTGTGGAACTCAGACTGCCGCCTACTGGTCCCCTTCATGCCCCATCATGATCAAGAAAACCACCACACCGAGTTAGGAAAAGCACCAAACCAGACAACCAGACAGCCACGTCACATTAACACTGGGAAGGAAGGGACCAGTGGGATCTTGGGGACAGCAGCATTCCTGACTCCCAAATGTCTATCAGCTGTGTCACTGTTGTCCTTTCAGGGACAACAGAGCTCGTCTCCATTCTTTCCCCTGGGCCCGCAGAGGGCATCACCTGTAGTCTCCTCCATCCATGCTCTCCCCAGACGCGGGGCAAAGCAGTCAGTTCCCCTTGGCCTGTGCCACCTGGATGCCTTTACTTGTACTGCAAACTACCTGGGGATACACCGTGGGTGGGAAACACCCTGGCTTCCCAGATCAGGAGTTAGTTGCACCCCCAGGAGCCAGAGTGGTTTTCCCCTGGCAGGACTGAGTTGCCTCCTGCCTCGCATGGTGCAAGCTGGCCAGATAAGGGGGTAAAGTGGTGTGATGTTAGGAGCTGAGGAAGAGGGGGGCTGCCTTCTCCAGCATGGCATTTCCCTCCAGGCCAGAGTGTGGGGGCCATGGCAGCCCCTTCGCCCTGTCCCAAATGTCCCCACTACCAGTCTCTCAGACCCCGAAGAGCTGCTGCTGCCATGTGTCAAGCACTGTGCTAGGTGCTTGACATATTTTATGTCTTTTAATTTCCCCAATAACATTGCAAGGTTGGTGTCATTATAACAACCATTTTGGACTTAAGGAAGTGGACATCTGGAGAAGCAGAGGGACTTGCCCATAATAGCTAAGATGTAGAAGAGGGATGTGACCTCCCTGTTATCAATGTTTATACACTTTCCAGGTTTTCTCTCCTTTCACCATCCCTCAAGTTTAGCAGACTCAAGGTAAGTCAGGGTCATTCTTATCTGTGCCCACCCCTCATGGCCAGACCCTGAGCTGACACTGTCATCATTCAGAAAGCTGGGTGCCCGCTTTGCTCTATCTAGACCACTTTGTACCTGGGGATGGCTCAGGTAAGCAGCTTGATAAGGTTTTCAGGATGTCAGATAAGCACCTCCTCAAGATAACTGCCCACCATCACATATTTGGGGCTTTCTCTGCTGGTATCTTTTATTTTTATTATTTTCTTTAGACAACTGATTTAATTCATGGCTTCTTTTAAAATTCAACTATCCCTAAGAAGGACATTACCGCTCATACATTGGTTTCATTATTTTCCACCCCGCACAATTATAGACTGTAAATCATGTAAATATCTCATTACAGACTCTGGCAGTGAAAAGAAGAAGTGAGAGGGACTAGGGGAAAATTGGTCTTTGGAGGTCACTGCTTTAATGTGAATATAGGTTTGACTGAATTCAAACATTTTCAAGAATGCTAGGTGCCACAAGTTTTGCTAAGGGTTACAGGCTTTAGGGAAGCACAATAAAAATTGTATTCTACCTGGGAGATGTGAATACAAACTATGTATTAAATCATATTAGGGAATCATCATTCATTTTATTAGGCAATTAAATAGAAAAAGGTCCTTAGTTTTAAGAGATGCTCTTACTAAAATATTTAGAGTTGAGATGTCATAATGCCTGAAATGTATTTTAAACTATTTCAGCAGGAAAACAGATGAAGCAAATGTGGCAAAATGTTCAGTTCAGTTCAGTTCAGTCGCTCAGTCATGTCCGATTCTTTGCGACCCCATGAATCACAGCACGCCAGGCCTCCCTGTCCATCACCAACTCCCAGAGTTCACTCAGACTCACGTCCATCGAGTCAGTGATGCCATCCAGCCATCTCATCCTCTGTCATCCCCTTCTCCTCCTGCCCCCAATCCCTCCCAGCATCAGAGTCTTTTCCAATGAGTCAACTCTTTGCATCAGGTGGCCAAAGTACTGGAGTTTCAGCTTTAGCATCATTCCTTCCAAAGAACACCCAGGGCTGATCTCCTTCAGAATGGACTGGTTGGATCTCCTTGCAGTCCAAGGGACTCTCAAGAGTCTTCTCCAACACCACAGTTCAAAAGCATCGATTCTTCGGCACTCAGCTTTCTTCACAGTCCAACTCTCACATCCATACATGACCACTGGAAAAACCATGGCCTTGGCTAGATGGACATTTGTTAGCAAAGTAATATCTCTGCTTTTTAATAACTGTTAAATTAGATGATGGGTATATGAGATTCATTATATTATTTTCTCTACTTTCCTGAACATCTGAAAAATTTACAGAGTAAAAAGTAAAAAAGAAAAACAAAGTTTTCCAGAAGCTCAAAATCAAAGTTCTATTGCAAGGATGACAAACGGTTTTGTAGTAAGCAGAATTCTAATATGGTCCCATGATTCCTGCCCCTGGTGTACATGCTCTGTATAATTTCCTTTTGTGGAGTGTGGGCAAGGCTTGTGAATATGATGAAGTTTTACTTCCATGATTAGGTTTCAGTATATGGCAAAGATTTAAAAATTTACACATGTAATTAAGGTCCCAGATCAGTTGATTTTGAACTAAACAAAAGGGAAGTTGCCCTGGGTGGGCCTGGCCTAATCAGACGATCCCTTTGACTGCGAGATTATAGACAGCAACAGACACTCTCTAGTTGGCCTTGAGGAAACAGAACTGCCAAGTTGTGGAGAGGGCCCTGTGGCAGGGAATAGTGGGTAGCCTTTAGGGAACAATGGATGAGGCTTTGCTCATCCCTCAGTCCTAAAACCATAGGGAACTGAATTCTGCAAACAACCACTGAACTCAGAGGAAGACCTGGAGTCTCAGAAGAGGATCTTGGCTAACACCCTGACTGCAGCATTGGGAGACCCTGAGGAAAAGACCCAGCTAATTCATAACCAATCTCCTGACTCATGGAAACCGTGAGATAATAAATGTATGTTGTTTTCAGACAATAAGCTTGTGATAATTTGTTGTAAAGCAATAGAAAAAACAAATTCACATTTCAACTGTTGTGGCAAGTCTAACTGATTACAAATAGCAGCATTATATTGGAAAGGATTCTAAGACTGGGCATAGCCTCCTTGGGAAAAAAAAAAGAGAAAGTTGTGGTTGATTAGCAATGTCTGCACAGGCATGAAAGGGGTGAGTTGTACCATGTGTACCTCTTACTGCCATTCAAGGTTGCTTGTTGTATTTAAGGAAAAAAGAGTTATTTGCTGTTTTTTTTTTTTCCTCAATGACAGAATAACCCCAAGGGGCAACAATGCTAGGGTCTCCTAGGGTCACCAAGTTAGAGAGGATGCTAACTTGTAAGAAAGGCCTCAGAAAAAGAGGACCAAAAAATTATCCAACACAGATCCTAGCAACTGATAAACACTGAGGATGAGCCTGGCAGGCTGGTGTTTGCAGTGAAGGCTTCTCCATTGTTCCTTCCTTCTTCACTGTCTCCACTCTTTCTCCCTTTCCATGGCCTCTAATTCTCTGCCTTCAGACATGCTCGAGGGTTCCCTGAGCTGGATCCTGCTGCTATTTCTAACTCACTCTGACACTAATACATCAGGTCAGAATCCCTCCTTCCTCTGACACATAGGCCAAAGAAGTCAAAACCAGCCTGTTGAATGTCAAGCTTGGATTAAACATTTATTAACACATCATTGTTTCATATTAAATCCATGCAGACATCGTATCACAGTACCCAGATGTTAGTTTCATAATTTAAGTGAATCAGTATAATGAAGCAGGCCGTTCTCCCAAGTTCTTGTTGTTAGAGGGAAGGCTGACACCTGGGTCAGTATGTAACAATGCAGAACACACTCCATCCTTTTTCAGTGACACATCCCACAGCAAAGTTGTCCTAATCTAAGGGACCACAAAAACTGGAATTTAAAATCAAGCAGATGCAGATATAGTGGAGGAAGGAGAGAGTGGGACGAATAGAGAAAGTAGCATCGACATGTATACACTACCGTGTGTAAAGCAGATAGCTGGTGAGAATCTGCTATATAACATAGGGAGCCCTGTTTCATGATCTGTGATGACCTGGAAGGGTGACATGGTGAGAGGGAGGGAGGCTCAGGAGGGAGGTGATATATGTATAATTATGGCTGAATTGCATTGTTGTATGGCAGAAACCAACACGATACTGTAGAGTGTTCCCCCCAATTAAGGAATAAATTTAAATAAATAAATAAAATCAAGGTAGGTGCAACTGAAAGAAGCACATGAATAAGGTGAAGACTCTGAAAAAATTAGCTTCTTCAATTACATTAAAGAAAGATTTTGCAGGTGCAATTTCTTGTATCCAGGTGCCATTTAGAATCCAACCAGCCCAGCTTGCCCTCATAAGCTAGTGCTGCTGCTGCTAAGTCGCTTCAGTCGTGTCCAACTCTGTGCGACCCTAGAAACGACAGCCCACCAGGCTCCCCGTCCCTGGGATTCTCCAGGCAAGAACACTGGAGTGGGTTGCCATTTCCTTCTCCAATGCATGAAAGGGAAGAGTGAAAGGGAAGTCGCTCAGTCGTGTCCGACTCTTCAGGACCCCATGGACTGCAGCCCCCCAGGCTCCTCCATCCATGGGATTCTCCAGGCGAGAGCACTGGAGTGGGGCACCATCGCCTTCTCCACACAAGCTAGTAGAGAGTCTTTATTTATGTTCCTAAACCACTCATTCATCCTAATTTAACTGTCTTTTCCAGGGGCTTTTAACACATAAGAAAGGATCGCCAAAGTATAACTAGGCTTAAATACACTATGTGATGGGCCTTTAACGAGAACAACACCCAGAGCTTAAACCAGGGGTTGGTGGCCCACAGCTGTCACATTTTGCATTAGCGCATACTATTGGCTATATTTGCAATTTATAGAATTAACTTCCAATGTTTATACTTGAGAGCTTTCACTTAGAAAATAGTACTTTTCTTTTGCTTTTCTTGAAAAAAAAGGGAAATCTGACAACCTGTCAGACCCCCGCTTTCCTCATGCAAGTAATCTGGCGGCACTGAATGGTGGGTGCCCTCCTAGATGAGTGCTTTCCCATGTACCACAGTCTCCACCATGCCTTATTGCCTCCTCAGACTGAGGCCAAGGGGCAACTATAATTTATCACTGTGGTTTCACTATTTTCTCACAGCAGAGATAAGAAGAGAATGAGCTATTCCTCATCACCATGACAATAGCACTTTCATTCATTTACCTTAGCAACCAGGCCCCTCTAACCAATGAATTTGCTGACATCTGAGTTAAATACACCTTTCCAGCAACAGACATATACCAATTTGTTACTTACTGATGCATAGTGGTTTTGATACATATGTCCTTAGAATGCTTCCTCTTTCTCAGATTACTTCAATACTACACTCTCCCTTTTGATTACCTCACATCAGTCAGAATGGCCACCATCAAAAAGTCTACAAATATTAAATGCTGGAGAGGAGAAAAGGGAACCCTCCCACACTATGGGTGGGAATGTAAACTGGTACAGTCACTACAGAAAACAGTACAGATGCTTCTTGAAAAAACTAAGATAGAGCTACCATATGATCCAGCAATTCCACCCTTGAGCATATATCCAGAAAGACGAAAACTTTAATTTGAAAAGACACATGTACCCCAATGTTCACAGCAGCACTATTTACAACAGCCAAGACATGGGAGCAACCTAAATGCCCATCAACATATGAATGGAAAAGAAGATGTTGTACACACACAATTTTATTCAGTCATTAAAAAAAAGAATGTTTAAACATTGTCCATGGACGGACATAAGAGATTGTCACATTAAGTGAAGTAAGCCAGACAAAGACAAATATTATATGATATCACTTATATGTGCAATCTAAGAAAATAATACAAATCAACTTATTTACAAAAGAGAAACAGACTCAGAGATATGGAAAACAAATTTAGGATTACTAAAAGGGAGAAGGAGGGAGAGGGATAAATTAGGAGTATGGGATTAATAGATACATACCACTATATATAAAATAGACAACAAGGACCTACTGCATAGCACAAGGAATTACATTCAATATCTTGTAATAACCTATGATGGAAAAGAATTGAAGCTGTACCACTGAAACTAACACAATACTGTAAGTCAACTATAGTTTAATAAATAATAAATCAATGAATTAAATCAAATCTTGCTTTTGGTTAGGGTTCCTCTAACTCAAAGGAGATCTTAGTATGAGTTTGATCATTTAAGAAACATGATTGGTTCCTTAAAGAAAATGTGTCTCGCTGATCCCTGAGTTCCATGCATTCTAAGTACACCACTTAGAATTCAGACATTGCATTTTCCCCCTACTAAGTACACCACTGATTCAGACATTGCATTTTCCCCCTACTGTAAAAAACAAAAATTCCGACCCACACAACCCCTTGATTGGTATTAATATTTGCATTTTCTATAAAGGTGAAGAAATATAGAAAAGAGGCCCTCATTTGTTACTTGAAACAAAGCATGTTTAGTTACCTCTCATTAGGACAGGGCTGTTGGAGGAACACAGGAAGAGAGAGGAGTGGGTGAAAACTAAGAAAAGACCATTGGGAGAGGAGGCACAGGACATGAAGGAGTAGGTATAGGGGGATGCTTAAAGCCTAGTAGCAGGAGGGGCCCAAATGCCCTGTGTTGAGGAAGCTGCGGAGGGGGATGGTAGGGAGGAGAGGGGAGCGGGCAGCATCCGGACACTCACGGTTGAGCTGCCGCCTCCGGATCCGGTCCCTCCATGGCCTGTTTCTGATCCAGTGTAGTCGTGATGGTAACACCATGGTCCCAAAGCGAGGGTCTAACACCTCCTCATGGCTGGAGAACAAAAGTGCTCGCAGCGATACAGGAAGTCAAGGCCAGACGTACAAAAAAAAATTTTTTTTTGAGCCCTCTTCTTCTTTTTTATATCCGAGGCTTCCGTTGACTTCTTTTATCTTGTAACTTGCCTTTTTTCTTCCCTTCCCTTAACTCCCGACTGGCCCGAAGGCAGCTGCTGCGCTGGGGTGCCCGGCTCCGGCCTCCTGTGCCATGTTTTATGCATGAAGATGATGGGCCGGTAATTTATTCGCGCTGAGATCGCAGGGCTCCTGTGTCTGCCTCACGTCAGAGGCTGGGGGAGGGCAGGTGTATCTATCTGCAGGAAGAATGGCCTGAAATGGGGATCCCTCTCTGCAGGCAGGATTGAAGATCTGAGCTTAGCTGCCAGGACACGGGCCAGGGTGACTGGAGCCCCAGTCAGGCAGTGGTGCTCTCCTTTTAGGGCACCTGGTCTATTTGCTCCTGGGTCTCTAGTACCTAGGCTAGTGCCTGGCAGAGTTTGTGAACAATAAATACCTGTTGAGTAAATGAAGTTTCAGTGGTAACCAACATCAGGACTTCACTGTGCCCACATGAATCCTTTATGCTCCCTGACCTGCTACATTCACTATCCGCAAAATGCTCATTTGAACTTTCTCATCCATTCCATTGCCCACACTTTTGTCTCCACCTGAGACCACACTCCCTCCTCACCCACCCATTCATGCTTCAAAATCTCATTTTCCCAGGAAGCTTTCCTGCACCCACACTGATGGGGCTAGCCCCTACGCACCTGTGCCTCTCCGCTCATCATGCCTGGAAGGTGCATATGTGTTAGGACTTTTGTTTGTTTGCTGGTTTGCCTTAAGGTGCGTGTCTAAACAGCGCATCAGCTTCTTGGTGGCAGAGACTGTGTGTTCCTCTCCTGAGCCTGCAGTGGTCTGCCTGGGAAACTGGTGGCACCGAGACATGGCTGGGGCAGCTTGAGCCTGCCTCCCCAAACCTCTACCAGCCCATCCTCAAGCCACACCAAATAAACACACAGTCTAACGAAATGCATTGCATTGGCTATAATAACAGCCTCAATTTGTGACCCCTGGGTGCTGCGCCTGGCAGGGGAAGCGCTGTCTATGATTGATCGCTTACTCTGTTCAGGCTCTTCAGTGTGTGATGTCAGATTGCTCCAGACAGCAGTTATTGATCAAAGCCTCAGCAATAGTCTTGCTAGAAGGTCAGGGCTGGAAAAAGTGATATTCAAGTTACCAAATTTAGCCCAAGATGATCCATAAGCCTGCTGAAGTCAGAAACTCTGCCCTCTGTCTTTGTGTCCCTCCTGGTGCCACTGAGGCAAAACTGCCGGGGGAGGCGGCGGGCGTGAAGGGGGCTGGGTCATGATCGCTGCAAACCAGAGGTGTGCTTTTAGTCCCTGGGCCTTATTTCCTTCATCTTAAAATAGAAATAACCTGCATACCCTGTTGGGTTGTCAAGATGAAATGAGATGAAGGTAAGCTAACTCACCCCACTTCAGTACTCTTGCCTGGAAAATCCCATGGATGGAGGAGCCTGGTAGGCTGCAGTCCATGGGGTCGCAAAGAGTCAGACATGACTGAACGACTTCACTTTCACTTTTCCCTTTCATGCATTGGAGAAGGAAATGGCAACCCACTCCAGTGTTCTTGCCTGGAGAATCCCAGGGATGGGGGAGCCTGGTGGGCTGCCGTCTCTGGGGTCGCACAGTGTCGGACATGACTGAAGTGATTTAGCAGCAGCAGCAGCAGACTATGGGACTGCTCCTTGTCCAACCAGCATTATGCCTGGTGGTGAAGGGAATACGTTCCAGAGCCACACTGCCTGGGCGCAGACTCTTAGTAGCCTGCTTAGTAGCATCATGGCTTTAACCTCACTGTACCTCAGTTTCTTCATCTGTAAAATGGGGCTAGAAAGAACTGCAGCCTTAGAGTCATGCTGACGATTTAGTGAATTAATACAAGCAAAGAACTTTAGGTTTAGCTTCGAGGAATTGCTCCTTGTCATGACAGGCTATTGGTCACTAGCCATACAAGTCTGTGAAAGTTAGCAAATTCCCTGGGTCTCCCTTGCCTTACCTGCAAAAGGAGGTGGTCTCGGATACATTCTATCAGGACTTCTGGGTTTAATTCCCTATTGCTTCTATAACTAATTGCTGTTGTTTAGTTCCTAAGTCATGTTCGACATTTTTGTGACCCCATAGACTGTAGCCCACCAGGCTCCTCTGTCCATGAAATTCTCCAGGCAAGAATATTGGAGTGGGTTGCCATTTCTTTCTCCAGGGGATCTTCCCAATGCAGGAATCGAACCCACATATCCTGCACTGGCAAATGGATTCTTTACCACAGAGCCACCTGGGAAGCCTCACTAAAACTACCACATGTTTCTTTGCATAAAACAACACAAATTTGTTTTCTTATAGTTCTCAAGGCTGAAATCTGAAAGGCGTCCAACAGGACTAAGATTGAGATGTCCACAAGATTGCATATCTTCTTGGGGCTCTAGGAGAGGACAGTTTCTTTGCCTTGTCCAGCTTCTAGAAGATTCCTTGACTCCATTTCCAGGTTATCTTTCTTAGTGTGAGGGACCATGACCTAAACCTTTCTACCAAATGTAGTGACTTGGCAATTGTGGGTCACGCTGGGCTTTGCCGATCCAGACAAATCGCTGCTGGACCTGAGTCCTCACCGATTTGTCTACATTCTAAGCTTCATTTTCTGAAGCGGGGGAAGGTAGACACCAAGATGAGGACCAAGCCTATGGAAGTTTTACTGACTCTTGCCAACTGGACATAACTCCCTGTGATACACCCAGCACAAGAGAGCCGTTTGTCTGAGAGACCAAGGATGGCTAGAGCAGACACAATTTTCTGCTCTTCACGTCACTTACGGTAAATCAAATCAGGTAGCTGCCAGCTAGGCAAATTAGAGACGAGGGGAAACTTGGGGAGGCTGTTAGGGTGTTGCGGTCACACTCCCTTCTGTCACTGTCTTTCACCATTTGCCTCCAGCACGTCTGTGTCCACAGTGAACTTGAATGTGGAGAATGTAATACAAAATGAAGTGCCCCCAACCCTTTCTTTTTGCAATCAGGATCAGATCTTCTTTTCTCCTCATTAGTCCACACATTTCCCAAACTTCTGCTGCATTAGTCAATGCTTTTCCAATGTACATAATTTATGACAGCAGATGAGGGGAACAGTGGACCAGAGGGGGCGGAAAGTACAATCAGGCCCAAGATGAGAGGCAGCTGAAAACTTTGCATTTCCTCATCTCTAGTGAATTGAAATACAAACTTTGCCAGTTTACTCTTTAGCATCATGGTGAGACTTGGAGGTGGGGGTGAAACTAGAAATGGAAGCCTCGCCTCCATCTCTTGTCATCATTCTTTCTGGTCAGATTGGCAATGTTGCAGACCCCTGGCTCACACCATATGGTTCCCTTCCCTGACTCTTCAAGCTTTATCTGTTCTTTGATCTTGTACAGACTCATAAACACCCGGGAGTAAATGGTCTGTGGAGTGTAATTCTCCCAAGCGACATTTGCATTTGTGTGAAGTGTAGAATATCAATTTTTACTCTTCTCTGGGCTTTTGGTGTTATTAAATTTTCATAAGTTGCAGAATTACATGGCAGAATCAGAGTCTGCTAGGAGCAATATGTTAAAAAGAATATGGAGAAAAGCATAATTATGTGATCCTTGCTGCTACCTTTTTCCTTCAACTTATTTTCAATAAATGGAAGCTAAGTGTTATGTTCAGGAGAAAGAGCCCCAGCATTTCTAGTTCTGCATTAAAACTGTCCTGGGGAGAAGCAGACCTTCAATTACTCAGTGGAGAATGGAAATTGCTAAGCCAAGGCACATTGTGCTCCTTTTAAAGAAAGCCATTAAGGAAAACTTGGTATTATTTTAAAAATAAAAGCTTATTAAACACCAGGAAGAAATGACAGCACAGCACCTGATTTACTTCTCTCCTGTCACAAACATACCCAAAAGGGACATATGGTTTTATTTATTTTTTGGAAACTGGAAAGCAATTGAGAGCCGAGTTCTAGTTATTGCTATCGGGCTGTCTATCTACCTGCACTGATGGAGTACTTACCAAGAAACAGGCTTTGGGTTGCATGCTTCAGGTGGCTGTGTTATTTTATTTAATTCCCCCTATATTCTTATTAATGAGCAGTTTTACTAATCCCATGTTATAGATAAATGAATGAAGGCTAAAGGGTAGTTACTCCAAATAGCAATTATCTGATACAATATTTTACAGATATTAATTTCAGATCACTGTCACCATAATCCTGTACCCATTTTACAGATGGTGAAACTGGGGCAGCGAGAAGTTTAATAATTTGCAGGGCTCACACAGCAGCAGGTGACTGAGATGAGATTTGAATTCAGGTAGCCTGGCTCTGTGCCTAACCACAAGCTATATTAACTCAAATTAAGCAATTAAAAAAAAACCTGCAATGTAACTATGTACTATGCTCTACATATTTTAAATCTGGCAATACCATTCTGTGTTTGAAAGATGTCCCATGCAGCCTTGGCAAAGGCAATTCCTGAATGATAATGAATTAGAACATCTGACAGCTATTAGAGAGTTGTCCTAGACAACCTCACATTCAAAAGCCTCACTTTAGAGACAATGAAACCGAGGCTCAGAGAGGTCTGGGGACACATCCAAGTTTGCACAGCAGGTTGATGGATTCGGGCCAAGTCTTAACGCACCTCACCACCAATCTCAGTTCAGTGTTCTTGCCACTGCTGCTGAGGTCAGATTTCACAGGAGTTTTTAGAGCTAGGACATTTTTTGAGGCTGGTTTTTGTGGAGGAGAGACAGACAGTTGTGAGTTGGACGATGAAAGAGCACGCAGTGCCTGCATTCTATCTGCTCTCTTGCTGGCAGACACAGCCCGTCCCTGCCCTCTCCCCGCCCCCCTTCCTCACTCTCAAACTACTCCTCTGCAGCATTTCCTGTCTCAGTAAGCAGCCCACCTCCCAGCCATCACCCCCATCAGAGGCGTAGGCGATCTTCCTAGTGCCCTAAGCCTCCTGCCCACATTCAAACCAATGGCTGATCCTAGGGAATCCACCTCCTTGTCCCCTCCCAGATCTTCCCTCTAGCTGTGCTCACAGCCACCATGCTGGCCCAGACCATCATCCTGTCACATGAGCTGCCTGACACCCCTCATCAGTGTCTTCCTGTTCCACTTTTGCCACCCACCCCAATCCACGTGCTCATTAAAGCCAGAGTCAACTTCTGAAAATGCAGGTCTGACCGTATACTGCCACCACATAAGCCCCTTTAGTAATGTACTTTATCTCGGGATAAAATCCACTTTCCTTACTTACTTCCACACTAACTACTCTCACAGAGGTGGAGAAGAAGGGATGCGTAATGAAGATGTTAAACCAATAGAGTTGATGATTGATTTACTGGAGGAGAGAAAGAAAGGAGCCATTCAGGAGGTAACATCCAGGGTCCAATTTGAAGCACTCACTACTTGGGCACACAAGAGAGAAAGTATCCGTTCACTGAATTTAAGCTTCAGAAGACAGAGACTCAGATGATGCCCAAAGAAACAGATACAAGAAAAACTGTGAGGGATGCTGGGTGTGAGCTTGTTAATTGAGCTATGCAGTGTCTGTCCCAAGAGCCCTTGACATTTACAAACACTGTGAGGTCTCGAGGAAGAGACTTGTTTTCTTCTGTGATCAAGGGCCCAGATATTTTAAGTTGGAAAATAATTTATTATGCAAGTGGTGCCTGAGTGACGTCAGTGGAGCTGAGTTGCCTTTACGTGGACAAGAACAAGGTCCATTTTCCCCTCTGACTCCATCAACCCAAGCAGCCTCGATTTAGGCAGAAGAAAACTGTTAGAGCAGTGACCTGTGTGACCTTCATGGTGGCTTCCTCTGGGGAGACTCAAGATGCAGATACTTCCTCATTATATTTAGTCTTAGAAAATTAAACTCTTCTTTGATCTTAATGTCATCGGATTTGGACCCTTCCCAGCCTTGTCACATGACGCGGTTAGGCGGTGAAAAGTCCATGATTCAAGAGCAGCTTCTCTGCTTTTACCTTAAGAAACCATAGAGTCAGATCTTCTAGAATCCTAGAGCTGGAGCAATCTCAGTAATCATTGCCCCACTCTTTCAATTCACGGAAGAAGCAGAGACTCAAAGGGGATAGGTGTCTTGTTAGTGGCAAAAAACCACTTGGTTCTTGAGGCTATATTCATACTCAGCTGTTCTGCTCCATGCGTCAGGGCTCTTTCCACATTCAAAAGCCATTACAAAGACATCTTGGGATATCTGGGGTTTTCAGCAGTGTTTTAAACATTGTATTTTATGTGTGATCAAGGACCATAACAAGGACTATATTTTAAAATTATGCTACAAAACTAGATTTGAAAAGTTTCATACATGTTGTTCCCAAAGGGATATTTATCTAACTGAAGTAATGTATATTTTTATGTGTCTTTAGGCTGGAGTGAGGAGAGATTAAAGAGAGAGAAAGAAAAAAAAGGGTCAGGGAATCTTCTCTCTCTAAAGTTTCTGGGTCCTAAAGTTGTGGGAATCTATCTAGCCTGCTTGAGGGAGGTCTGCCAAGGAGCCTGGGGGTCTCTTCCTCACCAGGTTCATCTAATTCAGATTTGCCAATATTGCTTTTGTTTTACGTTTTGTTTTTCTGGCTGTGAGGCACATAGGATCTTTGCTCCTCGACCAGGGCTCAAACCTGCACTCCCTGCATTGGGAGGTGAAGTCTTATCCACTGGAGACCACCAGGGAAGTCTCTAATTTGGATTTTAAATCTGTATTAGGCACTGGGCACACAAAGATGCATAACACATGGCTTTGCCCTGGAGACCTTAAAATTCAGCCTGGACTGTAGACGGATGCACAAAACTCTATTACCAAATCCAATGTGCCTGGTGTTAGAGCAGCAGCATCAAGTCAGCTTGAACCGGGATGTCTGAGAACTGGATCTGAAGAGGAAGCGGAAGAGGAAATCCAAGGCAGCTGAGCGATGCCTTGAAAGACGGGCCGTATCAAGCGGGGGAGGGGACTGAGAATAAAGGCAACACAGGCCAAAGACTCACAGGAGCCAAGTCTGTGCGAGGAAATGACAGGGACTCTGTGAATGAAGTGAAAGCAGGAGGGGAGGAGGGAGCGGAGAGCGTGGCCTGAAAAGGCAGGGCTGAGGGGAGATGCCGCAGCCAGGGAAGCACGAGCCTTCTAGTCTTGGGCTTCGAGTCGTGGGTGAATTTGCTCTGGCCTCCGAGGGCCTCCCTCGCCAACTGGCTGATCAGCGCCGTCACCCTCAGGAGCCCTCAGTTCTCAGGCTTCCCGCAGCTGGCCCGACGAGGAAGTAGCGAAGATGCTCACTTAGACCACAGGGCGTTGCCATGTGAGGGAGTCGGAGGAAGGCGCTGCTCCAGCAGCCGCCCACTTGCAGCCTCAGAGAGTGCGGACCACCTCTGGTGGACCCATCTTGTTCCCGCATGTGATGCTGAGGTTGGGAGTCGGAGAGGCCTGGGAGAAGACATCTCCAGAAACTACTAACACTACCTAAGCAAAGTCTCAACAGAAAGATGGATGCAAATCAGAGAGAAGCATGTTCAAGAACAGAGGAAGAAAAACTGCCAAGGAAATGAAACATGTAGTTTATCCAGTCAGGACATACTCAAAAGTGAAATACACTTAAACTACAAAAAGATAAGCATCTACTGAGTGCTTGCTATGTACCAGACACTGTGCTAAATTTTTGGGGGGCGTTATCCCCCACACAGGGGGTAAGCCAAAATCTAACCAGAATGTTGCTGGGTGAGAGTAAAATCTGAACCAAGTCCTTGAGTTAGTTGTCTTATACTGATGGTTAGTGTCACTGAGTTAAGACAATCAATGCATTCTGGCTTGCCAGAGACTTTTCCAGGTGAAGCACTGAAAGTACATTCTGGGAAGTCCTCCAGTCCTGAGGAAAGCATGTTTGACCATGCACTGGCAGGTGACAATGGCCCAGAGCTTCTCTCTCCTCTCTTTAGAGGTTTACCTCTACAAAGAACTGGACATCTATCTCACTGGGGCACCTTCTCTCCTGGACAGTGAAGGATGAACGTTAGCCAATCCCAACTGTTATATCTTAGAGTTCTTCCTGATTCTCCCGTGCTTCCTTCCTGTATCTAACGCCACAGGTTCACCATGAGATGCTGAAGCAGAACTGTAGACTGCCTTCCCTCCTGCAAGGCACCTTCCTGCTGTGTAGGGTGGAAACCTACAAGTATCCCGCATCTAGAGATCCTCACATGACTTAAGAGTCGGCAAGGCTGGTGCCCTGATGTGAGTCTTGAAGGAGCAAGTGGGCAGAGCAAGCTGTTGGCCTTGTGGAGGGAGTGTAGACCTTTGGGCCAGTGCAGTGGCTTTAATTCTGCTAAAATCAGAGGGGGCAGGGCAAATGAAACTCAGAAGCTCCCTGATCATGGCAGAGGCATGGTGCTTCTAGGACCCTGCTGCCTACAGCTCCCAGTTCTTGAGAACTTCAGGCTAGATTGTGTACCTTCAGCCCCCTTAGTGATTTTATGAGCTATCATAACTCTCCTTTAGCATAAATTAGCCAGAAGATCCTGTAATTTTCAAAAGAACACAGACTGATACAGACAGTAAAATGCCATCACCAACAGCTTAATATTTGTTTCCTGGAAGCTGCTCTGGAAAGAATTCGGAGGTCTTGGCCAGTCTCAGTGAGCAAGGCTGGGCTGATGGACTGAGGATCCCTGTCATGTTACCAGAGGGGGAACAACTGCAGTTCTGTCACCCTGTGGTTAAGACTGTTGGCAAAACCAGGTCTTTTTTTCTTTTGTTTTACAACCATACGGTCATTTTAAAGCTATCTTCTGCTAAGGTGTTGATTTTGTGTGTTTAACTCTGGAGATTAGAAATTTTAGATTTCTTTAACCTTAATTTTAGAAGTATAAGCTACAACTGTCTTTGATATCAAGGGTTGAATATTTGTTGACATAAGTTCTTATTGAATGTAAATGCTCTCTTGAAAATCTCTTGCTCATCAAAGATAAAGAAGATGAAAAACTATTTATATTCTACAGGGTATTATGTATTCACCATATAGATCTATATATATTACAGTATGTATATATTACATTTGAGGAGTATCATAGAATGGCTAAAGAGAAGGAATGATCTTACTCAAGTTTAAATCTCTATTTCTTATAACCATTTACAATTTTCTTTATAATTCAGTAGATTAGAATAAACTTTTGCTTAATCCTGCATAGAGGTTGTATACAGGATTCAAACTGCTTCAGAGAGGAAATGGTATTTGTTCCCTTGGCCATAAGGTGGAAGTGTTTTGTCACTCAGTCATGTTCAACTCTTTTGCAACCACATGGACTGTAGTCCACCAGGCTCCTCTGTCCATGGGATTCTCCAGACAAGAATACTGGAGTCGGGCAGCTGTGAGTGCAGCCAGGGGTGGAGGCTTTGGCTGCGGGAGGTGGTGACACAGAGCTGATGCCACGACCGCTGAGTTGAGCAGAGTGGTAACACCATCAACGATGGGATTCTGCTCTTGGTTTACTGCTGGATGCTGCTGGCCCCCTCTTCTAAAGTACAATGCAAAAGGGACATCGTGCATATGCAGTGTTTGTCTGGCTGTTTTTATTTATTTTTTATTTTTTTGCATCTATTTTTCTTTGCAGTTATTAAATCTGTATGCATGGAATTTAAACCTCTGACATATGTATATCCACCAATGGGCATTATGACCGTTTCATGTAGAGGGTCGGTTGTGTCATGCAACACTCAGAATGCTGTGTTTAGCCTTGTTTTTCCAGAGTTATGTTTTTTTCAGTCATTTCTTCAGGGGAAACTAAATGATTTAGTTGGAGCAAAAAAAAAAAAAAAAAAAAAGAATATTGGAGTGGGTAGCCATTCCCTTCTCCAAAGGATCGAACCCAAGTCTCCCACATTGCAGGCAGATTCTTTACCATCTGAGCCACCAGGGAAGCCCATATGACTGCTAAAGGAAACTGGATCTTCTCACTTCAACTATAAATGAAGTTATCAACCTTGCATTATATTCTCTTCCACTATAGACACTGTTCTCCTGTTAGTGAGCACTCTGGCTGACTCTACTTGTGTCTGTTCAGTTCAGTTCAGTTGCTCAGTCATGTCTGACTCTTCGTGACCCCATGGACTGCAGCACATTAGGCTTCCCTGTCCATCACCAACTCCCAGAGCCTGCCCAAACTCATGTTCATCAAGTCAGTGATGCCATCCAACCATCTCATCCTCTGTCATCCCCTTCTCCTCCCGCCTTCAATATTTCCCAACATCAAGGGCTTTCCCAATGAGTCAGTTCTTCACATCAGGTGGCTAAGTATTGGAGTTTCAGCCTCAGCATCAGTCCTTCCAATGAATATACAGTGTTGATTTCCTTTCGGATGGACTGGTTTGATCTCTTTGAAGTTCAAGGGACTTTCAAGAGTCTTCTCCATCACCACAGTTCAAAAGCATCAATTCTTTGGCTCTCAGCTTTCTTTATGGTCCAACTCCCACATCCGTACATAACTACTGGAAAAACCATAGCTTTGACTCGAAGGACCTTTGTTAGCAAAGCAATGTCTCTGCTTTTTAATATGCTGTCTAGGTTGGTCATTGGAGAAGGAAATGGCAACTCACTCCAGTATTCTTGCCTAGAGAATCCTGTGAACAGAGGAGCCTGGTGGGCTGCCATCTGTGGGGTAGCACAGATTTGGACATGACTGAAGCGACTTACCATGCATGCATGCATTGGAGAAGGAAATGGCAATCCACTCCAGTGTTCTTGCCTGGAGAATCCCAGGGATGGAGGAGCCTGGTGGGCTGCTGTCTATGGGGTCACATGCATGCATTGGAGAAGGGAATGGTAACCCACTCCAGTATTCTTGCCTGGAGAATCCCAGGGATGGAGGAGCCTGGTGGGCTGCTGTCTATGGGGTCACATGCATGCATTGGAGAAGGAAATGGCAACCTACTCCAGTGTTCTTGCCTGGAGAATCCCAGGGATGGAGGAGCCTGGTGGGCTGCTGTCTATGGGGTCACATGCATGCATTGGAGAAGGAAA
Source organism: Budorcas taxicolor (assembly GCF_023091745.1). NCBI lineage: Eukaryota > Metazoa > Chordata > Mammalia > Artiodactyla > Bovidae > Budorcas > Budorcas taxicolor. The sequence continues at coordinate 28,012,134 of NC_068920.1, forward strand.
TGGTAACCCACTCCAGTATTCTTGCCTGGAGAATACCAGGGATGGAGGAGCCTGGTGGGCTGTCGTCTATGGGGTCACACAGAGTCGGACATGACTGAAGGAACTTAGCAGCAGCAGCAGCATGTTGGTCATAGCTTTTCGTCCAAGAAGCAAGCATCTTTTAATTTCATGGCTGCAGTCACTATCTGCAGTCATTTTGGAGCCCAAGAAAAGAAAGTTCTCTCTGTTTCCATTCTTTCCCTATCTTGTATCTGTAGAGAGCAGTAATCAAGCCACTTGGACATAATCTAATCACAACACACAGCATGATTTCTCTGACAGTTCTTAAGAGTTTGGGGTTCCTCCTTGGTTCTCACTTGTATCCCCTCCACCTGAAAAGGCTTGTCTCTTCTGGGGGAGTTTTCTCTCCCAGGGAGATCTGGACTCTGACTCGGAGGACCCAGAGATAAGGCTGGAATAAGGATGTTACAGGTTGTGCAGCTGCTAGCATCCCACCTCCTGGCCTTTGCCTGTTCTGACCCTGGACTCTGACCCAGATGAAACTCCTGTACAACCAACGTGGGGCACAGAACCAGAAAAAGAATTTTTGGAGTTGAAAAGGCCTGGAGACAAATTTCAGTCTTTTTCTCATTTCCGCAAGAGCAGGTGTCCTCCTTCAGAGTCTCAGTTGCAAGCAATAGAAATCCACTATAAACACAATCCGAGTTTGTTTTGTTTTGTTTTTAAGTGAGGGGAGAGGATTTATAATAAGATGATGCAGCAAATGCTTCGAGCAGGTGTCTGAAGAGAGGACCGCCACCAGGAACCTGGGCAGCCGTCAGTCAGACACCACCTGGCCTTCACTTGCTCTCAGGAGTCATGAACTCTCCCTGGGCTTCTGAGTGCTCAACTACCCTCCTGGCCTCATGGGCAGCGAGCAAGCCAGGAGTCAAACCAGAGGAGTGAATCCCGACTGCGCCCTTTCAAGCCGTGTGACCCTGGATAAGCTACTAAACCACTTGAGACTGGAGTGTCTCGACACTGGCTGAGAACGACGACAGCTCCGACCCCACAAGGTTGTGGTGAGGATCAGATGAGCTCAGCCATGTGAAAACGGTGCCAGTGTCTCATATTTATTAGCTATTAATCTGGTACATCCTCTGTTTTCTTTCTGTGGATTGGTTTTCTCCACTTCACTGGGCCCGTGTTCAAGCTCAATCAGCCCACATGGGGAACTCACCTCTCAGTCCACTCCATCCCTGACCAGGCCAATAGCCAGATGTCACAGGAGCCTGTCAGTCCCCAGAGCAAAGTCTCAGGAGAAAGAATCTCCCTGGCTGGACTGTGGTCATGGAGACAGCGGAACTCAGCTGTGGAAGGTGGCATTGTGTGTGTGTGTGCGCGCGCGTGTGCACACCCAGAGGTGGATGGATGGGGATTGGAGGGGTGTAGTTCTCAAAGAAAGAAAGGGTCTCTTCATGGTCCAGTTAATCCTCCCCAAGGGATGAGCCCAGAAAACCTGCATTTTGTAAGCTTCTGTGATGACTTTGATACACACTGCTGGAGCCCATGCCAGATACCTGGCATCCTTTCACCATATCTGTGTGTTATCCACATGGCCCAAGGCTTCTGTGTGCCTTAGCTCCTAAATGGTCACAAGTGTAAAGAGTCAGAAGGGTCTGGGAGTTCTCCCTTCCTCCAGGGTGGTCCATAAACAGGAAGTGTCAACTGCTGGTGAGGGAGTCTGAAAGCCCAGCCACCTTGTCTTGGAGTGGGGACACACCCTGAGGCGTAATTCACCCCCAAGAGCTCCCCTAGGGGGTCAGGCTGAGAAGGGGACTTGGCCAGAGATGGTCCTTCTCTTGGGTTCTTCCTCTCTCTGTCTGTCATGCCCAGCTCCCTGGCTTCCCTGGGAACATCTCCTTAATAAATCACTTACACATGAATCCTGCTCTCAGGGCCTGTTTCTGGAGCTCAATTTAAAACAATCCTATGGATCAAAAAATGAATCTGAACTCATTTGTGAGCCATTAATGGATGTAACTGGTGTCCACGGGAAATGCGTTCTTTCCATCCTCTGAGGTTTGGTTTTGTTTCTCACCCCTGCATTCTTCAGTGGGTCCCACCCACTGAGAGAGGCTGCTGGGGAGCCCAATCTCTCTGCCTTCAGAAAATGATCTTCTTTCAAAGAAAACAAGGAGGACAGCCATACCCCTCCTTAAAAAACAAGAAAGAAAGAAAAGGAGTTTGGTCTGGTATGTGACCTGATCTTCTTTGCTGGCCCCCTTCCCTCACCAGCTGGGAGAGCAGTTTTAACTTTCAGAAAAATAGACTCTTCGTGCCAAGTCCAGCTGCTTGTCTGAAAGCTAAACATGGGGAGGCCAGCAACTGGAGGCAGGATAAGAGGTGACATTTCTAGGACAAGCTGCCACCTTAGCTGATTCTCACAAAGTAATACTCCTAATGCCTGTTGTGGGGGTGGCTACTGCTGATTAGGAGGACAGGCACTGTGAGGGGATTTCAATGAGAAGTGATCTTATGCTTAGAGATCACACAGGCTGACTGTGTCCTTGAAGCCAACCAAGGCACTCCTTTGGGCCAGTCTCAATGCCAGGCAGATGAGACAGTCCCTGGTGTGGGCAGAATTGGTCTCTCTCTTCTTCCTAACCTCCCTTCAAAATATTCTGGCCATCTCAGCTTGGCACTGAAGACTAAAATCCCAATTGCACAAATTCACCTCTTTGGGTGAAAGCCTGTCTGTGATTTAAATGTAAACCTTTTGAGAGAGAGAGCACATTTCCCTGTTGTGTTTACCAGGACTTTCGGGGTTGCTAGTGACAGCAATCTGACTTGAAATGACATAAACATAAAGTAGGGTTTAATTGACTCAGGAATCTACCCTGATTACAGAGCCAATTAAACCAAGCTTTAGAAGGCTTTCCTAGTGGCTCGGGGATAAAGAATCCACTTGCCAATGCAGGGGATGTAGGTTTGATCCCTGGGTCAGGAAGATCCCCTGGAGAAGGAAATGACAACCCACTCTGGTATTCTTGCCTGGGAAAACCCATGGACAGAGGAGCCTGGCAGGTCTCAAAAGAGCCAGACACGATTCAGGGACTAAACAACAACAATCAGGGTAGACTGTGAGCACAGATGAGCCAGATGCCAAAGTAATGTCATCAGAAATCTTTTTTTCTATTTGTCAGCTTTGCTTTCCTCTGTGTTGGCTTCATTCTCAGATGGCCTCAGTAGCTCCCTCCTACTCTCTTAGCAACCCCTGTCACCCCAGCCCAAATTTCAGGACTGCTCCCGATCGGCTTAAAGTGAGTCACGTTATCCCTGAGAACCAACTGCTGTAACTCTGACGGATAAGCCTTAGCCATGTGCCGATGGCTGGGGTGGGGAAGAGGGTTCAGCCCCACTCAGAGTAGGAGAGGGTGGTTCAGTAAACTTCAGTAAACTTGATCTTACCCAGAGAACAAGAAATGGGTAATACAAAGACAAAAGCAACACCATCTACCACACTTATGATCAGTTTTCTTACTTCCGAGCATAACAACAAGCAGAGAGCAGCTCCCTAGAGGATGAGACATGGCAGGGGATGTAAAGACAAGTCTACAGTAAAGGGCACCAAGTTGGGAAACCAGACAGGCATGGGGGGCACACACTAGGGCTCCTTGAGGATACATGGGACAAACAGGGGCTCTGAGATTTTAACGGTACACTGTTAGAGGCTGAGAAAATGTCAAGACCACACAGAAAGTAGCAGTGGAAATGCAGGTAGCTTGACAGGGCAATGGGCAGGCAGCCAGCACTGTAGCTCACAATTCATACCAATAGGCTTCCCCTAAGGAACATGCTCCCCTTTATTTGCTAAAGATGATATGACTGTGGATGAAGTGAACACATAATTGATTGTCTAAAGGGGCCTTTTAGAAGGAAGAGGGCACTCTTAATAATTACACCAGGAAGACTGTAATAAATTAAGACTGGCTTGGGAGAACTAAGGCACAGGGTCACCCTAACTGGAGCTACTAACGGTAGAGCGTGGCTTTATTCTAATAGTGATGATGGATATGCATGGATTCATCCACAGCCCCACGGCACCCCCATCATTCTATTATGGGTTCCAGAACAACCACTGACCTTCATCTTTGTAGCCCTGTTCTCTACCCAACCAGACAGTACAGTGAGAGGACAAAAGACACAGTTTAAATAATTAAAATTAAACCAGCAATTAACTAAGCAAGGCAGTATGTCAGACTGGTTAACGGATTTCACTTGGAGGTTTAGATCTCAGTTATGTGGCTTAGGCAAGATTCTCGGGGGCTCGATTCCTGATCTGTAAAATGGAGACAAGAGCACACACTGAGATTTTCTTTGTTTTTTTGGGTGGCACTAATCTTTATGTGGATTATTTAATTCGGTTATCATTACAAACTCACAAGGCAGGTACTATTGTTATCTCCATTTGGCAGACCAAGGCACTGAAGCTCAGGGAGCTTAAGAACTTACTCCAGGTCATACAATTAATAAATATGTATCTGGTGGTGGTTTTGGTGATTAAATGAGACAAAGCTTATTAAAAACTTGGCATATTGATTGAATGCCAAGAGAAAGCCCTGGATAAATGTTAGCCCTTCATGATGAAAATTTAATATTTCAGTATTATCGTTATCTTACATTTGTAATTTGGAAGGAAATGGCAACCCACTCCAGTACCTCTGCCCAGAAAATCCCATGGACGGAGGAGCCGGTAGGCTACAGTCCGTGGGGTCGCAAAGAGTCGGACACAACTGAGCGACTTCACTTTCACTTTAATCTGGATCATATTTCTAACCAGCCATATCCTAAGAGGACATTATTGTTGATGCGAACCATCTCTGAAAGACCCAAGAATCTGAAACATCCAGGCACTTTGTTGGGATAAGAAAATATTCACATGTATCCTTAAACCCAGACAGTTATTAAAAAAAATAAAAATAAAGCAAGTGTCCTTGGTGGACAGAAAGCAGCAGATTGGGGTTGGGAGGGAGAGAGAGAATAGTTTAATCATCTGTCCTTTACCTCCTAAAAGGAGGCTTGTGTGCTAGGAATGCATAATCAGGCATCACTCTGCCCCCAAGAGCTGCTCACTGGCTCCAGAAAATCCATTAGCATTGCAAAGGACCTGTTTACCAGGCACCCAGGGAGAACCTTACATATTTGTCTCCAATCCTTGCAAAGGTCCTACGGCCAGGTAAGTCATTTGAGCCACCTCCCTCCACCCCTGAGTTATGCCCAGGCAGAGGGCACAGGAGAAACACTCAGCCACTGAGAGATGCCACCGACCTGTCATCCATCTACCAGGGAAGCAACACCTGGGGGGTTAGGACCAGGGCTTCATACAACGGGAACTGTTCAAGTTTCTGGATCAAATGGATGGTGCGACCTTGGGCAAATTTGTTATCTAGCTCTTTGAGCCTTGGTTTCCAAGTTGGTAAAATAGGGATAATAGAACCTTCCTCATATCTTGAAAGAAACAATGTATTCAAATTGCTATGTTGTACATCTGAACCTAATACAATATTGTAAGTTATTGATAGTATACCTCAGTCAAAGAAAAAGCAATGTATATTGTATGCTTAGCAGAGTGCCTGACACCTAGGAGAGTTTCATGAAAGTTAACTATTGTTAATATTAAGTATTCATTGAAAACATTACTGTGTTAGGAAGTGTGAACACAGAAATATAAAGACTGTGACCTCTACAGCTTATGGACACAAACAAGGAGAAAAGACTAACCACAGAGGGACCTCCTTGGTGGTCCAGTGGTTAAGAATTCACCTCGCAATGCAGGGGACGTGCGTTTGATACCTTGTCAGAGAACGAAGATCCCACATGCTGCAGAGCAACGAAGACAGAGCATTGCAGCTACTGAAGCCTGCGTGCCCCAGAGCCCCCGTGACAACTACAGAGCCCATGGGCCACAGTGAGAAATCCCACATGATTCAACAAGGGTCCTGCATGCTGCAGCTCAGACCTGAGAAAGCTAAAAAAAAAAAAGACTAGCCATATAAAATGACTGGCCATCCAGTGGGTGCTCAATTGTATGGTGTGACGGGGGTTCAGAGAAGAGAGAGGTGGGTGCAGAGAGGTATAGGCTGGACATACCTAGGAGGTAAGTGATGAGGATGGTTGGAGCCTTGGCACATGCAGAGAGAGAAAAAGCTCAACGGAAGCTAGAATGGGCCTGGAAGAGAGGCATCCCAAGTAAACAGGCAGGAGGCATCCCAGAAAGAAACAGGATCTGCTGTCCCCTCATTTGACCCACCACAGCTGAGACCCAGAACCTAGTCTCAATGGTGTGGCCGATCCCTCACAGGAGTCACACATCCACCGCCCACCACTCAAGTGTTCTTCAGATCATGCACCTCTAGGAACCAGCATACTCTGGGATGCCAGCCGAGTGTAGGTTTCTCTACAGCAACATTGCATACAACAAACTGCAAATGACATTGCAAATTTCTGATATGAATCGCTCCTTCATTTCCAACTGATGAAATTGATGAAAACTCTTAAGTGTGATGAAAAGACTGAACTGTTTGGGCTTTCACTGTTTTCTGGCTTTCCAGTTCCTACCTCCTCTGTGTCTGAAGTTATTCTACTGGGGGCTAGATTCAGGTAATTGTTAAAACTATCTAGTCACTCGTCAAACAAAATTCTTTGTTTTAGCGTTGCACTGTAAGGTCAGAGTATTTTGCAATGATATTCCTAAAGAGTTTTTGCTTTCTCTAATCAGCTTTGCAAACTATCAGCCTGGGCTGAATTTTATCTAGGAAGGATTTTTTCTTCCTTTATTTGCCCAATTTTGCAGCACTTCTTAATCAGAGCACTCTGTCTCCCATTCGCCTCTTTTCTCTCCTAGTCAGTGATGGGAGATGAGAATGAGTTGTGGTATTTTGTCCTCTTGACAAGAAAAGTAAATTCCAGATTGGATTCAAGCTTCAGATGGTCCTCTTTTGGGGCAGGAACCCAAGTGCCATGTTTCCTGGGTGATGATGTTGAATAATAAGCTCTCTGGCTTCATAAATAGTTTATATAAAGTATACAGTAATACCCTAATATTAATGATAATTATTATTGGACATGTGTCATTTTCAGAATTCACTGTAAGCTCCACAGAGTTGCACCTGAGTTTCTGGCCACTTCAGCTGGTAGGGTCAGGGTAGCTGGGACCCAGTGTTGCAATAAATGCTGTGGTCACCGTGTCCCAAATGTCTAGTTGAACTTTGTACTTAATAATATTTGTCTACCCAGAGCGTAGACAATCCCCTCCAGTATTCTTGCCTGGAGAAATCCCCTTGGACAGAGGAGCCTGGCAGGCTACAGTCCATAGTGTTGCCAAGAGTCAGACGCTACTGAGCATGAATGTATGCACCCAGAGGGCAACAGAATGTTTATTCCTGGCCTGTGAAGCCATTGATATTTTAATTTTTTCCCCAGGGAAATATTAGCCTGAGGATCTGGAACCATTGCTTCATTTCCTGGCTTTATAAGAGTTTTGCTTGACCTATTTTTTCATGAAGGCAAATTAACCCCGGACCTAGAATTTTTTCATGCAAAAGTGATAAATGAAAGTTTTTAACTGCCGCATAGTTTCCATTCGCCTCAGTCAATTACAGCTGCTCAAATGACCAGCTCCGGAAATGCTGGTTTGGTCCTTTTTTTTTTTTTTTTACCCCTGCAGACGGCTCTTAGCTCCCTGAGCAGGGATCAAACCCGAGCCCCCTGCAATGGAAGCACACAGTCCTAACCACTGGACCTACAGAGAATTCCCTGTAAATGACGTTTTAATGGATACAAGGGCTTCACAGGTCCAGCTTGTTTAAGTCCATGCTGAAAGGAAAGGTTCCCTTCTTTCTTCTTTTAGCTGGATTATTGGGCAGATCCATCATTCTTTATCAGATTATCAGCAGCACATGAGGCCCTTTCAGCAGGACAGTGTTTCAGTTGTGTGATAGTTGTGATGACACAAAGCAGTACAATCCTCCCATCTTGGTGTTTAATTTTGTAAATGGAAGATTAAAACATCCTCCCGAAGACTGAGGCTGAGGAGGGCACTAAGAATCTAATCCTTATAAGACAAGATTGCAAAATTAAAAGAATCTACTGTTGGGTGTGCCCATTAAGGAGGAAATGGCTCAGACACAAAGTTCTTTCTTGTGCCCGCTTGGCCCAAAGATGCACAATTTGAAAAGCAGGGCTGGACAGGAATGGGCGGGTGATGATGTCAAAGGACAAGAAGAAACACTGTATTAACCAATAAAATAAAGTTTGAACTCTGCAGTTGGCAAGTTAGGACACTAGGCCTTCCTTCTTAAAACTTGAGACTGCTTTTCCAAAACTAAACATTTGTCCCTTGATGAACAGGGCTTCCCTGGTGGCTCAGTGGTAAAGAATCCACCTGCAAGGCAGTAAACACAGGTTTGATCTCTGGGTTGGGAGAAGGAATGGGCAACCCACTCCAGCATTCTTGCCTGGGAAATCCCATGAACAGAGGAGCCTGGCGGGCTACAGTCCAAGGGTGGCAAAACAGTCAGACAGACTTAGCAACTAAACAACAACAACCCTTAATAAACGGTAGGTTTGATTCAACTGTTATCCATACGTTTACCCAGAGGAGAATCTATCTCTAAGAGCAGCAGTCCCCAACCTTTTGGCACCAGGGACTGGTTTCATGAAAAACGATTTTTCCATAGACTAGGGCTGGGGTGGAGAAAGCAATGGCACCCCACTCCAGCACTGTTGCCTGGAAAATCCCATGGACAGAGGAGCCTGGTAGGCTGCAGTCCATGGGGTCACTACTAGTCGGACACGACTGAGCGACTTCACTTTCACTTTTCACTTGCATGCATTGGAGAAGGAAATGGCAACCCACTCCAGTGTTCTTGCCTGGAGAATCCCAGGAACAGGGGAGCCTGGTGGGCCGCTGTCTATGGGGTCGCACAGAGTCGGACACGACTGAAGCGACTTAGCAGGGCTGGGGTGGGGTGGGGGTGGGGTTGATGGTTCTGGGGATGATTTAAGCTCATTACATTTATCGTGCACATTATTTCTATTATTATTATATTGTGATATGTAGTGAAATAATTACACAACTCACCATATTGCAGAATAAGTGGGCGCCCTGAGCTTGCTTTCCTGCAACTAGAGGGTCCCACCTGGAGGCGATGGGGAGCAGCTATAAATACAGATGAAGCTTCCCTCCCTGGCCCACCACTAGCCTTCTGCTGCGCAGCCCCCTTCCTGACAGGACAGGGACCTTTATGGGTCCATGGCCCGGGGGCTGGGGACCATGGTCTAAGAGGACCGGCTAAGTCCCTGCCCTGGACACGGGGGGCCTTGAGGGCTGAGCTGCAGGGCCCCTCGACTCAGCGAGCAGGTCTGCAGGTCCTGCAGCGGGGAAGGCCAACTGCACCTCAGATGCCCTTGAGGAATAACTGAGTGAATATTTCAGACCGGAGGAAACGCACTATCTGGGAACAGGAGACGTGATCCTCAGTCAGTTTCTGCGGGTGGAAGAGTCCCCTCACTGGTGGGTGAAGGATGCCTGGAGAAGCAGGGGGTTTAACCTGTCTCTTCCCTAAACAGAAGCCTGGAATTGTGTCATTTTGCCCCCCTCCATGTCCAAGGAGTGGTGGCTGAGCGGGCGCAGGAGGGCCGAGAGGAGCTACCCCATGCCCGAGGTCAGGGCAGCGGCTGAGAGGAGCTACTCCACATTTAAGGTCAGGAGGGGCGGCCGTGAGGAGATACCCCTCGTCCAAGGTAAGGAGCAGTGGCTGCGCTTTGCTGGAGCAGCCATGAAGAGAAACCCCACGTCCAAGGTAAGAGAAACCTAAGTAAGACGGTAGGTGTTGCGAGAGGGCATCAGAGTGCAGACACACTGAAACCATAATCACAGAAAACTAGTCAACCTAATCACATGGACCACAGCCTTGTCTAACTCAAGGAAAGTAAGCCTTGCCGTGTGGGGCCACCCAAGATGGGCAGGTCATGGTGGAGAGGTCTGACACAATGTGGCTCACTGGAGAAAGGAATGGCAAACCACTTAAGTATTCTTGCCTTGAGAACCCCATGAACAGTATGAAAAGGCAAATGATAGGATACTGAAAGAGGAACTCCCCAGGTTGGTAGGTGCCCAATATGCTACTGGAGATCAGCAGAGAAAAAACTCCAGAAAGAATGAAGGGATGGAGCCAAAGCAAAAACAATACCCAGCTGTGGATGTGACTGGTAATAAAAGCAAGGTCCGATGCTGTAAAGAGCCACATTGCATAGAACCTGGAATGTCAGGTCCATGAATCAAGGCAAACTGGAAGTGGTCAAACAGGAGATGGCAAGAGTGAATGTCGACATTCTAGGAATCAGCGAACTAAAATGGACTGGAATGGGTGAATTTAACTCAGATGACCATTATATCTACTACTGTGGGCAGGAATCCCTTAGAAAAAATGGAGTAGCCATCATGGTCAACAAGAGTCCTAAATGCAGTCCTTGGATGCAATCTCAAAAACAACAGAATGATCTCTGTTCATTTCCAAGGCAACCATTCACTATCACAGTTATCCAAGTCTATGCCCCAACCAGTAACACTGAAGAAGCTGAAGTTGAACGGTTCTATGAAGTACAAGACCTTTTAGCACTAACACCCCCAAAAGATGTCCTTTTCATTATAGGGGACTGGAATGCAAAAGTAGAAAGTCAAGAAACACCTGGGGTAACAGGCAAATTTGGCCTTGGAATACAGAATGAAGCAGGGCAAAGGCTAATAGAGTTTTGCCAAGAGAACGCACTGGTCATAGCCAAAACTCTCTTCCAACAACACAAGAGAAGACTCTACACATGGACATCACCAGATGGTCAACACCAAAATCAGTGATTATATTCTTTGCAGCCAAAGATGGAGAAGCTCTATACAGTCAGCAAAAACAAGACCGGGAGCTGACTGTGGCTCAGATCATGAACTCCTTATTGCCAAACTCAGACTTAAATTGAAGAAAATAGGGAAAACTACTAGACCATTCAGGTATGACCTAAATCAAATCCCTAATGATTATACAGTGGAAGTAAGAAATAGATTTAAAGGACTAGATCTGATAGATAGAGTGCCTGATGAACTATGGATGGAGGTTCGTGACATTGTACAGGAGACAGGGAGCAAGACCATCCCCATATGAAAGAAATGCAAAAACGCAAAATGGCTGTCTGGGGAGGCCTTACAAACAGCTGTGAAAAGAAGAGAAGTGAAAAGCAAAGGAGAAAAGGAAAAATATAAGCATCTGAATGTAGAGTTCCAAAGAATAGCAAGGAGAGATAAGAAAGCCTTCCTCAGTGATCAAAGCAAAGAAATAGAGGAAAACAACAGAATGGGAAAGACAAGATCTCTTCAAGAAAATTAGAGAAAACAAGGGAACATTTCATGCAAAGATGGGCTCGATAAAGGACAGAAATGGTATGGACCTAACAGAAGCAGAAGATATTAAGAAGAGGTGGCAAGAATACACAGAAGAACTGTGCAAAAAAGATCTTCATGACCAACATAATCATGATGGTGTGATCACTCACCTAGAGCCAGACATCCTGGAATGTGAAGTCAAGTGGGCCTTAGAAGCATCACTACAAACAAAGCTAGTGGAGGTGATGGAATTCCAGTTGAGCTATTTCAAATCCTGAAAGATGATGCTGTGAAAGTGCTGCACTCAATATGCCAGCAAATTTGGAAAACTCAGCAGTGGCCACAGGACTGGAAAAGGTCAGTCTTCATTGCAATCCCAAAGAAAGGCAATGCCAAAGAATGCTCAAACTACCGCACAATTGCACTCATCTCACACACTAGTAAAGTAATGCTCAAGATTCTCCAAGCCAGGCTTCAGCAATATGTGAAATGTGAACTTCCAGATGTTCAAGCTGGTTTTAGAAAAGGCAGAGGAACCAGAGATCAAATTGCCAACATCCGCTGGATCATCGAAAAAGCAAGAGAGTTCCAGAAAAACATCTATTTCTGCTTTATTGACTATGCCAAAGCCTTTGACTGTGTGGATCACAATAAACTGTGGAAAATTCTGAGAGATGGGAATACCAGACCACCTGACCTGCCTCTTGAGAAACCTGTATGCAGGTCAGGAAGCAACAGTTAGAACTGGACATGGAACAACAGATGGGTGCCAAATAGGAAAAGGAGTACATCAAGGCTGTATATTGTCACCCTGCTTATTTAACTTCTATGCAGAGGACATCATGAGAAACGCTGGGCTGGAAGAAGCACAAGCTAGAATCAAGATTGCCAGGACCTCAGATATGCAGATGACACCACCCTTATGGCAGAAAGTGAAGAGGAACTAAAAAACCTCTTGATGAAAGTGAAAGTGGAGAGTGAAAAAGTAGGCTTAAAGCTCAACATTCAGAAAACGAAGATCATGGCATCTGGTCCCATCACTTCTTGGGAAATAGATGGGGAAACAGTGTCAGACTTTATTTTGGGGGCTCCAAAATCATTGCAGATGGTGATTGCAGCCATGAAAGTAAAAGACGCTTACTCCTTGGAAGGAAAGTTATGACCAACCTAGATAGCATATTGAAAAGCAGAGACAGTACTTTGCCAACAAAGGTCCGTCTAGCCAAGGCTATGGTTTTTCCAGTAGTCATGTATGGATGTGAGAGTTGGACTGTGAATACGGCTGAGCGCTAAAGAATTGCTGCTTTTGAACTGTGGTGTTGGAGAAGACTCTTGAGGGTCCCTTGGACTGCAAGGAGATCCAACTAATCCATTCTAAAGGAGATCAACCCTGGGTGTTCATTGGAAGGACTGATGCTAAAGCTGAAACTCCAGCATTTTGGACACCTCATGCAAAGAATTGACTCATTGGAAAAGACTCTGATGCTGGGAGGGATTGGGGGCAGGAGGAGAAGGGGACGACCGAGGATGAGATGGCTGGATGGCATCACCGACTCGATGGACATGAGTTTGAGTGAACTCCGGGAGCTGGTGATGGACAGGGAGGCCTGGCGTGTTGCGATTCATGGGGTCGCAAAGAGTCAGACACGACTGAGCGACTGAACTGAACTGAACTGAACGCCCCCAGCCCCCGCCGTCACCGCCCAGGTGCCTTCCTGTAGGATTTGATGCCTCTGGTGTTTTCCCACGACACAGGGCGACGCCATGTTTCGCGCACAACTTTGCCTCCTGCTCCGCCGTTCCCTGACTTCAGCCAGCGCTGGCGTGAAGAGCCCGTACCTTCAGTCCGCCAGCCAGGGGCGCGGAGGCCGGGCGACAGGTGCCTGGTGCCCAGCGGAGGAGCCAGGGACGACGAGGGCGAGCTGCTGACGGACAGCTGAACCCCTCTCTTCCCACAAACACCAGAGGAAGAGGATTCTGGCAAGAGTGACAGCTGGAGGTACTCTGAAGCCACCTCGGAGCCCGCGACGTGCAGGACTCAGGCCACATCCAGACACCGGCCGCAGGGAGCGGTCTCGCGCGCCGCGGGGTTTGGACGCGCTCCTCTTCCGCCACCTAGCGGTGACTGCGGCTCATTGCAGTTTCCAAAGCTAACCTCGACTCCCCTGTGAAGAGGACCAATGCAGGACGAGGACCAAGCCAGGAAAACTGGAACCATTCAAGGCACATTTTTCTGCCTTCTGATTAATATAGATTTATTGCGTCCTCGGGGGAAAATACATCTTCTTAAAATCTCTATGGTCTATAGTGAAGTCGGTCAGTCGTGTCCGACTCTTTGTGACCCCGTGGACTGTAGCCCACCAGGCTCCTCCGTCCGTGGGATTCTCCAGGCAAGAATACTGGAGTGGGTTGCCAGTTCCTTCTCCAGGGGATCTTCCCAACCCAGGAATCGAACCCAGGTTTCCCGCAATGCAGGCAGGAATGCTGAGCTTTAACCTCTGAGCCACCAGGAAAGCCCAATATGGTCTATGATACTGGGTAAATTAGCTCTTGAGTTTCAGCTACCAAAATAATCATATATGGCGGTAAGGGATAGGCAGAGTTTTATCTTCTTTCTTACAATTAGGTTAATGCTTTAGAATACATACGTGTATTAAGTGTTCTTTGTTGTTGCTCTTTTTCAGAAAAAATGAAGGGATGTTAAAAAGAGAAATAGTATAATAAGACTTGCAAGCAAGAAAGTGTGTAATGTGTGCAGAATTAACGTTAGAGAGCTCCGTGGGGAACGAACTAGTGCAAGCATAGCATGAGAGATTGTCCATATGTTGTAGGGGTCTGTTCCTTAGGTGGCAGATTGATGAGGTGCTACCAAAAGCCAAACTGTTCATATCCTTCAAGTCAGTAATCCAACTTCAAGAATTCTATCCCAAGAAAAGAATCCAAAAATATGAAAAAAGTAAAATGGATGAGGGTCTTCATAAGATTAGATAATGTTCAGCAAGAGAAGAGTTAGTTCTTGTTCATTCAGAATATGGAATATTGCAGACATTAAAATTATTTTAACACATAGCAAAATAAAAAATGTATACCCAAGAAAATAGAAATATTGAATAAAACCAGAAAAAAATATTTAAAATAGTAGAACTGAGTTAGAGGGTGGATTTAGAGTCTACAATACTATGTATACTAATGTTTGTTTTCTTAATTACATAATAAATACAAGAATGCTTTCTTGTTAATACATTTAAACTACACAAAATTATATTAATCAAGAAATGAAGGATCCTGTTACCTGCCTTCTCCTAGCTTGTCTGCTGCCTGTTAATAGACTGATGTAAAGCTCTCCAAGTCACACACACACACATTCATGTACACATTACTATATGAAGTGGTTTATTTTTAAGAAAATTTTTTTTGGCCATGTGACTTGTGGGATCTTTGATCCCTGACCAGGGATCAAACCCGTACCCTCTACATTGAAGCATGGAGTTCTAACCCCTGGACAACCAGGGAATTCCCTGTAGTGCTATTTTAACATAAAACTCATAATATTGTATTCTTTGCAAGTTGATTCTTTCTAAAATCTGTATCATAAGTCTTTCTGAATCAATAATATATATTTACCTCATTGTTTTTAACCAGTATTAGTATGATTTACTCTGATACATTTAATTATGTCACAATTGATAGATACTTGTTTCTTCTCATTTTTAAAATGTTAAACAATTTTGCAAATGAGTCTTCTTGTAAGCTTATCCTGGTACACCTTATTAATGAATTTAAGCTTCTTCTAGTTCATTCATTGGCCACTTGTATATCCTTAGAAAATTTCCTACTCATATTTCTTGCAAGTTTTTCTATTTCATTGTTTACATTTTAATAATTTATTTGTCAGCGTTCTTTATGAATTTTAGATTTTTATTGGGATTTAACTGAATTTAGAGATTTGTACGGGAGAAGGCAATGGCACCCCACTCCAGTACTCTTGCCTGGGAAATCCCATGGACGGAGGAGCCTGGTGGGCTACAGTCCATGGGGTTGCAAAGAGTCAAAGACAACTGAGCGACTTCACTTTGACTTTTCACTTTCATGCATTGGAGAAGGAAATGGCAACCCACTCCAGTATTCTTGCCTGGAGAATCCCAGGGACAGCAGAGCCTGGTGGGCTGCCATCTATGGGGTCGCACAGAGTCAGACACGACTGAAGCGACTTAGTAGTATTAGTAGTAGAGATTTGTAGAACACGAAATATTTCCACCCAGAGAATAATATACTTTCCCATTTGTTCTAGTTTTCTTTTATATCCCTTGACAAATATTACTGTTTTCTTGAGATCTTATTCACTTCTTGTTGGAATGTATATTACATAAGGAAGACATTTTCAATGGCTATTTATAGAACTGAAATCATTTTTAAATAGTTACCAGTCTAGTTGAAATCACAGCAGTTTCTTAAAGCTATAATGGTCTGTCAAATAACTCAAAGAAGTATAATTATTAGCCTACAATTTACTTATAAACAAGGGACATCAATTAACAGGTTTTTTTCATGTCTTAACACACATCCTTTCTTTGGCAAGTTACTTATTACCTGGCAGTAAACAAGGAGGCCAGGTGGGTATCCGGCCTCGGGCATCAAGGAAAATAATTCTAGTTACTCAATGGTCCTTCAAAATCTTTATGTGTTTAAAAACTGTGACATCTTCAGGACAGGATGTCTCTGCCACTGCCTACATGTATCTTTTCTTCTGCACCTCCACCTGCATCAGGCCAGGTCTCAGCATTCCCTCACTAGAATGTCTCAGATCCTTAACAGATGACGAAATTAAGTTGTCGATAGTAAATTTTTTCAAAAGCAAGTTGGAGAATGATAAACTGATCTTAAAATTCTGAAGAGAAGATGTACAAGAATAGGCTTGAATGTGTTTTTTTGGCTTATCATTTACTTACTGAGAAGGGTGTCTTCAATTATCTTTGAGTTGAATTTATGTATTTCTTCTTTTAGTTATGTCATTCTTTTATACATTTTGAGGCTTTTATTATGTGCATATACACATTTTTATAGCTTCCTGATTCACTAAAACTTGTAACATGATGAAGTATTCATCCTTGTCTGATGTTAAGAAACCTATACCATCTTTTTTATGAGAATTTTCATGGTATGTATTTCCTCTTTTTTTTTTTCTTTCAAGCTTTTAGTATACTTATCTTTTAAGTATAGGTCTTGTTAGCAGTGCTTTTTTGAATCCAGTCTGTCAATCTGTCTTTTAATGACAACATTTATTTCATTTACATTTAATGCAATTATTGATATAATCTACTATCTTGATTTTTGCTTTTGATTGTCCCATTTATGTTATCTTTGCTTTAATTGATTTCTTTCACAGGTAACTTTTTAAATGATTTCATTTTTCCTTTACGACCTTTGTGGTTATGCATTCTAGTTCCTTAAATGATTATCCTAATTACCCCAGAGATTACAAAATGTCTTCTTATGAGGTGCGTGTCAGTTATCAATTTATTGGCTCTCAACTTCAAGTCCATTCTTTATTGCCAGCTATGCAAAAAAGAATTGTTTCTCCTTTGCTAGGCTTCCCTGGTGGCTCAATGGCAAAGAATCCACCTGCCAATGCAGGATATGCAGGTTCTATCCCTGGGTCGGGAAGAAACTCTAAAGAAGGAAATGGCAACCCACTCCAATATTCTTGCCTGGAAATTCCCATGGACAGAGGAACCTGGCAGGCTACAGTCCATTGGGTCACAAAAGTCTGGATGCAACTTAGCAACAAAACGACAGCTAGGATGTGGTATTGAGGTTCTCGGAGCAACTCTTCAGCACAGTGTGGGTGGACTTGAGGTGTTGGTGTGGCAGTTCTGTGCCAGAAACCCTTAAGGCCTCTGCATATGGCTCCCTAGAGTCTAGGAGGAAAAATTCTGGAAAGATGAAACCACATCAGGAAAAGATTTTCAAGAATGAAAATATTTGGAAGGAGAAGATGGTGGAGGAATAGGATGGGGAGACCACTTTCTCCCTCACAAATTCATCAAAAGAACATTTCAACGCTGAGTAAAGTTCACAAAACAACTTCTGAATGCTGGCAGAGGACATCAGGCACCCAGAAAAGCAGATCATTGTCTTCAAAAACAGATTTTTAATCTTTGCTTTTTGCTATTTGTTATCAATTTTGTACCTTTAAAAACCCAATCTTCAGTACCCGTTTTTACTTGAGAGTGAGATTACTGGCTTGACCGCTCTCTCCTCCTTTGAACTCTCCTTTTTCTCCACCAGGTTGCCTCTGTCTCCTCCTTCCCCCTTCTCTTTTTTACCCAACTTCATGAATCTCTGTGTGTTCCAGACAGTGGAGAACACTTAGGAAACTGTTTAATGGCTGGATCTGTCTCTCCTTTTCATTTCCCTCTTTTACCCTCCTGGCCACCTCTGTCTCCTTCCTCCCTCTCCTCTTTGTATAACTCCGTGAACATCTCTGAGCGGTCCAGACAGTGGAGCGCACATAAGGAAGTGATTACTGCCTAGCTTGCTCTCTCCTCTTCTGATCCCACCTCATCTCATTCCAGTCACCTCTAACTACCCCCTCCCTCTTCTCTTCTCCATGTAACTCAGTGAGCCTCTCTGGGTATCCCTTAATGTGGAGAAACTTTTCATTTTTAACCTAGATGTTTTATCATCGGTGGTGTATAGATGGAGAAGTCTTGAAGCAACTGTAAAAATAAAACTGAAAACCAGAAGCAGGAAACTTAAGTCCAAATCCTGAGAACATCAGAGAACTCCTGACTCCAGGGAACATTAATAGATAGGAGCTCATCAAACGCCTCCATACCTACACTGAAACCAAGCACCACCCAAGGGCCAACAAGTTCCAGAGCAAGACATACCACGCAAATTCTCCAGCAACACAGGAACACACCCCTGAGCTTCAAAATACAGGCAGCTCAAGTTACTCCAAAACCATTGATATCTCATAACTCATTACTGGACACTTCACTGCACTCCAAAGAAAAGAAATCCAGCTCCAGCCACCAGAACTCTGACACAAGCTTCCCTAACCAAGAAACCTTGACAAGCCACAGATACAACCCCACCCACAGCAAGGAAACTCCATAATAAAGAGAACTCCACAAATTGCCAGAATACAGAAAGGCCACCCCAAACACAGCAATATAACCAAGATGAAGAGACAGAGGAATACCCAGCAGGTAAAGGAACAGGATAAATGCCCACCAAACCAAACAAAAGAGGAAGAGATAGGGAATCTACCTGATAAAGAATTCCAAATGATAGTGAAAATGATCCAAAATCTTGAAATCAAAATGGAATCACAGATAAATAGTCTGGAGACAAGGATTGAGAAGATGCAAGAAAGGTATAACAGGGACCTAGAAGAAATAAAAAAGAGTCAGTATATAATGAATAATGCAATAAATGAGATCAGAAACACTCTGGAGGCAACAAATAGTAGAATAACGGAGGCAGAAGATAGGATTAGTGAAATAGAAGATAGAATGGTAGAAATAAATGAATCAGAGAGGAAAAAAGAAAAACAAATTAAAAGAAAGGAGGACAATCTCAGAGACCTCCAGGACAATATGAAACACTCCAACATTCGAATTATAGGAGTCCCAGAAGAAGAAGACAAAAAGAAAGACCATGAGAAAATCCTTGAGGAGATAATAGTTGAAAACTTCCATAAAATGGGGAAGGAAATAATCACCCAAGTCCAAGAAACCCAGAGTCCCAAACAGGATAAACCCAAGGCGGAACACCCCAAGACATATATTAATCAAATTAACAAAGATCAAACATGAAGAACAAATATTAAAAGCAGCAAGGGAAAAACAACAAATAACACACAAGGGGATTCCCATAAGGATAATGGCTGATCTTTCAATAGAAACTCTTCAGGCCAGGAGGGAATGGCAAGACATACTTAAAGTGATGAAGGAAAATAACCTACAGGCCAGATTACTGTACCCAGCAAGGATCTCATTCAAATATGAAGGAGAAATCAAAAGCTTTACAGACAAGCAAAAGCTGACAGAATTCAGCACCACCAAACCAGCTCTCCAACAATTGCTAAAGGATATTCTCTAGACAGGAAACACAAAAAGGGTGTATAAACCCGAACCCAAATCAATAAAGTAAATGGCAACAGGATCATACTTATCAATAATTACCTTAAACGTAAATGGGTTGAATGCCCCAACTAAAAGACAAAGGCTGGCTGAATGGATAAAAAAACAAGACCCCTATATATGTTGTCTACAAGAGACCCACCTCAAAACAAGGGACACATATAGACTGAAAGTGAAGGGCTGGAAAAAGATATTCCATGCAAATAGAGACCAAAAGAAAGCAGGAGTAGCTATACTCATATCAGATAAAATAGAGTTTAAAACAAAGGCTGTGAAAAGAGACAAAGAAGGCCACTACATAATGATCAAAGGATCAATCCAAGAAGAAGATATAACAATTATAAATATATATGCACCCAACATAGGAGCACTGCAATATGTAAGACAAATGCTAACAAGTATGAAAGGGGAAATTAACAATAACACAATAATAGTGGGAGACTTTAATACCCCACTCACATCTATGGACAGATCAACTAAACAGAAAATTAACAAAGAAACACAAACTTTAAATGATACAATAGACCAGTTGGACCTAATTGATATCTATAGGATATTTCACCCTAAAACAATGAATTTCACCTTTTTCTCAAGTAATCACAGAACCTTTTCCAGGATAGATCACATCATGGGCCATAAATCTAGCCCTGATAAATTCAAAAAAATTGAAATCATTCCAAGCATCTTTTCTGACCATAATGCATTAAGATTAGATCTCAATTACAGGAGAAAAACTATTAAAAATTCCCACATATGGAGGCTGAAAAACACGCTGCTGAATAACCAACAAATCACAGAAGAAATCAAAAAAGAAATCAAAATATGTATAGAAATGAATGAAAATGAAAACACAACAACCCAAAACCTGTGGGACACTATAAAACTAGTGTTAAGGGGAAAGTTCATAGCAATACAGGCATACCTCAAGAAACAAGAAAAAAGTCAAATAAATAACCTAACTCTACACCTAAAGCAACTAGAAAAGGAAGAAATGGAGAACCCCAGTGTTAGTAGAAGGAAAGAAATCTTAAAAATTAGGGCAGAAATCAATGCAAAAGAAACAAAAGAGACCATAGCAAAAATCAACAAAGCCAAAAGCTGGTTCTTTGAAAGGATAAATAAAATTGACAAACCATTAGCCAGACTCATCAAGAAACAAAGAGAGAAAAATCAAATCAATAAAGTTAGAAATGAAAATGGAGAGATCACAACAGACAACACAGAAATACAAAGGATCATAAGAGTCTACTATCAGCAATTATATGCCAATAAAATGGACAACGTGGAAGAAATGGACAAATTCTTAGAAAAGTACAACTTTCCAAAATTGAACCAGGAAGAAATAGAAAATCTTAGCAGACCCATCACAAGCATGGAAATTGAAACTGTAATCAGAAATCTTCCAGCAAACAAAAACCCAGGTCCAGACGGCTTCACAGCTGAATTCTACCAAAAATTTCGAGAAGAGCTAACACCTATCCTACTCAAACTCTTCCAGAAAATTGCAGAGGAAGGTAAACTTCCAAACTCACTCTATGAGGCCACCATCACCCTAATACCAAAACCTGACAAAGATGCCACAAGGAAAGAAAACTACAGGCCGATATCACTGATGAACATAGATGCAAAAATCCTTAACAAAATTCTAGCCAGCAGAATCCAGCAACACATTAAAAAGATCATACACCATGACCAAGTGGGCTTTATCCCAGGGCTGCAAGGATTCTTCAATATCCGCAAATCGATCAATGTAATTCACCACATTAACAAACTGAAAAATAAAAGCCATATGATTATCTCAATAGATGTGGAGAAAGCCTTTGACAAAATTCAACATCCATTTATGATAAAAACTCTCCAGAAAGCAGGAATAGAAGGAACATACCTCAACATAATCAAAGCTATATATGACAAACCCACAGCAAACATTGTCCTCAATGGTGAAAAATTGAAAGCATTTCCCCTAAAGTCAGGAACAAGACAAGGGTGCCCACTTTCACCGCTACTATTCAACATAGTTTTGGAAGTTTTGGCCACAGCAATAAGAGCAGAAAAAGAAATAAAAGGAATCCAAATTGGAAAAGAAGAAGTAAAACTCTCACTGTTTGCAGATGACATGATCCTCTACATAGAAAACCCTAAAGACTCCACTAGAAAATTACTAGAGCTAATCAATGAATATAGTAAAGTTGCAGGATATAAAATCAACACACAGAAATCCCTTGCATTCCTATACACTAATAATGAGAAAGCAGAAAAAGAAATTAAGGAAAAAATTCCATTCACCATTGCAATGAAAAGAATAAAATACTTGAGAATATATCTACCTAAAGAAACTAAAGAACTATATATAGAAAACTATAAAACACTGATGAAAGAAATCAAAGAGGACACTAATAGATGGAGAAATATACTATGTTCATGGATTGGAAGAGTCAATATAGTGAAAATGAGTATAATACCCAAAGCAATCTACAGATTCAATGCAATCCTTATCAAGCTACCAGCGGTATTTTTCACAGAGCTAGAACAAATAATTTCACAATTTTTATGGAAATACAAAAAAACCTCGAATAGCCAAAGCAATCTTGAGAAAGAAGAGTGGAACTGGAGGAATCAACCTGCCTGACTTCAGGCTCTACTACAAAGGCACAGTGATCAAGACAGTGTGGTACTGCCGCAAAGACAGAAATATAGATCAATGGAACAAAATAGAAAGCCCAGAGATAAATCCACAAACCTATGGACAACTTATCTTCAACAAAGGAGGAAAGAATATACAATGGAGTAAAGACAATCTCTTTAACAAGTGGTGCTGGGAAAACTGGTCAACCACTTGTAAAAGAATGAAACTAGATCACTTTCTAACACCATTCACAAAAATAAACTCAAAATGGATTAAAGATCTAAATGTAAGACCAGAAACTATAAAACTCCTAGAGGAGAACATAGGCAAAACACTCTCCGACATAAATCACAGCAGGATCCTCTATGATCCACCTCCCAGAATACTGGAAATAAAAGCAAAAATAAACAAATGGGATCTAATTAAAATTAAAAGCTTCTGCACAACAAAGGAAATTATAAGCAAGGTGAAAAGACAGCCTTCGGAATGGGAGAAAATAATAACAAATGAAGCAACTGACAAACTGATAATCTCAAAAATATACAAGCAACTCCTGCAGCTCAATTCCAGAAAAATAAACGACTCAATCAAAAAATGGGCCAAAGAACTAAATAGACATTTCTCCAAAGAAGACATACAGATGGCTAACAAACACATGAAAAGATGCTCAACATCACTCATTATCAGAGAAATGCAAATCAAGACTACAATGAGGTACCATTTCACACCAGTCAGAATGGCTGCGATGCAAAAGTCTGCAAGCAATAAATGCTGGAGAGGGTGTGGAGAAAAGGGAACCTTCTAACACTGTTGGTGGGAATGCAAACTAGTACAGCCACTATGGAGAACAGTGTGGAGATTCCTTTAAAAACTGGAAATAGAACTGCCTTATGACCCAGCAATCCCACTGCTGGGCATACACACCGAGGAAACCAGAATTGAAAGAGACATGTGTACCCCAATGTTCATCGCAGCACTGTTTATAATAGCCAGGACATGGAAGCAACCTAGATGTCCATCAGCAGACGAATGGATAAGAAAGCCGTGGTACACATACACTATGGAGTATTACTCAGCCATTAAAAGAATACAGTTGAATCAGTTCTAATGAGGTGGATGAAACTGGAGCCGATTATACAGAGTGAAGTAAGCCAGAAAGAAAAACACCAATACAGTATACTAACACATATATATGAAATTTAAAAAGATGGTAATGATAACCCTATATGCGAGACAGCAAAAGAGACACAAATGTATAGAACAGCCTTTTGGACTCTGTGGGAGAGGGAGAGGGTGGGATGATTTGGGAGAAGGGCATTGAAACATGTATACTATCATGTAAGAAGCAAATCGCTAGTCTATGTTCGATACAGGATACAGGATGCTTGGGGCTGGTGCACTGGGATGACCCAGAGAGATGATAAGGGGAGGGTGGTGGGAGGGGGGTTCAGGGTTGGGAACTCATGTACACCTGTGGTAGATTCATGTCAATGTATGGCAAAACCAATACAGTATTGTAAAGTAAAAAAATAAAATTAAAAAAAATAAAAAACAAGAACAAAAAACGACAGCTAGTATGAAGTTAAGCTTTGTCTGTAGAGGGCACTAGAGGAGCACTAGAGAAGGAAGTGGTTTCTGTTCTTTTGTTTCTTCAGACTTGGGCTCCTGAAATATGAGATGAGCATCAGTTCCCAGCTGCTAGCTGTTACCCTGGTACCCTCTAAAGTAGCTTTAGGATTGTGCAGTCTGCAAGTCACCTCCTGAAAGATGGCTTTCCCAGCATCGCCTTGAATGGCTCTGAGCTTGTTTCAAGGCATTCGGCTTGTTCGCCTTTCTTGGCAGGAACAGATGCCTATCCAGTCAGTTCAGTTCAGTTCAGTTCAGTCACTCAGTCGTGTCCGACTCTTTGCGACCCCATGAACCACAGCACGCCAGGCCTCCCTGTCCATCACCAACTCCCAGAGTCCACCCAAACCCATGTCCATTGAGTTGGTGATGCCATCCAACCATCTCATCCTCTGTCGTCCCCTTCTCCTCCTGCCCTCTCCATGGCATAAAGAAAACCAGCCCCTAATGCCAAGATTACCTCTGTGGGTTTCTGTTTTCTCCTGATGTTGATAGCAGTGGAGATAGTGGAAAGTGGTTATACTCTGGGTATATTTTGAAAGTAAAGGTGATGGGATCTGTTGATACAGTGGATGTTAGCGCAAAGTATAAAGAATGATCTCATAGTTTGGAAGTCATGGAAATGAGATCTGAGATATGAGAAAGGGAAAGAGGGCAGGTAAGGTAGAAAAATGACAAAAGAGGGTGATGTGGACACAAGTGGAAAAGAATCGAAGGTGACTAAGAAGAAAAGTGAGGACATGCAGGGTCAATGGACTAAAGGTCTTGTAATATCAAAGAACTGCTGGAGTCAGGGTATCAGAAGATGATAGCTAGGAAGACAGCATGAAAATAAAGATAGGCTTGGTGGTAAGAAAACATCCATATTTTAAAATAATCTTTTATTTGCTCCTCATACACATTTTATCATATATTCATATACTGACATACATTACATTTATTTTTCAGTAATAATTGAATAATTTACTATAGAGCATAAACCACGAAACATAGGTAGAATGTATGAAGTGAATCAGAGACATCAAATATCATATTATTATCTTTGTAAGAAGTAGATAATTATGAGATTTAAGGAGAATCTTAAATCTTAATCTTCAGAGTTAAAGAGGTAGTATACATAATTAGGAAATCAGTTCTGATGTTCAGATCAATGAGAGGTTTGTGCGTACTGGAAACATCAATATTAAAATAGAAACATAGTCAACAGTCATATTCCTAGAGATAGTGTGCTAATCACAGGAAAATCATCAAAAACTACAGACATTAACAGAAACAGATACATTAGTTGTGGGTTTTAACCACTGCAACAGTGTTTTCAAGTATTCAGAAGAGGACTTCTTAATTTCTTCAAGATATAGGTCTCGACTGTTGATTATTCTATTGAGATTGAAAGATTTTTGTCTATAGGACTCACTTGATCATTAGCTAGTGTTCATATATTTTATTCAAAGATACCATTATTTGTTAGAATTTATAATATACATTAAATAATAAATTTTTATCACTGAACCAAAATTATTTCAGTCCCAATGAAATTTTACATCTTGGGTAGCCTCTGCAGCCTTGTTTTGGTCAATATATGACTTCAACGAAACTTTTTCAGAAACTGCAAACAGCTCATGAACGCTTCTTACTCAGTTACATTCATGGACTCTATCTGGGGAATCAATCTATTAAGGAACAAAGTGTCTATGTTTACATTCTTTTTAAGTTCCATTTTAACTTTTTCTCTTCCTTATTTTCTTCTTACAGCCCCTCATTTATCTGTTTCTCTCCTTTCTTCTCTTCTTCTAACCCAGCATCTGCTCCCCCACCCTTTTCTTTTCCTTGTCTTCTAGGAAACCTTTTCTCCTCCTGTTCTACTTCTTCTGTACTTGGATTCACATTTCCTGTTGTCTTTGTTTTCCATAGAGAATTTGTTCCTAAGGCATTCATGGGTTCTTTTACAGAAAATTATGGACAGAATAATTAAAATATCAATACTCTGGCTATGTAGTGATCCACAAACATAAGATATGTGAACATTTCACAAACACAACATTTGATTATCCATTGCTGATGTCAGTAAGGCATACATAGTCTCTTTGGTATAAGCTTCATGTTCAAGATACAGCATCAGTGAATACTTGAATTTTTCATGCAGCTTAGTATCCCTGTGAATTTAAGATATTACTAATGAACAGCAGTATGAAACTCTTTTCAATATTTATTCAGTTTTTATTGCCCTGGGGTGACTTTTCATTTTTAGTCTTTTGTTCAGGTTATATACTCTATGATGCTTCAAGGTAAGTGAGACTCTAAAGCTGGGCTGTAAACTGAAATGACTCTCCTCCCAACTTTTCATAGATTCGCCCTATGAGTGGTTATAGGTCCCATGATTCTCCTGTTTCTTTCATAAGGCTGTTATGGTCAACGTTTATTGTACACTTACCATGTGTCACTCACTCTTCTAGAAAGGCCTGAAGAATACGACATAACCCCATGAGGTAGGTGCTATTATTATGTTCACTTCATAGATGAAAATCGGAGACAGATTCCCCAAAGGTCACAAAGGAGGTGACAGAACCAAGATTTTAATTCAAGTGGTCAGTTTCCAAGTCTCAAGTGTTGACCACCATACACCTGCTTCCTTGCTAAGGCAACTTGGAAATGCATGCATCGACCTCCCGACAGCTGAGATCTTCATCTCTGCTCCCTTTCATTATACAGCTGTCCTTTCACCTATCTTTATTCAGATCTGCTCCATCAGCAAGACCTTGGACTTGGCAATCCCTCATTCAGCTGCCTCCTTACCTTTAACGCCTCCCACTTTTTCACAACTACAGAACCTCCTCAGCATCTCCATTGAACCTCCTGACTCTTTGTTCTCCCAAGGCCATTCATGCCTCATTCCTGCTTTCTCTTCCTTCTCTGCCACACCAGGAGGACCTGCCATCGCTCTAATTCATCTTATATTTTCCGACCTTTTAACTTCACTCACTCATTCTGTCTGGATTATTCTATCATCTCTCCCTCCATTTCAGCTTATTAAAAATATCCCCCAACCTTCAAATGCCAAAAACAAATGTGATGGGATGGATATAAATGTGTCTCCCAGATCCACAAGCTGCTTTACCTGAGAGATCTCAGGTCCTCTCTCTCCACAGTACATCAGGAAGGACTTCCAGTTGGGCGGTGTTAGGGGGAGTTTTATTTGAAAATGGTTCCAAAACCTGTAAAAGGGATAAAGCAGAAAAATATGTTTGGGAAACGTCCATGCCCGTTGTTTTGCCAAGATCTGTCTGGTACCTGGTACTCTGCTCTCCCTGAGATAGCATTTCTTGTGCCGTTTTAGATATTTGTGTAGTTTCACATTTCCAGTACGTTGAATGCAGTCCCTTAAAACGTGACAACTGTGTCTTATTTTTATTTGTCTGTGATAGGCCTTGCTTTAAGGAATTAGCATATGTAAAAGATAGATTTGTATTCTATATACAAAAGCATTAGGACCTAGTATTGGAGAGGGTGCAGGTAAGCAGGCTGGTACAATATTTCTGAGAAGGTGAGCTGCCTTCCTCAGAACAATCTGGCAGATGCATCAGAAGTCTACACGCTGCACGTGTGTTGGATACTAGCAGCTCCACTCCTAGGAATTTATTCTAAGAAACTGCTATGAACGTACGCACGACACATCAACAAGTTTATTTGCCAAAACGTCATTTCAAATAATGAAAAGTTAGAAACTTACAGGCTGCATCAGAGACTGCTCAGTAAACACGTAGATACAAAAGTATATATAGTACTGTCCCATTTTTAATTAAAAAAAAAAGTGCCTGTGATGAAAGATTAACTAGATGTGTGTGTGTTAGTCGTTCAGTCGTGTCTGACTGTTTGTGACCCCATGGACCATAGCCCGCCAGGCTCCTCTGTCCATGGAATTTTCCAGGCAAGAATACTGGAGTGGTTTGCCATTTCCTTTTCCAAAAGGAACTAGATACCAAAATACAAATTGCCTCTTTGGATGGTGAGGTCATTTGTTGTTTAAATGGTATTTTATTTTGGAAGGTTTTTTTTTTTTATTAAACATGAAAAAAAAATTTCCTGCAGTAGATATGTATTGGTTTTATGACCAGAAAAAAAATATTTAATAAACTCATAAATGCCATTTTGAGAACAACAAAGATAAATTGGGCTGTGACTGCTTTCTAAGATGTATTATGGAATTCTCTTACACTTACACTTCTCTTACATTTATGACCTGTGTTATCAAAACAATACACCAAAATAGTCTTCAGCATCAGTATCCCAGAAACTTCCAAGTGAAAGTGAAAGACTCTCAGTCGTGTCCGACTCTTTGCGACCCCATGGACTGTATAGTCCATGGAGTTCTCCAGGCCAGAATACTGGAGTGGGTAGCCCTTCCCTTCTCTAGGGCATCTTCCCAACTCAAGATGGCATTATTTTTTTTAAAGAAAAGTAACCTTCAAATCTCCCCCAAAGTTGCTACATTTCCTTTTTTTTTCCAGAACAAGAAGTATAAGTGCTGCTGAATATGAGCAAAACTTGGAATGTTTTTTAGCAGGTAATATATTTGAGGTTGATCTATGCGTCCCAACACTAGGGACCCCAAAGATAAATTAATGAGTAACAATGCAAATTACATATGTACTAGGATGACACTGAAGAACAACAGCAACAATAACCTCCCGTCCCCAACTATGTGGGACGTTTTATTGAGAACAAATGAAGTTACTGAAGTGCTGATGCACTCAGAAATAGGCCTGGGATGATACACAAAGTGTTACCTGGGAGAGTGGGTGGAGGGAACAGCAGAAAACAGATACAGTTTTCAGGGAGGTGTGGGTGGGGTAGGTTTATTTCTTTTTATTTTATATACTTCTACATTCTTTAAATGTTTTAAAAATCATTTCAAAGCATTCAAAAAGAAATAAAAAAGAAAATTCAAGACATGCCTGTGCTTTTGAGCTCAAGGCAGAAACGAGATAGTAGGCTTTGCTTGTTTAAAATTAAATTCCTGAACTTTTCAGAAGGTCAGTGGTAATGATAAGAAAGTATTCTCCCTCTTGCTGTTTATGTTGTAAATATGAAGACAGCAAGTGGGCCTTCCTGACCCTTAACTCAGCTAGTCCAATGATAGTGTCAAAGGCATATACAGTTTTGCAATGAGAAACTTGCACGGTTTTAAAGTGTAAGCAGGTAGAGATTCAGAGGGCCATTCTCCTTAACTAACTAGCTCACCAAAGTCATGCTCAGAGCTGGGCACTGACAAACATGTGAGATGGGAAATGATTGTCTTCAAGTCGTTGCACATAAACAACCCCTCCTTGTTCCTGTCTCGGCCAGGCACGTTCTTTCTCTCTTAAAACGCCCTTCCCTTTCCTGTACCAAGAAAGAGACTTTCAAAAGAGACTGAAACATATTAGCATGAATGTAGAAACAACTCTTTAAAATGTTATTTTTCTAACCAGATTCGCTTTTCAACAGATTAACAAAGAAAGCGCTGATGGTGGAATCGCACACACCCATCAAAATTTGGGGGCAGAGTCAGCCACTGACTGCTTATACACCCACAGCATCCTCTGCCGTGGCCTAGGGCATGGCAGGCATTTTCAGACTTACAGATGATGGTATATGTCAGGATCCCGCTGGAGCCGGGTTTGGAATCCTATATACAGGTCGTCCCAGAGCAGGCCATTCTTCACCACGTGTCTGATGACGTCAACCCGGCTCCGAATCTGAAACAGATACGGAACAACTAGCAGGGATGCCCCAACCAGCACAGAGCATCGGTATCAACCCCTTGTGTCCCTGAAAGAGGCAGCTGTCTATAAGGCAGGGGTCTGAGAAGTCAAGGAGAAAAGCCTACTGAAGTTGACATCACAGGCTGAGGTGGGGAGAGGACATCTGAGTGCCACAGAAATTGAAGGAAGGAAAACAGGAAGTGTATCCGGAGCTGGGGGAGCAGAGTGGGGAGGTGGGGGCAGAGTGACAGAGAGCACAGACAGAATCAGATTGCTGGGCTCAAATCCATGGTCTAGCTGTGTGATCCTGGCTACCATCCGTGCCTCAGTTTCCTCATCTATAAAATGGAGATAATAGACCGTCTCTCAAGGGACTGTGGTGAAGATTCACTGAGTCAATGTACATAAAATGTGTAAAACAAGGCTTGCCACTGAGCAAGAGTACCTTAATTCAGTGGCCAAGGCCCTTACCTTTCAAGAATCCCAACTCCTGACACAGGATCTGTTGACTAGTCAAAGGTGCCCAGGGTTAGGAGACAAGCAGAGATGGTTTTGAGTCTCAGCTCAGCACTTACTAATCATGTGACCTTAACCTTGCTAAGCCTCGGTCTCCTGTGTTACTGTTGTGAGAAAAAAAGACATATTTATGAAATAAAAAAAAAAAAAGCACGAAGTAGTGTGACGGGAAATTACTAAGGTTGGACATGGTTTTAACACTTCATTGGCATCCTTTTTCAGTATCCGGCATTACATTTTTTCTCCTGA
This sequence comes from Budorcas taxicolor, assembly GCF_023091745.1. Classification (NCBI taxonomy): domain Eukaryota; kingdom Metazoa; phylum Chordata; class Mammalia; order Artiodactyla; family Bovidae; genus Budorcas; species Budorcas taxicolor. The sequence goes on from NC_068920.1 coordinate 28,042,458, forward strand.
TAAATATGCTAATGCCAGTAGAGGCAACTTTATCACAAATGACAGAATGATCAGAAGACTGGTGTTTGGATTTATTTCTCTTTCCCACACCATTGTGACAAAACAATGACATCCACTGTGAACTGAGAAGGCAAACACAGGTCAAAGGATCTCTTATTTTGCCAACAGAGACTCAGAAACATGACTGTACAGCTTGTCAAGTTGAGGACTGCCCAGCTAAGGTGCAGTATCAAGATCGAACTCCTCACAGTGGAGGAGAAAAGGTCTTTCATGATCTTTCAAACTAGAGTCAAGCACGTGGAAGAATCAGGCAGGCTTTGAGAAATGTTTGGACTATAAAATGGAAAGGTCTTGGTGGTTTGATTAGATCTGGGGATGAGGGAAAAGGTGAAAGGTGAAAAGCTCTGCTTCTAGCTGGAGTCACTGGTGGGTTGGGGAGAGGGGGCGGAGGCACTAACATTGCCAATGATCAGACAGAAAACAAGAAAGTGCAGTTTTAAGAGAATAACATGTTGAATTTTGAACAATGAGGTACAAGGATTTGAAATCCAGGTGATATTATCCAGTAGGCAATTGACTCTAATGAATCCAAAGCTGGACAGTGTTGGTGGGAGCTGGGCAAAGTCTGGGCAGGACGTACGGATTTTTGGAGCCATTAGCAGGGAAGTGGTGCTAGCAAATGTGTTCACCCAGATACAGGCTTGAGAAGATGAGTGGGTTGAGCACAGAATCCTGATGGAAAACAGGAGATGTAAGTGGTGGCTGGAGAACGAGACCCCCAAAGAATAAAGAAGAAGAGACGTTAGGAGGCCTAGTGTCACTGGAGCTGAGAAAGGACTTCTAGTTCAAAATGATGGACAGATCCCATGCATAACCTGCCTTTCACTCACTTCTGGATGCAACTGAAGCTGCTGACAAAGCAACTGCACAGGTATGAGCCGCCACAATGAAGAAGCGAAGTGAGTCGTTGGCGGGAGATTTCAACTAATGAATGTGAATGTGGACAGCAGGTAGGTGAGTGGCATTAAAGAACAGGGCAGAGGCTGCAGAATCCAGGACAGTATGAGAAAGGACATTCAGATTTGGAATGAGAAGAGGTAGGTCTGTGGATAACAGCAGGAGCACAGAGCACAAAATTAGGTACATGAAATAGCGAATACCCACTTCCCTATGCTTACACATGGTTCCAGAGCCAAATACCTTCAGACAGTTCTCTGACTAAACGGAATCAATTTCACAGGAAGAATGAAGGCAGGGAGTGTATTTGTGATGCCTTTTCACAAATACAAGGACCTCCACATTTTGATATTTTGGAGCCCCTCAGCCTAATAGCTGGCTCCTCACCTTCATAAACTTAAATGAGTGCTCCCTTGTCCACATACAATCTAGGTTATAGTTCATAGCCTACTCCCTTTAAAAAAACTGAATTGACCTTCCGCATTTATAAATCTAGATGTTTCACATGAAAATCCAGATATCCAAGTTTTCTGGAAAATTCAGTGGATCAGCTGGCACTCAGTAGGGGCTCCTCCCTTCTCATGCTTTCCACTTGACCCAGTCCCCACTCAGCTCCACCTAGTTAAAGATCTGCCTGGGGTCCATCTGTGAGCATTTAAGCACCTTCAAGTAAAGCCTGCTGGACAATAAGTCTTACCCATATACAGAGAGCCCTGAGTCAGCTTGAAAAGGTCTTTTTTTTTTTTTTTGGTAAATATAGATTAATCCCTTAATTCTTAAAAGTCACCACAGTGGAATAAGCAACACTGCATGCAACTAGAAGCCAAAGGAGCAATGCCTTCAGGCGTCCGTGGAAAGTGACTGCCACCCAGCATTATGTGTTCAGCAAGCTGCTGTGCAAGAACAGGCAGAAAGTACTTAAACCGTAGCTTCTGTGCAAACTTTCTTCAGCAGATACCTAAGCAGAAAATACCACAAAGAAGGAAAGCAAAGAAGTGAAGACATGGGTGGGGTCTAGAAGAGGCTGAGGGAGGTCACAGGGTGACAGATTGGCAGCAGACCTAGAGAGGAGCCCATCCAGACCGGAGCAGGAGCTCCTGAGAGCGCTAGGGGCTGGGCATCTAGGAAAGATGGAGAGTTGGTATGATAGAAAATATATTCATGTGTTTGAAAGGCAGTGAATGTCTCCCCTCCAAAAAAGGCAATATGAGAAGGCTCCAAGTGGCAAGAGATGGAGCTCTTCCAAGGATAACCTCTTTAAACAAACCTCAACATACCGAAATATCACTAATATCCTGAGATATAAAAGCATTTGAGTCAAAATAGGGACCACCATGTATGTGGCAGGCATGACGATTTGCCCCATAGTGTGGTAAGTCTGCTCATTTGTATTAAAGAGAGCTGTTGCTAGCTTTATTTAACAGAAGCAATGTGAAAAGCTGTAAAAACACGCCTTTATTTTTCAATGACGTATTTTAAATGAACTTAAGATTTTAAAAATTCCAAGGAAAAATCTCCCGTATGGTTAAGAGATACCTTAATTTACAAGTTTCGTAAATTCAGATTTAAGAAGCAATGCAGTGTCTAAATATACAGACTTTACAGTTAGACCCCTTGCTGCTAAAGCCTTCATCATGATTTACAAGCTGTATGACCTTGGGCAGATTACTGAACCTCTCGGCATGGGATTTTCCTCATCTGTAGGGGAGTATAGTAATATCATATCATGGTTGTTATATCAAATGACTTTATATTTATGAAGCTGTGTTATGTATGTTTGGTAAAAAAAAGCAATAAAATATCAGGTTCATTTTGCTTCAAATGGGTGTTTCATGTAGTGTTTTCCTATGTGTGAAAACTCAGTTTTTTAAAACCCCCAAAGCAGGCAGTAGATTATCGGTTTTACTAAAGTTTCAGCATAGGATTCTCTTCAACAGCAAGTACTAAACATAAAAATACAAATCCAATTATTAAAATGTAGTTTAAGAACAGGCCTATTATATAAAGGTACATTTGCTGCTGCTGCTAAGTCACTTCAGTCATGTCCGACTCTGTGCAACCCCATAGACGTCAGCCCACCAGGCTCCCCCGTCCCTGGGATTCTCCAGGCAAGAACACTGGAGTGGGTTGCCATTTCCTTCTCCAATGCAGGAAAGTGAAAAGTGAAAGTGAAGGTAACTTCTATAATTAAAGCATTACACATTTATATGGCACATGTTTAATATGCTTAAGGGCAGACTATACACCTTCCTAATTTATTTAGTGATTCTTACATGTACATAGAATTTAAAATTACAATCCATGCTCATATATATTATGTCATTTGCCTATCATAAAAAAAAATTATAAAGTACGAAGAAGCCCCATTGAAGGAGGAGGAAAAAAAAAAAAAGACTTGAACAGGGATTCAAAGGCTCATAGTCAGTAATCCTAATCAGCAGGGGTAGGGAACCCATACCAGTCTTGACGTTGTGTCCAGAGCCCCAGCTCTTAACATCATGCCTGACTTGGGATAGGGATCTGCTAAAAGTTGGAACTCGAAATAGGCATTGGTTTATGCTGACAGTTTTTTGTAGAAAGCCACCAATAGGGTTTGTTTGCGGAAGGAGACATTGCTGGAGAAAAGGTAAAGGGGCAGACAAAGATCAATGCTTGCAGGTCTGCTAACAGCACAGGTGGGTCAGCTGTTTGGAAGGAAGCAGGTAGAAAAGCCAGTCTTTGCAAATGACTCAAAAAAGAAGCAAGTATGGAGTTTAGTTAAAAATATTCTTTCAATATCGGCATATTAGTTGTGACAAGTGTAGCATGTTAAAGAAGTATGTTAACATTCTCTGTAGTATCCTTGTGACTTTACTGTAAAGCTAAAGCTACTCCAAATTTTTTTGGAGTAAATTTAAAAATTTATTTATTTAGGAAGGAAGGAAAGAAGGAAGGAAGGAGCGTTTCCACTGGTGTTGCTGCTTACTTCCTCATATGGATGTTCCCGGCTTGGTCTTTCTTTTGGAAAGGATAAATCTAGAAAGTCAACCAAATAGTCATATCCTCCAGGAAAAGGGCTGAAGTCCTCATCTGTCTCAATCATCTGTGCAAATGACAACATGGTAAAGGGAAGAAGCATATCAATCTGGTGGTCAAGATCCTCAAAAAATTCTAGAATGTGCAAGCAAATGATAGCAATGAAGTGGAGTAAATATAAAAAGAGGCTTGTCTCTCTCTTCTCTCCTACTCCCCCATCAGTCTACGTGGCTCTCTAACTCTTCTCTTTCCTGAATTGAATTCTAATCCTATTCTTCTACACTAGCAAAACTGCTTCATATCACTAACTTCATTCAGATTTACAGAGAAGGTTATCATTGTCTTAGATATATGTATAATTAGTATACTTAGTAATTAGTAAGTATAATTAGTAAGGAGCTATCAAATACCACTGTAGTTTGCAGGCTAAAAGATAAATAAAACGTGGAATGTTTCTCATCATCACCTAGCAGCCAAACATAAAGAGTGTCATTGAAAATTCCAAATATTTTCTCTTTTTCACATTAATCACTCAACTGAAAATCTCATTTAGACCAAAGTTCCTCAGGTCTTCGGGTTTCAAAGACAATTTTCTAAAAAATATTTGGGAGCTAATAGAGGCATCAATATTTCATTTTGCTAAGTGAGGACTTAAAAAAAATTCTTACATATACTGTCCTTTTATTCCATTAAAGGAGGAAGGCTTTCATGCCTCAAAAATAGAAAGGACTAATCTTGGAAGCCTGGCATGCTGCAGTCTATGGGGTCACAAAGAGTTGGACACAATTTGGCAACTGAACAACAACAATCTTGGAATAATGACAATTCATCCCAAGAAAAGAGAGTTGACATCTTTGTAACCATACTCACATGCATACTCATACTTGTTTCATTACTGACCAGCAAAACTTTGTCACAGCCTGGCACTGACCCCTGGGTAGGTTTTTAGGACTTACTGATTTTGAGAATGCTAAGTATCGTCTGCTACCAAGTATTAATGTTCAGGGGTTGAAAGGTAAACTTGAAACTAGTCCTCACCCCGAGGGTAACCAATCTTTGTTTCCAAGGGTATAATGTCGTCCATTTCCTGATGCGTTCCCTAAACTTTGCTCCCCGTGCACAAATTCAGGCACTAAATATAATTGGGATAAAATATACAGATAAGTACTGCAGGGATTTCCAGCCCATTTTGGACCTCCTCTTTCTCTTTCACGCTCTGCTTTTCAGTACATATTTTGCTTTTGGATACATCCTCAGTTTTCTGGTGACCAGCTTACAGCATGATCCACTTGAGCCTAGAAGCTCTGTGTGTATGTATCAGGGCTAATTTAAGTTCCAGGCTGACCCTGTGGTTAGTGAACCTCACTCCTTACCATGGGTGCAGATAAGAATTACCCACTTCCTGCTGCTACAGGACACCACCCTCTCTGGTGGGGTCCACCTGCCAGTTTCACAGTTTAAATAGCTTTTTCTGCCATAAACACAACACCGCAAAATATCGACAAAACAAAAGCAACTAACACATGGTGATGGGAAGAAAAAGAATCCTCCCAAAGAGAAACTGAGCTGGACCTCAGAATGCTTCCTATGAACACATTTTCAAAAAGGGATTGTTTAAGCACATTGTCCCATCAATTCTCTGTGAAGCAAACGGTAGGAGTTAAAAAATGCTTATTGAGAAACAAATTGGAATACGAAGGGGTTTTCATATACTTCCATAATACAGGAAAGCAAAGACAAATGGTACTTCATAAGCATACCCTGACCACCAGGTTATAATCCTTAAATCCAGCCCAAGTGAAGTATTCTTTTATCCAGGATGGGTGACGAAATATTTCATCTCCTACAGCAGCATTCAAGATTTTCAAATATGGTCCAAAGTCCCAGGAATCCTTGTAAATTTTAGTCCCCTCCGGAGGGTCAATGATGCCTTTGCTTAAAGACAAAAAGATAAGAGAAGGAAAGAAGACAGCAATAAATAAGGAAGGAAGGCAAAAGTTAGCACTTCAATTTCAACAGTCAATCAGAGGAGCAGCTTTTTGATCATTTAGGTGGTACCCAGGGGTCCCACAGAAGTGCCTTGGGGGACACTTCCCCAGCCTTAACCAGAATAGCTCCTGTTAATTGTTTAGTGTGACGGCTCTCAAAGTCAATACATTTAAAGATAAAAGTCCTTGTCTGGAAAAAAAAAAGTTGGAAAGCCACTGATGCGGGCCCTTTCAGCTCAAATCACTAAATTATGGGAATGTTGAATATAATATGGTCACGTTGAGTTTGTAGAAGCCTGCTCACACCTGCCCTGCCCCCTGACCTCCACTAGCATATAAGTTTGATGAGAGCAGCATCCGTGATTGGCACACAGAAAGTGTTAGTCGTGTCCACCTCTTCGCTACTCCATGGACTGTAGCCTGCCAGGCTGCTCTGTCCATGGGATTTCCCAGGTAAGAATACTGGAGGGGGTTGCCCTTCCCTTTTCCAGGGGATCTTCCCAACCCAGGGATCGAACCCTGGTCTCCTGCTTTGCATGCAGATTCTTTACTGTCTGAGCCACCAAGGAAGCCCGGCCACAGAAGAGGCCCCACAAACATTTGTTGAACATAGGAATGACTTTAGCCTGTCCTCAAGATATACCGAGAATTTTGTGTCTCTAATATATGGTCATCTTTCTGTACTAATCAAAGCTGACAGACAGGGCAACTCTACCTGGAAACCCAGTCAGCAATATAGATGACAGTTCTCTGACATTCCTAAAGCTGTCCATCCAATGTGAGGATGGATCATTGCATGGGACATGGAAACGTGAATCCTGGTAATAGAATAGAATGTGATCGGGATGAGGGAATGGTGATGAGGAAATGGGCACCTGGCTAGTACAGATTAGGCAACTCTGTGGCACTTCTCAAAACAACACTTTTAGTCCATTGTTTGACCAAAGCTAGAGAAGCACTGGTTTTGGTAATAAATTACTTGTCAAATCCTGAAGTTTCTAACTTTTAAATGAATCTCAAATCTGCTTCCTCAACTCCTTGCCTCATCTCATTTTTTAGCCTCACTAATCTCTTGCTGGATAGAGCCTCAATCTCCCAGTTGGCCTTCCTGACTCCAGTTCTTCCCACTGTGGCCTCTTCCCCCAGGAAATGCTCTTCTGCAAATGGAAATGGTTTTTCTTTTTTAAAAAAAAACAACACAGTAATATTTCTTCCTCACTTTAAAACTTTCTCAAGCTCTCCTTACTCATAGGCAAATTCCCTGGACTGTTTTGCAAATTCTTTCTAGCCCTGGCCGGACACCCTGTCTCACCCTTTCCCTCCCCTTTCACTTACTGCCCCTACACTGGGGTGGATTTGACTTCATGAGGGAAGGACCTCTTCACAGCTGTTTGCCTGTACCTACTATGATGCCAGGTTTACAGAAGGAGCTCAGTAAGTCCTTTCTGAATGAATGGCATACTATTCACTTACTCAAAGTAAATATATTTACTAACACAACATTGTAAATCTACTATATTTCAGTAGAAACATTTTTTAGAAAACAAAAAACAAAGTATCCGCATTCTCCAAACTCATGACATTATTTGCACCTTCCTTCTCCAGCATGTGCCAGAATCTCGATCTCTCTCGCTCTCTTAATTACTCTCTGAAACCTCCTCCTGTTTTCTAAGGCACAAATGCTTTCCTGGACACATTTACTGTTCTCTCCTGCCCACTCCTCCCCTTACAAGAAGGCAGAGTTAAGCACTTAGTCTCCCTATATCCCTTACTCTGTGTCTTACAATTGAGAATCCAACAATAATCAACCCTCTCGTTACCCAGAATGCTTTGGTGTGACTTGATGATACAAATGCAGATTCCCGGGCTCTACCTCCTATCTACCCAAAGAGAATCTTAGAGGGTGGAACCCAAGGAGCTGCAGTTATCCAAGTGACTGGAGTTATTCTGATGTGCTTTCAAGTTTGAGAATTATTACCATAGGATACATCTGGGGAACTGGAGAGAGAGGATGGAGAATTCTGCAAATGCCAAATGCCAGACTCTTGAATGCCCTGCTAAAACCTGAAATAATTAAAAACTTCTCTCACCCCTAATCTAGAGAATACGAACTGCTTTTACCCTTGAGATACTGGGGAGATTCTAAGGAATTTTAAACAGGGAAGGGGACAGAGTTTTGCATTAAAAAAAAGTATCTTTGGCAGCAAGGCAGAGTAAGGACTTTCAGACTCCTTGCCTGTGATCCTAGTAAGAGTTTTATTTTGCATCAGGACCCCCACATGGGCACCTGTGAGACAAAAGTTTCCTGAAATGATACTATCCCTTGTTATATGTATCTGGGCAATATACTCAGGTCTATTTGATTTTACTCTATTACATTTTTAAAAAATGCTGGTTGTGGTCAATGCAATTGATTTCTCAACCCACCAGTGGACTGTGAGCAGCACAGGGTCAGGATGTGCCGAGGAATGGATCGGAGCAGAGGCTCAGGGGCCACTGCAGGAATCTAGGTGAAAAATTGTGAGAAGTTAAATTAAAGTCACAATGGAAGAACTAGAGTGATGGATTTGTAAGAGATTTATGCAGTAGAATTGATTAGATGTGGCAACCAGTTGGGTATGGGAGGTTACAAAAGGTCATAATCAGCTGGCTGCACCATTCATGCCAACTTTGCAAAGGTAAGGCCAAGAGAGGAGTGTGCTTTTGGTGTGTCCAGATTTCTGACACATTTAGTCCATTTCTAAATAAAGGTGAGGAACTAACAGTTTCATTTGCCTCAAAACAAGTATTTGTAAGGGGCTTCCTAATGGTACAGTGGTAAAGCATTCCCTGACTTGGGAAGATCCCCTGGAGAAGGAACTAGCAACCCACTTCAGTATTCTTGCCTGGAAAATTCCATAGACAGAGGAACCTGGCAGGCTACAGTTCATGGTGCTGCAAAGAGTTAGACATGATGGAGCGACTGAGCCTACACGCAAGTATTTGAAAAGTCTCGGCCCGCGACATCAAGGCTCATGTTTCCTGCACCGCACTCCCAGGGCACTGCTTCCTGTTCAAATGCACTGCCTAGGGAATTGGCAGTTGGGTAGACTGGTTCCAAATAGGAAAAGGAGGACATCAAGGAGGTATACTGTCACCCTGCTTACTTAACTTATATGCAGAGTTCTTATATATCATGAGAAACACTGGACTGGAAGAAGCACAAGCTGGAATCAAGATTGCTGGGAGAAATATCAATAACCTCAGATATGCAGATAACACCACCCTTATGGCAGAAAGTGAAGAGAAACTAAAAAGCCTCTTGATGAAAGTGAAAGAGGAGAGGGAAAAAGTTGGCTTAAAGCTCAACATTCAGAAAACGAAGATCATGGCATCCGGTCCCATCACTTCATGGGAAATAGATGGCGAAACAGTGGAAACAGTGTCAGACTTTATTTTTTGGGCTCCAAAATCACTGCAGATGGTGATTGCAGCCATGAAATTAAGACATTTACTCCTTGGAAGGAAAGTTATGACCAACCTAGATAGCATATTCAAAAGCAGAGACATTACTTTGCCAACTAAGGTCTGTCTAGTCAAGGCTATGGTTTTTCCTCTGGTCATGTATGGATGTGAGAGTTGGACTGTGAAGAAGGCTGAGCACCGAAGAATTGATGCTTTTGAACTGTGGTGTTGGAGAAGACTCTTGAGAGTCCCTTGGACTGCAAGGAGATCCAACCAATCCATTCTAAAGGAGATCAGCCCTGGGTGTTCTTTGGAAGGAATGATGCTAAAGCTGAAACTCCAGTACTTTGGCCACCTCATGCGGACAGTTGACTCATTGGAAAAGACTGATGCTGGGAGGGACTGGGGGCAGGAGAAGAAGGGGACGACAGAGGATGAGATGGCTGGATGGCATCACTGACTTGATGGATGTGAGTCTGAGTGAACTCCAGGAGATGGTGATGGACAGGGAGGCCTGGCATGCTGCGATTCATGGGCTCGCAAAGAGTCGGACACGACTGAGTCACTGAACTGAACTGAACTGAATGTTTATGTTCATATGAAAACTAACTCTCAGGCTCATTGTATTTCACTTTGAGCTGTATCAATTATCCTTCAAAGAAAAAACTTCCTTACTCTTTATCTTCAAGGAAGGTTCTGAGGTGAGGAAAACACTTGGGTTAACTATTATATAGGATGAGAAAATTATTTATAGTACTGAGGAAAAAATTTCAATCTTTTATCCCCTAGATTTGAAAGATACTTATTTAATAGTTTTTTATTTGAAGGGTAAGAATTCTGTTTAGAAAAGTGATGTGTGGATATTAATTCATGACAAGTTTAGGATGCTACTCAAAAAAAAACAAACAAACAAACACAAAACTTAGTATTCCTATGAATCAGGACCTACCAAGAGGCCATAAGTATATCCTTTATTTTCTCATAAAATTGAAAAAAAAAATCCCTGAATCATTTTTATTCTCTAGTAAGTATTTAAGCCAAACCTGTCTGTTGGATCCTTTAGCATCCTACCCAGATCAAGAGTGGCTCCAGGTCGCGGTGTCCATGTTAACACATCAGAATTTTTCTTGATAAGATTGTTGAGTTCATCTGGGTCATTTTTGATGTTTGTTTCCTTAATGTACCTAAGAAATAAAGACATTCCCATGTCAGAAAGCTTATTCTCAGTTGAAATTCCGATTAGAACAATGACAGAATTTTTATTTGTTTCTTCTTCATTCATACTTCCCAATCCCCCTCTACTTACCTCAGGAAAAAGAAAGACTATATTTGGGCTAATGTTCCTAATTAGGGAAGAGCTATTAGTCAAAGAAGGTTGCATTTATAGCTTGTTTTTAAGTAATAATCACATAGTAATTGGAATTGAAGTTAGATAGAGTGAAATTATTATAAAGAGGTGGGAATAGCATACTCATATTTAATTTTTCCCAGTTTTTTAAAAATTGAAGTATAGTTATTTATAATAGTGTGTTAGTTTCAGGTGTATAGAATATTGGCTTGTTTTATTGTATTTAATATTAATTAAATATGGTGGTGGTGGTGGTTTAGTCGCTAAGTTGTGTCTGACTCTTGCAACCTCATAGACTGTAGCCTGCCAGTCTCCTCTATCCATGGGATTCTCCAGGCAAGAATACTGGAGTAGGTTGCCATTTCCTTCTCCAGGGGATCTTCCCAACCCAGGAACTGAACCAAGGTCTGCTGCACTGCAGGCAGATTCTTTACTGGCTGAGCTATAAGGAAAGCCCTTTAATTAAATATATAGATGATTAAATACTATCTGGTATGTAAATGCTAAGCAAATAACATGAACTAATTGTTTTTATCTTTACAACCCACTAATGAGACACCACCCTTATGGCAGAAAGTGAAGAGGAACTCAAAAGCCTCTTGATGAAAGTGAAAGAGGAGAGGGAAAAAGTTGGCTTAAAGCTCAACATTCAGAAAACGAAGATCATGGCATCCGGTCCCATCACTTCATGGGAAATAGATGGCGAAACAGTGGAAACAGTGTCAGACTTTATTTTTTGGGCTCCAAAATCACTGCAGATGGTGATTGCAGCCATGAAATTAAAAGACACTTACTCCTTGGAAGGAAAGTTATGACCAACCTAGATAGCATATTCAAAAGCAGAGACATTACTTTGCCAACAAAGGTCTGTCCGGTTAAGGCTATGGTTTTTCCTGTGGTCATGTATGGATGTGAGAGTTGGACTATGAAGAAGGCTGAGTGCCGAAGAATTGATGCTTTTGAACTGTGGTGTTGGAGAAGACTCTTGAGAGTCCCCTGGACTGCAAGGAGATCCAACCAGTCCATTCTGAAGGAGATCAGCCCTGGGATTCCTTTGGAAGGAATGATGCTAAAGCTGAAACTCCAGTACTTTGGCCACCTCATGCGAAGAGTTGACTCATTGGAAAATACTCTGATGCTGGGAGGGATTGGGCGCAGGAGAAGAAGGGGCTGACAGAGGATGAGATGGCTGGATGGCATCACTGACTTGATGGATGTGAGTCTGAGTGAACTCCGGGAGTTGGTGATGGACAGGGAGGCCTGGCGTGCTGCGATTCATGGGGTCACAAAGAGTCAGACACGACTGAGAGACTGAACTGAACTGAATGAGATACCTGCCTTTATTACTCTCATTTTATACAGAAAGAGACTAAGGATCAGAGGGGCCAGGTGACTTGTCCCAGGTCAGCAGTGTCCATCCAGTGCTCTATCGCCAGAGCGGGGCTTGACCTTCCCAGGAGGTCACAAGGAGGAGCATCTCCCCAACTTTAGGAGAAAGTCTGATAAATCTTTCTAACCCCTTCCACCATGTAAGGTTATATTAAAAAAGATAGGCATCTATGAACCAGGTAGCAGGCCCTCACTAGACACTAAGTCTGCCAGCACCTTGATCTTGGACTTTCCAGTCTTCAGATGTGTGAGAAATAAATTTCTGTGTTTTATAAGCCCCCTCCCAAAAAAGTCTTTCCATTCAAAACCATTAAAATCCACTGGTTGGAAAAGAGCACACACACATTCTCGGTCAGAGCCCCTCCTGATATCTAGTTTCTCATTGTGTTATTGATCAGAGCTGAGTATCTCCCAAATTTAATTACAAACCACAGTCTTTCTGGAAAAGTTCTAAGTCATCAATTTCAATGTTATTTGGGAAGGTAATCGTGGTGGTGCTGGAGTCAAAAAAGAGAGATTCAGAGAAACAGGCTTTGTCACTGTACTTCATCAGACATGGATGACCCAAGTATTTTTGTTAAAGGGAATTTTACTTTCTTGTGCTGCAGCTTGGTGACCTAGACTGGATAGATATTTTCAGCCAGATATACAAACATATGTAAGCACTGCAATTTCATAGCTCCAAGGTGACTTACATTATTTGTGATCTTGGGATCAATTTTGCAGACATGAGTAATGATGTCTGTCCACCCAAAGATGTCTAACTACTCCCTCCTGCACATGTGAATGTCCTTCCACTGGCACAGCCCTCAGTTTGCAGCAGTGTCACCTCTTTGTCCCATCTTCTTCCTACCTCTCATCTCAAAATGATTCATTAACTGGTTTCCTTGCCTCCTGAGAAACATGACGCTATCAGATTACTCTTCCTAAAACACAATGTGTGGCATTCACAAAATTCTTTAACTTCTTTGTCTCTATCTCTAAAATAATAATAAAATGAATACACACCCAGATTCCACCCTCTGAGGGGTATTGTGAGTACCAAGGGTAACATCTGCCAACCGCGAATACACAGAAGAATGGCTTATAATCAATTTAAATGCCAGCATCATGTTAAGTGGTCACATGTCCCATTGGTAAGAAACCATCATATCCAGTTCTTCTCCAGGTTCTCACAATGCAACCTCCTTGATGTTTCTCGAATCTGAATTCTCTTCTCAGTTGCCAATGTTTTTCGTCAATCCTTCCGAGATTGTTGTAATGATTTTCAAACTGGTCTCCAGGATCGACATTCCTATCTCCCTTCCCACCATACATACAGCCTAACCTCCCTGGTGCACATCTGATCATGTCTCTGCTCATCGGACCCCCTCATTCTTAAGGATAAATCCAAGTCATGTGGAGTGGCACACAGTAGTGTTCACTGTCTGGTTCCCTCCGTTCCCTCCTCCCCACTTCCTCAAACACCTGCCTCCGTCCCCTGCACTGAACTGCAGTCACTCATCTCAGCATCTTTCTATCTTTGTTGGTCAGGGTTTACTCATACTTCAAAACTTTGTTTCAATCGTCCCATCCATGGTTTCCAACAGTCAGTTTCTGACTCCCACCTGACTCCCACTGCCTTCAGAACACGCATGTACCACAGCATTTATCATTCTACATCATCATTGTTTTTCTCTTTCAACTCTGAAGACAATCATTTCATCCCTAGTTCTCCAGCACCAAGAACATGTGGCTCAATAGATGAATGAATGAATGATGAACAGTATTGATCAAAAGAAATTATTATTTAGCCTTAAACCAGTCTATCTGAAAATATTTGGAAGATGTGAGACAGCTACATAATATCAACAAGTAATAAAGGGAACATATCAGCAATCGGACATATTAATCGATAAGATACATGTAGACATGTCACCAGACAACACAGAACTTCAAAATGAAAGCAGTCAGGTTTTAATGATGAGACACATGAAGCCCAGAAAAGTAAAAGAATAATAATAATAATAATCGGTCCTAATAAGAGGTAGTAGGGAAGAGCCTAAATTCCATGTACACTATTTCTCCTACTGTACTCTGAAGCCTCAGTTGATGAGAAATTATGGTCAGTACTTACAGAATTTTGCCATAAAAATGAATCTCAAGGACTATTTCTTTACTACCCAACAAGTTTACAGATAAATGTACTCTGAGTAGAATGACACATGCATTCCCTGTCTGCTTATGGGAAGTCCCTGCCCTTTGTACACAAAGTGCTCTAGTTACTGGTCACAAAGGGGATCTTCATGAAGCAAATGGCACTGGTGTTTGCTTGTAAAGACACTATTATCGTTAACAGCTGAGTAGCTGTGTGATGAAACATGCTCTATATAACTGACAGAATCTTGTAAAAAATGAAAATATCTATAAGATTTTAACATTTAAAATAATAAAGCTATGCTTCAAGATTTACTAAATGAATAAACTGTGTATTTTGTTTCTTTCAAAGGGTTGTGACTCATATAAAATATGCCTATATTAAGATATGCATTGTCTTACAAATATGATCTAAATAAACATATAGCTTTAATTAACATGGCTGAGGTATTAAGAATAACTGTTTAGGTTTTTTAATTTTTAAGATTACTTAGATCCAATTTTTGGACGGTTTGGGGTGATCAACTCTATGAATTTTAACATATGTGTAGATTTGTGCAACTACCATTGCAGTCAGGATACAGAGCGATTCTCTCTGCTCTATATTCTGTTCTCTCATAACTCCCTCTTGTTGGCCCGTCAGTCAAACTCTCCCCTCAGCCCAGCCCTTGGCAACCATCAATCTGCTCTCCAACCAGTAGTTTTGCCTTTTCTGGAATGTCATATAAGTGGAATCACACAATTTGTATCTTTGGAGGCCGACTTCTTTCGCTTAGCATGATGCCTTTGAGATTCGTCTATGTTGTTGTGGATATCAACAGCTATCTATTTTTATTGCATTTGTAGTGTGGATATACTATGGCTTGTTTATCCATTCACCTGTTGAAGGATATTTGAGTTGATCTGGTAATTATGAATAGAACTACTATTAATATTTGTGTGTAGTTTTTGTGTTCAATAAAAGTTTAGTTTCTCTAGGGTAATTACCCATGAATGGAACTTCTGGATTGTATGATAAATATATATTTAAAGAAACAGTCAAACTGATTTCCAGATAGCTGTATCATTTTGAATTCTCAACAGCAATGTCTGAGAAGTCTTATTGTTTTGTATCTTTGTCATAATTGGATACTGGTAATCTTTCATTAAATTTTATTAATTTTCATTCTTATTTTATTAATTTTATTAATTTTAATTATATTAAAATTTTATTAATAACTTGTATTACTTTTAATTCTTATTTCATTGCAGTTTTAATCTGCATTCTCTAATGGCTAACGATATAGGCACATCATTTCTTATGCCTATTTGGTGAAGTATCTGTTTAAATATTTTGCCCATTTATTTTTTAGTTCTTTGCTTTCTTACACTGAATTTTGAAAGTTGATTATATATTTTAGACACAAATTGTCAATCAGATATATGACTTGCAAGCATTTTCTCACAGTCTGCAGTTTGTAATTTTACTCCCTTAGCAGTGTCTTTCACAGAGCAAATATTTTAATTTTGATAAAGCCCAATGTATTAAAATTTTCAATGAACTGATTGTGCTTTTGGTGTCATATCTAAGAAGACTTTGCTTAACCCAAGCTCATGAAGATTTTCTCCTATATCTTCCTCTGAAAGTTTCATAGTTCTACATTTACATTTTTATTTATGACCCATTTAGACTTATTTTAGGGGATACAGTGTAGGGTTTACACTGTGGTTCATTTTTTGCACATGAATGTCCAATTGGTCAAATAACATTCATTGAAAGGACTATCCTTTCCCTGTTGAACTGTTTTTGTACCTTTGTCAAAAATCAAATGGCTATATGTAGGTAGATCTATTTTTAGATTCTATTTCACTGCCCTATGTGTTTATCCCTTCATCAATATCATGCTGTCTTGATTTCTGTAGTTTTACAGTGAGTCTTACAATTGGGTAGTGTGGTTCCTCCACAAGTGTCCCTCTAGAGTCATTTTCCTTTTATCTGTAGAAGTTTCGTTGGCATTTCTCTTAAAGGAGCTCTTCTTGTAATGAATTGTCTTAGTTTTCCTTTCATCTGGGAATGTTTCTATCTTACCTTCATTCTTGAAGGATATTTTCACTGGATCTAGAATCTGTGTTGACCGTTCTTTTCCTTAAGCACTTCAAAAACACTATTTTACTACCTGCTAGTCTCCATAGTTGATGACTAGAAACCCAGCTACTTGAATTCTTCCATGAATACAGTGCATTCTTTTTCTCTGCCCATATTTCTGTTTTTCCACAGATACAGACTATCTCTCTACCTCTCTAAGCCACCTGGTCCATTCTTAAACTTTCAGGCAGAGATCCCTTTTTTGGGGTCCCTGCAAAACACTTATTTCCTTCTCATATTTTAGGTAATAGATTAAAGCACTTCAAATGTCCATTATTTTATCTAATTCCTCTTCTCTGGTCAAGCCTTAGACCAAAAGGTCATCCCTAAGGATGCTTAACTTATCTGCCTTCAGACTATAAGGTTTGACATGAAACACATAACATGAAGCCAAATAAGGAAATCCTCTGGGTCTTTCTTTTTTTAATTCAAGCTCAGAAATACTTCCTCACCGTCCTGACTTCAATACTCTCCAGTGTCATGTGGTAAATATTTCTATCAATTTTCACTTTTCCCTTGAGTGACCCATAGCTTAGAATATGAAAGTAATTGAATGACACACTGTTTCACCTTCTCCAGCAGACTCTCTTGATTGATCTTGGACATGCTTTCTCTTTATATCTTTTAACAGACGCTCATCACTGTCCAAGACAGTGTGGAGTGCAAAATGTCACCACAGTCCAGTTCCTCAGTTCTTGGGTATTTCCATATAGTGTGATGTGTGAGAGCTGTAAATGGCAGCAAAATCTTTTTCTCTGCTCCTTCTCCCATTGTTTGAAGGACAGAACTGATGTTCAGCCAGAAGACATAATAGTTGCTAAAATATTGAAATGGTTCAGTGCCATTTGGTTCAGAGCTGCCTCTCTGACTGTCCTTCTTGCTATTCCAGTTATCTGACCCTCCCCTGGGATCTCCTGGCCCTCTCTCATGACACCAAGCATTCAGAACAGATATCAGGTAATGCTGGATCAGGTCTGGAGACTCTGCTCTTCCAAACTTCATGTGACCATTAAAATGAAAACCTTCAAACATTCTCAAAGAAAACTCACTGGCCTCCAAAAAATACACTTGAAAAACAAGATCTAGAAGTTATGCTGCTGCAAGAAAAACCCTTTTGGACACTCAAAAATGACAATATAACTTGATAATGATATAGTCTCTATTCTGAGATATAGTATGGTGTAGAGAAAAGAGCTCCAGAGCTAAGCATACCAGGATTCATTTCTTAACTCCAGTGATTCCAGCAGAGTGATTTGGGCAAATCTCTTAGCCCCTGAGTTTCAACCAACTTGAACAGGCATAGTGATACCTACCTTACAGTGTCATTGAGAAAACTAAATGACTTGATTAAATGCCACAGTTCAATTTCTAGTGTATACTGAATACATATAACTTGCCATTATCCTTTCCAGGATCCTTCTGGACAAAACTCTATCTGGATTAACTCTAGCTGCCAAGCATTGCTTTCATTCATGCTCTCCGTTCTCAGACAGCTTGTTAAGTAAACTCCAGATTCCTACCAATTATTCTCTCTCATTCCATGTTGCATTTACAACTAAATCATTCATCCCAGAATACATTAACTCATATGTAAATATGTTATACAAAATGTCCAGCCATACTTGTCTGATGGGTGGGATTCCACAAAATACCCAGCAAAGGGGCAATAAATTCGGGGTTGTAGGTCCTTCACCAGCCGAGCCTTGTAGTTCAGGAGTTTCTTCCTTTCTGTTTTAATGAACTGGGCTTTCCATTCCTCTGGAATGACAGGGTTTGGATTAGAGTCTCCTCTGTTCAGAAATCAGAGAAAAACAAAAGCTCTAGTAGAGAAATCTTTCAGGAGATAAAAATTGACAGCTGACACTCAGATGTAGACCAAAACTCTGTCATTAGTGGCTTTATTTTGCAAATTTCATTTGGTTACTAGGAAAATGTTCCTGAACTAGCCAAAGACACTCAACCCTCTCCTTGTTTATGGCAATTCATGTGGACCTAGCTGAATGTACAGGGTGGCACGTCTAGTTGTACCTTGCATACATGTACATTTTAAGAGCACTGTAATTCTTGTATTGCTTAATGCTCTTCTAACATAGAAATGGCTTTGCTATCTGGGTGGATTATAAATGCAAAGCACATTTTTTTCCACCTTGGGGGTGTGCAGTGGTCAAGGGCCTGGATGTTGGAGTCAGTTAAGACTTAGGGTCAAAACACAGCTCTACCACTTAAATTCTTCAAGTTTGTTTTCTCCTCTGTGAAATGGAATCGTGATGCCTACCTCACAGTTTGTTCATTTGCTCATTCATTCATTTGCTCAATATTTATTGAGCACCTCCTATGAGCCAAAATAGTTTAAGGCATGGAAAATATAATGATGAACAAGAAAAAGCAGTTCCTTGCTCTCATGGAGCAGTCATTCTAGTGAAAGATGCAAATAATAAATAAGTAAATAAATTTCTTTCAAACAGCAATGACCTAGGAAGAAAGTAAAATAGGACCATGGGCTAGAGAGTGGCTGGGGTGAGGAGGGGGTTATTAGACAGGACAGTTAGTGAAGATGACATTGGAGTCATAGAATACAGATAAACATAGAAGAGGAATTGGCCACTGTGTGGAGGTCAGGGGTAATAGCACTTCAGTCAGTGGAAACAGCACATGCAAAGACCAGGGCATGGATGTACTTGGCGTATTGAGTCTGAAGAACAAAAAGCAGGCCAGTATGTGCTGACATTGGTCAAGCAATGGGGATACAGACAGTAAAGGAAGTTGAGAATTTAGGCAGGGCCCAGAGCATGTGGGACACTGTGTCAGGGAACTGCTCCTCCTCCTACCGCTATGAACATCTGTTGAACACAGACAAGGAGACAGAAAAAAAATAAAAGTTATCCATAAGCTAGACCTGATCTCTATTAACATTTAATTATTAACGTTCTGGTATATTCCGGACCTTCTTAAATATATGTGCACATGCAAACACACACATACACATACCCACCTAAGAATGACATTCTGGGACTTCCCTGGTGGCTCAGTGGTAAAGAATCCTCCTGCTATCGCAGGGGACACAGGTTTGATCCCTGGTCCAGGAAGATCCCACATGCTGTGGAGCAACTAAGTCTGTGCGTCATAACTACTGAGCCAGCACTCTAGAGCCCAAGAGCTACAACTGCTGAGCCAAAGCACCGCAACTGCTGAAGTCCCCATGCCTAGAGCCCATGCTCTGCAGTAAGAGAAGCCACCATAATGAGAAGCCCACACACCGCAACTAGAGGGTAGCCCCAACTCACTGCAACTAGAGAAAGCCCACGCACAGCAACGAAGACACAGCACAGCCAAAAATCAAACAAACAAATCTTTAAAAAAAGGATGGAATTCTGCCAGCTACCTTTAGTAGGTATATGTTGCCTCCCCAGTCACACTGTTAACCCACTAAGGACAGCACCTCCCCTCTATGTCTCACATGGTGACACATTCTGGGAAGCAATGAATACAGACTTAAGAGAAGAAAGGAACTCTACAAGGCTTTCTTCATATTGCAAGTAGGGCATTTCTGCCACATCATTAAACAGAGATTGCTTACAAAACATATGCATTTATTAAGTGAACATATATTAAGCACTTTCAATCCTAGTACTGAGCAAAAGTGAGAACAAAATGTACCACTTACACACCCTCCCCCATCCCAAACCTAGCACTACACTTAGACCCAGAGCAGAAGCGCTTCTTCCTTGGATTGCACATTTCTTCTAGCTTTGAGATATAACTGATGTGTAATTTTACATAAGTTTAAAGTACACACCACGGTGATTTCATTGCATACATGCATGCGTAATGATTACTACAATAAGGTTAGCTTATTACCTTCATCACCTCATTACCATTTTTCATGTGTTAGAACACATAAGATCTGCTCTTTTTGCAACTTTCAGATATAGAGCACAACGGTGTTAACTATAGTCACTATACTGTGCATCACATCCCCAGAACATATTCACCTTATAACTGGAAGTTTATACTCTTTGACCACTATTTGCCTATTTTCCCTGCTCCCCAGACCCCCATAACCCCATACTTTAGAGGGGCTTCCTTTGCCCCATCCCTCCCTGGTATGAGCATTCCACCAAGCCAAGGGCATATGCCTACCTCAAGGTGCCCACACTCTATTCTGAACCTCATACCAAGAGCATTTAAGCCTGGATTACCAATGTCAGACTCTTCCTGTTCTGCTCTATGGTCTACATCAGGAATCCAATTGATCCAAATGATTCTTTTTCTTGACTTATCCTGAGATGCTCCCTAATCCCCTTAGTGTTTGTTTCATGCCCCATCAGCACACTTTGAGCTGGGAACTTTAGTCTGTAATCTGTGATTTGCAAGTCTGGTTTCCCAGTAAGATTGTAAGCTTCCTGCAGGGAAGAACCATGTTTTAGTTATCTTTGTATTGATTTGCAAAGCGTTTAGCAAAGTGCCATGCGTGCTCCCTGGCATCACTTTGAAATAAAGTATTACCAGTAAACTTTCCACCACTGAAAGTCATTGGAAAGCCTGATGCTCCTCCAGCAAAATCACTCATCATTAAATCAACCTTCATAGGCAGCCTTCCTCCATTGGGTCTGGTGCAATCCACTGTATTGAGTATTTTATGACCTGTGGAAAAATTACATGGCATAAATACTCAAGGTGAAATCTTGAACACCATAGTTTGAAATCCTAGGCCAACAAAATCAAACTCCTCTTGACTGATTTGGTTGGTTCTGGATGAGGATAATAATCTTGATTCCCTTCAAGATCATAGATAGTCTACTTTCCTTAGCCAACTATCTTCAGATGTTGAGCTCAAATGATGCAGGGGGGAAAATAACCAAATCAACACAAATCTCTCAACCTTTTGGAAATTCTATTTAATGACTGTTGGAGTAAAGCCATCTTCTCACATGAAAAGCAGAAGTGTATGATTACACTTCAGACTTAAATTGAAGAAAGTAGGGAAAACCACTAGACCATTCAGGTATGACCTAATCAAATCCCTTATGACTATACAGTGGAAGTGAGAAATAGATTTAAGGGCCTAGATCTGATAGACAGAGTGCCTGATTAACTATGGAATGAGGTTCATGACATTGTACAGGAGACAGGGATCAAGACCACCCCCATGGAAAAGAAATGCAAAAAAGGCAAAATGACTGTCTGGGGAGGCCTTACAAATAGCTGTGAAAAGAAGAGAGGCGAAAAGCAAAGGAGAAAAGGAAAGATATAAGCATCTGAATGCAGAGTTCCAAAGAATAGCAAGAAGAGATAAGAAAGCCTTCTTCAGTGATCAGTGCAGAGAAATAGAGGAAAACAACAGAATGGGGAAGACTAGAGATCTCTTCAAGAAAATTAGAGATACCAAGGGAACATTTCATGCAAAGATGGGCTCGATAAAGGACACAAATGGTATGAACCTAACAGAAGCAGATGATATTAAGAAGAGGTGTCAAGAATACACGGAAGAACTATACAAAAAAGATCTTCATGACCAACATAATCATGATGATGTGATCACTCATCTAGAGCCAGACATCCTGGAATGTGAAGTCAAGTGAGCCTTAGAAAGCATCACTACGAACAAAGCTAATGGAGGTGATGGAATTCCAGTTGAGCTGTTTCAAATCCTGAAAGACGATGCTGTGAAAGTGCTGCACTCAATATGCCAGCAAGTTTGGAAAACTCAGCAGTGGCCACAGGACTGGAAAAGGTCCGTTTTCATTCCAATCCCAAAGAAAGGCAACGCCAAAGAATGCTCAAACTATCGCACAATTGCACTCATCTCACATGCTAGTAAAGTAATGCTCAAAATTCTCCAAGCCAGGCTTCAGCAATACGTGAACTGTGAACTTCCTGATGTTCAAGCTGGTTTTAGAAAAGGCAAAGGAACCAGAGATCAAATTGCCAACATCCGCTGGATCATGGAAAAAGCAAGAGAGTTCCAGAAAAACATCTATTTCTGCTTTATTGACTATGCCAAAGCCTTTGACTGTGTGGATCACAATAAACTGTGGAAAATTCTGAGAGATGGGAATACCAGACCACCTAACCTGCCTCTTGAGAAACCTATATGCAGGTCAGGAAGCCACAGTTAGAACTGGACATGGAACAACAGACTGGTTCCAAATAGGAAAAGGTGCACGTCAAGGCTGTATATTGTCACCCTGCTTATTTAACTTATATGCAGAGTACATCATGAGAAACGCTGGACTGGAAGAAATACAAGCTGGAATCAAGATTGCTGGGAGAAATATCAGTAACCTCAGATATGCAGATGACACCACCCTTATGGCAGAAAGTGAAGAGGAGCTAAAAAGCCTCTTGATGAAAGTGAAAGAGGAGAGCGAAAAAGTTGGCTTAAAGCTCAACATTCAGAAAACGAAGATCATGGCATCTGGTCCCATCACTTCATGGGAAATAGATGGGGAAACAGTGGAAACAGTGTCAGACTTTATTTTTTTGGGCTCCAAAATCACCGCAGATGGTGACTGCAGCCATGAAATTAAAAGACGCTTACTCCTTGGAAGAAAAGTTATAACCAACCTAGATAGCATATTCAAAAGCAGGGACATTGCCGACTAAGGTCCGTCTAGTCAAGGCTATGGTTTTTCCTCTGGTCATGTATGGATGTGAGAGTTGGACTGTGAAGAAGGCTGAATGCTGAAGAATTGATGCTTTTGAACTGTGGTGTTGGAGAAGACTCTTGAGAGTCCCTTGGACTGCAAGGAGATCCAACCAGTCCATTCTGAAGGAGATCAGCCCTGGGATTTCTTTGGAAGGAATGATGCTGAAGCTGAAACTCCAGTACTTCGGCCACCTCATGCGAAGAGTTGACTCATTGAAAAAGACTCTGATGCTGGGAGGGATTGGGGGCAGTAGGAGAAAGGGACGACCGAGGATGAGATGGCTGGATGGCATCACGGACTCGATGGACATGAGTCTGAGTGAACTCCGGGAGTTGGTGATGAACAGGGAGGCCTGGCGTGCTGCGATTCATGGGGTCGCAAAGAGTCGGACACGACTGAGCGACTGAACTAAACTGATGATTACATTACATCATAATATGTCAATATGAAAATAAAATACTTAATAAAGGCAGTTTTGAAGATGTTCAGTTCAGTTCAGTTCAGTTCAGTCGCTTAGTCATGTCCGACTCTTTGCGACCCCATGAATTGTAGCACGCCAGGCCTCCCTTTCCATCACCTATAGAGGAAATATAGAGTATCTGTTCCCTTATGAAAAAAATCTTTGCACCTGTCACCACAGAGTATGTTACTGCTAATTTTTTCTCTGAGTGACAGATTTTCTGAGATTTTCTCAGTGAAAGTCCATTTTCCTAAGACAGGGATAGAATATACTATTTCTTATGGAAAATGAAGATGGAAGAAGAAGATGAAGATAGGATGGAACTTTGGATAGCTATCACTATCCTTCCTACCAAGAGTATGTTTCATTTTTCATTGCTGATGAAAATAAGAGAATACCTTTGTATTCCACGATAATGCAAGTGTCCATTTCAGGATGAACGCCATCCATTAGGATCATGAATCGGAGATTTTCGTCTACCTGGAATTTAACAATAAAACCAACAACTGTTTATGTCAGGTTGGCTTTTTGTTCAATATTTGCGTAAATGATCATCTCTTCTGGAAAGAAATCCCTTTTATTCAGAATTGGATTTATTATCCAGTAAAGTCATGCCATTGATTTATGGAGAGAAAAGCCAGTCTTTTATTTTAGAAATAGAGATTTATACAGTAATACATACTTACATAGTACTACATATGGAAAAAGTAAGCCATTGTTTCTTCAGTATTAAAGCAACTACCTCACCTAAAATTTACCCCCAGAAAGTATAACTGAAAAGTGTGGAAAAAACTCTGATATCTGACCTGCTGCCATATTCCAAATGGCACTACATTGATATTAGTCAACTGGACACCACTCTGATTCAGATTCCAAAATACAGGTCTTTCTGTTTTTCCAACATAAATGGGGATATCTGGTCTTCTCCCAGCAAGCTTCTTCAGTGTGGGGTAACTAGGATCAGAAAGATGGGAAGTTTGAAAGGTGAAAACACTGGATCATCTAATGTAAGAGACAGTTTGCCCTCACACCAACATGTGGACCAAGAAGAAAGGAATGGAAAAACCAGACCTCCCCAGAGTCCAAAAAACAGGGTTTTTCCTCAAGGTTGACTGTAACAATGAGGGGAATTTCCTAGCAGATTCCTCTTTATTGGGAAAACATATCATATACCACAGCTTGTACATCAAACCAGGAGTGCAAATTCCATTTTCCACACTGATGCTGCTTTGAGCAAGGGTAGTTCTAACAGAAGGTACAAAGTGGAAAACTCCTGCTGAAGAGGTTTCTGGTTGAAGTTCTCCAGAATCTTCATTTTTTCTCACCTCTCAACCAGCAGCTCCCAGTAAAAGAAAGGTCTTGGTCATAAAACGAGGAGAACCTGTGAATTGCCCATCATTAGGGGTGCTTTTTCAACTGTCAACAGATTGATAGCCACATGGTGGCACGTGCTACTGCTAAGTCACTTCAGTCGTGTCCGACTCTGTGCGACCCCATAGACGGCAGCCCACCAGGGTCCCCCGTCCCTGGGATTCTCCAGGCAAGAACACTGGAGTGGGTTGCCATTTCCTTCTCCAGTGCATGAAAGTGAAAATGAAAGTGAAGTCGCTTAGTCGTGTCTGACCCTCAGTGACCCCATGGACTGCAGCCTTCCAGGTTCCTCTGTCCATGGGATTTTCCAGGCAAGAGTACTGGAGTGGGGTGCCATTGCCTTTTCCGTAGTGGCATGTAGAATGAATGATTTGTCCTTAAGGAGAGTCAGTTACCAGCTAGACAAGACAGTAAAATTTAGTGTAGAAGAAAACAACATTTACCGTTTGGAGTAATTCCAACTCAATATACAATTAACCATCTGAGCACTTTTGAACATCTTCACAGATTGTCAACTCTCATTTCTGAGCATTCATTACATCAAAGGATTATATAATACTATGGGGTGTGGCAAAACATGAATAATAAACAAAAGGCTGTTTAGGTAACTATTATATATCAATCATGGTGTTACGCATTTTCACTAGTATTTTATTTATGGTATTTTATTTCTTATAACCAAAAAAAAAAAGCTCTATGTTTTTGTTTGTTTTTAATAAATGAGAACACATACTCAGAAATATATGGCTAACAAATAGTAAATTGGTATTCAAATTCAGGTTTTCTGATCCTAAACTTAGTGCTTCTTCTACTAGAAGGCAATTTCAACTTAGAATATGCTGTCTGGTTTAAGAATCAGACTTGTGCATAGAGTATAATATCAGGCGAAATAAGATATTTAATAATAAGAAAAGCATAAATAAAATCAGCATATCAGCACTTATTAATTACATTTAATAACTCCTCATTAACTAATATTCAAGTTCCAGACCTATATTAAATAAGTAGAATCTGGAGGGGAAAAAATCAGTACGTTTTCTTCTTTAAAAACAAAGACTTCAAAAATTCAAGGATTCTCTGAATAAGTCTTCAATCTCTGGGTTAACCACTTAAATCTCCTACTTTAAGGGCCTTTAGGAGTTAGGATAGGTTATTCTAAAATCAATGTTTATTGCTTTGTGATTTTTAAATTGTTGAAAATTCTCACTGGCATCTCTAAATATTATTCATTATGACACTCATGTGTGCTGCTGCCAAGTGGTTTCAGTTGTATCCTTCTTTTTGTGACCCTATGGACTGTGCCTGCCAGGCTCTTCTGTCCACGGGATTCTCTGGGCAAGAATACTGGAGTTGGTTGCCATGCCCTCCTCCAGGGGGTTTTTCAGACCCAGAGATTGAAACTGCATCTCTTGTATCATCTACATTGTCAGGCGGGTACCTTACCACTAGCACCATCTGGGAAGCCCAATATAATACTCATATATTTACATAACAAATCACATTTATTTGACTAACGACTGTTTTCTAAAGTACACTGGGCTTTCCCCCTTGCTTCTCCCTTGGTGGCTCAGATGGTAAACAATGCAGGAGACCGGGGTTTGATCCCTGGGAAGATCCCCTGGAGTAGGAAATAGCAAACTAGTCCAGTATTCTTGCCTGGAAAATTCCCGGAACAGAGGAGCCTGCTGGGGTCACAGAGTCTGATACAACTGAGCAACTAACACACAGGACCATGGGCATCTTTTAACAGGTACTATAAAGCAATCACTTAGTTTGTGTGATACTGTTTTCTCTATACAACCTGCATAAAATTAGCTCCACATGGTGTTATTACACAATGCATGAACCCAGAACTTCCATAATTCTGCAGTTGTACATCTTTGGTTCCAGAAGCTTGCATGGATCAAAGGTATCACGCAGTCCATAGCAGATTTTTAATCTTAGCACAATATTCCAGTGGGTGATGTTCAGTTTTTGTGTATTGCAGGTAATTTGTTACTAAAGCAGCTAACTACTTAAGTTTTAGTTTCCTTAGAGAAAAGAGAGAACATATTCATGCCTTAGAGATCTCATATGCTTTCAATATACTTTCAATAGAAAAATCAAGGGGCCGGTCAACCAGCAAACATACTTCCCCTCATGATGGACATTTCTATCAAAGAGTCTCCTTCATTTGAACTTTGTCGCCTAAAGTCCCAGCAAAGAAAAATAAGGTGAAATTGCTTCATGTTAGAACAAGTGGGCAGGGCTATATGTTTACATTAGCACCTGAGAAGCTGTGACACAAACTTCTAAATAACGATGAAGAAGGAGGAGCCTGAAATGAAGCCAGGGGTTGGAAATCTGACCCTATCTCTTCTGGTAACTGTTCATTTGCAAATGGCTGTGGTTTTATAAATTCAAGCTCCTCTTATTCCTTCCTGTTGATGATTATAAATTCAAGCTCCTCTTTCTCCTTCCTGTTGATGATCTGAGTTAAGGAAGTTTCAGTTCCTATCCTTAGTATCACACAGCTGTGGTTTCAAAAAAGGATGAAGTGAACTCAGGGTCCAAAAGGTGGGAGCTCATTGTTGAAATGGTATGAATCAAGAGTTGGCAAACCACAGTGACCTGCTGCTATAATCTATGAATGCCTTTTACCTTTTTAAATGGTTGAGAAGGAAATCAAAAGAACAATCCTATTTGGTGATCCATGAAAACTTTATGATATTCACATGTCATTGTCCATAAAGCAGATTTATTAGAAGACAATCAGGCTGACTGAGGACCATTTACGGCTGCTCTTGTACTACACAGCTGAACAAAGTCACTGTAACACCAACCAAATGGCTTGTAAAACCGAGAAGAGTTACACCCCCGCCCCCCCCCCCCCCCCCCCCCCCCCCCCCGTGTACTGGTCCCTGCCATAAAAGTCGAACTGAAAAAGGGAGTCGACATTGATGGAACTGAAAAAGGGAGTCGACATTGATGATCCTTAAGCCTAGACTTTTAGCAAGTAGCCTGAGGGTGGGAAGTGAGAGTGTGGAGAGTTATTAACTCCTGTCTTCCTCCGACAATGGCCCCTTTTGCATTTGTAATGGTATAAAGCCTGAAAATATCTTCCCTCATAGCTCAGTCGGTAAAGAATTTGCCTGCAAGGCAGGAGACCTGGGTTCGATTCCTTGGTCGGGAAGATCCCCTGGAGAAAGAAATGGCAACCCATTCCAGATTCTTGCCTGGAGAATCCCACCAACAGAGGAGCTTGACAGGCTAGAGTCCATGGGGTCGCAAGAGTTGGACACGACTTAGCAACTAAACCACCAAAGCATGAAAACAATCTAAACATTATGCTACACAAACATACACATTTATCCAAGTTAGTTCTCTTCTCATCAGCGAGACTGAATCGGCCTCAAATTGAGCAGGCATCACAAAAGAACCTGAAAACCAGTGATGCCGTTACTGCAGCATTTCCTTCAGAGTTCAGTGCTCAGAATTCATTACCTCAGGTGGTCTGAGTGCATGTGACTGATGTAAATTAGGTCCGCTTGGCACAGCCTCTCCAGCCAATCAGATGGAGGCTCATGTAGTAACCACCATCCTCGGGCAAAAGCAGGACCCGTTAACCAAGGGTCAAACACCATTCTCTTGTCCCCCAGCTTGAGGTCCATGCAGGCATGAGTAAGGTATGTTATCTGTCAGAAGACAGTGAGAATCAGATTATTGAGTCACCATCAGTCAGCAACAATGAACTGGCCTGGTTAGTGGACAAGTAACGTTGGAGAACTTTGCTCCTGAGCATGTTCAGTGAGGTGGGGACCTTTATACAGAAAACAACTCCTGGTACACGTCACTACTTTGTTAGGAAAGAAAAGCTTGTGGTGGATTTCAGGTGTCAAACCAATTGATTCATCCAGCTCTATCCAGATTAGCTCCTAAATGCTTATTTACTGTCTGCACTGCAGAATATCTTTTGCCATCAGTCCTTCAAAGCACAAGTTACAAGGAAAGGCAGTTAGAGATGTGATGGCAGATACTTGGGGATTTAAATGCCAGACTGGCTGGAAATAGCCACTGAATGAATGATGAATGATTCTTGATGGGTTTGAGGCAGGAGACAGGTGGGCCCTGGCTGGGCGGCTGGAGTCTGTCCCCTGTGGACAGATACTCCAAGACAAAGATAATAGCAGGAAGGAGGAGAAACTGAGCCCTGTCCAGATAAGAGGTAAAAAGACCACGTGTTCTTCATTGTTAAGGTCAAGGAGACCTTCCAACTACATGCGCACAGGGAGGCTACTCAGAGGTCAAATAGGGAGGGGACACCACCACATAGTAAGTGATGTGAACCTTCCCATAGCCTCCTCACTAGAATCCACCTTGGGTAAGAGATGCAGGGGCACACATGGGAGGACCCTGAGATGAACCAAACACGACTCAGAACTGGGCAAAGCAAGACGACTGGCCAAAGGAAACCCAAAAGAAATGCCCATATAAGTGATTTAAACCACCACAAAGGCATGACTCTTTCTCTCTGAGCCCTCTGTCTATTCACATGTACATCTTTCCTCCTAATAAAGACTTTATCTGTTTCACTACCTTCCGTCTCTTTGTTGAAATTTATTTCTACAAAGCAGACAAACCAGGGCCACTGGACCTCGTGGTCCAGGGGCTAGGATTCGGCATTCTCACTGCCGCAGCCTGACTTCAATCTCTGGTCGGGGAACTGAGATCCTGCTTCGAGCTGCTGCAGGTGGAGGCCACCCGACATCGGGCTGGCATAGCCACGCAGGCGAGAGAAACAGGCTTGGGAGACTTTCTCTTCTAACTTGCCTGCTGACTCACTCAGGGAGTCAGGGTCCCCTGAGAATGGCTATAAACAATGACTTAGAAACTGACACGGACTTGAGGATTCTAAATTAGTGCTTTACTCCCTTCCTCTGATCTGGCACACCCATCGGATAAAGGAAAACACCCAGCAGCAGAGAGAAGCTGGTAAAAACTCCAGGGTGAGAAGCCAAAAGAGAGGTTAAGGAGAGGTCAACAAATCAAATACAGGGGATTATGCCTATTCTGGATAGGGTCCCATTTGCTTCCTCAGAAAAGTAACAGCCCATTTCCACAAGCTTCCCAGATAATATCAGAAAAATTTATTTTGGATTGTTTAATTCTCCCAAACCACCAAAGCGTTTTCTCTGGAGGAAACTCTTTTAAAGGTAGGAAGTGCACAAGGTTTGTAAAGATCTCAGGGCAACATGCAGAGATAAGACAATTGGTCATTTTATCTGACAGTGATTTGGAATCAAGGGAAATTTCTGAATTTCTTCAATAGTTTTACATGACTGTCCTTTGAGACCTCTGCTAGAAGTTTTTCTGCTTTTTTTTTTTTTTTCCTGGATATATTATCTTGTAATCCCTGCCAAGTTCTGGGTGTTTCTAAAAAATTTGCTCAAGAGTTCAGGATAACTATACTATTAGTCCTAAGTAGCCACATCCAAGAATATTCAAGGTAATATAATAATATATATATGTGTGTGTGTGTGTATCTTAGTTTTATTTTTGTTTTTAAGATAATTATAATTTAATGTTTCCTTACCTGCACTTCCCCAAAAGCCAAATCTTCAGGAGATCTGGGCTCTGAATCCCAGGGGTTAGGAGGATTCAGCTCTAGAAGCAAAAGTTCATTTTCTTCACTCTCTTCCACAACTAGAACCAAAGGGGAACGAATATGAATTAATAACAACAACAAAGTGAAAGTGAATTCACTCAGTCGTGTCCGACTCTTTGCAACCCGTGGACTGTAGCCCACCAAGCTCCTCTGTCCATGGAATTCTCCAGGCAAGAATATTAGAGTGGGTTGCCATTTCCTTCTCCAGGGGATCTTCCCGACCCAGGGATCGAACCCAGGTCTCCCACATTGCAGGCAGACACTTTAACCTCTGTACCAGCAGGGAAGCATAATGTTTAAAAAGCATCACTGAAATAGAAATGTATGGCTCAGGTACTCAGAGTACAAAAATCAAAGGAAATCAGAAACAAAAAGCAATGCTAATTTAGGTCAAGCAATATTTACTGAGATGAGGGCTGAAGACTGACACCCATTCATTTCTTTTATTCATACTACACTTAAGGAGCTCATGGAATTGCAGGTATGTCAGGGAGGTTTTATGTCTTAAGCTGAGTGCTGGGCACATGGTGCTTTCTTATTTTTATATCTTTTAAATACTGTTTAAGAATTTAATAGAAGCACATTAATTAACATTTTCCTAATAAGAGTTATCAACTTATTTAATAGCAAAACACAACTGGCTTTCTTAATAAAATCAGAAATACACAAAGGACATTTAATATCACCACTATTATTAAACTGTGTCCATGAAAATGCAGGCAATACAATAAAGACACATTTTATTATTATTTTCAGGCTATATCATTGCTGGAAAACAGTGTCACGAAATAGAAAGAGTGCTGGATTTGGAAACATCAAGGTGGGGATTGTGACTGGGCTGCTTAATATCAACATCCTGGGCTGCAGTTGCCTGATCATAAAATAGAGGTATGACACATACTTCATAGAGTTGTTGGCAGTAAACAATATAAAAGATCCAACAGTGTCCAGCACTATGCCTGGCACAAAGAAAGCATTTAATCAATAATAATATTATTATCACAATTATTTTATCCTCAAAGAATGAAGAGTTAAAGAGAAAGCTCAGTATTGACAAGACTATATACTATAATAACAACAAATATCAACTCAAAAGTACAAAGTATTATGGGAGATTCTCAGAAAACTGCATTGATACCCACTTGTAAGGATTTTCCTTCTTTAGAATTGTTCTCTCTTAAGAAAAGCAGGAAGAGAAATGTGTGTGCTCAGTTGCTCAGTTGGGTCTAACTCTTTGTGACCCCATGAACTGTAGCCCGCCAGGCTCCTCTGTCCATGGGATTTTCTAGGCAAGAATACTGGAATGGATTGCTACTTCCTACTCCAGGGAATCTTCCCAACCCAGGGACTGAACCCATGTTTCCTGCATCTCCTGCATTGGGAGGTGGATTCTTTGCCACTATTGCAACCTGGGAAGCCCCAGTTATTAAGTAACAGTTATTAAACAGCTTTAATATTCTAAGAGAGGGTGAAAAAGGAAGGGCCATCTAACAACAGTGCTATGCAACTGGGTATTTAAGTATTCTAGTTTATTATCTAGTTTATTAAAGACACAATGAGAAGCTTCCAAGTGGCTAAAAATAGAATATCTAAGAGAGGACTTTTAAATTTAATGGCAATGGAAACAATTCCAGTGGAAAATCTGAATATACACAAATGTAAGATGAAAAAGTTCTACCACCAAAGAAAACTGGCAAACACATTTGGAAAATATATTAGCATCATACTTGAGAAACAAGCTTAATTTAAAACAACAGTGATGCTATTTTTTGCTTTAAATGAGAAAAGTCTTAAAAACTAAGAATGCCTCAAGCTGGTAAAGTATGAGGAGAAAGGAAAGCTTATTAACTAGTTAGTTGGAACAAAAACTGGGTCATTCTAAAAAAATAGACTGTAATGCAATACATATTAAAGAATGGATGAATGAATAATGGACTCATTCATTCATTTAGGACCTCAAGTAAAGAGGACGAGGTTAACCGTATTTTTTATTTCATGACACATTGTACTCGGTCCAGGCAAAGCTACTTACTTACTTATTTATTTACTGATTCCCTTTATCTGTTTCTCATTGTTATTTCTCTCTCCTCTCCTACAGGATTACCATTTAAATGCTCATGCAAAGTATGCATTATATTTTATGTGTGCATTTTAATTCATATAAATGGTACTGGGTCTCCAGTCTCCTTCGTACTCTTTTTCACTCAATACTCTGTTTTTAAGGTTCTTTCATGCTGCCACGTGTACATCTAGTCTACTTCCTCTAACTGTAGATTAGTATTCTGTGGTTCACCACATTTTACTGATTTACCCTCCTTATGATGGACCCACAGACTCCACCACCACAAGATTTCTCTGGTGCATAAACAGAAGTGAGACTGATGGATCACAGTGTATGGGCCATAAGCCTCCTCTGACTAGTCACTGTCGGATTATTCTCTAGCACAGCTGCACCGGCCACACTTCTGCCACATGCATGAAGATTTTCATATCTTTATATCTCTGACAATGTTTGGCAGTTCCTTGGTTTATTTTTATCAATAAAAAAAACCCTACAGTAATATCTCATTGCTTTGGTTAGCAGTTTTCTGATAATTAACGAATTTAAGCATATTTTCATATGCTTATTGACCTTTGGGGATTCTTCTGTAAAATGCTAGTTGATATCCGTTCTTCATTTTTGTATTGAGCTTCCTATCCTTTCTTGTCAATTTGCTTTACTTAAGGGAATGGCAACCCACTCCAGTATTCTTGCCTGGGAAATCCTCTGGACAGAGGAGCCTGGCAGGTTACAGTCCATGGGGTCACAAAGAATCGTACAGGACTGAGTGACTTACCCCTTTCGCTTTCTTCTTATATGCTAGATCATATTCCCCTGCTGGTTGTAAATATTGAAAAATAATCACCCAAACTATTATATGTCTTTGTCTGTGTCCTCCATTTAGCAGAAATCTTTAGCACTGATGAATTCATATTTACCAGGGTTTTGTGTATGTGTGTGTGTAGGTGGAGGGTTGCCTCTTGAGCTGTATTTTTGAAATGTTGTTTGTCAGGAAGTCACCAATCTCTAGGTCACAAAGATATTCTATACTTCTTCCGTTACTTTTACAGTCTTACCTTTCTCATTTAGGTTATTAGTCCCTGTGGAGCCCATTTTTATGTTAAGGTGTACAAAATGTTAAATATGGGTAAATACATTAATTGGGTGTATGTGTGAAAGTCGCTCAGTCATGTCCGACTCTTTGCAACCCCATGGACTGTAGCCCATTAGGCTCTGTCCATGGGATTCTCCAGGCAATATGCTAGAGTGGGTTGCCATTTCCTTCTCCAGGGGATCTTCCTGATCCAGGGATCAAACCCAGGTCTCCCACATTGCAGGCAGACTCTTTACTGTCTGAGCCACCAGGGAAGCGCTCCCCCAAATACAGTAATTAGTCATACCCTTTTGCCAGTAATGCAACTCTCTTACAAAAACAACTCCAAAAACAGAGGAGTTCTTAAGCATAAAGATCACAGTTTTGGTTTTGAAGGCAAAAAAAAAAAAAAGAAAAAATCTGTGAACAGCATAAATGTCAACAGCAGAGAACTGGCTAAATAAATTAATGTTTAATGTAGGCATACTTAAAAGCATGTATATATAGAATCTGATATATTCACAAGACAAAAACAGGATACAAAAATAATATATAATTATAATTAGTTATAAAAGTATGCCTAAAAAGATGACTAAGATGGAGCTAGACTGAAAATTGACAAAGAAACAAAAGACTTGAACAACACTATAAACCAACCAGACCCAACAGATAACACTCCCCCCAAATACAGAATACACATTCTTCTCAGGTACATGTGAAATATCTCCACAAACCAGTACAAACCATATGTTTGTAGGCCATAAAGCAAATGTCAATAAATTTAAAAGTTTCAAGTCATATAAAGTGACCACAATGAAATGAAATTAGATACCAATAAGAGAAGAAAGTTGGAAAATTCAGAAATACGTAGAAATAAACAATATTCTTTTAAATATAACGGTTTAAAGAAGCAAATCACAAGAGAAGTTAGAAAATACTTTGAGACAAATAAAAATGAAAACATAACATGCTGAAACTTATGGAATGCAGCTAAAACAGTATAGCGCATAAAATGAAATTTATACCAGTACACATCTGTAATTAAAAAGATCTCAAGTAAAAAACCTAACCTTCCATCTCATGAAATTAGAAAAAGAGGCATAAACTAAACCCAAAACAAACAAAAGAAAGGAAATATTTAAAAGAGCTAAAATAAACAGAATTGATACTAGAAAAATAAGAAAAAATGAAAACAGGAATATGCTCTTTGAAAAGATTAACAAAATTGCAACCTTTAGCTAGACTAATAAAAGAGAGAAAGGGCTCAAATTACTAAAATCAAGAATGAAAAAGTGGATGTTACTATCAACTTTACAGAATAAAAAGGAACACAAGGAAATATTATGATTATTATACATCAACAAATTGATAATCCAGATGAAACGAGAAATTCCTAGGAAGAAACAAATTAACAAAACTGATGAGAAGAAATAGAATACCTGAGAAGACCCATAACAAATAACAGATTTAACTAGTAAACAAAAACCTTCACAAACATTAGTCTAAGCCTAGATAGCTTCACTGGTGAATCTGACCTAATGACTAAAGAAGAACCAACACCAATACTTCACAAACTCTTCCAATAAATAGAAGAGGAGGGAACACTTCCCAACTTACTTTATGAGGGCAATCTTATTACCCTGATCCCAGGACCAGACAAAGACATCTCACAAAAGGAAAACTACAGACCAATATTCTTGACAAATGTTGTTGTTGTTTAGCTGCTCAGTTGTGTCTGACTCTTTGTGACCCCATGGACTGCAGCCCACCAGGCTCCTCTTTTTTGCCTAGGAAAGAATACTGGAACAGGTTACCATTTCCTACTCCAGGTGATCTTCCTGACCCAGGGATCAAACACGTGTCTCCTGCATTGGCAGGCAGATTATTTACCATTGAGTCATCTGGGTGGGAATCCTTACAAACACGGACATAAAAATCCTTAACCAAATATTAGCAAATACAGTTTAGCACTATAAAAAAGAATTGTAGCCATGACTAAGTGGGGCTTATGCCAGCTTGGTTCAATACAGAAAAAGCCATAGAGGCATAAAATAGATTACTGATTGCCAGGGGCTGAAGGAAGAGGGGAATGGAAGTGACTGCTAATAGTTATAAGGTTTCTTTTGGGGATGATGAGAATGTTCTGGAATTAGAGAGTGGTGGTAATGGCTCAATATATGAAAATATTAAAAACCATTGAGCTGCACACTCTAAAAGGGTGAAAACGAAGATCATGGCATCTGGTCCCATCACTTCATGGGAAATAGATGGGGAAACAGTGGAAACAGTGTCAGACTTTATTTTTTAGGGCTCCAAAATCCCTGCAGATGGTGACTGCAGCCATGAAATTAAAAGACGCTTACTCCTTGGAAGAAAAGTTATGACCAACCTAGATAGTATATTCAAAAGCAGAGACATTACTTTGCCGACTAAGATCCGTCTAGTCAAGGCTATGGTTTTTCCTCTGGTCATGTATAGATGTGAGAGTTGGACTGTGAAGAAGGCTGAGCGCCGAAGAATTGATGTGTTTGAACTGTGGTGTTAGAGAAGACTCTTGAGAGTCCCTTGGACTGCAGGGAGATCCAACCAGTCCATTCTGAAAGAGATCAACCCTGGGATTTCTTTGGAAGGAATGATGCTAAAGCTGAAGCTGCAGTACTTTGGCCACCTCTTGCGAACAGTTGACTCATTGGAAAAGACTCTGATGCTGGGAGGGATTGGGGCAGGAGGAGAAGGGGACGACAGAGGATGAGATGGCTGGATGGCATCATGGACTCGATGGACTTGAGTTTGAGTGAACTCTGGGAGATGGTGATGGACAGGAAGGCCTGGTGTGCTGCGATTCATGGGGTCGCAAAGAGTTGGACACGACTGAGCAACTGAACTGAACTGAACTGAACTGAATTATCTCTCAATTAAAAGAAGGAGGAGAAGGCTGGGGAGGAAGGAAGGGGACCTCGGTGACAATTGGAAGAAAAGATACCTAAACAGCGGTTGTCTTGAGGTGATGGGAATATAGGTGAGCATCTTCTTTCTTCTACTTTCCTGACTTCTTCCTTTTTTAATGATGATCATATCCCATGAAAGAGAAGGATGGCTTGGTCTCATGTGAACTGAGATTATTCAGTTTTATGATTATTACAAATAACAATTTTTTTGTGGTAGGGAATCACTACAGCATTGGTAGCACTGGACTGAAAAGCGGACTTGGTTAAAATTTTCCACTCTCTCCACATTTCCTCACTGGGGCAAAAGCTGAAAACTTCAGTGCATCTTGTTACCACCTGCCCTCCACTGGCCTGTTTGTCACCTCTGGCCAGAAACCCTCTGCATCAGCTTCCACCTTCGATCTATGTTCCATTTGATCAACTTTCTGCTGAGTGGGAAATCCCTTCCTCTTGCTCCAAAGGTCCAAGTCACAGAGGAGATGTGTGGATTATTCAAGACATACATTAAAAAAAGTCTTTTTTTTTAATTGGAGTATAATTGCTTTACAATGTCATTCTAGTTTCTGCTGTACGAGGAAGTAAATCAGCTATATATACATATAGCGCTATATATATATATATAGCGCTATATATATATACACATATATATATATCTGTTGCTATATATATACATCTCCCCTCCCTCTTGGACCTCCTTCCCACCCCACCTCCAATCCACCCTTCTAGGTCATCTCAGAGGACCAAGCTGAGCTCCCTGTGCTAAAGAGAAGCTTCCCACTAGCTGTCTATTCCAAAAGACTTAGAGGTTTTGTAAAAGCCCTTAAGCAGCTATAAATTTCTGGGTTACATACTCATTAAGTTGATAGTCTATTGTCCTCTAACTTACACAGTTTAATAGTTTCAAACCTTTGCTTCTAACCTGTTTTCTGCCAAATAAATTTAACAGTATTTGTATAGTGCCTGTTACTAGCTTCTGTTAACAAGCAGTCTGCAGGTTTCCTAAGCTAGCACAACAGACATGGAGTGGCAAAAGAAGCTAGTGGTCCAGGCATCCTTTTGAGGGATGGGGGAAGATGCACTTGCCGTCAAAGGAATTAGCAACTTACCCCAGAATAACCTGCTGTCACATCTCTTTGGGGGTGATCGGGAAAGGACATGCACCTCAGTGACACCTCTGCTCTGGGAACTGGGAGAATGCCTTGGCAGGCCACAGCCTTCTTTAAAAAATGATTAGGAGTTGGTCTCACCAAGACATCTGGACAACAGTGGCCCTAGTATCCTATCCCATGTACAATAATTTGAGCCTGAAAAAGATTCTGAGCTGGTGTAAACACAGTTTCCAGTCTGGAGGTCCAGGCAGGAAGCCCTCCATTTAGCTCCCTTCACAGATAACCAGTGTTAAGACTGCCCTCATCCACACTGCTTATGGATATACATTTCTCATAATTGTGTCATACTATATGTAACATTTATAATCTGCTTTTTTGCTTTATCTATAAAAAATCTCTAATTATTTTAATTCCTTCAATAGTATTACTTTTAAGACACAGTGGAATTATTTTTAATGTTTTGATTGTTTTCAGTTTTTCTCTTTAGATAGTATTGCTATGAATGAACATTTTCATACCTATATCTTTTGACATATCAAGGATTATCAAGACCTTAGGACACAGCCTTGGATGTGGAATTGCCAGGTCAAAGGGATGCATATTTTTCAGTGTGTTAGGAAACTCAGTGGAGAGTTTTAAACAGGGGAATGACATGAATTAATTTTGATTTTTAAAATATCAGCCTTGTATACCTGAAGGGCTTCCCTGGTGGCTCAGACAGTAAAGAATCCACCTGCAATGAAGAAGACCTGGGTTCGATCTCTGAGCTGGGAAGATCCCCTGGAGGAGGACATGCAACCCACTCCAGTATTCTTGCATGGAGAATTCCATGGACAGAGGAGCCTGGCAGGCTACAGTCCATGGGGTCACAAAGAGCTCGACACGCTTGATCAACTAAGCCCAACACAACATAGCATACCCGAAACTAACACAACATTGTAAATCAACTATACTCCAGTATAAAATAAACATTAAATTAAAAATATATACCAATCTGGGTGCTATAAGCAGAATGAACTGCAGGAAGCAAGCACAGAAGCAAGGAGTCCAGTCATGCAGACAAAAGATGACTCTTTTTTATCCATCTTTGATTCTCTTCATACCCAGGACAACGGTTTACACCTGGCATGATCTCGTCAAATGCTTATTGAACAAGTGAAGGAATAAACGAAGGGACCTTCTGAAGAAATTCTGTTTAGAATTTTCAGCGTTAACTATTTTTAAAAGACTTAATGTCCACAGGTTAAAATCAGAATGTAACCAAAGCTTCAAGTGAAATTGGAAACAAGTTGACAAGAAGGTCCCCAATAATAACGACAGAAGAATACTTTGATCAATATGGAGGGGATTTACCTAGTTCATCTTGACAGAAGCTGCCTGGAGGGTTGATGTACTTCATGGTGCTCACATCCAACTTCCAGTTGTGTTTTGTGCATCTAACAGACCTGGATGAAAAATTGTCCTTAGGTTTATGAAATGGTGTAAGTAAAAATTAATCTTCTTGGGCTTACATGCATTATAAACAACTACAGTTAGCTGAACACAAAATTCATGAGAGGAAAACTTTAATAGCTAAAGCTCAAATATCCAAGGAAATATAGACTAATCATCAGCAGGTAATTTTAAAAGTGAAGATAGGGCTTCCCTGGTGGTTCAGTGGTAAAGAATCCGTCTGCCAATGCAAGAGACACAAGTTCGATACCGGATCTGGGAAGATCTCACAGGCTGAGGAGCAGCTAAGCATGTGTGCTGCAACTATTGAACCTGTGCTCTAGAGCCCAGGAGCCGCAACTACTGAGCCCATGTGCAGCAACTGCTGAAGTCCAAACACTCTAGAGCCTGTGTTCCACAACAAGAGAAGCCATCACAATGAGAAGCCTGCACAAGACAGTAGCCCCTACTCCCCGCAACGAGAGAAAGCCTGCTCAGCAACCAAGACCCAGCATTAAAAAAATAATAACAAATAAATTATTTTTAAAATTGTTCAAAAAACAGTGAAGATAAATGGCACATCACAAAATAATACATGTTAGAGATCAACAGAGCCATCAGAATAAAGTCACCTTTAGGGATAGCTCTCATAAAAAAGCTAAGTTGGTTAAGAGCCAACTGAGGCCAATATGAGGACAGAATGTAGTGATAAAGACAAATCTATGATTTATGATCACTCTACAAACCTTGGTCCCTATTATAGTGTACTGAACTTAAGTTCAACTCGAATTTGTATTTTTTGAGAAGGAAAGACTTATAGTTTAAGATTTCAGAGCATGGTTGCCAAAATACAGGATGCCCAGTTAAATATGAATTTCAGATAAATAACAATTTAAAAATATGTCTCACACAATATTTGACATACACTGGAAATTCCTCACTTATCTGCAATGTAATTGAGTGTTCTGCATTTTTATTTGCTAATTCTGGTGACCCTGTTTCAGAATGACAGCTAGATTGCAGCAAAGTAGGAGGCTTAGTGATTTCTTTTCCATTTCTTATCAAACCGTGAAGGGGGTTATGGTGGTAGAAAATGAGGTATAAATGTTCCATTTCCTCTCTACCTTGGTGGTGTTTCTAGTGAAGTTTTTGTAGCCGTTAAAGATTAAAAAAAAAAACAAACCACAAATGTCTCAAATCAGAAACATCAGATTTCTTAAACTAACAATGTCTATTTTAACTTCTATAACGGTAAATTACATGATGTTTCCCAAGCTTCATTATATCAAGAATTTTTCATGCCTTTTTCTAGTAACAAAGCAAAAAAATGTATTCCATACTTCAATTTAAGGAGGATTATTCTGTAACATCTACTCTCTCATCAATGAGTAGGCAACAACCTTTCAAAATTTGAGGACATCCAAATGCAGCTATTCAGCATGCAGGTCAATAAATGGGAAGCATGGCAGGGTCTTAACTGTTCATGGGCAGCAGGCAGACAGGAGGAAGGTAACAGCTCCATGCACTAAGAGGTTGTGAAACCCTATTAAATTTGAAAAAATGAGAACCACAGCTTATGAGAGTTGCTGATCTTGGTTATGTGTGAAGAAGAAAAATGGCTGAGGTAGGGAGGGTAGAAGAGGTAGCTCATTACTCTTAAGTGTCTCCTTGTAGAGAGATTCCTGAGGTAGATTGCTGCACAGAGCACCCAGGGAAAAGCAATCAAATTTGGAGCAATGGATGTGTGAGTACAGGGTGTGAGTTACTCTGAGGACGGAGTTGATAGTGCCAGCTCCAGGTTAGCCTGACAACAGAATAGGGTGAAACTAGGATCAACCACCCCAAAGGCTTTGCATGAAGGAGAGAAAGGCCAGTCTGTGGCAAAGTGATCACTCTGTTAGGATAATCAAGCCAGATTCAAGAACAAGCTGAATTCCTATAAATAATCTCATTCCTAAGCTATACCAGAAG
Organism: Budorcas taxicolor; assembly: GCF_023091745.1. Taxonomy (NCBI): domain Eukaryota; kingdom Metazoa; phylum Chordata; class Mammalia; order Artiodactyla; family Bovidae; genus Budorcas; species Budorcas taxicolor. The sequence continues at coordinate 28,083,578 of NC_068920.1, forward strand.
CTCATGACAGAGTAATAATCGTAAAAGTAATTGATGTTTATTGAGCACTTATCATATGACAGATATTGTTTTAAGTATTTTTTTGTGTTGGAAATCACGTAATCCTCTGAGCAGCCAGACAGAACAGGTAATACTCTCATCTTTACTTTATAAAGGAGAAGACCAAGGTCCAGAAAGGCTAAGAAATTTGTTCATGGTCACGGGGCTGATAAGTGGTGGGGCCAGGTTTCTGAAGAGGGCAGATTGTGATAAATCTGCTAATCACAAAGCTACACTTCCTCCAATGGCTGGCCACGTGAGCTCCTTGGTGAAAGTCCATTGAGGAGAGACGAAAAGCAAAGTCCCCAAACCGCAACAGTCAGAAGACCTCAAGGTCCCAGAGTGCCCACAGAAGCTCACTAGTGACAGAACAAGCCATGGCTGAGGTTTCCCTGGGTTAAATCCACTGAGAAGATGGAAGGGACTCAAAGCAAGGCTGTCAGCAAATAACCATGAGGGTCTCCGAGAGTAGAGTTGCTGCTCAAAGTATATCCCATACAATACTTGGAACCCATCTATGCTAAAAATATATTCATTGTTTGCCTGAAATGTAGATTTAACTGGATGCCTTCTGTTTGCCTAATCTAGCAATCCCATCAGAGGAGCCAAGTAGGAGACAGGTGTCAACACTGTTTCAGTCCTGAAACTAAGAGTGTAGTGAAGCAAATCTGTATGCCAGGTGTAAGAATATTCTAGACTTGGGTAATGGTCATCTATACAATTCTGGCAGGGAACTCTTAGACAACTACCCAGTTCCTCCGAATCCACCTGCACTAAACCGCCCACAGATGACCTGAGCAATCAAATCGACAACAGTAGAAGACAAGTCTGATGTGGGAGTGGCTAAAAAGCACCCAGGTCAAGTTAGGCTGAAGAGAAGCTTGGAAAAGTGGGATCAGCCACTCATTCATTGCCAGTGTTGAGCATCAGGCTGACAGAGCATCCCCTCTCCCCTACCTTCCCTGTCTCTGCCAGAGTGTGCTGCTATCTCTTTGGCTGTCACTGAAAACAAGACAAAACAACAACAACAAAAATCCACAGCAATCCTGCCCTGGTATTGTCCCTGAACTGGGGAGGGAGGTCATCTATATATAGTCTTAATCAACGGATGGGGGAGGAGGGGTACCAGCACCGGTTTTCCAAGAAATGACCAGAAGCACCTCTGTTCAGAGCAATACAGTTGGGGCTCTGCCACGTGGGGTTTTTAATCACTGCAAGGTGGTCAGGGAAAGTCTATCTGCTCCCCAGCAGAGTTTGGACAAGGGCCTGCTCCACTCCTACTTCTGGGAAAGCAGGAAAGGAAACCCCAAAGAGGCCTGAGTCTTGGAACATAAAAGCTATCACGCACACCCAACCCTTCACTCACATACACAGACCCATGTACCTTAGAAATGTCACTGTTTATCAAGCTAGGAATCCATTTTCAATTAGAGTTCTTGAGAGAGAATGGGAAATTAAGTAAAGGTCAGAATGTTTTGAGATCAGAGAGATACCCTAAATGTGCACAAGTTACAAATTTGCTAGGAGAAATAATTTGTCAGTTGTTTCATTTGATTTCCACACTTCTGGCCAAATCTAATTATAAGAAGGGTCACTAGAGAAAAAGCAGAATGACTCATGGTACCTTCCATCTAAATCCTCGATATCTTTTATGAACAGGCCTCCTTGGTGCTTGCACATATTCTTGCATGCTCGGAGGAGGCTCTTACTCTTATACAAGATGTAATCTTTGCCAGTGCTCTTATTTCGAACAAAATTGATTCCTTCCTTGAGATTGGCAGCTTCAGCGGGGGAGAGACACAAGAGGAGCTCAGCTGTTTGTTCGATGCTGTGAAAAGGCAAATGTTTTGAGAGGAAACAGAGACATTGTTAGGTTTTAAGAGAGAACCATTTGACAATGGCAGTCAAAACCTCTTGTTTTCTTAAGATATTATTTAAGGCCATTGTTCCAAGTACCTGGGCTGAGTGGCAGCTGACGGTGAACTTTCTCCCCTCCTTTAAATGCCCATCCTACTTGTCGAGGGTTGATCCCCGCCTTCCCAGGAAAGTAATGCCTCCCTCACTTGCCTGCCCATAGTCTGCCGTTGCCTCTCTCTGCGGATTTCAGAAGAATGGCAGTTGTCACTTCAGCTTCTGTGTCTCATTCACTCCCCCAAGGCAGAAATCTGCGTGGAGAAAGAGGATGTACACTCAGCTCAGTATTTCCGTTGGTGATGTCTCCTCCTTAAATACGTTTTTTTTTTTCAGAAGCCAAATCCTATATTTAGTATCAATAACTGCTCCTCACCTTCAAGCTTTCACACCAGAACCTCCTCTCTTTGCCCACCGAGAGTCACTCTTTAGGTTCAAAGGGAACTCAATCACCGCTCCTTGGTTAACCCTTCCAAGCCCCACCCCCACCCCCAGGTCAAATCTAACATTTCTTTCTTTTTTACTTTCCAGGAAACATTGACATTTATTCTCTTTCTTTTAGGGCATATCCATCATCTCGTATAGATACAAAATTAAAGATGTGATGAGAACTCTTAGGACTTAATCAACAACTTTCATATATAATATACAGTAGTGTTAGTTATGGGGCTTCCCAGGTGGCGCTAGTGGTAAAGAACCCACCTGCCAGTGCAGGAGACATAAGAGACACAGGTTCTACCCCTGGGTCAGGAAGATCCCTCAGAGGAGGGCCCGGCAACCCACCCCAGTATTCTTGCCTGGAGAATCCCCATGGATGCAAGAGCCTGCTGGGCTATAGTCCATGCGGTCACAAAGAGTCAGACATGACTGAAGTAACTTAGCACACACACACGCAGTGTTAGTTATGTTTATCTGATTGTACATTACATTCTGAGAACTCATCTTACAGTTGGAAGTTTGTACCTTTTGCTAACTTTCATTCCCCTTCCCTCCACACTGTGCCTCTGATAACCACCAATCTGATCTCTTTTTCTATGAGTTGATTTTTAAAGTGTAATTGACCTCCAACAATTATGTTAGTTCCTGGTACACAATATACTGATCAATAATTCCATATGTTTTAAATGATCACTATGATAAGCCTAGCACTATAAGTCTAGCACTTCTTAACATATATTTACTGTAGAACATTATATCCTAGTACCTGTGTACCATCCTACTTACTTGTACATAGATGCTTTTAAAAACACTCTCTCTACTTTTCTCTCCCTACCACTTAGCAGACTGCCTATCTTTAAGAGCTAGCTGAAGACTGAACCAACTGCACCTAATCTGAGTCATTTATAAAAAGCTCCAGCAGAAAATGAAGCATTTGATCTTTCATATTTTTTCAGGGAAACTACAAATGTTACATTTCTCAAACTCTAGCCTTTAAACAAACTCTCTTTATGATGCAACTCTGAATCATAGTGGGATATAATTTTTGTGAAGAGGGACTTCAAAATAAATTTTAGCATATCCATGGTATGAAATATGGATGCATGTCTAATTATATATTCCACTCCAAACCAAAAGTGGTCAAAATTCTTTTCATATCTTAAATTAAAATTGATTTGATTTTCATGTACATTTTTGGCACTTTCATTTCTGGAAGCAAAATCTGCAGATTTCTTAAAGAGGAAATTAAATAATATTATAAAAATACCATAACAGGAAATAACAGAGAAGTTACTTCTAATTTTCAGCTAATAAGGCAGAATTCTAACTCAGAATGACCTGTTTCTTCAAAACTGATTCTCATTGTCACTTCTGTCCCAAACTCCTGGTAATTCTGTTCAGAGTAGACTTGACTCTGTTCAGAGTACTCTGAAATTCTGTTCAGAGTAGACTTGAAAAAATGAAATTTTTCCAAATATATGTTTTAAATGTATTTGATAGAAAGGAATCCATGATAAGCCCCATGAAGTTCTTTTATCTTTATTCTTATCAGTACAAATATCCGACACAAGTCAAAGCAAATCCTGAGGCAATTTCTGGAAAAATTAACCCAAACATGTAAAAAGAAAATCTTTCTAAATATTTTGTTTTACTTGATTGAATGAACCAATTAGCCAAAGCTCTCTGCTAGATTCTAAGGCTTTCAACTGTGTAAGACAAGTAACTACATCTTTATTAATTCCTTGAGTACATCTACTGGAATCTAAAGCAAAATTTTAACATGTGCACTCCTATATACTGGAGAAGGCAATGGCACCCCACTCCAGTACTCTTGCCTGGAAAATCCCATGGGCGGAGGAGCCTGGTAGGCTGCAGTCCATGGGGTCACGAAGAGTCGGACACGACTGAGCGGCTTCACTTTCACTTTTCACTTTCATGCACTGGAGAAGGAAATGGCGACCCACTGCAGTATTCTTGCCTGGAGAATCCCAGGGACGGGGGAGCCTGGTGGGTTGTCGTCTATGGGGTCACACAGAGTCGGACATGACTGAAGCGACTTAGCAGCAGCAACTCCTATATACATGGTTTTATATTTCTTCTTCTTCTTCTTCTTTTTTTTTTTTTTAAAGAATCTACATCCCTTTGGTTTCTTTTTAAAAAATATTTATTTATTTTTTATTTGACTGCATCTGGTCTAAGTTGCAGCAGGCAGAATCTTCATCGCATCACGCAGGATCCTTTGCTGTGGTGTACTGACATTCTAGTTGCAGCAAGTGGGCTCAGTAATTGCAGTGAGCAAGCTCAGTAGTTGTGGCACTCAGGCTTAGTTGCTCTGCAGCATGGGGGACCTTAGTTCCCTGAGCAGGCATCAAACCTGTGCTCCCTGCATTGCAAGGCAGATTCTTAACCACTGGACCACCAGGGAAGTTCCCCTTTATGTATTTTTTTAATGGTTAGTTTTCCCCAAAAGTTGATTTTTAAAGCTATTATTATTGAGTTGGATTCCATTAAAGTCAGGAAAGTAAAATTATAGTAAATTCTGCTTTGGGTATAGATAAAATATTGAAACTAAGATGATGGGCATTGTAGTACACCTACTTTTCAACATTTCAATATTTTTTTCAAACACTTCAACGTGTGTGAAAAATAACCACTAAACACACATAAAAACATTTATATAGGGACACACATTTTTTTCCTTTTGCCTCAAACTTGGTGGTGTAGCATCCTGCTTTTAATATTTTGGGAGGTGGCTCGGAGAGCTTCAGCTTTGTGCCCAGCGGCAGCTTCTACAGAAAGAGACCAAGATGAACACAGAGCCCGAGAGGAAGTTTGGCGTGGTGGCGGTCGGCGTTGGCAGAGCCGGCTTCGTACGGATCTGGGACCTGCGGAATCCACACGCTTCCTCAGCGTTCCTGAACCTGATTGGCTTCGTGCCCAGACGAGAGCTGGGGAGCATTGACGAGGTGCCGCAAATTTCTCTGGAAGATGCTCTTTCCAGTCAAGAGGTCGAGGTTGCTTTTATCTGCAGTGAGAGCTCTAGCCACGAGGACTACATCAGGCAATTCCTGAATGCTGGAAAGCATGTCCTTGTGGAATACCCCATGACACCATCTTGGGTGGCAGCTAAGGACCTGTGGGAGTTGGCCGAGCAGAAAGGGAAAGTCTTGCATGAGGAGCATGTTGAACTCTTGATGGAGGAGTTTGCATTCCTGAAGAAAGAAGTGGTGGGGAAGGACCTGCTGAAAGGGTCTCTCCTCTTCACAGCTGCCCCATTGGAAGAAGAGCGGTTTGGCTTCCCTGCATTCAGCGGCATCTCTCGCCTGACCTGGCTGGTCTGCCTCTTCGGGGAGCTTTCTCTCGTGTCGGCCACTTTGGAAGAGCGAAAGGAAGACCAGTATGTGAAGATGACCGTGTGCTTGGAGACAGAGAACAAAAGCCCGCTGACCTGGACTGAAGAGAAAGCACCTGGCCTAAAGCGACGTTTAAGCTTCCATTTCAGATCTGGGTCCCTGGAGAATATGCCCAACGTAGGCATCAATAAGAATATTTTCCTGAAAGATCAGAATATATTTGTCCAGAAACTCCTGGGCCAGTTCTCAGAAGAGGAGCTGGCTGCCGAGAAGAAACGCATCCTGCACTGCCTGTGGCTCGCAGGAGAGATCCAGAAACACTGCTGCTTGAAGCAGTGAGGGGAAGGGTCAGTGCTGCTCTGCTCAGCAAAACCGGAGCCTGATCTTTATCGAGAGTTGACCTTTCTCTCTATTCTTACCATTAAACATGTCTTGGGTAAAAAAATAAATAAAAATAAAATTTTGATATTTTCTTTCTCATGAAATTTTAGCTTTGGTGTTGACTTCTTAAATATTATTTTAATGATATTCATCTTGATTATATTCAGCTATAAAGCCAGGAATCTTCCAGAAGGTTAAGTTCTGAGAAAAAAGAGCTAGAGGAAGAAAAGGCAACTCATTCAGAACTGTCAATCTATGAATTATTTTGTTACCATAATTTTTAAATTAGATTCATATCTTTTATAATTTTATTTATTTATTTATTTTTGGCTGTGCTGAGTTTTCATTGCTGCATGGGATTCTTCTGTAGTTGTGGCAAGCACAGGCTGCTCTCTCACAGTGGGAGGGCTTCTCATTGCGGGGGCTTCTCTTTGTGGACCACGGACTCTAGAGAGAGAGCTTCAGTAGCTGCAGTATCAGGGTGCAGTAGCTGCAGCTCCTAGGCTCCAGAGAACAGGCTCAATAGTTGAGAAAACCCGGCTTAGTTGCTCTACGGCATGAGGAATCTTCCTGGATGGGGGATCAAACCCATGTCTCCTGTACTGGCAGGCAGATTCCCACTGCTGAGCCACCAGGAAAGCCCCGAGCTTTGTTTTCAGTGGGAAGATGTCCAATATTCTGTTCACAGGGATGTAAACTGCATGAATGCTGAGCTATAAAATGTCTGTCATCATGGTAGTAAATATCTGGTGAATGAAAGAGTACACTCCCAAGAAGGCAATATGTCCTCCATTTGGCCAAAGAGTGTGAGAATGCTTCCAAAAGTCACAGATTAAAGAAAAGATCAAATTACTGGCTCACATAAGTTTTATAAAGTAACTTGGAGTAATTCCCTGGTGGTCCAGTGGTTAGCACTCAGCATTCTCACTGCCAGGGTCCCAAGTTTGATCCCTAGTCAGGGAACTAAGATCCCACATGCCGCATGGCATGATCTAAAAAAAAGTAAGTCTCACACTCAAAATACTCTGGGAACCAAGGACCTAGCAGAAGAACGTCAGACTGCAAGCTTCATACAGAAATCTTTTATCATGGCATTTTCTGTTGGGTACTTCACAAATATTTGTTGAACCAATAACATGAAATAGTCAAGATTGCAAATGGCCTTCAAGCTGTTCCAGAAATCAAAATGAGAAATTGAGAGACAGCAAATTCTCATGAGGCTGTGTGAATAGACAAAATCAGGCCAAATATGAAGAAATATTAGAGAAAATTTATTCCAATTATTTTAGAATAATGGGTTCTAATCTAAACTGTTCAATAAAAAGTCATCAGCTTACACTGTTCCCTTAAGACCCCACATTGCATGTTTCATTACAAAAGGCCATAGAAACAGTGGGTGTTAACCAGAAAGCACACTGAAAACAAGATAAAATTTATGATCTTGCCTTTATTCAAAACCACTCAGGGTCCACAACTAGATATGCTGTGCAGTTTGGGTTCCGCACTCCATAAGGAAGACATATCAGCGTTGGGAGAGGTCCTGAGAAATGAGATCATTGTTATGAACTAGATGGAAGGGAATCAGTGATTCTGATACTTCTATACACATACACTAGAATTTCACCATTAAATACATGGATAACAATGGTGAGAGCTAATTTTCTCATGGTTGGAGTGGGACTTATAGATAAGCAAGAGGAGGAAGCTAGAATAACCCATGTGGTAATGGAATACTTAGAGATAAACATATAGCCTTGGATGTGAACATTAAAAAAGAAAAGCTAAAAAGCATCCATCTTAAATAAACATGAAAGAACAATAAAATAATGGAAAGAAAGTAAGAGAATTATGAAACAGAAGCTCTACATAGACAGGATCAACAAAGGCAAAAGATAATGGAACCATCAAGAAAGTGAAAGGACAACACACAAACCAGGAGAAGATGTTTGCAAATTATGTATGTAATAAGGATCAGATATCATGAATTTATTTTTTAAAAACTCTTAAAAGTCAATAACAAAACAAAGGAATTAGGAATGGTAAAGGAGTCCATATACCCAACTGATGCAGAGTTCCAGAGAACAGCAAGGAGAGAAAAGAAAGCCTTCTTAAGTGAACAATGCCAAGTAATAGAGGAAAACAATAGAATGGGACAGACTATCCAATTAAAATAAATAAATTAATTAAAAAAAAAAAAAGAATGGGACAGACTAGCAATCTCTTCAAGAAAACTGGAGATATCAAGGGAACATTTCATGCAAGGATAGACACAATAAAGGACAGAAATGGTAAGGACTTAACAGAAGCAGAAGAGATTAAGGAAAGGTGGCAAAAATACACAAAAGAACTATACAAAAAAGATCTTAATGACCCAGATAACCATGACAATATGGTCACTCACCTAGAGCCAGACTTCCTGGAATGTGAAGTCAAGTGGGTCTTAGGAAGCATTACTACCAACAAAGCTAATGGAGGTGATAGAATTCCAGCTAACCTATTTAAAATCCTAAAAGATGATGCTGTTAAAGTGCTGTACTCAATATGTCAGCAAATTTGGAAAACTCAGCAGTGGTCACAGGACTGGAAACAATCAGTTTTCATTTCAATCCCAAAGAAAGGCAATGCCCAAGGATGTTCAAGTAAAAGTGAAAGTCACTCAGTCAGGACTATACAGTCCATGGAATTCTCCAGGCCAGAATACTAGAGTGGGTAGCCTTTCCTTCTTCAGCAGATATTCCCAACCCAGGGATCAAACCCAAGTCTCCCACATTGAAGGCAGATTCTTTACCAGCTGTGCCACAAGGGAAGCCCAAGAATGTTCAAACTACTGTACAATTGTGCTCATTTCACACGCTACCAAGGTAATGCTTAAAATCCTTCAAGTTAGGCTTCAACAGTACGTGAACTAAGAACTTCCAGATGAACAAGCTAGGTTTTGAAGAGGCAGAGGAATCAGAGATCAAATTGCCAACATTCATTGAAGCATAGAGAAGCAAGAGAATTCCAGAAAAACATCTGCTTCTGCTTCATTGAATATGCTAAAGCCTTTGACTATGTGGATCACGAAAAACTGGAAAATTCTCAAAGAGATGGGAATACCAGACCACCTTACTGTCTCCTGAGAAAACTGTATGCAGGTCAAGATGCAACAGTTAGAACTAGACATGGAACAGCTGACTGGTTCAAAATGGGGAAAGCAGTACGACAAGGCTGTATATTGTCAACCTGATTTTTTAACTTATATGCAGAGTACATCATGCAAAATGCTGGGCTGGATGAATCACAAGTTGGAATCAAGTTTGCCAGGAGAAATATGAACTAACATCATATATGCAGATGATGGCAGAAAGCATAGGAACTCTAATGACAGAAAGCAAAGAGACACTAAAGAGCCTCTTGATGAAGGTGAAAAAGGAGGGTGAAAAGGCTGGTTTAAAACTCAATATTAAAAACTAAGACCATGGCATCCACTCCCATCACTTCATGGCAAATAGATGGAGAAAAATTGGAAGCAGTGAAAGATTTAATTTTCTTGGTTTTCAAAATCACTGTGGATGGTGATTGCAGCCATGAAATTAAAAAACACTTGCTCCTTGGAGGGAAAACTATGTCAAAGCTAGACAGCATATTAAAAAGCAGACATATCACTTTGCAAACAAAGGTCCATATAGTCAAAGCTATGATTTTTCCAGTAGTCATGTATGGATGTGAGAACGCAACCATAAAGAAGACTGAGTCTCGAAGAATTGGTGTCCTGAAATTGTGGAGAAGGAGAAGATGCTTGAGAGTCTCTTACACTGCAAGGGGATCAAACCAGTCAATCCTAAAGGAAATCAACCCTGAATATTCATTGGAAGGACTGATTCTGAAGCTGAAATTCCAATGCTTTGGCCACCTGATGCAAAGAGACAACTCACTAGAAAAGATCCTGATGCTGGGAAAGACTGAAGGCAAAAGGAGAAGATGGTGGCAGAGGATGATACAGTTAGATAGCATCACTGACTCAATGGATCTGAATTTGAACAAACCCTAGGAAATAGTAGAAGGATGGGGAAGCCTGGCAAGCTGCAGTCCATGGGGTTGCAAAGAGTCAGACATGACTTAGCAACTCAACAACAACAAAGGATTTGAACAGACATTTCTGCAAAGAAGATATATGAATGATCAGTAGCATTCATGAACAGAAGCGCCACACCATTAGACAAGATGTGCTTAGTGACTCAGTCCTGTCTGACTTGGTGACACCATGGACTGTAGCCTACTAGGCTCCTCTGTCCATGGGAATTCTCCAAGCAAGAATACTGCAGTGGGTTGCCATGCCCTACTCTAGGGGATCTTCCCAACTCAGAGATTCAACCCAGGTCTCCTGCATTGCAGGCAAATTCTTTACCAGCTGAGCCAATAGGGAAGGCCATTAGTCAGGAGGCAGATGCAAATCAAAACTATGATGAGTTAGCATTTCACATCCATTAGGATGCCTATTATAAATATAGGCAGTAATAAGGGCTTCCCTGGTGGCTCAGACGGTGAAGCATCTGCCTGCAGTGTGGAAGACCCGGGTTTGATCCCTGGATTGGGAAGATCCCCTGGAGAAGGAAATGGTGACCCACTCCAGTACTCTTGCCTGGAAAATTCCATGGACTGAGGAGCCTGGTAGGCTACAGTCCATGGGGTCGCAAAGATTTTGGACACGACTGAGCAACTTCACTTCACTTCACTTCACTTCAGGCAGTAATAAGTGTTGGTGAAGATACTGAAAAACAGGAGGCAACATATTTTGCTGGGTGAAACTTTTGAAAACAGTTTTGCAGATTGTCAACATGTTAAACATATAGTGTCTGTAGGATCCAACAGTTCAACTTCCCTAGCTCTCTACCCTAAAGAATTGAAAACATGTCCACATAAAAACTTGTATGTGAAAGTTCAGTTCAGAAATAACTGAATAATAAAGTTAAGTAATAAAAACTGAATAATAAAGTTCAGTTCAGAAAGTTCAGAAATAACCAAAATATGAAACAACTCAAATTCCATCAACTGATTAGTGAATAAATAAAATATGCATGTCTACACAGTGGAATACAGTTGACCCTTGAACAATGTGAGGGTTAGAAGTGCTGACACTCTGAGCAGTTAAAAGTCTGCACATAACTACAGTCCACCTTCCATACCCACAGGTCCATAGCCACAGATTCAACCAACCATGGAGCATTAGTACTGTACCTACTGTTTTAAAAATCTGCGTATAAGTAGACTAGAGCAGTTCAAACCTACGTTGTTCAAGGATCAACTGCACCACTAGGTAATAAAAAAGGAGTGAAGTAGTGATACTTGCTACACCAGAAATAAACCTAAAAAAAATATTGCTAAGTGGAAAAGCCAGACACAAAAACCACATATCATATAATTCCATTTACAGTAAATGTCCAGAATGTGCATATCTATAAAGATGCGAAGTAGACTGATGTTAGCAAATATGGGTACATATGTGAATGGGAAATGGGAAGAGGCTGATAAGAGGGCATCCTTTTGGGTGAGTGATGGAGAGTTGAAAATTAGATTGTGGAAAATAGCTGCACAACTCTATCAGTATACTAAAGATCACTGACTGTATAATTATATCAGGCCAATTTCATGGTACTGAAATGAAGTGTTAGTTGCCCAGTAATGTCTGACTCTTTGCAACCCCATGGACTGTAGCCCAGCAGGCTCCTTTGTCCATGGAATTCTCTAGGCAAGAATACTGAGGGTATTTCCCTCAGTGGAAATGGCTAGAGGGTAGCCATTTCCCTCTCAAGGGGATCTTCCAGAGCCAGGGACTGAACCTGGGTCTCCTGCATTGCAGGCAGATTCTTTACCGTCTGAGCCACCAGGGAAAGCCCATTTACTTAAATCATATATCAATAAAGCTATTGATATAGCTTTAGACATGAGTGTGCACATGTCTACTGTGCATAGACAGTTTCATAAAATTTTATTCCATACGTACATTTGCATAGCTACCACTAAAATCAAGACATTTGACTCTTCCATCAAGACCAAGGAACTTGCTGGATATAACTCCCAAGGACTGACCTTTACAGTCTGGCAATCTCTGCTTTGTCCTCTACCCTTATAATGTAATCATTTCACAAATGATACATAAATGGAACCCTACAGCATTAAATTGACTTTTAGACTCTCCAGCTCCCTCCCATAAAAAATTACAGCTCAGCCTTGAATGCTCTCCAACTAGTTCTCTCTCACCTCCTGTTTACAGCCGGACATACTTTCTGTGGTGCTAGTTTCTACACACCTCACAGCTTATTAGTTTTCATCCGACATTTCTGACCATTCTTATATTTCCATTGTAGACTCATCTTTCCTTTGTCTACCTGGTCATGAAACATGGTAGCTCCTAAAAGCTGAATTCTTTTCTTTTTAAAATTTATTTTTGGCTGTGCTGGGCCTTCACTGCAGCGAGCAGGGGCTGCTCTCTAGCTGCGGTGTGTGGGCTTCTCACTGCAGTGACTTCTCTTGTTGCAGAGCACGAGCTCTAGGCTCATGGGCTTCAATAGTTGTGGCACTCAGGCTTAGTTCCTCCAAGGCATGTGGAATCTTCCTGGATCAGGAGTCAAACCACTGGACTTTAACCACTGGACTACCAGTGAAATCCAAGGCTCAGTTCTGCACCTTCCTCATTTAACATTTTCCCCCTAAGGGATCATCCACCCATGACTCCAGAACATAATGACTCTCACATAAGCAGACCTGATCCAGGAAGCCGTATCTGTAGAACTAACTGCCTTTTACACATATTCATTAGGATGTCCTAAAGACACCTGAAACGGAGTGTGTCCAAAATCCAATTCAACACATCTCATCTATCCCCAAACCTTCAAAGGTCCACCACGACACCCCCATTACCTTTGACGCCACCCTTTCTCTCACTACCCCATATTCAATTCAAGTCTCTCACTTTTACCCTTTAAGGCTATCTCACAACCATCCCGTTCTAACCCTGATCCAGCTACCATCGTTTCCCTCTGGACTACTGTCAGGGCCCCTTAAAGGGTCACCCTACATTCACTCTCTGTTCTTTCCGCTATGGTCAGAATGACATATTTAAAATGAAAATTTCAAAAGAGCCTCATCCTGCAAATCCTTCTCCCACCTCTTGAAAATGCATCATATCCTCCCATTGCTCCTAGGAGAAAGAACAAAATTCCTAAAACAGCCTCAGAGGTGATGCACAGGGACCCCAATCACTTCCTCCAGCTCCGTTTGAATTATGTTTTTTCTTCTAATATCATTTCCTCAAAGTACTGGCCGATACCTAGACTATACTTCCTGAGGCCTTCTTCACGGATTTAACTCTCCTTATCCTTTTGATCGCAGTTCAGTCATCATCTCCACTGGGAAGTCTCCCCGAAAGAAGGGCAAATCCTACTGTTATACACACAGCACTATGTATCTTTCTTTCATGTGACTTATCAACCTTATAATTTCATGTTTAATTATGAGATTAACTAATATCTGTATGCCCCCAAATTAGGTGACAGTCACAGGAAGGAAGGAACCCAACCTGTGTGAGTTTGCCTTGCACCCCTAGAGTCTACCACACATGAAGATTCCAGTGAATATTATTTGTCAAAAGAATAAATGAATATTCCAATTACTGGCTCACAGTGATTCCTAGAAAACCTTATTTTTTTTAATAACCTGGAACTTACACATACCATTATGCTTAGAATATGTATAGAATCAGTTCATATTTTCTTAGGAACTAGCATGTACCCAAATATAACATTGGCATTCTAGAAATTAACTATCCTACAGACAGTGTGCCCATTATGACTAGGGGGCAATAAAGTTTATGTGGGTTACAGTTGATATTTCCGTACAGAATCAAGTTGCAAAAGGCAATTAAGTTCTACTCCAGCTCACAAAATCCTGTCCATACCCTGAATACTCAGCATTTTATTCTTAGGAGCTATAAAACAGAGTGTCCTTTTGAGCCATGATATCAAGGTACATTTTAGTCCAGAGCACCCTACAACTCCAAATGTTGAGTCCTCCATACTCTTTCACCTCTGAATCCTTAGTATTTCTTTCAGTGCTAAAGCTTTCTGAGGACCGGGCAAAGCAGTAGGTAAGATAGCTAGGTAAGATACTAGCAGAAGGAAAATTCCAAAGACAAGATCGACTGGCAGCCAGAGGGAAAAATAAGGGCAATCTACAGAAAAGGAGATGTCACCAGAGACAGGGTTGGGTAAAGTGGACAGGGCTTGGAGAGAGGGCGCCCTGGCAGATAACCATCCAGGGCAAGCAGGGTGTGGGCAAGGCAAGCTCGATACCTAAATAACGGCATTCTGTGAATTAGATGTTCCTGGGATGGTGCATACTATATCCACAGAAATGGTCTTAACATCATGAACTTCACCCCACCCTCACCCCCAACCACGAGCTCTCAGTTCTTGTACCTTTTCATCAGACAAAGACAAACTATCAAAATTATCAATCCTAAATTCAGTAGGGAAACAATTTTAAATTGTACCTTTGTTCCAGTCCAGGTGGAATGGGGCCAAACAGCTCCTTAGAGAAAGAAGAAACAGTGAGATTGAAATCTTCTTTTGAATGATGTTTAGAATTTCTACAGTAGCTGCAGTTTGGAAATAATTTGCTTAGGAACAGACTTGATTTGATTTCTTCGGAGCCAGAAAACCTTTTCTAAAGCAATTATGAGAGCACAGCTGGCCAGTCAAACTTCTGGAAGTATGAGCACTCAGCAGATGTGAAATTCAACTGTCATGTTAATATATCTGCCATTATCTCTGTTACTCTTTTGGTCCCACCCATAGAGCTTAGTTTCCGTAAACTCCTCATTCCTTGCCAACACCAGGATGTGAAATGTGAGTGCGTGTCAAGTAGAGGGTGGGGATGGGCAGGTATGCTTTATAGACCTATCAGTGGGGTGAAGAAAGGAAACGCATTGAAGAAGAATTAATATCCCTACCCAAACTTCCTTAACTCTTTTGAAAGTGCATCAGCCCATCTCATATGCACAAAGTTTTCTTTTGTTTTAATATTTATTTAGCTGGACCAAGCCCTCCTTGCAGCATATAGGATCTTCACTTGTGACATACAGGATCTTCACCTGTGGCATGTGAATTCTTAGTTGCAACATGTGGGATCTGGTTTCCTGACCAGGATTGAACCTGGGCCCCCTGCATTGGGAGTGTGGAGTTGTAGCCAATGGACCACCAGGGAAGTCCCCACGATGTATTTTTAATGCAATAAGAATAACTGCCTCATTAGAAACGGAACGGTTCTGTATAGAATATTTCCCATTAGGATGTAGACAGCAGAAGGTTGGCATAGAGTGCAGAGGGCATAGAGTGTAGAGTGAAGTCCCTATACTCCTCTGTATAGAGTGCTTACAATGATGTATAATGATGTCTTCCCTTCTCCTAGCAACCAAGAGTGTCATGAGTAGGAGCCTGCTGTTGTAGATAACCCTGTGGTTTCAGGGGCTTCCCTGGTGGCTCGGACAACAAAGAATCCACCTGCAATGCAAGGGACCTGGGTTTGATCCCTGGTTGGGAAGATCCCCTGGAGAAGCAAATGGCTACCCACGCCAGTATTCTTGCCTGGAGAATTCCCTGGACAGAGGAGCCTGGCAGGCTACAGTCCATGAAGTCTCAGAGTTGGAAACTACTGAGTGATTTTCATTTTCTCTTTTTGTGGTTTCAGGGGGCTTCCCAGGGGGCGCTAGTGGTAAAGAGCCCACCTGCCAATGCGGGAGACATAGGGAAGTAGGTTTGATTCCTGGATCAGGAAGATCCCCTGGAGAAGGGCATGGCAACCCACTCCAGTATTCTTGTTTGGAGAATCTCATGGACAGAGAAGGCTGGCAAGCTATAGTCCATAGGGTCACAACGTCAGACACAACTGAAGCCACTTAACATAACAGCCCTTCCCTTAGAGCCCCAACCAGTGTCAATTTGGGGTCCTATCCTGGATCTCCTGAGAAATTTGTGGTTCTCTTCTTGGTTCTGCTGCTGCTGCTGCTGCTAAGTCGCTTCAGTTGTGTCCGACTCTGTGCGACGCCAGAAATGGCAGCCTACCAGGCTCTTCTGTCCCTGGGATTCTCCAGGCAAGAACAATGGAGTGGGTTGCCATTTCCTTCTCCAATGCATGAGAGTGAAAAGTGAAAGTGAACTTGCTCAGTCGTCTCTGACTTCGCGATCCCATGGACTGCAGCCCACCAAGCTCCTCCATCCATGGGATTTTCCAAGCAAGAATACTGGAGTGGGGTGCCATTGCCTTCTCCACTTCTTGGTTCATTGCCCTTTATCTGACAAATATCCTGTCCTTTGGCTGATCATTATTCCATCTCTAGTAAACAGGCTTTTTGTGGTTCTTTGAGTGAGTGAATGGTTCTTTAAACAAGTCCAAAAAAAATGAAGGACACCCTGACGTTTTGTCTGCCCATCAAGTTTTTTGTTGTTTTGTTGTTGTTGTTTAAAAGTTTTAATTTTATATTGTAGTATAGCAGATTATGAATGTTGTGATAATTTCAGGTGGACAGCAAAGTGACTCAGCCATACATATGCATGTATTCACTCTCCTCCATCTTCTCTCCCATCTGGGCTGCCACATAACATTGAGCAGAGTTCCCTGTACTATATAGCAGGACCCTGGTGGTTATCCATTTTAAACATAGCAGAGTATACATGTCAATCCCAACTCCCTATCTCTTCCTCCCATTCTTCCCTGCCCTCCCTCGTTGCCCGGTAGCCATTAATTCATTCCCTAAGTCTGTGAGTCTGTTTTGTAAATAAGTTCATTTGTATAATTTCTTTTTAAGTTCTGCATGTAAGGAATGTCATACAATATTTCTCCTCTTTCTGACTTACTTCACTCAGCATGACAATCTGTAGGTTCACTGCAGGCGTGCATGCTAAGTCGCTTCAGTCCTGTCTGACTCTTTGCAGTCCTAAGGACTGCACCCTGCCAGGCTTCTGTGTCCATGGGATTCTCCAGGCAAGAATACTGGAGTGGGTTGCCATGCTCTCCTCCAGGGGATCTTCCCAACCCAGAGATCAAACCCGCATTTCTTACGTCTCCTGCTTTGGCAGAGGGTTCTTTATCACTAGGGCCATCTAGGAAGCCCACATGTTGCTGCAAATGGCATTATTTAATCCTTCTTAATGACTAATATTCCATTGTGTGTGTATATATATATGTGTGAAAGTGAAAAGTGAAAGTAGCTCAGTCGTGTCTGACTCCATGGACTATACAGTACATGGAATTCTCTGGGACAGAATACTGGAGTGGGTAGACTTTCCCTTCTCCAGGAGATCTTCCCAACCCAGGGATCGAACCCAGGTCTCCCACATTGCAGGCAGATTCTTTACCAGTTGAGCCACTAGGGAAGCCCAGGAATACTGGAGTAGGTAGCCTATCCCACTCCATATATACCTCTTCTTTATCCATTCCTCTGCCAATGCTTCTCATCTTGTTTAAAAAACTCATATTATGTCCTTCTCCTTCACAAAAATCACCTACTCCAGTTCTCACAGATTTATATTTTCTTCTGAATTCCTAAGGAATTCTGTACCTCACAATTTGAACTTTTGAAAAAAGTAATACAAGTTCTCTAAATATTTCCTTTGTGTTGGTCTTGTCTATTAGACTGTAAGCTAATGGAGCATGGAGAATGTGACTTAGGACTTGTATTCAAAGCAGTGCTTACAATAATGTATAAGCAAACTTAATAGCAAATTCCCTGTAAAGTAGCAAGAGGCTAGTTTTAACCACACCTCTTCTAGTTGGAGAAATGTCTCTTAATAGGACAAAGGAAGAAAGGGCTTCTATATAAGGCAATTCTTTTAGTTAACACCTCATCCTGAAAGTAGTATTTTCTTTCCCAAATCAAGAAGGTCTCTCAAATTCTTTCTTCTCTTGTTCTAGAAGACATCACTTTTTGAACTGAGATATAACTTATAGTAAGATGCACTAATCTTGAATGTACATAGGTATATACCCATGTAACAACATCCACATCAAAGTATAGAACATTTCTAGTACTCCAGCAAACTCTACTCAATTCTAGTACTCTAGTACTCCAGTCAATACCCATTCGAACAGTAACCACTCTTCTAACCTCTATCACCATAGGTTAGTTGTGCCTACTATTACCTTTTATACAAACGGAATCAATAGTCATATATCTGACCTTTTCTCCCACTATTATGACTATAAGTTTTATCCATATTGTTATACACAGCAGTGGAGCCTTGCTGTATAGTATTTCATTGTATAAATACACTACATTTTCTTTATCCTACTATTGTTAGATACTTGGATTGCTTCTTGTCTTGGCTATTTGGGTAAATATGCTATAAACATTCTTGTGCATACCTTTGGTGTACATAAGCACTCATCTCTGGAGTGGCATTTCTGGATCAAATGGTACATATACATTAAATTTTGGTAGATACTATCAACCAAAATTTCCCAATGAAGCTGTAGCAATTTACACTCCTAGTAGCAAATGCAAAAGAATCCCTGTTGCACTATCACAACTTTCTGCATCAGACATTTTTGCACTGTTTTTTAGTGTGTGATTAGATAATCGGACATTGCTGGTTGCACACTAAGCAAGTATGAACCCTTGTGATCAGTTTATAAGCCCTAAGATAACCACATGGACAACTCAAGTCAGCTGGCACCCAGAGGTATAATATAAGGAATAGATGCATCAGGTAAACAAAAGAGGACAGATGGTAATGAGTCTGTTATGTACTCCTGGCCACGAGTGATTCAGATATCTGAAAGAAGAGCAATAGCTAGTTCATGTTATAACAGCACCCTCTAGGGTTCATGTGTTATTGCTGGAGGTTGTATGGTTGTATATTTATTACATGCTTAATAAATTCTATATAAGCCTCACTTATGGAAAGGAAGCAGGAAACCACCAGAAGAAACTGAAGCAGGACATGCAGTTGCTGAGGGAAACCGCACCAACGGCCAAGAGGAAGTCAGACTCCGGCTTAGAAATAAGAGAAATCAAGAACGGTGGGGGAAAGTCAGCTATCAGGAAAAAAACAACAAATTGAGCAATTAGAGCCAAGACATCTCTCCCCAAGATGGATTTTGTAAAAGAAACAAGAAAGGACTTACACCCTTTTCATTAGTATGTTGAGGCATAAAATTGTCAGTTTAATAGCAGGGTCAACTTAAAAAATATTCACAACCTCAACGTCGAGAGTTAGACGTTCTTCAGTGAGAATATTTAGGATTTCAAGCCCAGGAGGCAGCATCTCAAGTAAACCCTAAGAGAACTGCTCTGAGGAAGTGATGGGGGAATCAGATTATACAGAAGCTTTGCAACAAAGGTGTGCTAGTCTGAACATCGAAAGATATTGTTAATTAAAGGAAAACCAAATATCTCAAGTTGAGGAATTTAGCACTTTTCTATGTATGGGAAGGTACAAGAGTCTGGGCTTACTGAAATCATTCCTCTGATATGTACCTCACCCATCTGAGCCAGTATCCTGTGTTTCCATATCCTGAGTTTCCTCAGGGCTCACTGTAGAGTGTGGTTGCAGTCTGATGGCTGCTATGATGGCAGATATTCTTTCCTTCCTGAGTTTCCACAGGGCTCACCAGCTCACCATCAGTGGTGGCTACTATGGCTAATGACTATAACATCCTATGTTCCATATATCATCAGGAACCTGAATTCAATCCACTGAATATTCTTAAGGAGAGAACAGATTTGTTGTATTATATTGTATTATTCAGTCACTAAGTCATGACTGAATGTTCAATGACTGAACAACAGCAAAAATTCAGTCAATAAGTCATATCTGACTCTCTGCAACCCCATGGACTGCAGCACAACAGGCTCCTCTGTCCTCCACTATCTCCTGGAGTTTGCTTAAATTCCTATCCATTGAGTCAGTTATGCTATCTAACCATCACATCCTCTGTCACCACCTTCTACTTTTGCCTTCAATCTTTGCCAGCATCAAGGTCTTTTCCAGTGAGCCAGCTCTTCCCATCAGGTGACCAAAGTATTGGAGCTTCAGTTTCAGCATCGGACCTTTCAGGGTTGATTTCCTTTAGGATTGACTGGTTTGAGCTCCTTGCAGTCCAAGGAAGTCTCAAGAGTCTTCTCCAACACCACAATTCAAAGATATCACTTTTTTAGTGCTCAGCCTTCGTTTTGGTCCGACTTTCACATCCATACACCACTACTGGAAAAACCATAGCTTTGACTATATGGACCTTTGTCAGTAAAGTGGTGTCTCTGTTTTTAAATATGCTGTCTAGGTTTGTCATAGCTTTCCTTCCAAGGAGCAAGCGTCTTTGAATTTCATAGCTGCAGTCACCATCCACAGTGATTTTGGAGCCTAAGAAAATAAAGTCTGTTACTGCTTCCACTTTCCCCCCATCTATTTGCCATGAGGTGATGGGACTAGATGCCATGATCTTAGTTTCTTAATACTGAGTTTTAAGCCAGCTTTTTCACTCTCCTTTTTCACCCTCATTAAGAGGCTCTTTAGTTCCTCTTACCTTTCTGCCATTCAGTTCAGTTCAGTTCAGTTGCTCAGTTCAGTTCAGTTCAGTTCAATTGCTCAGTCATGTCTGACTCTTTGCGACCCCATGAATTGCAGCAGGCCAGGCATCCCTGTCCATCACCATCTCCTCTGTGGCCCCATGAATCACAGCACGCCAGGCCTCCCTGTCCATCACCATCTCCCGGAGTTCACTCAAACTCACGTCAATCGAGTCAGTGATGCCATCCAGCCATCTCATCCTCTGTCGTCAGTTGCTCAGTCGTGTCCAACTCTTTGTGACCCCATGGACTGCAGCACGCCAGGCCTCGGTGTCCATCACCAACTCCTGGAGTTTACCCAAACTCATGTCCATTGAGTCGGTGATGCCATCCAACCATCTCATTCTCTGTCATCCCCTTCTCCTCTCGCCTTCAATCTTTCCCAGCATCAGGGTCTCTTCCAATGAGTCAGTTCTTTGCATCAGGTGGCCAAAGTATTGGAACTTCAGCTTCAGCATCAGTCCTCCCAATGAATATTCAGGACTGATTCCCTTTAGGACAGACTGGTTGGATCTCCTTGCAGTCCAAGGGACTCTCAAGAGTCTTCTCCAACACCACAGTTCAAAAGCATCAATCTGCATATCTGATGTGATAGTTCTCCTGGCAATCTGGATCCCAGCTTGTGATTCATCCAGTACTGCATTTCACATGATATACTCTGCATAGAAGTTAAATAATCAGAATGATAATATACAGCTTTCTCATATTTCTTTCCCAACTTTGAGCCAATCAGCTGTTCTGTATCCTGTTCTAACTGTTGCTTCTTGACCCACATACAGGTTTCTCAAGAGACAGGTAAGGTGGTCTTGTACTCCCATCTTTTTAAGAATTTTCCAGTTTGTTGTGATCCACAGAGTCAAAGGCTTTGACATTGTCAATGAAGCAGAAGTAGAGGTTTTTTGGGAACTCCCTTGCTCTTTCTACAATCCAACAAATGTTGGAAGTTTGATCTTTGGCTCCTCTGCCTTTTCTAAATCCAGCTTGTTTATTTGGAAGTTCTCAGTTCACGTGCTGTGGAAGCCTAGCTTGAAGGATTTTGAGCATTACCTTGGTAGCATGTGAAATGAGCACAGTTGTATGGTAGCTTGAACATTCTTTGGCATTGCCTTTCTTTGGGATTGAAACGAAAACTGATCTTTTCCAGTCCTGTGGCCACTGCTGGGTTTTCCAAATTTGCTGACATAGTGAGTGCAACATTTTAACAGGATCATCTTTTAGGATTTTAAATAGCTCAACTGGAATTCCATCACCTCCACTAGCTTTGTTGGTAGTAATGCTATAATGCTTCCTAAGGCCCACTTGACTTCACACTCCAAGATGTCTGGTTCTAGATAAGTGACCACATCATCTTGGTTATCCAGGTCACTGAGACCTTTTTTGTATAGTTCTTTGGTATATTCTTGCCACCTCTTCTTAATCTCTTCTGGTTCTGTTAACGTCCTTACTGTTTCTGTCCTTTATCGTGCCTATCCCTGCAAGAAATGTTCCCATGATATCTCCAGTTTTCTTGAAGAGATCTCTAGTCTTTCCCATTCTATTGTTTTCCCCTATTTCTTAGCACTGTTCACTTATGAAGGATTTCTTACCTCTCCCTGCTATTCTCTGGAACTCTGCATTCAGTTGGATATAGTCTTTCCCTTTCTTTCTTGCTTTTCACTTCTCTTCTTCCCTCAGCTATTTGTAAAGCCTCCTCAGACAACCACCTTGCCTTCTTGCATTTCTTTTCCTTTGGGATGGTTTTGGTCACTGCCTCCTGTATATTACAAACGTTTGTCCATAGTTTTTCAGGCACTCTGTGTACCAGATCTAGTCCCTTGAATCTATTCATCACCTCCACTGTCTAATCATAAGAGATTTGATTTAGGTTTGGCCCAGGTTGTAACGGGTTTGGCAACACCTTTTTCACTTATGTATTGACAAAGAAACAAAGGAAACTAGGATACAAAAGAAGGAAATTCTTCGGCTGTGTTATTTTGGAGAATGCTCAGATTCCTTAATAGAAAAGAAATTCTATTTTTTTTCTCAACGAAAAAATAATACACTGATTGGGGAAAATTCAGAAATTACAGATAAACAAAAAGAAAATTAAAGCCACTGATAATTTCACCACCCGGAGTTAAATAACATTAACGTTCTGATACATATTCTTTTCTCTTTCTATGTGTTGAGATATATCTATATATGTATATAAGTATATGAATGTATGTGTATATATATGTATTTCTACATACAATAAGAAAGATCATATCACTTACACTATTTGTAACCTGATTTTTCTCCTAACACTATATCCTGAACATTGTGCTATATCATTAAACGATTTTCCCCATTTGAAAAATGGAAGAAGTTCTTAGACTAGCACAAATAGGTGAAAGTGGGTGGTAATAAGAGAGACAGGATGGTGGGGGTCATTCAGGAGGACATGACCACCCATTGATCCTCAAGCTGGATGGGCAACAGGAAGTTCATCACCCCTTCCCTGCCTTAAATACATGTTTGCCCACCGTTCCCAAAGTGGGAGCTGTTTCAAGTCTGTAGCCTCAAGAGAGTAGGGTGTTGAGACCATCTGGACTGAATACATGACTGAACCCAGTCATATTGGTTCGATGAAAACCCCCTGTAACCGAACACTTTATTAAAGAAGCCCTCCAGCATTCTGTAGTGGAAGATTCGTAATCTCCTGGCACTCACTCACACAATACCCTTTGTCTCTATACATACTTTAAATTTCTGGTGGGCAGGTTTGGAGACCTACTCATCAGGTATGGAATTGGGAATTAGACATTTTATTTAATCTCCAAGGACAGGGTGACATTCAGGAAGATGAGTAAATGAAACAGGAGGTATGAAAAAGGGGGGGCAATAAGAGAACAAAAAGTTCAAAAATAAATAAAACCATGAGTGTTCAAACAAAACAAAATAAGTAGTGGCCGTAACTAGCAGCATAATATGTCAAAAACCAAATCTAAAATCTGTGACAGAGGAAATTAATTTAAGGAATCTAAAATAACAACAGAGAAAAGAGTGAAAGAGAAGGAGAAAGTGAGAGAGAAAAAAACATGAAAAAATATCAGGAAGAAAAACCAATGATAACTAATTTCGTATAACAGGATGTCCAGAAGGAGAAAAGACAATAAACGAAGAAGAAATAATCAAGGAAAGAATAGAACTTCTCTGAACTGAAGAAAAAGTTGATTTCATATTTAAAGAATCTAACAATTTCAAGAATACTAAAAAAAGGCATCCTATAGATAATCTGATGAAATTTAGAAATGCTAAAAAAAAAAAACCCTTAAATCCCACAAGCTTCCACACCATGCCCCTACCCTACCCTACCCTACTCCCTCCACCAAAAGTCACCCCCAAATTGAGAACCAGACAGGGAAAAGAAACCTGCTGACATTCATCCTCTCATTTGTAAACTGAATGCCAGGGAACCACCTGGAAGCATACATATTTACACAATTTTGAGGGAGAATTCTACAGCCTATCTGTAATCCAAGCAAGGTGATAAAATAGAGATTTTTCAGACTTACAAGGACTTAGAATATTCACTTTTCAACTATGCCTTCAGAAAATCAGTTCCACAGTACCCTAGTTCTCACAGCCTCAAACTCTTTGGTGAAAATCTCCTTTAACAGAACACTCCATTCCCTAAAGAAGACCTCCAGCCTTCTCTAGTGGAAGATTCGTTATCTCCCTGAGCTCACCCACACAACACCCTTTGTCTCTAGGCCTCTAGTCACTGTCCTAATAAAAACCTCCCTGGGATGTCCCTGGTGGTTCAGTAGCTAAGACTCCGTGCTCCCAGTACAGGAAGCCCAGGTTCTATCCCTGGCCCGGGAACGAGATCACACATGCCAAAACAAAGAGTTTGCATGCTGCAACTACAGACCCCGAGTGCCACAAATAAGACCCAGTGCAGCCAAATAAATAAATGAATGTTCAAAAAACAAACAAACAAACAAAAAAAACAAAAAAAACCTCCCTGAGATGATAACATCTTTCACCAACTATCCTCTCTCTCTTTTTCCCCATCTGCCAAGTTTCTTGCTACCCTTCTTTCTCCTCTCAGTTCTCTAACTTTATTCTTCCCCCACGGCATCTGGCTTTTCCCACCAATCCACTAGGACAAAGGCCATCAGTAGCTTCTGCACTGTGAAGGGCAAGGAGCAGCTGTCAGTCCTTATTTCATTATTACCCTGACCTCATTATTAGACCCAGTACTGCTGCCTACCTCCTTCTTGAAACGTTACTATTCTCTAGAAATCTGAGAATGAAATACACTCTCTCCTGGGTCTCCATTACGCTCTGCTTTCGTTTTGTTCTAGCTCTCTTGGTTTGGTTTGTTTTTCTCCTTCTTTTCTACCTGACCTTAAATGCCCCTGTTTTCCAGGCTCCCTTACCTTACTGACCTCATTACAGAAACTGTCTGTCTCACTCATTTATTTTCAGACAGCAAAACCTCAAGCAGAAAGGGAGATATGCTGCGAGGATCCAGCAAATCTCAGAGAACCCTTCTTCTCATTTCAGGATAGGGGAAAACACACGTCCCACTTCTTGTGTTTCCATGGCACACAAGAGAAGGGAAAAAGACTAATCTGAACAACCAGACACTGGCATTTGCAAGATCAAGTTCATGAGTGGGCAAGACCACCAAGGAATGGGCCAGTGATGAGGGGAGGCCTGGGGTCCTTTTCTAGCCTACTGGCTGGACTCAGAATCTCCTCCGCAAGACCAGTAGTATCTCCACAGACACACTGGGACGTGCGAGTCCTCTAGCAGAAATCCAGGATGGAAGACTAAGGACCCTGCATAAGCCTCTGTCCTCAGACATGTTCTGCAATCTAGCTTTTATCAAAAAAGTCTATACTAGGATTTATAGAGTACTTGTACTGAGTAATAAAATCATTCTTTCTCCCCATTTGCAAGGAGGTCTTTATGTGTATGCTCCATTTGCTAGAACCTAAAGAACTCAGTCTCAGTGAAACTTGAATTCATTCTAAGACTGTGAGCATTCTAGATTATGAGCTCCAAAAGTCAAGCAGTATCTTCTTTTTATTTCCAATATGTGGAAAGAAGAACCTAGGCCAGGGGCACCCTGTAAATTTTAATAATACTGGTTCAACAAACAGATCCTCAGCATATTCCCTTCTTAGAAGTATTAACTAGTTTGCTTCTGTAACCAAATCCATATGTCTTTTTCATCTTGCTTCCATTTTCCCTTCCTACAAAACACTAAAGCGCCACTTCCATTTCCTTTTCTCATTCCTAGGAGAAAGTCACATAAATATCAAACATTTTGAAATTTCAGGAAAACAAATAAATATGGAATAACATTTGCTCATCAATGTTAAAGGCATCCCTGCCAGTACAGAAGAATCATTCTAATGTAATTTCTTCACTTGAATTAGTTTAACGTCTCAATTTGTACAAGACGTAAGAGAAAATGGATAGAGGAACATTAGAGGTCAGCTATTTGTTGTTCTGTTCATAGTCTGAGCAAACAGTTATATCCCATTGGTGAAAACAGGACTCCAAAGGAGCAAGCATTGTTGCTTTCCCTAAAGATTCCTGTGCAGTCCTGCTGTTGGACTGTTTTTCTTTTCTGGACCAAGGAGAAAACCAAGATGGAGGGAGTTCATTTTTTAGCTATTCTTGATTTGTGTATTATAGGTTGCTCTTGATCTCCCCTTGATTAATTTCAGCGGAGGCCTTCCCATCAGCTATAAACCCAAATTATTAGCCTCACAACTGCCAGACAACTCTGCCATTCCACAGCTCTTGGTCATTTAAAAAATTCTATTTCAGGAGCCCAGTCTCAAGTTGATCCCAATCCTTTAAGTGTGAAGGCGTTTAGTCTGTACCCTTAAAGGAAAACATCTGTGGTCTTCCTACCACAAAGGACTCACAGTTCAGCTAAACGCGCACAGGTGAACTTTGGGTGGTGAATCTTAGACTGATTCTTGAGATAGAAAATCAAGGAAAGGGAATTCCCTGGCAGTCCAGTGGTCAAGACGCCTCGCTTTCACTGCTGACGGCATGGTTCAATCCCTGGTCAGGAAACTAAGATCCCACTATATGCAGCCAAAAAAAGAAACAAACAAAGAAGGTACATTCCCTGATTTTCAGGAGTTCACAGCCTAGTGAAGGAGACAGACATCTAATCGGAAAATGTCAGCAAAATTTGACAAGTGACCAACTCCTCCACCTTGGCTCCAGAATTCCTCCTGCAATCCATAATGCCAGGAAGCTTTGGCTTTGTCCTTTTCTCTCCTAACACTCCCACTCTCCCCTCTACCTGCTACTCCATTTTAGCATTTATGTATATTTATGTATATACAGGGCATCCCTGATGGCTCAAGTGGTAAGGAATCCGCATGCAATGCAGGAGACTGGGTTTCGATCCCTGGGTCAGGAAGATCCCCTGGAGGAGGAAATGGCAACCCACCCCAGTGTTCTTGCCTGAAAAATCCCATGGACAGAGGAGCCTGGTGGGCTATGGTCCACAGGGCTGCAAAGAGTCAGACACAACTCAGCACAAGCACATACATATATATGTATATGCAAGCCTCTCCTAGTTTGAAAAGTATTCATTCGTAACTCACCAAGTATCTCCCAGCAATGATTCTCTTCACTTTCACAGCCAAAACAGTGAAAAATAGTAGTCACTCACTGTTTCTGATCCTCCTTTCTCTTTACTTTCCATTGACCCCTCGAGCCACCCCATATGAACTTTACCCTCTTCACGCCATCTTAAGGCAGCAATATCTTCCACATCATGAAATCCAAAAGATGCTTTTCAGTTGTCCCTTTACTGGATAGCTCAGCTGCAACTGACAGTTTCTGTTTGAAACACACTGCTCTCCTTTCAGTCTTGCCTTTTTGTTCTCCCTCCTCCCTCGATTTCTAAGAAACGTCAAGGCCTGTCACTTCCAAATGAACAGAGTGCCCTGGTCCAAGCCCATGCTGTTCTCATCCAACTGCACCAGGAACATCCTAACTAAGCTTTCTGCCATTTCTCTTGCCAACCTGCCTTCAACTTACTTGCTACATTACAGCCAAAAGAGCTTTGTAAATGTCAGATTTAATTCTGTCTCTTTTCTGTCTTAAACTCTCAATGATTTCCAACTTCCTTGAGGATAGAGTCCAAAATACTTAGTATAACTAATAACTTGCATCCTGGTCAGACTTGTGCCTGCCTCTCCAGTCTTTTCTCCTACCACTGTCTTCCCTCTTTCCGCTCTGGCCAGTTTAACCTTACTGTTCTTCTAACGTTCAGTGGACATTTTCCCTTTCAACTGTTCCTTCTGCCTGAATGTCCTCTTTCATCATCTTTGCCTAACTCCAACTCAGATTTCACTTTAAATGTTACTTTGTCTAGAAATTTCTGATACCCACAGATTCAGTTAAAACCCCATATTATATCCTACAGTGGGACTTCCCTGGTGGTCTAGGGATTAAGAATCCACCTGCCTGCAGGGGACATGGGTTTCATCCCTGGTTGGGGGGGATCCCACATGATTTAGGGAAACCAAGTCAGCGCACTAGAACAACTGAGCCCACATGCTGCAACTACTGAAGCCTAGAGCCGTGCTCTGCAACAAGAGAAGCCACCGCAATGTGAAGCCCATGAACGGCAACAGGAGAGTAGCCCCTGCTCACCACAACTAGAGAACACCTGCACAGAGCAAGGAAGACTCAGCGTAGCACTCCCCAAAGTAAATAGACAAATAATATATATTTATTTTTTAAAAATCCTATAACATGCAGAACTTTGCATTTCTCCTTAATATCCAGCACACCTCTTACTATTTATTCAAAAATCTGTCTTCATCCCTCAACATTAAGCTAAGTGAAAGCAGGGGTCATGCTTGTCTGTCCATTGCTATATCCCTAACACCTAGAATGGTGCATATTTTTGAATGCTATAAAAATAACAAACACTAAGCCTGTCCTACCGCACAATTGCACTCATCTCACACGCTAGTAAAGTAATGCTCAAAATTCTCCAAGCTAGGCTTCAGCAATACGTGAACCGTGAACTTCCTGATGTTCAAGCTGGCTTTAGAAAAGGCAGAAGAACCAGAGATCAAATTGCCAACATCTGCTGGATCATGGAAAAAGCAAGAGAGTTCAAGAAAAACATCTATTTCTGCTTTATTGACTATGCCAAAGCCTTTGACTGTGTGGATCACAATAAACTGTGGACAATTCTGAAAGAGATGGGAATACCAGACCACCTAACCTGCCTCTTGAGAAAGCTGTATGCAGGCCAGGAAGCCACAGTTAGAACTGGACATGGAACAATAGACTGGTTCCAAATAGGAAAAGGAGTACATCAAGGCTGTCTATTGTCACCCTGCTTATTTAACTTATATGCAGAGTACATCATGAGAAATGCTGGACTGGAAGAAACACAAGCTGGAATCAAGATTGCCGGGAGAAATATCAATAACCTCAGATATGCAGATGACACCACCCTTATGGCAGAAAGTGAAGAGGAACTAAAAAGCCTCTTGATGAAAGTGAAAGAGGAGAGTGAAAAAGTTGGCTTAAAGCTCAACATTCAGAAAACGAAGATCATGGCATCTGGTCCCATCACTTCATGGGAAATAGATGGAGAAACAGTGGAAGCAGTGTCAGACTTTATTTTTGGGGGCTCCAAAATCACTGCAGATGGTGATTGCAGCCATGAAATTAAAAGATGCTTACCCCTTGGAAGAAAAGTTATGACCAACCTAGATAGTATATTCAAAAGCAGAGACATTACTTTGCTGACCAAGGTCCGTCTAGTCAAGGCTATGGTTTTTCTAGTAGTGATGTATGGATGTGAGAGTTGGACTGTGAAGAAGGCTGAGCGCCGAAGAACTGATGCTTTTGAACTGTGGTGTTGGAGAAGACTCTTGAGAGTCCCTTGGACTGCTAGGAGATCCAACCAGTCCATTCTGAAGATCAACCCTGGGATTTCTTTGGAAGGAATGATGCTAAAGCTGAAACTCCAGTACTTTGGCCACCTCATGCAAAGAGTTGACTCATTGGAAAAGACTCTGATGCTGGGAGGGATTGGGGGCAGGAGGAGAAGGGGACAACCAAGGATGAGATGGCTGGATGACATCACTGACTCTATGGATGCAAGTCTGAGTGAACTCTGGGAGTTGGTGATGGACAGGGAGGCCTGGTGTGCTGCAATTCATGGGGTTGCAAAGAGTCGGACACGACTGAACTGAACTGAACTGAACTGAAAGCCTGTCCTCAGAGGGAAATGAGGGCCAGTTCAGTTCAGTTGCTCAGTCATGTCTGACTCTTTCCGACCCTGTGGACTGCAGCACACCAGGTTTCCTTGTCCATCACCAACTCCCAGAGCTTGCTCAAACTCATGTCCATTGAGTCAGTGATATGCTCCAACCATTTCATCCTCTGTCATCCCCTTCTCCTGCCTTCAATCTTTCCCAGCCTCAGGGTCTTTTCTAATGAGTCAGTTCTTTGCATCAGGTGGCCAAACTATTGGAGCTTCAGCTTCAGCATCAGTCCTTCCAATGAATATTCAGGACTGATTTCCTTTAGGATTGAGAGGTTTGATCTCCTTGCAGTCCAAGGGACTATCAAGAGTCTTCTCTAACACCACAGTTCAAAACCATCAACTCTTCAGCACTCAGCTTTGTTTATGCTCCAACTCTCACATCCATACATGACTACTGGAAAAACCATAACTTTGACTAGACAGAACTTTGTCGGCAAAGTAATGTCTCTGCTTTTTAATATGCTGTCTAGGTTTGTCCTCAGAGGGAAATGAGGGCCAAGACACTTCTAAATCTATATTACTATAATTTCTAGGGGAAATTCAGTCAAAACCAGAAGAAAGGTTTATAGAAAAAGCTGGATGTTTCTGAAGGGTGAGAATATTTGTGGAAAACAGCTAAGGAGAGCAAATGGTTTTAAGAAAACCATTGTTATTCTGAAGTTTTATAATATAAAATACATCTCCAGTGTGGCAATATCCTATAACTCTGGCCAGTAGTATGGGTATATTTGTTATATTAGATAAACTCAGGGCACATATTTTGAGCTAAACAGATGCATGACAAGACAGACATAAACAAGAGTTTCCGGGATGAAAAACAAAAAAGAATTTCTGGGATGAGACATTTGGTGTTAGTTCATTCCACAAATCTAC
Source organism: Budorcas taxicolor (assembly GCF_023091745.1). Taxonomy (NCBI): domain Eukaryota; kingdom Metazoa; phylum Chordata; class Mammalia; order Artiodactyla; family Bovidae; genus Budorcas; species Budorcas taxicolor. Next base: position 28,114,482 of record NC_068920.1, read on the forward strand.
CAAGCCTGGACATAGTGATAGAATCAAGGCATTCTCCAAAAATTTGATCTAGAGAAAAAGAGATCTGCAAAAGTTAAAAAACATAGCTGCTTAGAACTGAAAGAGACTTTACAGTATCCAGTTCAACCCTCCTGCTCTTCTGCCTCCCATATCGGATGGGGTTAAGTCACCTTCCTACAGTTTGGTGCACAGTTAGTGGCAAATTTGGTAATGGAAACCCAGTTTCTCTATCCATGAAACTGAGTTCTTTCTGATTCTTGACTCAAAAAACTAATACTATGGAATTTATAAGCCTTCTCCAAACTATGTCCGGAAAAAAGGTTTTCTGGAAACCCTTTCCTTCCTCTAACCTGATCCTGGTTCACCAAGTAGCATCCCTTGCATAGAGAGACCTTTTAGGTCACCTCACCACCCATACTGCTGAAAGACTCAAGAGATGGTAAGAGGAGCGACTGAAGAACTCTGAGGAATTCCTCGACATCATGCCATAAAGGAGAACTCAAGGAGTAAGTCCCCTATGGCGTTCTGTGACATTGTTCTCATCTTTCTTTTTTGAGTTCTGGGACAATCAGTTTCCTCACTGTCACAGAATATTTGGAGAACATCTCGTGTTTTAAGAACTTATTCAGTATGACCCAGCAACTCAGTTCATACGTATACATCCAAAAAGCAGGGACTCATACAGATACCTGTATACTAATGTTCTTAGCAGCATTATTCACAACAGCCACAAGGTGGAAACTACCCGAGTTCATCCACAGATGAGCTGATAAGTAGAAGGTGGTATATATACAATGCAGTGTTATTCAGTCATTAAAAAGAAATGAAATTCTGATACATGCTGCCACATGGGTGCAACTTGAAAACATTATGCTAAGTGAAATAAGCCAGACACAAAAGGACACATATTGTACAATTTCACTTAGATGAAACACTGTAAAACAGGGGTACCAAAGGCTGGAGGGTAGGAAGTTATTGTTAAATGGGTACATAGCTTCTGTTTGAGTTGATGAAAGAGATATTGCTTAATGAATACATAGTTTCTGTTTGGGTTGATGAAAATGTTCTGGAATAGTAGTGATTGTTACACAACCCTGAAAATGTACTTAATGCCACTGAGTGTACACTTAAAAATGGATAAGATTGTGAATTTTATGTTTTATATGTATTTTGCCTCAAAAAAATTATTCAATGAAGCTCTCAGTTCCAGTCAAGATGAAATCTAAAACATGTTCAAGCAACCAAAGGAAGGTACACAAAGAGAAACCAAGGAACAAAACACAGAGGAAACAAACAAAACAAAAACTAGAATGCAATACAGAAGCGCTAAGTTAATAATTACTTTTGGGACTTCCTGGCAGTTCACAGGTTGGGATTCCGTGCTTATACTGCAGGGTGCACAGGTTCAGGGGGCAAGGTTCTATGCCTGCTCGGGGAACTAAGATCCCACAAGACATGTGGGTGGCACAGCCAAACAAGCAAAAGACACACACACAAGAAACAAAAAAAACAAAAACAAAAAACAATCACCTTAAACATAAGTAGTTCAAATACAGTAATTACAAGACAGAAATTGGCAAAGGGAATGAAAAGCCATGAATCAACAATATGCTGTCTGTGAGAAATTCATTTCAGATACAGTACAGCAGAGGTTTCCCGGGTGGCTCGTGGTAGAGAATCTGCTTGCCAAAGCAGGAGATGCAGGTTCGAGCCCTCACCTGGAAAGATCTCCTAGAGAAGGAAATGGTAACCCACTCCAGTATTACTGCTTAGGAAATGCCAAGGACGGAGGAGCCTAGCAGGGCATATTCCATGGGGCCGCAAGAGCCAGACACAATTTAGGGACTAAACTACAATACAGGATGTGAAAAATAAAAGGACAGGAAAAGATACACTACTACTCGTTAAAACAAAAAAGAGCAAGATTTGATTATGTTAATGTTGATGTAACCAGTAATCATAAATTTTGAGCCACACCTTAAATATTCAACCTGTGGATTAAAAAGTTAAAACTTAAGGCTAAATGGATTCCTATTCCTATTTTCCAAACAAGCCAACATCAATAAAGCCCATTAGCTTATTCAGTTTCCCTCTTAATAAAGCACCAGGGGTGCCCTCTTCCCGCGATACATCAAGATTGAAACATACTCGCAGGAGGACACACATTCTCTTCCTCTGTTGTGACACCTGCCTTCTGTGCAGTTGAATGCTGCCATAATGAGCTCTACTACCTACATGCATGCTGTGCTGGTAGCTGCAGGCTCGCCAGAATTGACTGGATCATCATCACTGTGTGTGCTGGGGAACAGAGCTCACCTTAAAGGAGAGTGATGACACAGACCTGCCCTGCTGTCGATGGAGAGAAGGGCAAGTTGAAGGAAATCATCTTTTTTTTTTTACGTTGCAGAACTGTAGCCCTAAGAAGCAGAAATTTGCATTTAGTTCTTTGAGTTCTTCTTCTCCTTCAAGTTCAAAACCAGAGTTTCTTGAACTGACCCCCTGATCTGATGCACAGGGCCAGGGGCATCTACCACGTGAAGATAAGAGCACTGTTTCTCAGGTCTGATAACTTAGGTTCCTCCCCCTTGATGCTGTGAAGATGTAGCTCTGGGTTTAATCTCCATTCCTTCTGAGGCCTGTTTCATTTCCAGTTTCCAAACCGCCTAGAACTGAATTTCTTATGGAAACATGGAAAAGCAGGATTTTCCATTTGAAAGGGGTAGATGTTGTAAGCCTGATGCATACATTCTTTCAGAACTAAATTGAATGAAGAATACATGACACTGACCACTACTCAAAGAATACCACTTGCAGGAAATGTGGTTATCCTGTTCAAACTGTTGGGTCTTGCATCAGACTTGACCTCACTTGTAGCCACTTATCTTCCTGGTGACCATCCTACGTATTGAGAAAGCACCATGAGGAATATACTAACTTTACGTAGAGTCAGATTTAGCTCAGTAAAGGTCATAATAAATATAAGTGAAATAATTTTTCTTAAGATATTTACTTCCAGGGCAGCTACAATAAAGGAAAGATATATGATTAAAAAGCTACTAGAACTAGACTCTCGGAGAAGGCAATGGCACTCCCACTCCAGCACTCTTGCCTGGAAAATTCCATGGGCAGAGGAGCCTGGTAGGCTGCAGTCCATGGGGTCACTAAGAGTCGGACACGACTGAGCGACTTCACTTTCACTTTTCACATTCATGCATTGGAGAAGGAAATGGCAATCTGCTCCAGTGTTCTTGCCTGGAGAATCCCAGGGGTGGCAGAGCCTGGTCGGCTGCCGTCTATGGGGTCGCACAGAGTCGGACACGACTGACGCGACTCAGCAGCAGCAGCAGCAGCAGCAGCAGAACTAGACTCTAGGGAGATAAATGTGTGATCCCCTCGTCGTTTCAGCAGGTCCAATCTTATATTACATTTTTGGGGGGGGGTGTGTGGCCGAGTCTTTGCTGCCCCATGGACTTAGCCCGCCAGGCTCCTCTGTCCATGGGACTCCCTAGGCAAGAATCCTGGAGCAGGTTGCTATGCTCTCCTCCAACGGATCTTCCCGACCCAGGGATCAAACCTGTGTCTCGTCTCTTACGTCTCCAGCATTGGCAGATAGGTTCTTTACCACTAGCACCACCTGGGAAGCCCATATTACATTTTTCTGTGTGTGGGGGAAATATCAGACCAAGTATCTTCCAGTTTGGAAAATGAAAGAATGCGTTCCCAAGAATTAGGGAAAGTGGTACGTTTGTATTTCCGAAGATGTCAGCACCTTCCCACGTGGCTGTTCTCACAAGGTGATTGACATTCCTCTCACTGAGATTTGTGTTCCTTCCACTGGAATCTGGGTGGGAGCTTGGGACTGCTCCAAACAACGGAGCATATGACAGATTGGTGTTTCGTGGCTTCTGAAGCTGGATCTAAAATCATACAGCTTCCACTTAGCCCACTCTTTGGAGCCTGTCCTTGGAAGCCAGTTACCATGTTAGGAAGAAGCCTGGGCCACATGAAGGAACGATATGCAGGTGTCTGGCCACTCCAGCTGAGGACTCAGGCTCCATCCACCCCAGGCATGTGAGAGAGTGAGCTTTCCAAGGGCTCCATCCCCTCATCCCACCCCTGCTCAAGTCTTCCATCGGAGGCTCCAGAAAGCACGTTGCAGAAACAAGCTGCCCCTGCTGCTGTGCACTAACTGAGAATGCCTGACCACAGAGCCTGACCTATAGGCGCTGTGAGCATAATAAATGATTGTTTTCATTATCGGGGAAAAAAAAGTACTCAAGTGATGCTTAAATTAAGTTTCTGTTAGTGTAAAAGGAAAACCTTACAGATCTTGTCAGGCTAGGAGGCTACAGACACACAGCAGTAGCCCCACACAGTCCAGTTAGAGAAAATTTACACAGAAGAAATAAAGCACATGGAATCCCCCAACTCTCACTGGGGGGACTACCAGGGCCAGGTAGAGATGGTCTGCACCCACCACAGCAAACATGCAGCCAAGAAGGGCCAGCCTCTGAGAGAAGTCTGGATTCACAAAAGAAAGGACTTGACCTCATGCCAAAGATATATCCACATGACACATTTAGGTTGTCGCAAATATAGGTTAACCTATAGATGGGTTCTCTCAACAATGGGAAATGAATGACAGGATTTCTAGGTCCAAGAAGCAGAATAGGGAGAATGCATGCTGAGGGCCTGGGTCCATACTGAAGGTCAAAGTCTGCACGTGGAAGGCCCTGGAACAGTCTTGAAGTGCTTCTGTATACCCAGAATGCTAGCATCAGCCAAAAGCCGTGCTGCCCCTTTGCAGATGGCTCTGGTCAGCTCGGCCGGGCAGAAGGAGATGGGTACCCAGGCCATCCAGATTTGTCTCCCAACAGATTTAAAGAGAAGAAAGGGAAAATCTCCCCTAAACTTCTCCTCTGCCCTCCTCCCATCAATTAAAACAAGATTGAGTTATTTCTCACTCTTCAGTTTGACAGAATTTTAAAGATGAATATTATTCACTGTTGATGAGCACATTGGGAATGGTGTATGCACATAATAGTCACAGGGGTATAAACTGGTAGCTTTGGGGGGAAATTTGACAGTATCTAGCAAATTTTAAATGTATGTATCCTTTGATTCAGCAATTCTGCTTCAAGTATGATTTTTTTAAAGAAATGCTTCAGCATTTATACAAAAAAAATGTCTGTTGAAAACAAAATATTAAAAATACCAATAGAGAAATGAGCAAATTAGGGCACATCCTTCTGTAAATATGGCAATTAGACATAAAGTAGATTTATGGGTGGGGCTTCCCAGGTGGCCCTAGTGATGAAGAACTCACCTGCCAATGCAGGAGATGTAAGAGATGCAGGTTTGATCCCTGGGTCAGGAAGATCCCCTACAGGGGAGCATGGTAACCCACTCCACTATTCTTGCCTGGAGAATCTTAGGGACAGAGGAGCCTGGCAGGCTACAGTTCTGCTGCTGCTGCTAAGTTACTTCAGCAGTGTCCGACTCTGTGCGACGCCATAGACGGCAGCCCACCAGGCTCCCCCTTCCCTGGGATTCTCCAGGCAGGAACACTGGAGTGGGTTGCCATTTCCTTCTCCAATGCATGAAAGGGAAAAGTGAAAGTGAAGTTGCTCAGTCGTGTCCAAATCTTAGTGACCCCATGGACTGCAGCCCACCAGGCTCCTTCATCCATGGGATTTTCCAGGCAAGAGTGCTACCATGCTGATAAACAAAATGTGCAAAATTGAGTCCTAAGTTATAATTTGCTATACAAATTCCAGGAGCTATTTTGTGGTTGGTCTTCACTGGATAAAAATTACTTCTCTGTCAAGTTCAGAGTCACTCTGGGAAGTTGCAGAGAGCCTTATTTCATTTGTTTATGTAAGAAGAGAGAAAGGGCATGAAGGAGTAGGAGGAAGGATCAAACAATAAAAACACTGGACAGTTGAGGATGAAGAAGAGGCTGATGACAAATGCCAGGTGTGAATGCTAGTTATGTAAAAAAAAGGAAAAAGTAATGGTAATAGTCAGGAAAGTCTTTATATATGTAATAAAGCATTAAGCAAACAGTACATTTAATCCTCATAACCAGGAAACTCTTGAAGTTGAGAGGGGCCCCCAGAGATCTTCTATGCCAGTTCTCTCACCTGACTGGTTGATTTAGTTGCTAAGTCGTGTCCAACTCTTGTGACCCCATGGACTCTAGCCTGCCAGGCTCCTGTGTCCATGGGATTTCCTAGCAAGAATACTGAAATGGGTTGCTATTTCCTTCTCCAGGCTCACCTGATTGTTATTCCTTAGTTATGCTTGAAGGGAAATGATTGCAGGCTTTTCAAAATTATTGGAGCGGAGTCTCCAAACTTGGTTATGAGCTTCTTAGAGCTGCCATAACTAAGCATGACAAACTGGGTAGCTTAGGATAACAGAAAGGTAAGCTTTCACAGGTCTAGAAGCCAGAAGTCTTAAATCAAGTTATCAACAGGTTGGTTCCTTCTGAGGGCTGTAAGAAGAATCTGTTTCAGCCTTTTAGCTTTGGTGCTGGCAATCCTTGGCAGTTCCTGGCTCATAGATTGTCACTTCGGTCTTTGCCTCCATCTTTAAATTACCTTCTTCTCTCTGTTTCTCTCATCTGTGTGCTTTTCCGTTCTTATAAAGACATCTGCCATTGGATTCAGAGTCAGGTCTACCCAGATAACCCAGGATAATCTCACCTTAAAATTTGTCACTTAATTGTATCAACAAAAACCCTTTTCCCAAATAAAGTCACATTCACAGATTCTGACTAGACATATCTTTGGATGGTGGGGCAACCAACCAACTCACCACACGTGCTTGTGTGATTTCACTTTTGGAAGGCTTCTAGAAGAGAAATATATTCTAAAGGGAAGTAAAAGATAAAGCTTTTTTAAAAATTCACTTTTCCTAGGCAGTTCCCAGTGGACAGATGTAAATGGTTTGCAGTATTCTCTTCAAAACGTTCTAATGGTCTCTTTCAAAACTGGTCCAAGCTAAAAAGTTACTAAAACAGTTACCACATACTAAAGCCTTTCACCCTCCCAACTTTTCTTTATGAAAATCAGTTAAAGAAAACAAATTTTTTCAATTGCAGTGTCCTGAGAAATATAATTACTTGAGAGGAAAGAATGCATAAACAAGCAGCCTAACAGAGTTTGATGTGCTACCCACTAAATTTAGATTCTCTTTCCAGTGAGGTGGTGAGTTAAATATCTAAAGGACCCTCGTGCTGTAAACAACTAAAAACAGATAAAAACCTTAAAAAGGTCAATGAGCTGTCACAGAAGAAGTCAGCGCATCTCAAACCAAGGACTGAGCAATATGGAGGGAGCACTATTTCCAGCCATTTACCAGACAAGAAGGGAAGGGGGGAAAGGAAGGTTCAGCTTTGAAGTCATAGCCTCAAAAGGGCTCCAGAGGCACAGCCCAGAGCCTGCCCAACCTGAGGGATCTAATACATCTTCTCCCCAAAAGTTGGTATCCCAGTGAGTTAAAGCATCAATTTAGAAAGGAGAGAAAAAAAAAAAACACCTCAACTTTCATCAATATTTTCAGCCTAAATTCACACTACCTGGGAGAACTGGAGAATAATTTACAGACTAGAAGTTTTCATAAACCTGGAAGAAGCAAATGAAGACCCTCTGGAGAGGACTCCACTTCTAATGCAACTGAAGACGATTCCTTCAGGTAAAATTCCAAAGCATCGAACAGCCCGTAGTACAAAAGAACTCAACTTTCAAAGCACGATAAGCCAATGCAACGCCATAAAAAGGTCCATAGTAGTATCATTAATTCAGTTCTATGAACTGAAACATGTCTCTCCCCATACTTACACATACGTCACCTACGCCTAAAAGAGGTTTCAGGCAAATTCTAACCAAGAGAACACTGACAGAGCCATACTGACAATAGAAAAAGAATAGTTTAAGCAATAAACATTGCCAGAGATATAAGGATAAACGGTTCAGTTCATCAGAAACCATCTGAGCCTCCAGGGAAGCCCCTTCAGAAATCTTAGTAACTTTACATTTGCATGCACTCCCAACAGCCTCAAGAATACTGACAAATTCTAAGGAGTAAAAAGCAAGTTCAAAATCAAAATAGAGGTGTAAATACTCCCTCAGTAACGGAGAGCATAAGCAGATAAATGTATTTTAGCAATTAGTCGCGAGTGCGCAGGCGCAGCCGGCGGCGCGCTGAGGGTTCTGACGCGCCTGCAGCCAGCGAGCGAGCGAGCAGGCTTTCTCACCTGCGGCCCCTGATGAAGGGTGTGCGCGAGGCGGGCGGGGGCCTGAGCGGAGGCGCCCCCGGAGACGCAGGCACAGCAGGAGTCTGGCTGCACTCGGAGGGGCGGGAGGGAGAGGCACCAGAGCTGAGGGAAGAGAAAATAGGCTCCACCAGAGAGAGGTGCCTGGCTGGGAACCGCGTGGGGACAAGGGGCGTCAGGGCTGCTACTCGGGAACGGTTCCTGCCGTCTGTTATCTCGGGAAAGGCTCCTCCCCGCCGCGTCACTGACTACTGACGGCTGGAGGACATCTGGGAGCCCGCCCCGCACCCTCCGCTCAGGCGGAAGGTCTCCCGGGCCTCCCGCGCGCGCACGGGGCGCTCCCTGCCCCCATTCTCTCTCCACCCGGACTCTCGGGGCAGCTCCCTCGCGGGGCTTCTTTTCCCTCGAGGGGAAGCAGGAACTTAGCTCTGGGCATGGCTGGTCTTCAGAAAGAATTTTATCCGAATGGTGGTACCTGTGCAGCTTCCAGACTCGCTAGAGCCACGGTCAGAAAACTGGTAGCCTCCAAAGGTACATGTTGGGGTATGTCAGGGGGGAAAGTTAATAAGGATGAGGAGGGTTTGAATAGTGCAATTTAGAAACCTGACCTAATGAATGTATGTACCTACATATGGCCAGTGAGCACATGAAAAAATGCCCAGCATCATTCGTTGTCAGAGAAATGTGAATTAAAACCCCAAACGAGTAGGAGATGAAAGTATCAAGACTGATTCATGTAATTCCACTTCTGGTCAGGATGGAATAGTAGGAACCGGGTTTACCCTCTTGTTTGAAACAATCAAAAAATAGAAAATAATATATATGTACACATATATACAGATGTATACCCTCTATAGCATACATAACAATTTTTAAGATGTATATAATATTGTATGCAATGTCTATTCATATATAATGCCACTATATCATGTATAACATATACAAGATGCTACATATTATTTATGATATAAAATACATACTTTTATATATTGACTCTATATGATATGTATAACATGTATCATTTATAACACACCACTCAACAACTAAAGAATACACATTATTTTCCTGCACATTTGTAACAGTTACCTAGATGAGTATACAAAGGTTGAATCTCAGCTAATTTCAAAGGGATAATGTTACACAGAGAAATAATATTGCTATGTTATAATGCAACCTAGCTCAGAATGAAGCCAAAACATTTACTTTTTGAAATTAAGAAACAAATGTGTGTGCTATATTGAAGTGAAAAGTGAAAATGTTTGTCACTCAGTCATGTCCGTGTCTTTGCCACCCCATGGCCTGTAGCCTGCCAGGCTCCTCCGTCCATGGAATTCTCCAGGCAAGAATACTAGAGTGGGTTGCCATTTCCTTCTCCAGAGGATTTTCCTGACCCCATTGCGGGCAGATTCTTTACCATCTGAGCCACAAGGGAAGCCCCCTGGTGCTATGCTGGTCAAAAGTAAATCACAATAGATGAGAAAATATTTAGAAGTAGGTTCTAATGAAAATGTACACAACAAACCTGCAGGATTCAATGAAGCAGAATTTAAAGGTAAATGTTGACAGTGGAAAAGAAGAAAGTCTGAAATATAATGAGCTAAATACGAACTCCAGAAAGTTAGGAAAAGAACTGCAAAATAAACAGGAAAAAAAAAAGAGAAAATAAAGAGCAGAAATTTAATAAGATAGAAAATTAACATACAATTGAGATAACCTATTTAAAACAACCTATTCAGAAATTAATTCTTTGAAAAGATCAAAACAAGATTTAAAAATATCTAGTAATATTATTGGTCAAGAAAAAAAAGGAAAGAAGACATAAGTCACCATTACAGGTAAGAAAGAGGATATACTATAGATACTGCATACATTAAAAAGATAGCATAATATACAAATTTTGGGGGCTCCCCTGATGGCTCAATATTAAAGAATCTGCTACCAGTGCAGGAGACATGGGTTCAATCCCTGGTCCAGGAAGAGCCCACATGCCACGGAGCAACTAAGCCCGTGTGCCGTAATTATTGAGCCTGCACTCCAGAGGCCAGGAGCCGCAACTACTGAGTCCACACACTTCAGTTACTGAAGCCTGCAGGCCCTAGAGCTTGTGCTCTGCAACAAGGGAAGCCACCTCAATGAGTAGACTGCACACCACAACTAGAGAGTAGCTCCCACTTGCCACAAGGAAAGAAAAGCCTGCACAGCAACAAAGCCCCAGCACAGCGAAAAATAAAGTAGATAAAACTATTAAAATCTTTGTACCAATAAATATAAATGTATAGATTCAATGGGTAGAGTCCTAGAATGATATTACATCTAGTATATTCCATCAAAACTTAATTATGAACACTAAAATAGCAAGGGTAGGAAGTCTCAGTTCTTAAGGTATCAGTTCTCCCAACTGATCTGTTGATGCAATAGATTCAATGCATTTCCAACGATAATCTCACTAAGGTTTTGTGTAGGAATTGACAAGTTTATTCTAAGATGTATATGGAAATACCAACAACCTAAATAGCCAAAGCAATCTTGAAAAAGAAGAATAAAGTTGGAGGACTTAGACCATTTGACTTCAAAGCTTTTAATAAAGCTCCAGAATCAAGACTGGTGCTAGTAAAGGATTGAAAGATTAGGTTGATGGAACACAATGGAAGCCATTTGTTATTTTTCAACAAGTGGTACTGAAGGAGCTGAGTGCTCATGCATGCTCAGTCGCTTCAGTCATGTCCAACTCTTTGTGACCCTATGGACAGAAGCCCTCCATGCTCCTCTGTCCATGGGATTCTCCAGGCAAGAATACTGGAGTGGCTTGCCATGCCCTCCTCCAGGGGATCTTCCTGACCTAGGGATTGAACTCACGTCTCTTAACGTCTCATCCAATGGGTTCTTTACCACTAGCCCCAACTGGGAAGCCCAGAGTGCTCATATGAGGGAAAAAATTAACCTTTATCCCTACCTCACATCATACACAAAAATTAATTTGAGATGAAACATAGTCCTAATCTTAATAAACTATGAAAGCACAGAAAATAACTTTAGGACTTGGAAGTACACAAAGATTTTTTAGAAATGGCACAGAAAGCATAACCATATGAACAAGAAATTAACAAATTAGACTTTATCAAAAATTTTAAACTTCCGCTTCATGAGATATAGCAAATTCTGTAGCTATGAGAGAATATTTGCAAAACACATATCTGATGAAAAACTCATGTCCATGATATACAACTCAAGAATTCCTACAACTCAAGAATTCCTACAACTCAAGAATAAAAAGATAAGGAACCCAATTAAAAAAAAAAACAGGCAAAAGATTTGAATGGACATTTCATCAGAAAAGATAAATCAAGGGCCAATGAGCACATGAAACAGTGCCCGACATCACAAGTCTTCAGAGAAAGGCAAATTAAAACCAAAAATGAGTAAGAAACAGAAGCATCAAGAATGTCTCATATATTTCCACTTCTGGAAGATGAAGTAATAGGACCCAAATTTACCCTCTTGTTTGAAATAATCAAAAGTAAAGGATAAAATATATGAAAGAACAATCAGATAACAAAGAATGATGATCTCCAAGAAAGAGTAAACAGACAAGGTAAGTCAAATGACTTCTCCAGCATATTGTTCAGAGAATTTCCTGGTCACAGAGAAGGAAAGGGACACCTTTTCAAAAGTCTCCCAGTGTTGGGGAAACAGCAGTGGGTCTGGAGAGTTTGGGGCAGCATCCCAAACCTTAGCACTTAGAAGGTTTCCAAAAATGTCTGTGGAATTGAACTGCTAACTCTCATTTCAACAGGTCAGAGTCAACTGTGTACCAGGCTCTTGGAGCCATTAATGTCCCCTGACCCCCTCCTCCAACCGCCCCACCCCATAGACAAAGTGTTACTTAGGAAAAGTTTAAGTGGGAACCTCTCTGTAGTCTTCAAATACTCACCACCATTTCCAACACTGCCCACCCCAGCCCCAACAATGCTCCCCAAACCCCATCCCCACCAGCTTCAAAGTGCTCCTCCTAGCCTGCCATCCCCAAGCCCTGAGGTTTTTTCTTACCATTTTGTGTGTCAGTCGCTCAGTCGTGTCTCACTCTGTGCGACCCCATGGACTGTAGCCCACCAGGCTCCTCTGTCCAGTGGGATTTTCCAGGCAAGGATACTGGAGTGGGTTGCCATTCCCTTCTCTGGGGGATCTTCCCAACCAAAGGATCAAACCTGAGTCTCCCACATTGCAGGCAGATTGTTTACCATCTGAGTCATCAGGGAAGCCAGTATGTGATAAGCTATGAATAACATGCTTTTACCCCTGGAGCTGTCTCCAACATCCTTCCTCTCTTGGTATAAAGTATTTTGTCAGTAATTGAAATTTCCCGAAGACACATCTTAACCCAAAAAGAGCTGCAGTGGAAGAAATTTCTACCATTTGCGGACACAGAGGGGAAGAATTTGTTTGGAGCAAGCAAATCCTGACCATGCTCCTTAAATCTCACCTTCTTTTTCCTCTATGTAGGGCCCACCCCTGAGAAGACTCTTAAATTGAATATTCAGAACATCTCAGAGAGTATTTCACCAAGGTAAAATGCCCAATGTGTTTGGGAAAGGAATGATAGGAAGCAGGTAAGAATATAGAGATTTCATTCGGCAAATATTGATTGGTTCCTACATACTGGGTACTGTTCTAGGTTTTGGGGATAAAGCAATGAACAAATGCTTTTGTTCCCTTTACATTCAGTTCAGTTCAGTTCAGTCGCTCAGTCATGTCCGACTCTTTGCAACCCCATGAATCGCAGCACGCCAGGCCTCCCTGTCCATCACCAACTCCCAGAGTTCACTCAGACTCATGTCCATCGAGTCAGTGATGCCATCCAACCATCTCATCCTCTGTCGTCCCCTTCTTTTTGTGCCACCAATCCCGCCCAGTATCAGAGTCTTTTCCAATGAGTCAACTCTTCGCATGAGGTGGCCAAAGTACTGCAGCTTCAGCTTTAGCATCATTCCTTCCAAAGAAATCCCAGGGCTGATCTCCTTCAGAATGGACTGGCTGGATCTCCTTGCAGTCCAAGGGACTCTCAAGAGTCTTCTCCAACACCACAGTTCAAAAGCATCAATTCTTCAGTGCTCAGCCTTCTTCACAGTCCAACTCTCACATCCATACATGACCAGAGGAAAAACCATAGCCTTGACTAGATGGACCTTAGTCGGCAAAGTAATGTCTCTGCTTTTGAATATGCTATCTAGGTTGGTCACAACTTTTCTTCCAAGGAGTAAGCGCCTTTTAATTTCATGGCTGCAATCACCATCTGCAGTGATTTTGGAGCCCCCCAAAATAAAGTCTGACACTGTTTCCACTGTTTCTCCATCTATTTCCCATGGAGTGATGGGACTGGATGCCATGATCTTCATTTTCTGAATGTTGAGCTTTAAGCCAACTGTTTCACTCTCCTCTTTTACTTTCATCAAGGGGCTTTTTAGTTCCTCTTCACTTTCTGCCATAGGGGTGGTATCATCTGCATATCTGAGGTTATTGATATTTCTCCCGGCAATCTTGATTCCAGCTTGTGTTTCTTCCAGTCCAGCGTTTCTCATGATGTACTCTGCATAGAAGTTAAATAAACAGGGTGACAGTATACAGCCTTGACGTACTCCTTTTCCTATTTGGAACCAGTCTGTTGTTCCATGTCCAGTTCTAACTGTGGCTTCCTGGCCTGCAAATAGGTTTCTCAAGAGGCAGGTTAGGTGGTTTGGTATTCCCATCTCTTTCAGAATTGTCCAGAGTTTATTGTGATCCACACAGTCAAAGGCTTTGGCATAGTCAATAAAGCAGAAATAGATGTTTTTCTGGAACTCTCTTGCTTTTTCCATGATCCAGTAGATGTTGGCAATTTGATCTCTGGTTCCTTTGCCTTTTCTAAAACCAGCTTGAACATCGGGAAGTTCACGGTTCACATATTGCTGAAGCCTAGCTTGGAGAATTTTGAGCATTACTTTACTAGCATGTGAGATGAGTGCAATTGTGTGGTAGTTTGAGCATTCTTTGGCATTGCCTTTCTTTGGGATTGGAATGAAAACTGACCTTTTCCAGTCCTGTGGCCACTGCTGAGTTTTCCAAACTTGCTAGCATATTGAGTGCAGCACTTTCACAGCATCATCTTTCAGGATTTGAAATAGCTCCACTGAAATTGCATCACCTCCACTAGCTTTGTTCATAGTGATGCTTTCTAAGGCCCACTTGACTTCACATTCCAAGATGTCTGGTTCTAGATTAGTGACCACACCATCGTGATTATCTGGGTCGTGAAGATCCTTTTTGTACAGTTCTTCTGTGTGTTCTTGCCATCTCTTCTTAATATCTTCTGCTTCTGTTAGGTCCATACCATTTCTGTCCTTTTTCGAGCCCATCTTTGCATGAAATGTTCCCTTGGTATCTCTAAGTTTCTTGAAGAGATCTCTAGTCTTTCCCATTCTGTTGTTTTCCTCTATTTCTTTGCATTGATCACTGAAGAAGACTTTCTTATCTCTTCTTGCTATTCTTTGGAACTCTGCATTTGTGGCCCTCAAAGTTTCCCCACCATAGAAGTAATTTACCCTGGAACTTTGAGTTTATGCTGTCAACAAGATCCCCAAATTGTTTTGATTATCAGCTAGTTTGAGGACACACTATTGAAGCAGCAAGTTGAGATGGTCCTTATTAATTAAAAGAAAGCAACCTGTACTAACCCCTGCTGTTGACTTTTAGAAAACAGATTTGTTAACTATCTAGGTGCTACTCTTTCTTCACGTGTTATACATGCATCCAGGACCTATCTGAGGCAAATGTGAAGTGGATGATGTTGGCCTTTAGTGTCCTCCCAATTTCCCCCCAAACACCCAGAGGTCTCCTGATACGCCCATGACTTGTGTAATCAGGTGCCACCTGCAAATTCCCAGTATTTATTAATCCCCTCATGACCTGACCCTCAATTATATTTGAGACTATAACATGTATCGAGGACTTTTGATAAACCAATGTGTTCTTCAGTTCAGTTCAGTCGCTCGGTCATGTCCGATTCTTTGCGACCCCTTGAATCGCAGCACGCCAGGCCTCCCTGTCCATCACCAACTCCCCGAGTTCACTCAGACTCACGTCCATCGAGTCAGTGATGCCATCCAGCCATCTCATCCTCTGTCATCCCCTTCTTCTCCTGCCCCCAATCCCTCCCAGCATCAGAGTCTTTTCCAATGAGTCAACTCTTCGCATGAGGTGGCAAAAGTACTGGAGTTTCAGCTTCAGCATCATTCCCTCCAAAGAAATCTCAGGGCTGATCTCCTTCAGAATAGACTGGTTGGATCTCCTTGCAGTCCAGGGGACTCTCAAGAGTCTTCTCCAACACCACAGTTCAAAAGCATCAATTCTTCGGCGCTCAGCCTTCTTCACAGTCCAACTCTCACATCCATGCATGACCTTTGTTAGCAAAGTAATGTCTCTGCTTTTAAATATGCTATCTAGGTTGGTCATAACTTTTCTTGATTTACAATTATTTTAGCATGTAATCATAAGAACTACTCTATACAGTAGTTGTGATTATCTTTGTTTTGTAGATGAAGAAAATGAGACCCAGGGATAGCATCTGTTTCCACTTTATTCACTGAAGGACCTTCACCTCTTTTTTTAAAATTTATAAAATTTATTAATTTTTAATTGAAGGATAATTGCGTTACAGTATTGTGTTGGTTGCTGCCAAAGAGCAACATGAATCAGCCATAGGTGTATCTATGTCCCGGACCTTCACCGCTTTAAGCCTCAGTTTCCACATCTGTGGGCTTCTCTGATAGCTCAGTTGGTAAAGAAGCCACCTGCAATATAGGAGACCCCGGTTCAATTCCTGGGTCAGGAAGATCCACTGGAGAAGGGAAAGGCTACCCACTCCAGTATTCTTGGGCTTCCCTTGTGGCTCAGCTGGTAAAGAATCTGCCTGCAATGAGGGAGACCTGGGTTCAACCCCTGAGTTGTGAAGATCCCCGGGAGAAGGGAAAGGCTACCTACTCCAGTATTCTGGCCTGGAGAATTCTGTACAGTCCACGGGATTGCAAAGAGTGGGACACGACTGAGTGACTTTCACTTTTCAACATCTGTAGCAGTGAAATACTCTACCATGCCTGCTTCACATAGGTTGTGGAGTTACTGAGCTTATGGATACAAAGCTCCTACTATTGCATCTGCCACAGAGCAGCATTTTAATATATGATCATCAGGAGCAGTCCCATAGCTATCTACATACCCTGCTTTGTTTTTCTTCAAAATTTGTATCTGTATTTGACGTTATATGTTTGTATATTATTATCTGTCTATCCCACTAGATCATAAACTCCTTGAGAGAAGGAATTTTGCTTTGTTCATCTCTCTTCACAGGACTTATAATAACACATGGCTCCAAGGAAGCACCACAAATATTTATTGAAAGAATGGTTGTTATGGCCATAATTACCTCTGTCACACCTCACTGCACACACAGTAGCTGCCCTTTAAATGCTTGCTATGGGATTTGCAGCAAACAGAAACAAAAGCATTTACCATCATACTATACTGCCTCCCACCACGGGTAAATTGAATGAATAAATGACCTCCTGACTGAGATAACATATTTGAAGACACAGATCACAAAAACAAAGGGAGGCTCTTATATAAATTTGTCACAAATTATATGGTGTGCTTTCTACCCTGGCTTCTATGAACAAAAGTTGAATGCCACAGGCATGCAAGAAAGAGGAAGTAACATAAGCACATTCCCCCACCCCCTTAATTTGTTATATGATATCCCCAATCCCTGTTAGATCTGGCCATTTGGACAAGTAAATTATGGAGCCTCCGAGTGGGTGGAGAGTCTCTGGCTCTAATCCTTGGTTTGGTTTCCCTTGGCTCTATACTCATTTTCCAAAGTCAATTTATGCCTCATTAATATGATCTATTTGATTTTATATATGACTCAGAACTATATCACCACAAGGCTTCAAAAAATGCATCAGAATTTTACATGTCGAAACATATGATACTCTTGCATTTCAGTGACTGTTAAAAAAATGCTTTTGCTACTTCAAGGAACTGGGTGTTTGTGATCATCTGAGCTAAGTTAATAGACACAAAAAGAAACTTTTTTTGTTAAACTTTATATAATATAAAAGCACATACATATTTATTGTTAAAAGAAAAGACTATAAGAGTATTTAAGAAGAAATCAAATCTCCTCTGCTCCATCCTTGTCATTCTATCCCTAGAGGCAGCCACCAATGACCATTTGGTACTTATCTTTCTAAACATTGTGAAAAACAGACTTGCCTTGATCTAGTGTCTTCCTTTGTGAGATATGACACTTAAGAGCCAGTTAAAAATTATAACCATTCTTTTTAAAAATGTTCTGCCACTGAGAATCTCAAATACACACAATAGTAGACAAAATAATATGACCTCTCATGTACCCATTACCTAGCACAACAACCATCAACCCACAGCCAACCCATGGTCCCAGCCAAACTCCTGTTCATTTCTCTCTATCCAGGATTTCTTTTTAAAATAAATCCCTTATACCCATGTATTTATATATAAATCTCTAAAAGCAGTAACCCTTTTTAAACAAAACTGTATGCTGATATTACATCCGAAATATTCCTCAATAGTATTAAATAGTCAGTGTTCAAATTTCCAATTGTCTCATAACTGTCATTAATGGAGTGTTTTTTTAAGCTTTAAAAAATTTCAGGATCTAAACAAGCTTCCCGTATTATGATTGGCTGATATATCTTTTAAGTCTCTTTTCGTTAGTAGACTCCTTTCAATTTCCTATGCCCTAAAATTTTGTTTTTAGAAGAAACTATGTTTTTTGATCCTCAGAGTTTTACATCATCTGAATCTTGCAGATTGCATCCCCATGGAATAATTTAACATGTCCCTCTGCCTTCTTATGTATTTCCTTTAGTTGACTCTAGAGGCTTGATTGAAGAAGGCAATGGCACCCCACTCCAATACTCTTGCCTGGAAAATCCCATGGATGGAGGAGCCTGCTAGGCTGCAGTCCATGAGGGCACTAAGTCGGACATGACTGAGCGACTTCACTTTGACTTTTCACTTTCATGCACTGGAGAAGGAAATGGCAACCCACTCCAGTACTCTTGCCTGGAGAATCCCAGGGATGGGGGAGCCTGGTGGGCTGCCGTCTGTGGGGTTGCACAGAGTCGGACACGACTGAAGCGACTTAGCAGCAGCAGCAGAGGCTTGATTAGGTTCAAGTTCAATGTTTCTCTTGAGTGTTGCATAAGGTAAAGCTTTGTTTCTTCTATCAGGATGCTCATGATGTCAGACTTGCTTTTTTTTCATTGTTTATTGAAGGAATTTAATATACTAATGTGCACTATGAATCATCAAGAAAGGAAGGATACTGTGTTCCACATCCCCCAAACTTATTTAAGGTGAAAATAATTTTTGGCATCACAGCTAATAGAGACAGAATTTAATACAACACACTTTGAGAAATGTTGCCCTATATTAACTGATGAAAGCTTTTCCCTCCGGAGAAGTCAGACTCTGTCTTTTTGTAATGTCTCCAACCTTTGATGTTCAGTTTGGAGAAGGAAAAGGCAACCTACTCCAGTATTCTTGCCTGGGAAATCCCGTGGACAGAGGAGCCTGGAAGGTTACAGTCTATGGGGTCGCAAGAGTCGGATACAACTTAGCGACAAAACCACCACCACTGTGATTCATTATTTTATTAGGATGTGCAAGATGGAGACCTGTCATTCCTTTTTTAAAATAAGTTAACTATAATCCTTTTGTAAGATGTTTCCCTTTATTGACTAGTTACCTAACTGTACAGTTTATAAATGAAAGGGAGGATAAATGCTTGATTCTTTCCCCAATCCTCCAATTTCTTTTTAGTACCATTTGAATTCATTGAGTTAACATATTTGATGAATTTAAATCCACAGCGTTAATCTTAATGCTCAAATCAGTTCACTTTGGCCAGTGGGGCTCTCTTCAGATTGACTTCTGTGAGTCATTTTGAGATGATCCCAATGGTATTTGACAGCTCCTTACCTCTTGTATGATAAGATATTCCACATTCATATGGTAGATTTCCTGCTCCAGATTTCAAACCAGCTATTTCTCCTGAAAGCTTTGACTTCTTTTGTTGGAAATAAGTGTCTGGAAACCACAATGCAGGTGCTAGAGCTATGACCACTTTCAAAAGATGTCAATTTACTCACATGTTTTGGATGTTGCAAAGAACTTTCTGCAAGCCATATATAGTCCTAAAAACACTTGCTTGTTTAAGAATGAATTATCTGATAGAAAGAAAAAAGAACTTTTTAATTAAATAAAAAAGGAAGAAAAAAATGAATTATCTGAATCTCCTGCTTCTTTTTTTAAGATATAGCTCTTTTATTTTATTTTTAACTTTTAATTTTATATTGGAATATAGCAGATTTACAATGTTGTGATAGTTTCAGGTGTACAGCAAAGTGAATCAGTTATGCATATACATGTATCTATTCCATTTCAAATTCTTTTCCTATTTAGGTTGTTACATAATATTGAACAGCATTCCTTGTGCTGTACAGTAGATCCTTGTTGGTTATCCACTTTGTTTATTTTTGAAATAATTTTATTTGTTTATTTAATTTTTACGATGCTGGGTCTTTTGCTCCTTGGGCTTTTCTATAGTTGCAGGCAGTGGGGTCTACTCTCTACTTGTGGTGCACAGGCTCCTCATTGCGATGGCTTTTCTTGTTGTGGAGCATGGACTCTAGAGCACAGGCTCAATAGTTGAGGCACACGGGTTTAGTTGCTCCACGGCACGTGGGATTTTTCCGGACCAGGGATCAAACCCATGTCTACTGCCATGCAGGCAGGTTCTTTACCACTGAGTCACCAGGGAAGCCCTATCCATTTTAAATATAGCAGTATGTACATGTTGATCACAAACTCCCTAACTATCCCTTCCCCCATTGCTTCTTATAATTGCTTAATGTATCTATGTCCTTTCTGAAGCTAACAGTTTTAGAACCATAACCGGTCTCAGACCCAGTTTGTAGCATCCTAGTCACTCAGAATATATACATTAGATGAGAAAAATCAGGCTTTAAGTGCCGAAAGAAACTACCAAAAATGAGTTTCAGAAATCTGAGGAGAAATAGGTGCATTATTAGGTAACTCAGTAGTCTCTGAGGTCATGATTTTAATAGGTTAACAGGTTTTAATAGGTTTAATTTTCTTGGATGTTTGAGTTCATGTCAGTTCAGTCACTCTGTCGTGTCCGACTCTGCAACTCCATGGACTGCAGCACACAAGGCTTTCTTGTCCATCACCAACTCCCAGAGCTTACTCAAACTCATGTCCATTGAGTCAGTGATGCCATCCAACCATCTCATCCTCTGTCATCCCCTTCTCCTCCTGCCTTTAGTCTTTCCCAGCATCAGGGTCTTTTCCAGTGAGTCAGTTCTTCACATCAGGTGGCCAAAGTATTGGAGCTTCAGCTTCAGCATCAGTCCTTCCAATGAATATTCAGGACTGATTTCCTTTGAGATTGACTGGTTGGATCTCCCTGCAGTCCAAGGGACTCTCAAGAGTCTACTCCAACACCACAGCTCAAAAGCAGCAGCTTTCAGCTTTGTTTATAGTCCAACTCTCACATCCATACATGACTACTGGAAAAACCATAGCTTTGACTAGACAGAACTTTGTCAGTAATGTCTCTGCTTTTTTAAAAAATTAATTAATTTTTTATTGAAGGATAATTGCTTTATAGAATTTTGCTGTTTTCTGTCAAACCTCAAGATGAATCAGCCATAGGTATACATATATCCCCTCCCTTTTGAAACTCCTTCCCATCTCCCTCCCCATCCCACCCCTCTAGGTTAATACTGTGTAAGTTTCCTGAGCCATACAGCAAATTCTGTTAGCTATCTATTTTACATATGGTAATATGAGTTTCCATGTTACTCTTTACATACATCTCACCCTCTCCTTCCCTCTCCCCATGCCCATAAGTCTATTCCCTATATCTGTTTCTCCATTGTTGCCCTGTAAATAAATTCTTCAGTACCATTTTTCTAGATTTCATATATATGCATTAGAATACGGTATTTATATTTCTCTTTCTGACTCAAATATATTCCTTTCTATGATTATTACTCAGCCAAAAAAAATGTCTCTGCTTTTTAATATACTGTCTAGGTTTGTTATAGTATGTTTGTTTTAAAGGCAACTGCTTGACAGGCCTAGCCTCTATTTTTAAAGGAGCCCTTCTGCGAAAAGATACAACTCTTAATTTCCTACTTCAGGTCATCTTCACCTGAACATTTCAATGTAAAATAATTGTCTAATAGAGACAAACAAGGGTGAGGCAGGTCTGAAGGCTTGGCAGGGATGGGGCCAGGATGGAATGAATGGCTGGTTGAGAGATATGAAGCCTTTGGTTGGTGGGTGGGGAAACACATGCAAGGGATGTGCCTGTGAAGTTGCAGATAGGCCCTGGACAGTTTGGAGGGGTAGGATATGAAGTACAGGCCACAGTAAGAAGCTGGTTTAGTTAAGAGGTGGATCTGGCTGTTGCTGGGACAGGGAAGGGATATAAAAAAATTAGGCTTTCTTCCTCTGTCTCCCCCTCCTCCCTCTTGTAACTTTCTGCTGAATTTTGCTCCCTCAATCCCCATCTTTCTCTGTTTCCTACAATAGCTTCTTTCTCCAAGAATATTTAAGCAACCATCATTTGGAATAAAAAAATGAAAATTTTTGCTTGCTAATGGGAAAACCCAACACTGGCTACCTCCACCAAATGAGCTATTGTGAAGAAATGGATAGCTCTGCAAATCAATAAGAAGCTGAGAGAACTTGCCTTGGAAACTGGCAGGACCCTAGGTAGCTCTGGGAGCCAAAAAGACCTAAAGGATCTGTTTCCTGGCATGAATGCTCTTCCAGGATGTCTGGGATAAACCAGTTGTCAGAATCTCAAAAGAGAGTTTGCTCTGCCAAGGTCATGAGAGAAAGTGAGAGAGAGCCCACTGGAATTACTCTCCCATCAAGGCTGCACATGATAGGGGAGAAGTGCTTGAAATTGGCTGTCCTGTTAGGAAGAGGGAATGAATGTTAGTCAGTAAAAATAAATAAATAAATAAAAGATGACTTTTTAAACTCAAAGATATTGACTTATTATCATTTCTTTGAAAAATGAATATGATAAGTGTTAATATTATACCCACACTATCATGCTGCAACTTTTTTTTGTTAGTTTTTTTTTTTAATTGGAGGATAATTGAGTTACAAGGTTGTGTTGATGTCTGCCATGCAACAACTCGGATCAGTCATAACTATTACTTTAAATCTATGGGCCAATAATTATGTCATTCATAGTCAATGTTTCTATTTTTTACAGCAAAGCTGTAAGTTTGGCAAGATGTTCTGCCTGTAACTGATACTCAGAGAGGTTAAATGTGACGTTACAGCTAGTAACTGTCAGAGATGAGACTTGGATCCAGATCTACTGACCAAACAAATCATTGTTCCATGTTGTTTGACACTCCCACCGACCCACGCCTCCACCTGACCTGCCTCTTGAGATATCTGCATGCAGGTCAGGAAGCAACAGTCAGAACTAGACATGGAATTAAACTTAAAAGCTTCTGCACAACAAAGGAAAATATAAGCAAGGTGAAAAGACAGCCTTCAGAACGGGAGAAAATAATAGCAAATGAAGCAACTGACAAACAACTAATCTCAAAAATATACAAGCAACTCCTGCAGCTCAATTCCAGAAAAATAAATGACCCAATCAAAAAATGGGCCAAAGAACTAAATAGACATTTCTCCAAAGAAGACATACAGATGGCTAACAAACATGAAAAGATGCTAAACATCATTCATTATCAGAGAAATGCAAATCAAAACCACAATGAGGTACCATTTCATGCCAGTCAGAATGGCTGCGATCCAAAAGTCTACAAGCAATAAATGCTGAGAGGGTGTGGAGAAAAGGGAACCCTCTTACACTGTTGGTGGGAATGCGAACTAATACAGCCACTATGGAGAACAGTGTGGAGATTCCTTAAAAAACTGGAAATAGAACTACCTTATGACCCAGCAATCCCACTGCTGGGCATACACACTGAGGAAACCAGAAGTGAAAGAGACACGTGTACCCCAATGTTTGTCGCAGCCCTGTTTATAATAGCCAGGACATGGAAGCAACCTAGATGTCCATCGGCAGATGAATGGATAAGAAAGCTGTGGTACATATACACTATGGAATATTACTCAGCCATTAAAAAGAATACAGTTGAATCAGTTCTAATGAGGTGGATGAAACTGGAGCCGATTATACAGAGGGAAGTAAGCTAGAAAGAAAAACACCAATACAGTATACTAATGCATATATATGGAATTTAGAAAGATGGTAATGATAACCCTGTATGTGAGACAGCAAAAGAGACACAGATGTATAGAACAGTCTTTTGGACTCTGTGGGAGAGGGCAAGGGTGGGATGATTTGGGAGAATGACATTGAAACATGTATACTATCATGTAAGAACCAGTCCAGGTTCGATGCAGGATACTGGATGCTTGGGGCTGGTGCACTGAGACGACCCAGAGGGATGGTATGGGGAGGAAGTGGGGAGGGGGGTTCAGGATGGGGAACATGTGTATATCTGTGGCAGATTCATGTTGATGTATGGCAAAACCAATACAATATTGTAAAGTAATTAACCTCCAATTAAAATAAATAAATTTATATTTAAAAAAAAGAACTAGACATGGAACAACAGACTGGTTCCAAATCGGGGAAAGGAGTACGTCAAGTCTGCATATTACCACCCTGCTTATTTAACTTATATGAAGAGTACATCATGAGAAATGCTGGGCTGGATGAAGCACAAGCTGGAATCAAGATTGCCAGGAGAAATATCAATAACGTCAGATAGCAGGTGACACCACCCTTATGGCAGAAAGTGAAGAAGAAATAAAGAGCCTCTTGATGAAAGTGAAAGAGGAGAGTGAAAAAGTTGGCTTAAAACTCAACATTCAGAAAACTAAGATCTGGTCCCATCACTTCATGGCAAATAGATGGGGAAACAGTGAGAAATTTTATTATTTTGGGCTCCAAAATCACTGCAGATGGTGACTGCAGCCATGATTGCTCCTTGGAAGCAAAGATGCTTGCTCCTTAGAAGAAAAGCTATGACCAACCTAGACAGCATATTAAAAAGCAGAGACATTACTTTGCCAACAAAGGTCCATCTAGTCAAAGATATGGTTTTTCCAGTAGTCATGTATGGATTTGAAATTTGGACTATAAAGAAAGCTGAGCACTGAAGAATGGATGCTGTTGAACTGTGGTGTTGGAGAAGAATCTTGAGAGTCCCTTGGACAGCAAGGGGATCCAACCAGTCCATCCTAAAGAAAACCAGTCCTGAATATTCATTGGAAGGACTGATGCTAAAGCTGAAACTCCAATGCTTTGGCCACCTGATGCGAAGAGCTGACTCATTTGAAAAGACCCTGATGTTGGGAAGGATTGAAGGCGGGAGGAGAAAACGATGAGATGGTTGGATGGCCTTACCAACTCAATGGACATGAGTTTGAGTAAACTCCAGGAGTTGGTGATGGACAGGGAGGCCTGGCATGCTGCAGTCTGTGGGGTCTCAAAGAGTTGGACACGACTGAGTGACTGAATTGACTGACTGCAACATTAATTTGGGCATGTTTATTTCTCATTCATTGTTATTACTGCAGTTTCTTAGTTATTCAAATTTTGTGACCTCTGTCTTGAATTTTTAAAGGCAATGCTTTCTCTTTATTTAAAATAAATCTTTTAAAATTAAAAGCTTATGTTCTGGTTTGCTTTAATTTCCTCCCATGAGTCAGTGACCTTAAGAATAAAAAGTTCCATACCCCTGGACTAAGGCCAGCGGAATAAATTCCATTATTAGTACCAGTCAACTCTGATAAAGTGCCCTTTCCTCACCCTCACATCCTTTAACTACTTTTTTCTGCCCCCACAGACATAATTAATCATCAAGGCCTAGTTGTTTTTTCAACTTCTTACAGAAAATTTCACAATATACAAAAGTAGAAAGAATGATACCATCAACTTCCTTGACCCAACTTATATAATTTACTCACACAACCTCACACATGCACATTTATAGGCAACTATATTAAAATTTTTTGTAATTGAAGGATAATTGCTTTACAGAATTTTGTGGTTTTCTGTGATACATCAACAAGAATCAGCCTTAAGTACACCCTGTCCCCTCCCTTTTGAACCTCCTTCCCATCCCCCTCCCCATCCCAACCTTCATCCTGTCACAAAGTCCCTGTTTGAGTTCCCTGAGTCATACAGCAAATTCCTGTTGGCTATCTATTTTATATATGGTATTGTAAATTTCCATGTTACTCTCTCCATACATCTTACCTTCTCCCTTCTTCCCTCCCCCATGTCCATAGGTTCGTTCTCTATGTCTGTTTCTCCACTCCTGCCCTGAAAATAAATGTATTGGTACCGTATTTCTAGATTCCATATATATGCATTATTATATGATATTTATCTTTCTCTTTCTGACTTACTTCACTCTGTATAATAGGCTCTAGGTTTGTCCACCTCTTTAGAACTGACTCAGATGTGTTCCTTTTTATGGCTGAATAGTATTCCATTGTATATATGTACCACAATTTCTTTATCCATTCATCTGTTGATGGACATCTAGGTTGCTTCCATGTTCTAGATATTGTTAAGAGTGCTGCAATGAACATTGTGGTACATGTGGTTTTTTTTTTCCATTTTGGTTTCCTCAGTGTATATGCCTAGGAGTGGCATTACTGGGTCATATGGTGGTTTTATTCCTAGCTTTTTAAGGAATCTCCATACTGTCTTCTATAGCAGCTGTACCAATTTGCAATCCCACCAAGAGTGTAAAAAGTTTCCCTTTTCTCCACACCCTTTTCAGGATTTATTGTTGGTAGACTTTTTGATGATGGCCATTCTGACTAGTATGAGGTGGTATTTCATTGTAGTTTTGATTTGCATTTCTCTAATAATGAGTGGTTTTGAGCATCTTTTCATGTGCTTGTCAGCCATCTGTATGTCTTCTTTGGCGAAATGTCTGTTTAGGTCTTTTTCCCATTTTTTTGATTGGGTTGTTTGTTTTTCTTGTTTTGAGTTGTAGGAGCTGCTTGTATATTTTGGAAATTAATTCTTTGTCAGTTATTTTTTTGCTATTATTTTCTCCCATCCTGAGGACTGTCTTTTCACCTTGTTTGTAGTTTCCTTTGCTGTGCAAAAGCTTTTAAGTTTAATTAGGTCCCACTTGTTTATTTTTGTTTTTATTCCCATTACTCTAGGAGGTGGGTCATAGAAGATCTTGCTTTGATTTATGTCATCAAGTTTTCTGCCTATGTTTTCCTCTAAGTTTTATAGTTTCTGGTCTACATTTAGGTCCTTAATCCATTTTGAGTTTATCTTTGTGTGTGTTGTTATGAAGTGTTTTAGTTTCATTCTTTTGCACATAGCTGTCCAGTTTTGCCAGCACCAAAGAGACCATCTTTGCCCCATTGTATATTCTTGTATAGACAATTCTTTCCTGATTCTGAAGCTAACTCCAGACATCATGATTTTATCTTCGAGAATCTCAGTATGTATCTCTGAAACATGAGGATTCTAATCAACATAATTATAACATCATGACCAAATCTAATGCATTTGTTTAAAATTCCTTAATATCAAGTATCCAGTCAGTAGTCAAATTCCCCCAGTTGTCTCATATATATTCTGGGTCAAATCAGGATCCAAACCAGGCCAAATTTTTAAGGAGACATCAATCACTGTACAACCTTTTACAATCTCAATTTTGTTTGAACACAGCTTTTTCATTTCAGTTTTCTTTTAGAAATCAGATTCTGATTGGCTGGTAGTCTAAGCTTGCCTGACCTTGAAGTTGCCCTTGGAGGCAAGTTGCATGAGTCAAGCTCTCTCAGCCCACATCTCCAGGTTAAGTAAGTCTATCTCTCAATTTAGTTAAGAGAAAAAAGCCACACTTTTCTTTATATTTTTTCCCTTTTTCATGCTTTTATCATTTCTCCTAATGGAGTAAAGAAAGCAGGAATTGTTCTCTAAAATGTATCATTTTCTAGGACTTTGCTGGCAGTCCAATGGTAAAGACACCACACTGAAAATGCAGGGTCACAGGTTTGATTCTTGATTGGAGAACTGGGATCCCACATCCTGTAATTTAAAAATAAGATGTAGAATTTACTTATGGGAACCCTGTCTATAATAACTTCACTTTACACCTAATAAATGTTCATCAGAAGGGGCTTGGTTAAACAGGCTATGGCATGTCCAAACAATGGGAAGCCAACTCTCATTTTAAAATATGAGGTTGCCCTATATGGAATGACATGGAAATACCAAGTGCCAAGATATATTAGTGAATGAACATGAAACAATATGGGTAACCTGATCCACTTTTTCCTTCAAATTGTGTGTGTCTATATACCCATAAAAAAACCTAAAAGCATAAGCACTAGATCTTGCAGGGAAGATGTAAAATTATGGAGGAATTTCGCTCTCTATTTTTTATATTTTTGTATCATTTAAATGCTTTTAACCGTGTGTATTAGCTTTATAATGTGAAAAAATACAAGTTGAAATATGTATATATCTTATGTACATATTATGAAAGTGAAAGTGCAAGTTGCTCAGCGGTGTCTGACTCTTTGCAAGCCCACAGACCCATCAGGCCCCTCTGTTCATGGAATTCTCTCAGCAAAAATACTGGAGTGGGTTGCCATGCCTTTCTCCAGGGGATCCTCCCAACCCAGGGATCAAACCTGGATCTCCTACATTGCAGGCAGATTCTTTACTGTCTGAGCCACCTGGGAAGCCCATACATATTGTGAATATTTTCTATTCATAATGTATGAAATATGAATATTAGAAATATAATGCATATATTGCATATAAGATAATATATAAGTATAGTTCCTTCTTTCTGTAATCTTTCTTCAATATCAGGAATAATTTAGATTTTTCTCTACCATAGGTACACTATTTTTTCAACTAGGAGAATATTTGAAGATACAACTCAGTAGTCTTCCTTTAATCACAGCAACAGTATTGAACTATGATTCTTTGCCAAATACTGAGGTAAGTTTTAGACACATTATCTCATTTAATCTCTGGAATAATTATTTGCTATAAATATTGTTATCTACATTTTACATGTAAAGATAGTGAAACTTTAATTGGCAAAGTTACTTGCTCAGGTCATAGTTGGGGTCCTTATCTCACACTTTTCCATTCTAAGGTCTATAACCTCACCCCCTGGAACACATTGATCTCACCTTAATAAGTGTAATAAATATAAAGACGATGGCAATTCTCCAAAATGCAAGGCCATCATCTTTTCATGCTCCTCTTATACTTTTCTTTTTATCTATTTATTTGCGCTGATCTTCGTTGCTGGGCATGGGCTCTCTATAGTTGCAGGAAGTGGGGATACCCTCTAGTTGAGGTACATGGGCTTCTCGTGGTGGCTTCTCTTGTTGCCGAGCGTGGGCTTTAGGATGCTGTAGCAGGTGGCTCAGTAGTTATGGCACACGGGCTTTGTTGCCCCGAGGCATGTGGGATCTTCCCAGACCAGGGATCAAACCTGGGTCCCCGGCATTGGCAGGCAGATTCTTAACCACTGGACCACAGCATGAAGTCCCACAGCATGAAGTCCCTCATGCTTCTTTTAAATAAGCCTAATAGATCTTCCAACAGTGTCAGAAGACCTCAAAACCATGCCCAGATTTGATCATTTGTTAGGAGGACTACAGGACTCAGCATATATTTGAACTTCTGGCCATGATTTATTACAGTGAAAGAAGGCAAAGCAAAATCAGCAAAAGAAAAAGGTACTTGAGGCGATGTCCAAGGAGACCAGGCACAAGCTTTCAGTCCTCTCTCAAGGCAGTCCCTTAGGATGCACCTACCCCCAGCAGCAAGCTGTGATGACACAGATGAACTGTTCCCAAACAAGAAAGCTTATTAGAGAGAGGAAAACCCAGGGTTTTTATTGCAGGCCAGTCACATAGGTACCCCCTGTTTGGTATGTAGCCAGATTCCAGGTCCCAGAAGAAAATCAGGTGTTTGAAGTAAGTACAAATACTGTTAGTACAAATGGTTTGGGCTCAGTGAGCCCGTCTTACCAGTTAACCATGGGAACACTTCCCAAATTTAAATTCCCAATTGCTAGCCAAGGGCCAGCCTCGTAAGTCAGCTTGTCAAAAGATGCTATTCAGACTTGTTAATTCTATTCTGCACAGCCATGAAACAATTAGGAGTCAAATGCACAACAAGAATAAAGTTACATCAGCAACCTCCAGTCTACTTTTATGATGAAAATGGAGAAGCTGATCAATACCTCTTTTCAGGAAATCACATTTTCCCTCCAGAAACCTGAGGATACAGTGCAGAACCCTAAGGTCACAGGCCAGACAGCCCTTCTACATCCACTTTCTGTGGACAAAGGCATGGAAGTTCTTGTCCCTTTCTTCACTTTCCACATTTTTCTTCATCTTCCAAGAAATTTTAGAAAGAATTTTTCCTATGACTATAGCAGTACCCGTTCAATTGCTCAACGTTGCAAAGAGTCGGACACGACTGAGCGACTGAACTGAACTGAACTGAACTGAACTGAATTGAATTGAAAAGCGATTTGTTTTTGAGCTTCTATTATAACCTCTATGACAGCCACTTACAAATCAGGTGACATGTACAAAGAATTCAGGCTGAAAAAGAACCTAGCCAAGTACCTGTTCACTCAGAAGGTACTATCCCTCCCAGGTTAGTTTGCCATACACACTAGGGAAACTCTAACTTTACTTTTAAGGTAACTTTTGCCCTATTTTTTTTACATGAATTATTACACTTTATACATCCAGGTACCCAAGATATTATGTATGGTGTCAATTAAGGATATGCTATCTTATGTACATCATGTGTTCAGAGTTCAGCAATTTGAGGATTGTCCAAACACTAGACCAATTTGTCCTGTCCAGATGGAGTTCTTTCCTTGTTTACAATTCAGTCTCCACCAAAAATGATGGAAATGGAGGGTTGGGAGACTGCTGTGCTTACAAAATCTGAGTTGAAAACTTTTAAATTCAGCTCAGTTCTGGTATCATTTATGCATGTCTTACTTAGAAACATGGAAGGCTATATTTCCTTCTTCACCCTCAAACCAACTTGTTATAACAAGTCAGATATTTGCCTCTTTGGGTTTGGAAATCATTGAAGTTACACATCTGCTAGTATATCCTTTCCGAGTGATATAACTCTGGATAACGTAATATTTGCGTAAAAATAAACACATTTGGGGGCTTTATGTGCTTTTATGGGTTCCCCCAAAAGGAAATGTTAGCAAATATGTTAAACAGTGTTCTTTCTCTCTGTTTTAAAGTGTGTTTAATATATCTGTACTTGCATTGAATCAAAGATATTCAACTACATTCAGTAGGTATGCAGTTTCTACCTATGAGTAACTGGGAACTAGCATATCAAAAATCTTCCATAAAAACTTTGTCTACTGTTTTTTTTATTCGTTCTGTGATCACGTAGTGCTTATGACATCTCTTTAACTAATAGTTTCAGTTCAGTTCAGTCGCTCAGTCATGTCCGATTCTTTGTGACCCCATGAATTGCAGCATGCCAGGCCTCCCTGTCCATCACCAACTTCTGGAGTTCACTCAGACTCACGTCCATCGAGTCAGTGATGCCATCCAGCCATCTCATCCTCTGTTGTCCCCTTCTCCTCCTGCCCCCAGTCCCTCCCAGCATCAGAGTCTTTTCCAATGAGTCAACTCTTCTCATGAGGTGGTGGAAGTACTGGAGTTTCAGCTTTAGCATCATTCCTTCTAAAGAAATCCCAGGGCTGATCTCCTTCTTTTTTATTTAACACATCAGACCTTTGTCTGTTCTCCATCAAAATTCCCCTAAAGGGACTTCCCTGGCAGTCCAGTGGTTAAGACTTTGAAGGTGGTATGGTTTTGATCCCTGGTCACACAATTAAGATCCCACATGCCTTGCGGCCAAAAAATCAAAATATAAAACTGAAGCAGTATTGTAACAAATTCAATAAAGACTTTTAAAAATAGTCCACAACAACAACAATAAGCTCCCTATAAGCAATGGCTATATTTTTATTAATCTCTGTATTGAGCTAGATATGAGAAAGGTAGCTGGTATTTATTAACCTTTTATTGACTAGGTGAATGGGTAAATAAATAAATAGGTTGTAAACGCCTGAAGAATGTGAGCTACCTATTCCAGTATCTTCCACATAGTGTTTACTAGATAAATATTTGTGATCCTGAAGGGGAATCTGAGTACTGTTGCAAAACCAGACAAGTGGATGTGCCTTGCTGATTTTCCAGAACTGAAAATTCGCAAGTAATCCTCATTTCTTAGAGATACATGCCAAAAGACTTATGAATGAAAAGACTTCGGTGTTTATGACTTGCTTCAAAATAATCAGGGAAAATGGGGCACAACACACAATGAAAACAAGATTAACCAAGAATTGCTATAAAGTTGAAGTTTAGCATATGTTTGAAGGTTTTCATAATAAAGTTTCATAGTGAACTTTGCCTGAGATACAGCTAACATGTTTATGTATCCATTCCAGTTTGTTAATTTTTTTCTGGGAAATAAAGATTCTATTTACTGATTACCTAGATAGCAAATCTTTGTCAAGCTTTCTGGCAACTTTTTAACATCTTTATTTGGATAATTCCCCACCTTGACTTCCCAGCATAGAAATCAGAACTCACTTTTCCAGCCTCCTTTGTGGCTGGGATACACACACACACACACACACACACACACACAAGACTTAGGGTCTGTCAATCAGGAATTCCCAGAAAAATCACCAGTTCAGTACAGTGACATGAATAAGGGGATTCCAGAAAGAACTGTTTCTGATGAGAGTGGTATGGAGGCATTCAGCCTACAGAGGCAGAACTAACCAGGAGCCCAGCAGTTGCATCTTCTGTCCAGAACTGTGTCCAGTCTCTGAAGTGTTCATTATAATCTGGGCATTGTTCCTGGTTCCTTAACCTCCATGTCTGACTCTCTGGCCCTCCTAGACACTAATATGTTTTAACAAATTTCTGTACTGCTTGCACTATCTAAAGTAAGTTTGCAACTAAATTCCTAGCTGAAATATCTACCTAATATTAGGTATTTGATATCTGGTATCTCATTGAAGCTGGAAGCAACCTATTGAGATTTGAAAAGAGAATAGGAAATATTATGAAAAACCTTGTTGGAATGTATCAGATATACAAAGGGAGCCCTTAAATGTCACTTAGAAAAGGAACAGGGGGACCTACAAGGTCAGTGGAGGATAGTTTGAATTTTCTCAGGACTTTTTCAACCAACAGAGAGGAAGCAAAAAAGAATGGCAGCTGTGGCCAAGCACAATTATTCTAGAATGCCTCTGCAAAGTATAAACAACCTACCTTTGGCTACCAATGGGCATGGTTAGCTCAGGTCCCTACCTCTCCCTAATGAGCAGTTTCTGTGTGAGCAGGCCCAGCCCACCTACATAAAAATCAAGAGTCAACACTCCCCTTTCCCATGGTAGAAATACATCAACAGACCGCTGTGGAAAGTCATACCAACCACCTACACTCATTAACCTTAAATGTAGATGAACTTTCATTTTAAACGTAAACGAGCCCCTGTGGGAGGCAGAATAATGGCCTCCAACGTATCTATGTTCTAATCCCCCTGGGGGACTATGAATACATTTGCTTCTATGGCAAAGGGAGGGCCTTCCCTGGTGGCTCAGTGATAATCTGCTTGCCAATGCAGGAGACACTGGTTCAAAATCTGGATCAGGAAGATCCCCTGGATAAGGAAATGGCAACCCACTCCTGTATTCTTGCCTGGGAAATCCCATGGACAGAGGAGTCTGGTGGGCTACAGCCATGGGGTCACAAAAGAGTTGGACACGACTTAGCGACTGAACAACAACAAATGGCAAAAGGGAACTAAAGTTGCAAATGAAATTAAGGTCCACTGACCTTAAGATAAGGCAGTTATTCTAGATTGTCCAGGTGGGTTCAGTGGAATCACAAGGATCCGTAAATACTGGAAGAGGGAGGCAGAAGGGGAGTCCAGAGTGATGGGATGTGAGGTGAACTTTACAAGCTGTTGGTGGCTTTGCTGAAAGAGGAAAGGGCCATGAGCCAAGGAATGTGGGGCAATCTCTGAAGCTAGAAAAAGCAAAGGAACAGGTTCTCTTCCAGAGCCTTAAGAAAGGAACACAGTCTTGCTAACAGCTGGATTTTATTCCAGGGAGCCTCATGTTGTACTTCTAACCTATAAAACTGTAAGATAGTAAATCTGTGTTGTTTTAAGCTACTAAATTTGTGTTAACTTGTTACACCAACCAAAGAAATGTAATATACCTCCCCCCCGAGGATGATAACCATGAGTGTGGGCAACTGAGCGTGATCAATAAACAAATGCCAACTTGAAGAATTCTGATCTGAGAGATAGATATGTAAGAAGTGCCCCTGGATGGATGGATGTTAGCATGGATACTAACAAACACAAAACCCAGCTAAGAAAAGACCTGGCATGGACACCTAACAGGTTATGAGATCTTAGATCACCAGCCTCTCTAAATAAAGTGAGGGCAACAGGGGATGAGATGGCTGGATAGCATCACTGAATCAATGGACGTGAACTTGGGCAAACTCTAGGAGATAGTGAGGGACAGGGAAGCCTGGCACACTGCAGTCCACAGTGTTGCGAAACATTGGATACAACTTGGCAACAGTATCAACAACAACAACAGTATCTGCTCTGGTTAATGCAGTGTTGATAGGATTAAATGAAGTGGTATACAGGTCTATACAGAAAGAGTTAAGTTATTTTTAAATTATTATTGCTAGCTGTGACTACACTAATGGGGGGGACCACCTAAGCCATAATAGACCTTCTGTCCATAATATCCAATTGACATCGTCACAGTGGATACTGGACATTCAAGAAATATTATTGAGGCTATACGGTACGATGTCTAAGAGCACTGGCAATAGGCTAAGACAGACCTGAATTCTGCCTCTGTGTGCCATTAGGTGATTACTCAACCTCCTTATCTGTAAAATGTGAATAATGGAGTTATAAGAATGAAGATGAGATGATGCCAGTAAAGCTTTTGGCACAAGGCCTAGGATCCACTGGGGACTCAGCTTAATGGTAGCACTCATTATTAATAATGAGCTCTTATTACTACAGGACATCTACTGCTTTTTTTTTTCATCTACCACTTTTGAACACTTAAATAATTTTTACCCGTATTATTTCATTTGATTATCAAAGTCTCCCTTGGGAAGAAGCATAGCAAGTTTATATCCATTTTACATATACGAAAAATAATGCACAGAAAAGAAATCCACTTCTCTGGAGGGAATGGATACAAGGATTGGTTTCACCTGAAAAGATTCAGAGGGAACTGCAATAGCTAAAATCATCCAGGAATGAATTTTCTATTGTTCACACGAATAATGCTAGAAGACTAGGAGGAAATGAATAATAAACATAATAAAAATCTTTTATAATATCATTCATACCTCTAGCATGGTACAGAAGGATTTTGGTAAATTTTTTTAAAGCCAGAGTTAAGAAGAGGAACTAGTCTGTTTAGGCCTCAAGAGGTCAAATGAGGCAAAAATTCTCTGACAAAAGTCCTGTATTTGATGAGAGTTTAGATGACAAACCATGATGGAAACTATAAGAGGAGTTGCAGCCATTACAAAACCAACCTCTGTATGTGGTCTTCATTATCCACGAGAAAAGCAAAGGAGGGAAATAAGATGGTTCGATTAGTGTTTTGCCCCTGTAGCCAGGTCAGATGACCGATTTACACGTCAGGATGACTACAGACCTCCAGTAGAGTTTCCTCTGGCTTCTTCCTGCCCAGGCAGAGTTCACTATCTTTCAGGTCCTAAAGATGGCTTAAAACTCAACAGTCAAAAAATGAAGATCATGGCATCCAGTCCCATCACTTTATGGCAAATAGATGGGGAAAAAAATGGAAACAGTAACAGACTTTATTTTCTTGGGCTCCAAAATCAATGCAGATAATGACTGCAGCCATGATATTAAAAGATGCTTGCTCCTTGGAATAAAACTGTGACAAACCTAAGCAGTATATTAAAAAGCAGAGACATCACTTTGCCAACAAATGTCTGTATAGTCAAAGCTATGGTTTTTCCAGTAGTCATGTATGGATGTGAGAGTTGGACTATAAAGAAGTTTGAGTGCCAAAGAATTGATGTTTTCGAACTGTGGTGCTGGTGAAGACTCTTGAGAGTCCCTTGAACAGCAAGGAAATCAAACCAGTCAATCCTAAAGGAAATCAGTCCTGAATATTCATTGGAAGGACTGATGCTGAAGCTGAAGCTCCAATACTTTGGCCACAAGATTAGAAGAACTGACTCATTGGAAAACACCCTGATGCTGGGAAAGATTGAAGGCAGGAGAAGGGGATGACAGAGGATAAGATGGTTGGATGGCATCATTGATTCAATGGACATGAGTCTGAGCAAACTCTAGGACATAGTGAAGGACAGGGAGGCCTGGCATGCTGCAGTCCATGGGGTCACAAAGAGTTGGACATGACTGAGCAACTATACGACAACAACTTGCAGTAAGAAATTTGGAATGTGGTTCAGTGGCTCCTCCCATGACCTCACAGGAAAGTTTCAGTGAGTTTCTTGCTTTTCATCAGCTAGAAATAATACAAATGAAACAACCAGAAAAGTTTTGCAAGAAAAGAATGAATTGTGTTGGGAAGTTACTTTTTCTAAGTTTTTTACCACCGAGATGGAAAATGGACATTGAGTATGTCAGCCACCTCCTGGATGTGATACTGATGATGTTTTCCTTCTTTATTTTCCTCTTTCTTCCCTGCTCCTTCCCTCTCTCCATTTCTTGTCTTCCTACCTTTCTTTTTCTTTTTTTCCTTGTCTTCCTTCCTCCCTTTCTCTCAGTTCCCTGACCAGGGATTAAACCCAGGCTGTGGCAGTGAAAGCGCTGAGTCCTAATCACTGTACTGCCAGGGAATTCCCCTCCTTTCCTTTCTCAGTGAAGAAACTCAGCACTCTCTCAACCATTAGAACTCAAGTCAAGCCCAGTCATCTTACCTGGGAAGTTTTTTTAGCACCTGGTGACTTAGCACACACGCATACATACATCTCTGTTAGGTTTAAAGAATCTGCCTTCAGTGCAAAAGGTGCAGGTTCAATCCCTGGATAGGGAAATCCCCTGGAGCACCAACTGGCAACCCATTCCAGTATTCTTGCCTGGGAAATCCCATGGACAGAGGAACGTGGTGGGCTACGGTCCATGAGGTCACAAAGAGCTGGACACAACTGAGCATCCATGCATGCATGCATGAAAGCAGTAATTGGAAAGATAATACTGTGCTGAATAGGAAATGGTAATGACCTAAAACATGAGTCAATTGGTCCAGCTGAGGAAATAAACCAGATGCTTTCTGGAGATCATGTAAGGTTCTTTCCATACTATAATAATGGTGACTCAGACAGGAGTAGGAAAACTATAAACCTTGATTTTGAAGATATCAAACATATGCAGCATAATAAGGAATTTTTCTGAACTGACTTTCTGGTGAAGATGTTATCTGTTGACATTAAAGGAAATCCTGACTTAGGTCCAAGATTCTTCTGTTTTTTATTTTTAATTGAAGGATAATTGCTTTATAGAATTTTGCTGTTTTCTGTCAAACCTCAGCATGAATCAGCCATAGGTACACACATATCCCCTCCCTCTTGAACTTCCCTCCTATTTCCCTCCCCATCCCACCCCTCTAGGTTGACATGGAGCCCCTGTCTGAGTTTCCTGAGCCACACATCAAATTCCCATTGGCTATCTATTTTACACATGGTAATATAAGTTTCCATGTTACTCTTTCCATACATCTCACCTTCTCCTCCCCTCTCCCGACGTCCATAAGTCTATTCTCTATGTCTATTTTTCCATTGCTTCCCTGTAAATAAATTCTTCAGTACCATTTTTCTAGATTCTGTCTATGCATATTTGAATACAATATTTATCTTTCTCTTTCTGACTTACTTCACTCTGTATAATAGATTCTAGGTTCATCCACCTCATCAGACCTGACTCAAATGCATTCCTTTTTATGGCTGAGTAATATTCCATTGTGTGTATGTACCATAACTTCTTTATCCATTCATCTGTCAATGGACATCTAGGTTGCTTCCATGTTCTATCTATTGTAAAGAGTGCTGCACTGAACAATGGGATACACATGTCTTTTTCAATTTTGGTTTCCTCAGGGTATATGCCTAGGAGTGGGATTGCTGGATCATATGGTAGTTTTATTCTTAGATTTTTAAGGAATCTCCATACTGTCTTCTATAGTGTTGTACTAATTTGTATTCCCACCAATACTGCAAAAGCATTACCTTTTCTCCACACCCTCTCCAGCATTTATTGTTTGTAGACTTTTTGATGATGACCATTCTGGCCAGTGTGAGGTGATATCTCACTGTGGTTTTGATTTGCCTTTCTCTAATAATGAGCAATGTTGAGCATCTTTTCATGTGTTTATTAGCCATCTGTATGTCTTCTTTGGAGAAATGTCTGTTTAGGTCTTTTTCCCACTTTTGATTGGGTTTATTTTTTTGGCATTGAGTTGTATGAGCTGCTGGTATATTTTGGAAATTAATCCTGTGTCAGTTGTTCCATTTGCTATTATTGTCTCCCATTCTGAGGGTTGTCTTTTCACCTTGCTTATAGTCCTTTGCTGTGCAAATGCTTTGAAGTTTAATCAGGTCCCACTTGTTTACTTTTGTTTTTATTTCCATTACTTTAGGAGGTGGGTCATAGAGGATCTTGCTTTGATTAATGTCATGGAGTGTTCTGCCTATGTCTTCCTCTAAGAGTTTTATAGTTTCTGATCTTACATTTACATCTTTAATCCATTTTGAGTTTGGTGTTAGGAAGTGTTCTAATTTCATTCTTTTGCATATAGCTAACCCATAATCCATTATGGTGTTAGGAAATGTTCTAATTTCATTCTTTTACATATAGCTGTCCAGTTTTCCCAGCACCATTTATTGAAGAGGCTGTCTTTGCCCCATTGTATATTCTTGCTTACTTTGTCAAAAATAAGGTACCCATAGGTGCATGGGTTTATTTCTGGGCTTTCTGTCTTGTTCCATTGATGTATATTTTTGTTTTTGTGCCAGTACCATACTGTCTTGATGACTGTAGCTTTGTAGTATAATCTGAAGTCAGGAAGGTTGATTCCTCCTGCTCCATTCTTCTTTCTCAAGGCTGCTTTGGCTATTCGGGGTCTTCTGTGTTTCCATATGAATTCTGAAATTTTTGTTCTAGTTCTGTGAAAAATGCCATTGGTAATTTGATAGGGATCACATTGAATCTGTATATTGCATTTGGTAGTACAGTCATTTTCACAATATTGATTCTTCCTACCCAGGAACATGGAATATCTCTCCATCTGTTTATGTCATCTTTGATTTCTTTCATCTGTGTCTTGTAATTTTCTGTGTATAGTTCTTTTGTCTCCTTGCTGCTAAGTTGCTTCAGTCGTGTCCGACTCTGTGCGACCCCAGAGACAGCAGCCCACCAGGCTCCACCGTCCCTGGGATTCTTCAGGCAAGAACACTGGAGTGGGTTGCCATTTCCTTCTCCAGTGCATGAAAGTGAAAAGTGAAAGTGAAGTCACTCAGTCGTGTCTGACTCTTCACGACTCCATGGACTGCAGCCCACCAGGCTCCTCCATCCATGGGATTTTCCAGGCAAGAGTACTGGAGTGGGTTGCCATTTCCTTCTCCATTTGTCTCCTTAGGTAAGTTTATTCCTGATATTTAATTCTTTTCGTTGCAATGGTGAATGGATTGGTTCTTTAATTTCTCTTTCTGATTTTTCATTGTTAGTATATAGAAATGCAAGTGATTTCTGTGTATTGATTTTGTATCCTACAACTTTGCTAAATTTACTGATTAGCTCTAGTAATTTTCTGATACTATCTTTAGGATTTTCTATGTACAGTATCATATCATCTGCCTACAGTGAGAGCTTTACTTCTTTTCTGATCTGGATTCCTTTTATTTCTTTTTCTTCTCTGATTGGTGTAGCTAGGACTTCCAGAACTATGTTGAATAATAGTAGTGAAAATGGACACCTTTGTATTGTTCCTGATCTTAGAGGGAATGCTTTCAAGTTTTCACCATTGAGAATAATGTTTGCTGTAGAGTTATCATATATGGCCTTTACTATGTTGAGGTAGTTTCCTTCTATGCCCATTTTTTGAAGAGTTTTAATCATAAATGGGTGCTGAATTTTGTCAAAAGCTTTTTCTGCATCTATTGAGATGATCATATGGTTTTTATCTTTCAATTTGTTAATATGGTGTATCATATTGATTGACTTGTGTATATTGAAGAATCCTTGCATTCCTGGAATAAACCCAACTTGATCATTGTGTATGAGCTTTCTGATGGACCTTTTTTTTAAATCCATTCAGGCAGTCTTTGTCTTTTGGTTGGAGCATTTAATCCATTTACATTTAAGGTAATTATTGATATATGTGTTCCTATTGCCATTTTCTTAATTGTTTGGGGCTGATTCTGTAGATCTTTTTTCTTCTCTTGTATTTCTTGACTATATAAGTCCATTTAACATTTGTTTTAAAGCTGGTTTGGTGGTATTGAATGTTCTTAACTTTTGCTTGTCTGACAAGCTTTCTATTTCTCTATTCAATTTTGAATGAGATCCTTGCCAGGTACAGTCGTCTTGATTGTAGATTTTTCCCTTTGGGTACTTTAATATATCCTGCCATTCTCTTCTGGCCTGCAAAGTTTCTGCTGAAAGATCAACTGTTAAGCCTATGGGGTTTCCCTTGTCTGTTACTTGTTGCTTCTCCCTTGCTGCTTTTAATATTCTTTCTTTGTGTTTAGTCTTTGTTAGTTTGATTAGTATGTGTCTTGATGTGTTTCTCCATAGGATTATCCTGTATGGGACTCATTGTGTCTCTTGGACTTTGATTGACTATTTCCTTTTCCATGTTGGGGAAATTTTCAACTATAATCTCTTCAAAGATTATCTCATACACTTTCTTATTCTCTTCTTCTTCTGGGACCCCTATAATCTGATTGTTGGTGCATTTGATATTGTCCCAGGGGTCTCTCGGAGAAGGCAATGGCACACCACTCCAGTACTCTTGCCTGGCAAATGCCATGGATGGAGGAGCCTGGTGGGCTGCAGTCCATGGGGTCACGAAGAGTCGGACATGACTGAGCGACTTCACTTTCATGTTTCACTTTCATGCATTGGAGAAGGAAATGGCAACCCACTCCAGTGTTCCTGCCTGGAGAATCCCAGGGGTGGCAGAGCCTGGTGGGCTGCCGTCTATGGGGTCACACAGAGTCGGACACAACTGAAGCGACTTAGCAGCAGCAGCAGCAGGGGTCTCTGAGACTATCCTCAGTTCTTTTCAATCTTTTTACTTTATTCTGCTCTTCAGAAGTTATTTCCACCATGTTTTCTTCCACCTCAATGATTCATTCTTCTGCTTCAGATATTCTGCTATTGATTCCTTCTAGAGATACCAAGGGAACATTTCATGCAAAGATGGGCTCGATAAAGGACAGAAATGGTATGGACCTAACAGAAGCAGATGATATTAAGAAGATATGGCAAGAATACAAAGAAGAACTGTACAAAAAAGAGCTTCACGAACCAGATAATCATGATGGTGTGATCACTCACCTAGAGCCACACATCCTGGAATGTGAAGTCAAGTGGGCCTAGAAAGCATCACTACGAACAAAGCTAGTGGAGGTGATGGAATTCCAGCTGAGCTATTTCAAATCCTGAAAGATGAGGCTGTGAAAGTGTTGCACTCAATATGCCAGCAAATTTGGAAAACTCAGCAGTGGCCACAGGACTGGAAAAGGTCAGTTTTCATTCCAATCCCAAAGAAATGCAATGCCAAAGAGTACGCAAACCACCGCACAATTGCACTCATCTCAAACACTAGTCAAGTAATGTTCAAAATTCTCCAAGCCGGGCTTCAGCAATACATGAACCGTGAAATTCCAGATGTTCAAGCTGGTTTTAGAAAAGGCAGAGGAACCAGAGATCAAATTGCCAACATCTACTGGATCATGGAAAAAGCAAGAGAGTTCCAGAAAAACATCTATTTCTGCTTTATTGACTATGCCAAAGCCTTTGACTATGTGGATCACAAAAAACTGTGGAAAATTCTGAAAGAGATGGGAATACCAGACCGCCTGACCTGCCTCTTGAGAAACCTATATGCAGGTCAGGAAGCAACAGTTAGTACTAGACATGGAACAACAGACTATTTCCAAATTGGGAAAAGAGTACCTCAAGGCTGTATATTGTCACCCTACTTATTTAACTTATATGCAGAGTACATCATAAGAAATACTGGGCTGGAAGAAACACAAGCTAGAATCAAGATTGCTGGGAGAATCAATAACCTCAGATATGCAGATGATACCACCCTTATGGCAGAAAGTGAAGAGGAACTAAAAAGCCTCTTGTTGAAAGTGAAAGAGGAGTGTGAAAAAGTTGGCTTAAAGCTCAACATTCAGAAAACGAAGATCATGGCATCTGGTCCCATCACTTCATGGGAAATAGATGGGAAAACAGTGGAAACAGTGTCAGACTTTATTTTTTGGGGCTCCAAAATCACTGCAGATGGTGACTGCAGCCATGAAATTAAAAGACGCTTACTCCTTGGAAGGAAAGTTATGACCAACCTAGATAGCATATTCAAAAGCAGAGACATTACTTTGCCAACAAAAATCTGTCTAGTCAAGGCTACGGTTTCTCCAGTAGTCATGTATGGATGTGAGAGTTGGACTGTGAAGAAAGCTGAGCACCGAAGAACTGATGCTTTTGAACTGTGGTGTTGGAGAAGACTCTTGAGAGAAACTTGGACTGCAAGAAGATCCAACGAGTCCATTCTAAAGGAGATCAGTCCTGGGTGTTCTTCGGAAGAAATGATGCTAAAGCTGAAACTTCAATACTTTGGGCACCTCATGCGAAGAGTTGACCCTGGATGCTGGGAGGGATTGGGGGCAGGAGGAAAAGAGGATGACAGAGGATGAGATGGCTGGATGGCATCACAGACTCAATGGACATGAGTTTGAGTGAGCTCCAGGAGTTGGTGATGGACAGGAAGGCCTGGCATGCTGCAATTCATGGAGTCACAAAGAGTCGGACACGACTGAGTGACTGAACTGAACTGAACTGAACTGAGAGTATTTTTAATTTCAGTAATTGTGTTGTTTGTCTCTGCATGTTTACTCTTTAATTTTTCTAGGTCTTTGTTCATTGATTCTTGCATTTTCATTTTGTCTTCAAGGTTTTTGATCATCTCTACTATCATTTTCTGAATACTTTTTCAGGTAGTTTGCCTATTTCCTCTTCATTTATTTGGACTTCTAAGATAAGACACTGAAAGATGAATTCCCCAGGTCTGTAGGTGCCCAATATGCTGCTGGAGATCAGTGGAGAAATAACTCCAGAGAGACTGAAGGGATGGAACCAAAGCAAAAACAATACCCAGTTGTGGATGTGACTGGTGATAGTAGCAAGGTCCGATGCTGTAAAAAGCATTAGTGCATAGGAACCTGGAATGTTAGGTCCATGAATCAAGGCAAATTGGAAGTGGTCAAACAGGAGATGACAAGAGTGAACGTCAACATTCTAGGAATCAGCAAACTAAGATGGACTGGAATGGGTGAATATAACTCAGATGACCATTATATCTACTACTGTGGGCAAGAATCCCTTAGAAGAAATGGAGTAGCCATCATAGTCAACAGAAGAGTCCAAAATGCAGTTCTTGGATGCAGTCTCAAAAATGACAGGATGATCTCTGTTGATTCCCAAGGCAAACCATTCAATGTGACGGTAATCCAAGCCTATGCCCCAACCAGTAACACGGAAGAAGCTGAAGTTGAACAATTCTGTGAAGACCTACAAGACCTTTTAGAACTAACACCCAAAAAAGATGTCCTTTTCATTATAGGGGACTGGAATGCAAAAGTAGGAAGTCAAGAAACACCTGGAGTAACAGAGAAATTTGGCCTTGGAGTATGAAATGAAGCAGGGCAAAGTTAATAGAGTTTTGCCAAGAGAACACACTGGTCATAGCAAACACCCTCTTCCAACAACACAAGAGAAGACTCTACACGTGGACATCACCAGATGCTCAACACTGAAATCAGATTGATTATATTCTTTGCAGCCAAAGATGGAGAAGCTCTATACAGTCAGCAAAAACAAGACCAGGAGCTGACTGTGGCTCAGATCATGAACTCCTTATTGCCAAATTCAGACTTAAATTGAAGAAAGTAGGGAAAACCACTAGACCATTCAGGTATGACCTAAATCAAATCCCTTATGATTGTTCAGTGGAAGTGAGAAATCGATTTAAGGGACTAGATCTGATAGATAGAGTGCCTGATGAACAATGGACGGAGGTGCGTGACATTGTACAGCAGACAGGGATTAAGACCATCCCCATGTGAAAGAAATGCAAAAAAGCAAAATGGAAGTCTGAGGAGGCCTTACAAATAGCTGTGAAAAGAAGAGAAGCAAAAAGCAAAGGAGAAAAGGAAAAGATATAAGCATCTGAATGCAGAGTTCCAAAGATTAGCAAGGAGAGATAAGAAAGCCTTCCTCAGCAATCAGTGAAAATAAATAGAGGAAAAAAACAGAATGGGAAAGACGAGAGATCTCTTCAAGAAAATTAGAGATACCAAGGAAACATTTCATGCAAAGATGGGCTTGATAAAGGACAGAAATGGTATGGACCTAAAGAAGAAGCAGAAGATATAAGAAGAGGTGGCAAGAATACACAGAAGAACTGTACAAAATAGATCTTTACGACCCAGATAATCACGATGGTGTGATCACTCACCTAGAGCCAAACACCCTGGAATGTGAAGTCAAGTGGCCTTAGAAAGCATCACTACAAACAAAGCTAGTGGAGGTGATGGAATTCCAGTTGAGCTATTTCAAATCCTGAAAGATGAGGCTGCGAAAGTGCTGCACTCAATATGCCAGCAAGTTTGGAAAACTCAGCAGTGGCCACAGGACTGGAAAAGGTCAGTCTTCATCCCAATCCCTAAGAAAGGCAATGCCAAAGAATGCTCAA
The DNA here is from genome assembly GCF_023091745.1 of Budorcas taxicolor. Taxonomy (NCBI): domain Eukaryota; kingdom Metazoa; phylum Chordata; class Mammalia; order Artiodactyla; family Bovidae; genus Budorcas; species Budorcas taxicolor. The sequence continues at coordinate 28,159,038 of NC_068920.1, forward strand.
ACTACCGCACAATTGCACTCATCTCACACGCTAGTAAAGTAATGCTCAAAATTCTCCAAGTCAGATTTCAGCAGTATGTGAACTGTGAACTTCCTGATGTTCAAGCTGGTTTTAGAAAAGGCAGAGGAACCAGAGATCAAATTGCCAACATCCGCTGGATCATGGAAAAAGCAAGAGAATTCCAGAAAGACATCTATTTCTGCTTTATTGACTATGCCAAAGCCTTTACATGGATCACAAAAAACTGTGGAAAATTCTGAAAGAGATGGGAATACCAGACCACCTGACCTGCCTCTTGAGAAACTGTATATTGTCACCCTGCTTATTTAACTTGTATGCAGAGTACATTATGAGAAACACTGGGGTGGAATAAGCACAAGCTGGAATCAAGATTGCTGGGAGAAATATCAATAACCTCAGATATGCAGATGACACCACCGTTATGGCAGAAAGTGAAGAGGAACTAAAAAGCCTCTTGATGAAAGTGAAAGAGAAGAGTGAAAAAGTTGGCTTAAAGCTCAACATTCAGAAAACTAAGATCATGGCATCTGGTCCCATCACTTCATGGGAAATAGATGGGGAAACAGTGAAAACAGTGTCAGACTTTATTTTGGGGAGCTTCGAAATCACTGCAGATCATGATTACAGCCATGAAATTAAAAGATGCTTATTCCTTGATTTTTCCCTGGTGGCTCAGACAGTAAAGCGTCTGCCTAATGCAGGAGACCTGGGTTCAGTCTGTGGGTCAGGAAGATCTGTTGGAGAAGGAAATGGCAACCCACTCCAGTATTCTTGCCTGGAAAATCCCATGGATGGAGGAGCCTGGTAGGCTACAGTCCATGGGGTCACAAAGAGTTGGACACAACTGAGCAACTTCACTTCACTTCACTCCTTGGAAGGAAAGTTATGACCAACATAGATAGCATATTTAAAAGCAGAGATATTACTTTGCCAACAAAGGTCTTTCTAGTCAAGGCTATGTTTTTTCCAGTAGTCAGGTATGGATGTGAGAGTTGGACTGTGAAGAAGGCTGAGCACCGAAGAATTGATGCTTTTGAACTGTGGTGTTGGAGGAGACTCTTGAGAGTTCCTTGGACTGCAAGGAGATCCAGCCAGTCCATCCTAAAGGAAATCAGCCCTGGGATTTCTTTGGAACGAATGATGCTAAAGCTGAAACTCCAGTATTTTGGCCACCTCATGTGAAGAGTTGACTCATTGGAAAAGACTCTGATGCTGGGAGGGACTGGGGGCAGGAGGAGAAGGGGACGACAGAGGATGAGATGGCTGGATGGCATCACCGACTCACTGGACATGGGTTTGAATAGACTCTGGGAGTTGGTGATGGACAGGGAGGCCTGGCGTGCTGCGATTCATGGGGTCGCAAAGAGTCAGACACGACTGAAGTGAGCCACTGAACTGAACTGAACTAAACTGAACTGAGTGTTTATAGTTTCTTCCTTTACTTGTATGGTATTTCTCTGCCTTTTCATCATTTTTTTTTAACTTATTGTGTTTGAGATCTCCTTTTCCCAGGCTTCGAGGTTGAGTTCTTTCTTCCTTTTGGTTTCTGTCCTCCTAATTTGGTCCAGTGGTTTGTGTAAGCTTATTACAAGGTGAGATTTTTGCTGATATTTTGTTTGTTTGTTTGTTTTTTCTCTGATGGGCAAGGCTGAATGAGGTGGTAATCCTGTCTGCTGATGATGTGGTTTGTATTTTTGTTTTGTTTGTTGTTTAGATAAGGTGTCCTGCACAGGGTGCTACTGGTTGTTGGGTGATGCCAGGTCTTGTATTCCAGTGGTTTCCTTTGTGTGAGTTCTCACTATTTGATGCTCCCTAGGGTTAGTTCTCTGGTAGTCTAGGGTCTTGGAGTCAGTGCCCCCACTCCAAAGGCTCAGGGCTTGATCTTTGCTTCCTAATGTAATGGCAGGGGCTTCCCAGGTGGCTCAGCAGGAAAGAATCTGCCTGCCAGTCAAACATCTCCACAGAGAATATGCAGCTCTTCCCCCACAAGTCCTTGAGCAGTTTCTTCAGTCGCCCCAAGCATCCCAGCTACTATCTTTCTCTTCATCTGAATAAGTGTTCCTTGAGGTCTCTAAGTGCTTTCTCAAACAAAATAGCCATAGCACAATAGTCTTTATCCGCTCCTGAAAAGTTATATTAGGGTGCATACGTCCTTTTGAATTAAGCTTTGAATTAAGCCCAGGAAGCTTAGCTCCGCTGCTCTATGATGACCCAGAAGGGTGGATGGGAGGTGGAGGGGATGAAGGTCCAAGGGGGAGGAGATACATGCACACCTACAGCCAATTCACTTCACTGTACAGCAGAAACTGTTACCGAGTCCAGGCTGACTCAGCTCACTGCAGGACAGACCAAGGAATCCGAGAGAGGAGGGGTTGAGGCAAGGAACAGATTTTTATTGGGGAACTGGCTGACAGAGAAGATGCCAGGCTAGTGCCTCAAAATAACCATCTTGTCAGGGCCTGGTTGCCAGGTTCTTTCATACATCAGAGATGGGGGCCAAGATTCTTTTTATAAGTGTACCTTCATGTGCTCAGATCACCAGCAACAACAATCTTTGAGCCTCAAGTCGAGCTGCAGGATAGCTAGTTCAGCCAGTACCAAAAAGGTGGGACAGCCACACTGATTCAGAAAATGAGGCAGAAAAAAGTTCATGGCAGGCTTGCAGACTGGCTCTCTAACCAGTCCTTGCCTTTCTGTTGTCCCCAGCAAGACTTACAATAGCCTTTCAGACTCCCACAGCAGGAATCAGAATTTCCCTACAAATCTAAGTTTAGAGCCCTGCCTTCTATGTTGATGTTTGGCAGAAACCAACACAATTCTGTAACACTATTACCTTTCAATTAAAAAATAAATTAATTAAAAGAAACAAGTAGAATTAAAAAAAAAAAAAAAAGAACTATGCCTTCTACACAGAACTTTATTCTCTGAAATCAGTCCATGTTACCCCAGCATTCTAAGTTTACCACACTGGAATTTCCTGTAGGAAGTTTTGAAGCGTCACCCAACTTCTAACTAACAAGATTTGGTCCATTGCTTATAGGTTTCTATATACTATTGGATCATAATAAGATATCATTATTAGATATGTTATTAGATCAGTCATTAGATCATTGATTATGATCATTAGATCACTGTCATGTCATGACAAGTCGACCATATCATTAGATCAGTGCCAGCCAGAAACTCAACTTCAGACTCACCGACACTTAAAAAGTTTCAGACTGGAGAAGTTTTCAGTGAAACATATCTAGCTGAGTTAAATAGTGTAAATAACAGACAGACTGTCATGCTCAGACTATCACTAAGGATGCTGACACATCACACTTTAACTGTCACACATTTTCAGCCTCTATTATCCATCAGAGATCAGGCATTTTCCAGAATGATATCCAGTGAATGTCTCTTGCTCCAAACCCAATTTTCATCTTGGCTTTGGCATGCTGCTTAAGTAAGATTTCAAAGTGATAAAACTGAATGTTTGATGCCAAGAAGTTCAAAGGGGAGCATTGATACACCCTGCTTTTATTGTCATTCCAAACCAAACTGTAATTTTTGCTCTTAAAAGACAATTCAAAATATCTAGTATGTATGTTGTTGTTGTTGTGTTAATTGCTCAGTCGTGTTCAACTCTTTATGACCCCATGGACTGTAGCCTGCCAGGCTCCTCTGTCCATGGGATTCTCTAGGCAAGAACACTGGAGTAGGTAGCCATTCCCTTCTCCATGGGATCTTTCTGACCCAGAGATCGAACCTGGGTCTCCTGAATTGCAGGCAGATTCTTCACCATCTGAGACACCGGGAAGCCTCTAATAGGAATACATCAGCATTAAAATAGAAACTGTGCTGCTTCAAATAGTAATGTACTGTTTCACCTTATTCTGAGCATCACATCGTATGACATTATTTTTTGATGGTAAAAATGAGCATGTCAGATGCCTCTAAATAAGACAAAACTTTCTCTTTTATTTCAAAATTTTCTCAAATTTAAATTTGTTGTATCAGACTAATATACCCTCCCAGTCCTTCAGTACAAATATTTTGTCATTTCTGCTATAGTTCACCTTTAACCCATTTGGGAATTCAGTTTTAAGTTTCCAAACATTTAGATTATATCATCTTTTTATTGTTTACTTCTGATGTTATTATTGCAATATGTCCAGATAAATTCTCAAAATTATGACTTCTTGGTTGTAAGTTCTCTTTTGCCTAGTTCTAATTTGAGAGGCCTTTTTCTTTCTTTCTTTTTCTTTCTTTCTCTTGTTCTCTAAAATCCCATTCTCTTTTCATTCCCATGTTACTACATTTTCTGGCTAAATTCACTTAGCTCTTAAAGAAGCATGTCTAGTTTTGAGATCAAAGCTTTTCTTATTCTGAGGAGCCTCTGAGTTCCTCTGAGGATACATTTTTCTTTCGACTGCTCGAAGAACAAGAAGCTCTTCTTTTACTTTCTCCCTCAAGGAATCGTGTGTGTGTGCTATGCTCAGTTGTGTCCAACTCTTTGCAGCACTATGGACTGTAGGTTCCTCAGTCCATGGCATTTCCCAGGCAAGAATCCTGGAGTGGATTGCCATTTCCTTCTCCAGGGGATCTTCCCAACCCAAGGATCGAACCCTGTCTCCTGCATTGACAGGCAGTTTCTTTACCACCGCTCCACCTGGGAAGCCCCAAGGAAGTGTATGCTTTCTCAATATCTTCTCCTAAGTCTGTGCTGAAGAAAACCCAGCATGTCTGCAGCTCTGTACTCACAGGCCACTGGGTCTCAGTCCTGAGCCATATTGTAGAGGTGGGGGTGGGGTCCAGGGAACCAGAGAGTGAGGGATAAATAATGTTTAAGGAAAGAACATAAGATTAATATTTTTTGACCAAAGTAGGTGAGAGCAACCATAGGAAGAGTCAGAAGAAAATACAATTGTCATCATCATGAGTTTGAAAAAATTGCTCAAGTTGCTTAAATAAAGCTGGTACCAAAGGATCCTATCTTCCCCCTTTGTTATCACCAAGGTAAGCATGGTCCAAAGTGAGCTGAGAGCCCACCAAGGGTGACTCTCTATGCCAAGGGGGCTCCTGAACTGGCTCATCACTTGTTTGTCAGGATTTCAAAACAAAGCCCCAGAACTGAGCTCTCATCAGTCAGCCCCCCAGGCTGTCCTGCTCTATAAGCCCTTCCCGAGGTCCAGCCCCGGTGGATCCAGAGTATCCAAAGCGGGGACAGAGTCGGCGATTAAAGAGAGATTAATTAGAGATTTAAAGAGAGATTAGAGAAGAATAATGTAGTGGAAAAAATAGAGGAGAAAAGAAGCTGTATTCCTTTGTTTACATAGAAAGCCAATAAAGCCCCAAGACAAGGAACTTGCACCGTTTACATAAGCCGCAGGCGCCCGCTTGAATAGCGGAGGGTGCCCCACCTTGGGCTCCCTCTTGCATGGGTCTTAGAAGCCCAGGCAAATAAGTAGACACAGCGAGCCTCTATGCTCCAGATGGGAATTTAGCCTGAAAAGGGAGAAAAGAACGACATGGGGGAGCCAAGCATCGGTGCAAGACCCACAACTTTATTTTCAAAAGCAGTTTATATACCCCAAGTTGTATATAAAGAAATAATGGAATATGCTGAGTTATGCAGGGGCAGCAGTCCTGACCCTTATTGAGACCAGGCTTTCTTTTTGCATACCTTCCCGTATACAAAAGGTCTCAGGTGATTTACATTATCTTCTGGCCAAAAGGCCTGTTAACATTTTTATGGCTCTTTTCCTAGATAAATGTCTATCAACCAGAAAACTCATTTTCCCTTGAAGTGTTTTTTCCTTAATCTGCATCACCCTCAAAGTACTAAATAAAGTTACATTCCTGCAGAACAAAGGTGCAGTGGGTTATAACAAAGAAAGTACTTAACTCAAAGATCTAATGTTGCTAATGCCAGAGCTACTACCTGTTTTTTCTACATAGCAACTATATCAACAAATAAAAGATATGAAAACTTGGCAGCAAGTATTGGCTCAACAATGAAACCCTTAATCAGTCCTATTCTAATGATTTTGACTCCTCGGAAGGCCCTACATTCCTAGGATGTTTTAAGCTTCCTGTGCCTCTCACGGTTCAGTTCGGAGGCTGTAAACAATCACATGCATAGCTGTAAGAGTCTGGATAAACCTGTCAGGCAGGCTAGAAAGCCATCAGAGGGGTTTTTGGATTGAAACAGTTATTATGCCCAGGAGACTTATTACCTAAAAGCTCTAAATTAACTTTTTCCACAAAAAGGTGGTGGGGGGACAGCCCCCTGTTAATGTCAGAGGAGTTGGTGAAAGGCATAATATAGTAAGGCAGACAGATTCTGGTTTTGGGGTAGATGTTCAAGTAGGTCCAGGGAGGTTCCCTTGAGATCCCACTCGCCTTTGCCTGTCGGGTCTCTTCCTCATGACCTTTGCCATGGGCGGGATTCCTCGTGCTGGCTCCCGGCAAGCCCTTAACCGTGGATCAGTGTTACACTCCCATTGCTCTGCTTCCAGAACTTACTGACAGCACTGCTGGGGAGAAGTACAGCCATGGGAATTAGCGTTTTCACAGATGTATAATTTTTAATCTCATCAGTCAGTTCAGTTCAGTTGCTCAGTTGTGTCTGACTCTTCATGACCCCGTGGACTGTAGCAGGCCAGGCTTCCCTGTTCATCACCAACTCGCAGAGCTAGCTCAAACTCATGTCCTTCGAGGCAGTGATGCCATCCAACCACCTCATTCTCTGTCGTCCCCTTCTCCTCCCGCCTTCAATCTTTCCCAGCATCAGGGCCTTTTCTAAGGAGTCAGTTCTTTGCATCAGGTAGCCAAAGTATTGGAGCTTCAGTTTCAGCATCAGTCCTTCCAGTGACTATTCAGGGTTGATTTCCTTTAGGATTGACTGGTTTGATCTCCTTGAAGTCCAAGGAACTCTCAAGAGTCTTCTCCAACACCAGAGTTCAAAAGCATCAATTCTTCAGTACTTAGCTTTTTTTATGGTCCATCTCTCACATTCATACATGACTACTGGAAAATCCGGATCTTTGACTAGAACCTTTGTTGGCAAAGTAATGTCTCTGCTTTTTAGTATGCTGTCTAGATTTGTCACAGCTTTTCTTCCAAGAAGAAAGTGTCTTTTAGTTTCATGGCAGGATTCTCAGTTCAGCTTGTCAGTCCCTTTCCCTAAGAATCTCTCTTTCCCTCTCTCTCCTTTACTCTCTTTCTCTCTCCCTCTCCATCCCCCTCAAGTCAGTATCCTAAACCGTCTTCAGCTCTCTGTCTCTCCTAGAATATCTCAGTCCCACAGAAACTATTGAGTCCACAAATCTTCGTTTCCTCTCTCTCCCATCCCACCCTGCATAAATACGCTGCAACCTGTACAGGCTCATCTTCATTCTCATCTATTCTCACCTCCTGCCCCATGAATGATAAGAAATAAGGCAGCTGCCCTCCCGTCTTCTCCAAGTGTCTCCCAGCACTTCACTCCATGTCTTCATCTCCGCAACCCTAAAAACCCTCAATCCTCAGATTGCTAATGTAATGGGATAGAGAATAGTTGGATTCTCTTAGCAAATGGCCTGAAAGTTCCTATTGAGAATTTGTTAGCAAAATCAGTGGATAAGCCCATAGTGATTGCAGCTGAGACTTACAGGGGGTTGACTGTGGAAGCACTGCTCTGCTCAAGATGTGGAAAGTCATTGCTTGCTCAAGGAAAAGGAGCAAGTTGGGAAGGGTGGAGAAGGAGTCAACTGGATGGCAGAAAGCACAGATTTGCAGTTAAGCCCTCTCTGGGAGAACCTCCAATTTTCCTGTAAGTTTTTTAACTTATGACTTTTTGATTATATAGATTACTAGTAATGGGAATATGTGTTATCTCTTTTGAAACTAGGGAAAGGGCTAAGATTTCCATTGAGGTGACATGGGATAGACCTGAGACCACATGTATGGATGTGCAGGTGGAAAGAAGCATGAAGGAGCAAGCTCTCAGGTCACTGAAATCAGGGCAGGGAGCCCTGGGCCGTGGCTTTGGACTAGGTTTATCTAAATCTCTCAAGGCTGGGAGGTCCCAGCCAGTGTTAACTTGTTCAAGTTTCTCCCAATCAAAACAAAAGCCTCTTCTCCCTGAGCCCTTTGTAGCTCCTTTCCTCATGCACCTCTGTCCTTATCCAGTCTTTTGGAGATATGGTCTATGTTTACAAGACCTTTTAGAACTAACATCCAAAAAAGGTGTCCTTTTCATTATAGGGGACTGGAATGCAAAAGTAGGAAGTCAAGAAACACCTGGAGTAACAGGCAAATTTGGCCTTGGAATACAGAATGAAGCAGGGCAAAGACTAATAGAGTTTTGCCAAGAAAACGCACTGGTCATAGCAAACACCCTCTTCCAACAACACAAGAGAAGACTCTACACATGGACATCACCAGATGGTCAACACCGAAATCAGATTGATTATATACTTTGCAGCGAAAGATGGAGAAGCTATATACAGTCAACAAAAACAAGACCAGGAGCTGATTGTGGCTCAGATCATGAACTCGTTATTGCCAAATTCAGACTTAAATTGAAGAAAGTAGGGAAAACCGCTAGACCATTCAGGTATGACCTAAATCAAATCCCTTATGATTGTTCAGTGGAAGTGAGAAATAGATTTAAGGGACTAGATCTGATAGATAGAGTACCTGATGAACTATGGAATGAGGTTTGTGACATTGTACAGGAGACAGGGATCAAGACCATCCCCATGGAAAAGAAATGCAAAAAAGCAAAATGGCTACCTGGGGAGGCCTTACAAATAACTGTGAAGAGAAGTGAAAAGCAAAGGAGAAAAGGAAAGATATAAGCATCTGAATGCAGAGTTCCAAAGAATAGCAAAGAGAGATAAGAAAGCCTTCCTCAGCGATCAATGCAAAGAAATAGAGGAAAACAACAGAATGGGAAAGACGAGATCTCTTCAAGAAAATTAGAGATACCAAGGGAACATTTCATGCAAAGATGGGCTCGATAAAGGACAGAAATAGTATGGACCTAACAGAAGCATAAGATCTTAAGAAGAGATGGCAAGAATACACAGAAGAACTGTGCAAAAAAGATTTTCACGACCCAGATAATCATGATGGTGTGATCACTCATCTAGAGCCAGACATCCTGGAATGTGAACTCAAGTGGGCCTTAGAAAGCATCACTGCAAACAAAGCTAGAGGAGGTGATGGAATTCCAGTTGAGCTGTTTCAAATCCTGAAAGATGATGCTGTGAAAGTGCTGCACTCAATATGCCAGCAAATTTGGAAAACTCAGCAGTGGCCACAGGACTGGAAAAGGTCCGTTTTCATTCCAATCCCAAAGAAAGGCAATGCCAAAGAATGCTCAAACTACCACACAATTGCACTCATCTCACATGCTAGTAAAGTAATGCTCAAAATTCTCCAAGCCAGGCTTCAGCAATATGTGAACTGTGAACTTCCTGATGTTCAAGCTAGTTTTAGAAAAAGCAGAGGAACCAGAGATCAAATTGCCAACATCTACTGGATCATGGAAAAAGCAAGAGAGTTCCAGAAAAACATCTATTTCTGCTTTATTGACTATGCCAAAGCCTTTGACTGTGTGGATCACAATAAACTGTGGAAAATTCTGAAAGAGATGGGAATACCAGACCACCTGACCTGCCTCTTGAGAAACCTGTATGCAGGTCAGGAAGCAAGTTAGAACTGGACATGGAACAACAGACTGGTTCCAAATAGGAAAAGGAATACATCAAGGCTGTATATTGTCACCCTGCTTATTTAACTTATATGCAGAGTACATCATGAGAAACGCTGGACTGGAAGAAACACAAGCTGGAATCAAGATTGCTGGGAGAAATATCAATAACCTCAGATATGCAGATGATACCACCCTTATGGCAGAAAGTGAAGAGGAGCTAAAAAGCCTCTTGATGAAAGTGAAAGAGGAGAGCGAAAAAGTTGGCTTAAAGCTCAACATTCAGAAAATGAAGATCATGGCATCTGGTCCCATCACTTCATGGGAAATAGATGGGAAAACAGTGGAAACAGTGTCAGACTTTATTTTTGGGGGCTCCAAAATCACTGCAGATGGTGATTGCAGCCATGAAATTAAAAGACACTTACTCCTTGGAAGAAAAGTTATGACCAACCTAGATAGTATATTCAAAAGCAGAGACATTACTTTGCTGACTAAGGTCCGTCTAGTCAAGGCTATGGTTTTTCCTGTGGTCATGTATGGATGTGAGAGTTGGACTGTGAAGAAGGCTGAGCACCGAAGAATTGATGCTTTTGAACAGTGGTGTTGGAGAAGACTCTTGAGAGTCCCTTGGACTGCAAGGAGATCCAGCCAGTCCATTCTGAAGGAGCTCATCCCTGGGATTTCTTTGGAATGAACAATGCTAAAGCTGAAACTCCAGTACTTTGGCCACCTCATGCGAAGAGTTGACTCATTGGAAAAGACTCTGATGCTGGGAGGAATTGGGGGCAGGAGGAGAAGGGGATGAAAGAGGATGAGATGGCTGGATGGCATCACTGACTCTATGGACATGAGTCTGAGTGAACTCCAGGAGTTGGTGATGGACAGGGAGGCCTGGCGTGCTGTGATTCATGGGGTTGCAAAGAGTTGGACACGACTGAGCGACTGAACTGAACTGAACTGTGATGGCAGCTTCACCATCTTCTGTTAACTTCTCAGCCCTGTGCTGTCTGGAAATGTTCTAACCAAGGTTATAGATGATGTCCTCGTGGAGAACATTCTCAGTGCTTAGCTTACAGGGCATCTCTTTCACAGGAGGAACCACTGATAAATTTCTTGGTATCTTCTATCATTTTCTGACCTTTCCTCTGGCCTTCTCCATGGGCTGCTCTTCCTTTTTATAGCTTAAATGTTGGCCCAGCACCCAGAAGGATTCTTATGTTACTCATTAGTTGATGGGGAAGGAGTCTGTTGAATTGAATTTGACTACAATTGAGTCATAAAGTGAATTGTATGAAAACGAAAGGAAAAGTTTGTGGAACCCAATTAGCATTAGAAAATGGGATAAGAATATTATTTTCTAATATTTATTTTATTATTTATTTATTTGGTTGCACCATCTTATTTGCAGCACATGGAATCTTCATGGTGGCATGTTGGGTATTGAGTTTAGTTGCGGTTCGTGGAATCTAGTTCCCTGACCAGGGATCGAACCCAGGCCCTCTGCATTGGGAGTGCAGATTCCTAGCCCCTGGACCACCAAGGAAGTCCCCTGTTGAGGATATTCTTGAGAATACTATTCTAAAAATGCGGACGCAAAGTAGGTATGGAACCCAAATTGCAATACATAGAGAGAAGGTGATGTGAGAGAGAAGATGCAAGTGTTCAGAGACAGAAGTAATGTTATAAAAATGAAACTGTATTTGGATAATTTAATAGAAGGTAAAATAGCTGCTTGACAAGAAAGAAAACTGGGAAGCACTGTGCTATATAAATTATATTTGGAATGTGTTATGCAGCCATTTATCATAACCCATCAGGATCATTGAAATACAAATGGTGTCCTTTTATTAGCTCTGGTAGGCTTCAGCTTCAAAAAACATTCAGACTGTGTTTGCACTACATCCTAACAGGAAAATCAATCAGTTCACTAGATGAACATTAGCTGTGAAACACAGTAGAGCTTCCAGGTGTAAAATGTACCTGGTGTTAGACCAGATTTTCCTTCCCTGTAGATACTTGACTCTTTTTTGGGGAAAGGTCTGCCCTTGTTCAGCTTTCATTCATTTGACTACAGTAGCATTTCACTGCAATCCTATTTGTTCTCAGAATTTAGGGTAAAAAAAGTTCCATCTTGCGATATGTTCAAGAAAATGAATCCAAGAAACTGCCAGAAGAACTAAATGACAACATTTTGATACCTGTTCTAAAGCCCCATGCTCTCCAGTATGGTAGCCATAGCCAGTGTGTCTATTTAAATGTAAATTAATGAAACTTTAATAAAATAAAAAAAATCATTTCCCCAGTAGCACCAGCCACCCTTCAAGTGTTCAGTTGTCACACGTGACTGCTTTATTGAAGAGTACAGATATAGAGCATTTTATTATTGCAGAAAATTCTACTGGGCAGTATTGCCCTAGACACACAAATACACACCATAGTTATCAATCAAGATAGCAGAGCCAAGAGACTCTGGACCCAGGAGAAGCACCACCACCCTGGTACCCCAGGTGGTAAAGCCAATGACGCCAGGAGCAGCAGGGCACCAACGACTCTGGAGATGCAAGCAGCGATGAGGAGGGCACTTCTGACAGAGGTGGTGGACTGTGGGAAGTGTTGACTCTCGATTATCAAGAGGCAGCGCAGCTAAGAGAAAGACAGAACTTGTGCTGTAACACCACCTACTGGAAAACAAAAGAAAGGCCTCTAATGGCACCCCACTCCAGTGTTCTTGCCTGGAAAATCCCACGGACGGAGGAGCCCGGTGGGCTACAGTTCATGGGGTCGCTAAGAGTTGGACATAACTGACCGACTTCACTTTCACTTTTCACTTACATGCATTGGAGAAGGAAATGGCAACCCACTCCAGTGTTCTCGCCTGGAAAATCCCATGGACAGAGGAGCCTGGTGGGCTGCCTTCTATGGGGTCGCACAGAGTTGGACACGACTGAAGCAACTTAGCAGCAGCAGCAGCAGCAATGTTAAAAAAAAAAAAAAAAATCTTTACCGCTACTGGTGAAGAACCTGCCTGCCAATGCAAGAAACACTTAGAAAGATGATAATGATGACTCTATAATGTGAGACAGCAAAAGAGATGCAGATGTAAAGAACAGACTTTTGGACTCTGTGGGAGGTGAGGGTGGGAAGATTTGAGAGAATAGCATTGTAACATGTATATTATCATATGTGAAATAGATCACCAGTCCAGGTTTGATGCATAAGACAGGGCGCTCAGGGCCGGTGCACTGGGAGGACCCTGAGGGATGGGATGGGGAAGGAGGTGGGTAAGAGGTTCAGGATGGGGAACACATGTACACCCATGGCTGATTCATGTGAATGTATGGCAAAAACCACTACAATATTGTAAAGTAATTAGCCTCCAATTAAAATAAATAAATTAATTAAAAAACAACAACAACAACAAAAAGACAAGTCAATTCACTGTGGTCTAGCAGGAAAAACACATCATTTTCTCTTCCTGTTAAGAAAGAAAGGAAAAAGTTCTTTAAAATGAGTGGCATTTCATGCAGACAGGCACAAACAGTAGCCTGTCACATGTACATCACATCCTTTTGGCATCACTAGGCTTTATGTCTGTCAATTTTCAATCATAAGGAAAAAACACAATAAATCTTTTTATACAAACCGCAAAATGTGTAGAAGTGAGGGGAATAAAGCTGTCGAAATTTCAGCAACAACAAAAAATGTAAGAGATGCAGGTTTGAACCGTGGGTCAGGAAGATCCCCCCTGGAGTAGAAAATGGCAACGAACTCCAGTATGGAGAATCCCATGGACAGAGGAGCCTGGAGGGCTATGGTCCATAGGGTCACAGAGAGTGGGACACGACTGAAGCATGCTTTTACTGCTGAGGCCTGGGTTGGAGAACTAAGATTCCACAAACTGTGCAGTGTGGCAAAAAGAAAAAAAGAAGGTATTCACTACTTCAAATGTGCTGGCAGAGAAACAACTCATCAAGCATCACAAAGAACTATAGTAAGAGTGTATCACAAAAAAGAAAATGATGATCTTCCAGAAACCAAACTTAAGGTCACAGAATGTTGTGATCTATCTGAGAATTCAAAACAGCTGTCATGAAGAAACTCAACAAACTACAAGAAAACTCAGGAAGGCAGTTCAGTGAGTGCAGGAATGAAATTAATGAACAGAAGAACTACTTTACCAAAGTGATTGAAACTAAAACAGAACCAACAAAAATTCTGGAGTTGAAGAACTCAACAAGATGAAAAATGCATTAGAAAGTTTTGGAAACAGAGTAGATGATATGGAAGAGAGAATTGGCAAGCTCAAAGATAGAAATCTAAAAATGATACAGGTAGAAGAGGAAAGAGAACCAAGATCTTAATAAGTAAGGAAATTCTTCGGGAATGATCCAACTCTTTTAGGGCAGTATTAGGATAATAGGTACTCAGAGATGAGAGGGAGAAGGGTGCAGAGAATTTATTTAAAGAAATAATCACTGAGGACTTGCCAAACCTAGAGAAAGAACAGGATATATAAGTTCATGAAGCTAAAAGAACAACTAATTACCTCAATGCAAAAAGACCTTCTCCAAGACAAATTATATCAAAACTGTCAAAAGTCAGTGACCAATAATGAATTTTAAAGGCAGCTGGGGAAAAGGGTGATAACCTACAGAGGAACCCCAATTAGGCTGTATGCAGATTTCTTAGCAGAAACTCTATAAGCCAGGAGAGGATGAAGTGACCTTCTCAAAATACAGAAAGATCCTGGAAACCAACAGAAATCCAGGAACCCAAACCCAGGACAGAACAATTCCCTTGACCTCATCTAGTGGAGAATAAGTATTTATCGCTAGAATGTGCTGAGTGTAATTTGTGATACATACATTCATGCTTGAGTTAAGAGTTTAGGAAAATGTACCTATTTCTCCTCCCATGATATATGTTCAGTTACTGTCAGTGAATGGCAGTAACATAAAATTTATGAAATCCTGAATTAAGGAGCACCCACCCCCTTCCTGGTGAGTGAGAATCATGACCTACTCAGCGGACAGTGGTTGGAATTCTAGTGCCTAGAATGCACAGACTAGTCAAACAGCATAAACCCACTTTAGCACCTACTTAAATCAGAATCATCTGGAGAGCTTGTTAGATACACAGATCTTTAGGACCCATTGCACAGCCACTGACTCTGGGTTTAAGGATCTGTTTGTCAGCAACTTCCCCAGGTGGCTGAGAGACAAACAACCCCATGGGTAGGGCTTATATTTCATAACAAGTAAACAAGAGCATCCCCTCTAAAAAAGATCCTAGATTCCTGACCTTTCTAAAAGGGATGAGCAGGAGCCTCTGCCCTGGATCCTGCCCTTAAGGCTCCAAGAGCCCCAGAGCTATCTCTAAAGGTCTAGGTCTTAAGCTAGACCCTGGGTTTTCCCAAATAGATGGAAGAAAACATGCTTACACCAGGACCTTGGGATGACCACATGGAGGGCCCAAGAGCTCCAGTCTTCAGATTTTAACTCCATGCACACAAAGGAACTCCATGGCTAGAATGCTGGGGAGATGGCCTGGCCCTCCCCACCATCCTGCATGATGGGAATGCCCTCTGAGACCCTAAATACCCCCTCCAGACATATTACTGAAAATGCTCAGGGATGGAAGAACCCACCTCAAATGCTGGGGAACAAGGCTTGCTATGGAGTTCTTTCTTCTTTTTTTTTT
Source organism: Budorcas taxicolor (assembly GCF_023091745.1). Classification (NCBI taxonomy): domain Eukaryota; kingdom Metazoa; phylum Chordata; class Mammalia; order Artiodactyla; family Bovidae; genus Budorcas; species Budorcas taxicolor. The sequence continues at coordinate 28,174,447 of NC_068920.1, forward strand.
TTTAACTTATTTATTTGACTGTACCAGGTCTTAGTTGTGGCACTCAGGAGTTTAGTTGCTGCATGTGGGGTCTAGTTCCCTGACCAGGGATCAAATCTGGGCCCCCTACATTGGGGGGCTCCGAATCTTAGCCACTGGACCACCAGGGAATCCCTGGAGTTCATCCTTTAAAATGGATATGACAGGAGCATCTAATTGACTGCCTTTTCTATGTCCTTGAGGGAGCCACTGGCCTGCAACCCTCAGACATCTGAAACCTCAGATGTGTGTTGAATGTTTTTATAGTAAAGAAAATAGTTAAACCTCTTAGTTAAAAATAAACAGATAATAAACCAATGTTAGTTTCTTAGTTTTGACAAATACTCTATGTGTAGGGTCAGGCCACCCAAGATGGCTGTTCTTTTGCTCTCTGTACATCCCCTGCCCAAGCAGCACCTGCTTCACCGACACTCCGTTCACTTGACTGACCTTTCTGCACACTTGCCCCAGTCCCAGCTAATGGCTATTCTAGCTTTAGATCAGAGCTCTCCACTATGCTTATCAAAGGGGTGGTGAGGGGCGTGCCCCTCTGCTGGTTTCTCTGGTAACTGATGAGCCAAAATCATGTCAGTTCCCCCCTATAACTGGTAACCTCCCCACCCCACACCAAGACTACTACTACGTCCTGTCCAGCCATCTGCTACACACGATGGGATATTGCTCCAGGACTTTGCTTCGGACGGGTAAGCTCCTCCATCCACTAAACCAGTGATGTCTCTGATGTTCACTCTGGGCTCTGTCTTTGGTCTTGAAGTTGGGCAAGTACAGGGCTTGTAGGCCTGGGCTGGGGGCGTGGGGGTGCATGGCAGCCCAGCACCGTGGTAATGTAAGATGTCAACAGTGAGGGGAAATGGGTAAGAGGTATAGGAGAACTTACTCCCTTTGCAGTTCTAAATTATTCTAAAATAAAAGTTTGTTAAAAATAGATGGAAACCACCTGCTAGAGCCTGTAGGGCTCCATTTGGGCCTGTCTTAGATCCCAGCCCTTCTGCAGGGTCTGGCCTCTCTGACAGAGGCTCAGCTTACATGACCTGAAGATTCTCTCATTCCATCATCCCTTAGGATGGTGTCTCAGCCCTGTTCTCCTAGTGGGCTGGGTGAGACTTCTTATAAAAACCTCTACTATATCCTTGCTACCAGCCCATCCAAGCCACATCCAGCAGTTTCTTCCAACCCTGCACCCCCAGCCCGATCTCCTGGGAAACCACTGTGTTATTTCCATCTAGCTGAGATCATAAGGTTGAGATGGTATGGAATTAATTTGCCTGCATCTATGATTTGGCTTGAAATGTATTTCCTCTTTTGATATTCCCTGCATATGTACCTCCTATAAAAATTACATAAGACACTGTGAGTGAGAATGGAAAAGAAAGAAAATTGGAAGGGATCATCAACTTTACTTGAAATACTTTTAAAGGGCACATTTTAACTTGTAGGGGGTGGCCAGGGATGAGAGTGGATTTTTAAAAATCATGCTCCAGCATGCTTATTTTAGGCAGTAACTCTTCAGAGGGACAATTTTTTAAAAATTTACAGTGAGCATTGGGCCCTTTTGAAACTCCCAGTTAAAAGAATATGAAGGAAGTAGGGGGAAATGTTCTCTTTGTGAGGTACTCTGAATGGAATACATTGTGTGAGGCAAAAAGAAACTTCATTTGGGTAAGATTCTAATTGTATTCTTCTTTATCACCCTGGAGAAGTTGACAACCTGTATTTTACTCCTCAAAAAAAAAAAAAAAGAAAGAAAGAAAAGGCTTAACTCATTCTGGTGCAAAACTGAGGACTGTCTAAAAGCACAGTGGAATGAAATGTTTCCTTTTTATTTTCTCTTTTGAAAACATTAACCCATCGTTGATTCCGAAAGTGTGATGTGGCCTGCATGATCCTGCAACACTGACTGACCATTTATTTATCAGATATATTAACCATGCCAAGCTAGGAACTGTTCTCGCCTGGAGCTTTGCAAGGTGAGGCCCTTGCAATGTTCCATCTAGAAGCATGGCACGTATTAACATACCTTCAGAATGAGGCAGTGGTTCTCAGCTGAGGGTAATTTTTCTTTCCACCCCCCACCCCTCACCAGACATTTGGTCATGTCTGGAGGCAATTTTGATAGTCGAAGCTGCAGGTGGGGGTGGGGATGGGGAATGAAGTTGCTGGCATCTAGTGTGTAGAGGTCAGGGATGCTGCTAAACAGCCTATCATGCATGAAACAGCCCCAGTGACAAAGTATCCCATCCACAATGTCAATAGTGCCAAGGTAGAGGTGGTGCAGTGGTAAAGAACCCACCTGACAATGCCCAGAGACACAGGAGACGCGGGTTTGATCCCTGGGTCGGGAAGATATCCCTGGAGGAAATGGCAACCCCCTCCAGTATTCTTGCTGGGAAATTCCATGGACAGAGGAGCCTGGCGGGCTATAGTCCATGGGGTCAGAAAGAGTCAGACACAACTGAGCACTCACGTGCACAGAGCAATGCAAAAGTTTCTTCAAGGTTGAAAAAATATTATAATTACATTACAGTGGTATTAGTCTAGAGCTGAGTTGGATACTAGTCAGGTGCTCCAGAGAAGCAAAGAAGGAAAGATCATGTCCACTGGGGTAATCAGAGAAGGTTTCAAGCCTTCAAGTGGATTTTCTGTGGTTCAGTTCAGTTGCTCAGTCATGCCCAATTCTTAGTGACCCCATGAACCACAGCATGCCAGGCCTCCCTGTCCATCACCAACTCCCGGAGTCCACCCAAACCCATGTCCATTGAGTCAGTGATGCCATCCAACCATCTCATCCTCTGTTGTTCCCTTCTCCTCTTGCCCTCAATCTTTCCCAGCATCAGAGTCTTTTCAAATGAGTCAGCTCTTCACATCAGGTGCCAAAGTATTGGAGTTTCAGCTTCAACATCAGTCCTTCCAATGAACACCCAGGACTGATCTTCTTTGAGATGGACTGGTTGGATCTCCTTGCAGTCCAAAGGGCTCTCAGGAGTCTTCTCCAACACCACAGTTCAAAAGCATCAATTCTTCGGTGCTCAGCTTTCTTTAAAGTCCAACTCTCACATGCATACATGACCACTGGAAAAACCATAGCCTTGACTAGACGGACCTTTGTTGGGAAAGTAATGTCTCTGCTTTTCAATATGCTGTCTAGGTTGGTCATAACTTTCCTTCCAAGGAGTAAGTGTCTTTTAATTTTATGGCTGCAATCACCATCTGCAGTGATTTTGGAGCCCAAAAAAATAAAGTCTGACACTGTTTCCACTGTTTCTCCATCTATTTGCCATGAAGTGATGGGACCAGATGTCATGATCTTCATTTTCTGAATGTTGAGCTTTAAGCCAACTTTTTCACTCTTCTCTTTCACTTTCATCTAGAGGCTCTTTTGTTCTTCACTTTCTGCCATAATGGTGGTGTCATCTGCATATCTGAAGTTATTGATATTTCTCTCGGCAATCTTGATTCCAGCTTGTGCTTCATCCAGCCCAGCATTTCTCATGATATACTCTGCATATAAGTTAGATAAGCAGGGTGACAATATACAGACTTGACTTACTCCTTTCCCAATTTGGAACCAGTCTGTTGTTCCATGGCTGGTTCTAACTGTTGCTTCTTGACATGCATACAGATTTCTCAAGAGGCAGGTCAGGTGGTCTGGTATTCCCATCTCTTGAAGAATTTTTCACAGTTTATGGTGATCCACACAGTCAAAGGCTTTGGCATAGTCAATAAAACAAAAGTAGATGTTTTTTTCTGGAACACTCTTGCTTTTTTGATAATCCAGAGGATGTTGGCAATTTGATCTCTGGTTCCTCTGCCTTTTCTAAATAAAATCCACTTTTTAAATTATCCATGGTGACCCCAGCAATTCACTCTCCGTGGTGGAAATACACAGGCTGAGACTCTGGGATTCTCAGCAAAGAATGAGACTGGTTTCCTTGGGAATGCCTGACTTTTCCCTACTGATTTTCACGCAAAGAAAACACATCCATATAATGAGCAGAAGCCAAAATATTTTGTAGGAAGATACTCTGAGGCTATGTAAACATCAGTTTTCTTACCTGTTATTTCACCATTCATTGACATTTCTTGGCTCAGTTTATTATCACTTCCGTGGTTGCCAAATGGTGATTTTTCAATTCCAACATTCCTTCTATTTACTAGTCAGAATTCTACTGTAAGGAAAACTTTCTCTCCTTACTTATTTATAGTAGCGTGGGCTCTCGGGTTATAACTTGTTACTATCATTTATTTTGAAGGTCAAATCGTTCTAGATTTCACCGGTAAAAGCCCCATTTAAGTAGCTCTAGTGTCTCTTTTGATGTACTCCATCATTCTTTGAGCATTTCTTTATTTTTTGGCACAAGATGTCCCAGAATCTTGTTGTACAGCTGCCCCAGCTGTGGAGTCAGCAACTTACCTGTGAAGCCCTGGTTCATTTTAGTGGAGAGTAGTAGTTGAATACCAAGGTCTAGGCACTAGTGTGCTCATAGGTCTCAGGGTATTGCTGCAGCTTCTAGGACCTCTCAGCGACAGAACTCAGGAATGTATGTGTGCATCCATAGAATACACACTGACATCTTTATTTCTAGGTATAGCCAAATGTATTTTGAAAACCATACATTCACACTAACTACAGGTCCTATCCAATAGCACAGGTTCATTCTAGTTTTCTCCCTTTTTCATATTTATAACTCCCTTCTCCCACAGTGAGAACCTTGGCTCCCATTATACTATATTTTGGGTTGGCCAAAAAATTCATTTGGGTTTTCTGTAAAATGTTACGGAAAACCTGAAATGAACTTTTTGGCCAACCCAATATTTACTTATTCCCCTAGTGCCCCTGCTACACTACTAATCTCCCATCGGTGCTACAACCACAATTCCCCAGTCTCATAGGGAAAGGAAAATGGAAGTCGCTCAGTCATGTCCAGCTCTTTGCCACTGTATAGTCGATGGAATTCTCCAGGCCAGAATACTGGAGTGGGTAGCCTTTCCCTTCTCCAGGAATCTTCCCAACCCAGGGATCAAACCTAGGTCTCCCGCATTGCAGGCAGATTCTTTACCAGCTGAGCCACAACCTCCTAAACCCATGAGGGCTCTACCAGCCTGTGTGAGGCCACTGCCACATCCCCATGTCGGTGTTCTCCTCACCCCTCATTGGCTCTGAGACTCCACACTGGGCTGCTAGTGAGATTACCACACCCAGACACAGATGCCTTGCTCCTACTAGTCTGCTCCCCATCCCCATGCAAAGGCCTGCCTCACTGTTCCATCTAGGTGACGAGACTAAATTATTCAGGAAGGCAGGCAAGTAGGCAGGCCTGAATCAATTAAAATATCTGAAACAATTTGGAGCATAAGCTAGCCTGTTATATACTCTTTTAATGGCACCCCACTCCAGTACTCTTGCCTGGAAAATCCCATGGATGGAGGAGCCTGGCAGGCTGCAGTCCATGTGGTCGCTAAGAGTCGGACACGACTGAGCAACTTCACTTTGACTTTCATGCATTGGAGAAGGAAATGGCAACCCACTCCAGTGTTCTTGCCTGGAGAATCCCAGGGATGGGGGTGCCTGGTGGGCTGCCGTCTATGGGGTCGCACAGAGTTGGATACAACTGAAGTGACGCGGCAGCAGCAGCAGCAGCAGGACAGCCTACAACATTCTTTACAATCTCATCTGGTCTATTTAGAGTAGACTCAGGTGAAGATGTTGTAAGAGTGTGGTCTTAATGTACAAGTATATACCTTTAATTTGCAAGAGACAGCCCTCCTTGAGGGGTCCTTGAGGGCTGTCTCTTGAAGCAGAATATTTACTGTCATATTGATTGATGGCCTTGTGAAAAGGAACCCTCTCTGTTTATTAAAGTCAACATGATGTTTGATATCAGAGGTAAATTTCTTCTCAATGAAATCTCAAATGACCTGAGTTCAAATCAGAATAAAGACTGATGAATCTTGCCAAGATGGCCCATGATATTGTAGAGGAGCAGCTGGGTAGAAAATATCCTTTCTCTGGCATGAATTACATGATGAGGCAACACCACATCTAAGAGAAAAACACTGTAAAGGAGTCTCAAAGCACTACTGACACATGGAAAGCGTTAGTCAAATGGAAAGATATGAGAACGGAGAATTAGAAATCTAAGTGGCAATGCATGAAACTGTTTCAAAATAATGTATATAATCATTTATGACAATGGGTCCCCAGTGTATACAGAGACTGAGCAAGAAATAGAAATAACATGTGCATATGTATATCCTCCACAATGCATCAGCTCAGTTCAGTCGCTTAGTCATGCACGACTTTTTGCAACCCCATGAATTGCAGCACGCCAGGCCTCCCTGTCCATCACCATCTCCCAGAGTTCACTCAAACTCATGTCCATCGGTCAGTGATGCCATCCAGCCATCTCATCCGCTGTCGTCCCCTTCTCCTCCTGCCCCCAATCCCTCCCAGCATCAGGGTATTTTCCAATGAGTCAACTCTTCCCATGAGGTGGCCAAAGCATTGGAGTTTCAACTTCAACATCAGTCTTTCCAATGAACACTCAGGACTGATCTCCTTTAGGATGGACTGGTTGGATCTCCTTGCAATCCAAGGGACGTGTAAGAGTCTTCTCCAGCACCACAGTTCAAAAGCATCAATTCTTCAGTGCTCAGCTTCTTCACAGTCCAACTCTCACATCCATACCTTTACTAGACGGACCTTTGTTGGGAAAGTAACGTCTCTGCTTTTTAATATGCTGTCTAGGTGGTCATAACTTTCCTTCCAAGGAGTAAGCGTCTTTTAATTTCATGGCTGCAATCACCATCTGCAGTGATTTTGGAGCCCCCAAAAATAAAGTCAGCCACTGTTTCCACTGTTTTCCCATCTATTTCCCATGAAGTGATGGGACCAGATGCCATGATCTTGGTTTTCTGAATGTTGAGCTTTAAGCCAACTTTTTCACTCTCCTCTTACACTTTTATCAAGAGGCTTTTTAGTTCCTCTTCACTTTCTGCCATAAGGGTGATGTCATCTGCATATCTGAGGTTATTGATATTTCTCCCCACAGTCTTGATTCCAGCTTATGCTTCTTCCAGCCGAGCGTTTCTCATGATGTACTCTGCGTATAAGTTAAATAAGCAGGGTGACAATATACAGGCTTGACGTACTCCTTTTCCTATTTGGAACCAGTCTGTTGTTCCATGTCCAGTTCTAACTGTGGCTTCCTGGCCTGCATACAGGTTTCTCAAGAGGCAGGTCAGCTGGTCTGGTATTCCCACCTCTTTCAGAATTGTCCACAGTTTATTGTGATCCACGCAGTCAAAGGCTTTGGCATAGTCAATAAAGCAGAAATAGATGTTTTTCTGGAACTCTCTTGCTTTTTCCATGATCCAGCGGATGTTGGCAATTTGATCTCTGGTTCCTCTGCCTTTTCTAAAACCAGCTTGAACATCAGGAAGTTCACGGTTCACGTATTGCTGAAGCCTGGCTTGGAGAATTTTGAGTGTTACTTTACTAGCATGTGAGATGAGTGCAATTGTGTGGTAGTTTGAGCATTCTTTGGCATTGCCTTTGGGACTGGAATGAAAACTGACCTTTTCCAGTCCTGTGGCCACTGCTGAGTTTTCCAAATTTGCTGGCATATTGAGTGCAGCACTTTCACAGCATCACCTTCCAGGATTTGAAATAGCACAACTGTCACCTCCTCTAGTTTTGTTCGTAGTGATGCTTTCTATGGCCCACTTGACTTCACATTCTAGGATGTGTGGCTCTAGGTGAGTGATCACACCATCGTGATTATCTGGTTCATGAAGCTCTTTTTTGTACAGTTCTTCTGTGCATTCTTGGCACCTCTTCTTAAGATCTTCTGCTTCTGTTAAGTCCATACTATTTCTGTCCTTTATCGAGCCCATCTTTGCATGAAATGTTCCCTTGGTATCTCTAATTTTCTTTAAGAGATCTCTAGTCTTTCCCATTCTGTTGTTTTCCTCTACTTCTTTGCATTGATCGCTGAGGGAGGCTTTCTTATCTCTCCTTGCTATTCTTTGGAACTCTGCATTCAGATGCTTATATCTTTCCTTTTCTCCTTTGCTTTTTGCTTCTCTTCTTTTCACAGCTATTTGTAAGGCCTCCTCAGACAGCTGTTTTGCTTTTTCGCATTTCTTTCCCATGGGGATGGTCTTGATCCCTGTCTCCTGTACAGTGTCACGCACCTCCGTCCATAGTTCATCAGGCACTCTATCAGATCCAGGCCCTTAAATCTATTTCTCACTTCCACTGTATAATCATAAGAGATTTAAGTCATACCTGAATGATCTAGTGGTTTTCCCTACTTTCTTCAATTTAAGTCTAAATTTGGCGATAAGGAGTTCATGGTCTGAGCCACAGTCAGCTCCCAGTCTTGTTTTTGCTGACTGTATAGAGCTTCTCCATCTTTGGCTGCTAAGAATATAATCAATCTGATTTTGGTGTTGACCATCTGGTGATGTCCATGTGTAGAGTCTTCTCTTGTTGGAAGAGGGTGTTGGCTATGACCAGTGCGTTCTCTTGGCAAAACTCTATTAGACTTTGCCCTGCTTCATTCTGTATTCCAAGGCCAAATTTGCCTGTTACTCCAGGTGTTTCTTGACTTCCTACTTTTGCATTCCAGTCCCCTATAATGAAAAGGACATCTTTTTTGGGTGTTAGTTATAAAAGGTCTTGTAGGTCTTCATAGAGCTGTTCAACTTCAGCTTCTTCAGCATTACTGGTTGGGGCATAGGCTTGGATTACTGTGATATTGAATGGTTTGCCTTGGAAACAAACAGAGATCATTCTGTCGTTTTTGAGACTGCATCCAAGTACTGCATTTTGGACTCTTTTGTTGACCATGATAGCTACTCCATTTTGTTGACCATGTTGTGCTACTACCACAATGCATAGAAACAATCTTTTGAACATTTGCTTACTTAAACTAAGAGATATTACATTAAAAACAATAGTTATGAATTTCTTGTTGAAGTATAGTTGATTTACAATGTTGTGTTAGTTTCAGTTGTACGGCAAAGGGATTTAGTTTTATATATATATATAATTTTCAGATTCTTTTCCTTACAGGTTATTACAAGGTGTTGAATATAGTTCCCTGTGCTTTTTAGTAGTAGGTCCTTGTTGTTTATCTATGTCATACATAGTAGTATGTACTGTTAATCTCAAACTCCTAATTTATTCCCCTCTCCCCCTGTGGTTTCCATAAGTTTGTTTTCTATGTCTGTGAGTCTATTTTGTAAATAAATTCATTTGTATCTTTTTTTAGATTCCACATATAAGTGATATCATATGTCTGCCTTTCTCTGTCTGACTTCACTTAGCATTGTATTCTGTAAGTCCATCCACGTTGCTGCAGATGGTATGATTTCATTCTCTTATGGCTGAGTAGTATTCATCGTATACCTATGCCACATATTTATCCACTCACCTGTTGATGAACATTGAGGTTGTGTCCATATCTTGGTTATTATCAATAGTGCTGCAATGAACACTGGGGTGCATGGATCTTTTCGAATTAGAGTTTTCCTCTTTTTCCGATAGATGTCCAGGAGTAGGATTGTTGAATCATGTGATAACCATCTATTTTTAGTTTTTAAAGGAACCCCCATACTATTCTCCATAGTAGCTATACCAATTTACACTCCCACCAACAGTGTAGGAGGGTTCTTATGGGTTTTTTCCCTAGCTATCCAAGTGACATATATTCGCTGTAGAAAATGTAATAGAGCACAAAGAAAATAGTAGCAATTACCTGTGTAAACTACCACTCAGCTTCGTGGTTTAGTTGCTAAATCGTGTCTGACTCTTGCGACCCCATGGACTATAGTCTGCCAGACTCCTCTGTCCATGAAGTTTTTCAGGCAAGAATACTGGAGTGGGTTGCCATTTCCTTTTCCAGGGTATCTTCCAGACCCAGGAATTGAACCTGGGTCTTCCTCATTGCGGGTGAATTCCTGCATTGCAGGTGGAGTCTTTACCAACTGAGCTACAAGGGAAGCCCTACCACTCAGCTTTATCTCTTTGTTAATATTTTGGTATATTTCCTTTAGATCATATTGTTTGTTTTTAAAATGGGATGATACTATACACACTTGGAATTTTTCACAATGATACATGTCACAAATATTTTCCCATAACATTGATACTTCATGACATAATTTTTTTCTTTTTAATTTATTTTTTATTGAAGGATAATTGCTTTACAGAATTTTGCTGTTTTCTGTCAAACCTCAACATGAACCAGCCATAGGTATACGTATATCCCCTCCCTTTTGAACCTCCCTCCCATCTCACTCCCCATCCCACCCCTCTGGCTTATGTAATATTTTGTTGTACAGAAGTGCCATAATTTATTTGACCAGTTCCTGTTGTTGGGTATTATAGTGGTTTTCACTTTTGGCTCTTAGGTATAATGTTGTAATTAACATTTGTATCTAAGTACTTTCTCACATTTATGATTATATCTTGAGGCTAAACTTTTAGAAGTGGAAATTGAGTTGCTGGAGAAAAGTGTTATACAAAATTATGTTGCTATCGTAATTTAAATTACATATAAATCAATAGGATATGAAGAAATTAATAATATACTTTCATGAAATATGTGAGAGTTTCTTACAAATATAATTAACATATTTTTTAGCATTTTGGTTGGATTTTTTGCTTAATAATCCCTGGGGGAAATTAAAGAACAAACTGTCCCTCAACAGTCTCAGAAAAGCAGAATCTGCTAGATTGATCCTAGTTCCAAAGTCTTCCTTAGGCTTTTTGTGGTAATAAAGGAATTGCTGCCTCATATCACACCAGCAGAGCAAAGAGTAAAATATTTATTTTGAAATATCTTCTTTCTATCTGGCAGGGATTTAGAATTTTAAAATTGTCTCTCAAATATTTCAGAACTACAAAATACAATAAGCTTTGAATTAAGAATTCATTAGACTTTTCTTTCCCCTACTGTTTGTTCAATTTTTAAGAGCAAAATTTTAAAAATGCTGCACAGAATACAATTAACTCTTAGCCTTGAATCATTTTAATGTATGCTGCTGCCTAAAAGTTGGGGACCAGATGACTTCTTGAGATCTTTTCCAGCTCAGTATATAAATCCAACTTTTATATTCAATGAGCTTTAACTTGGAGAACTTATCACCCCCTGCTCAGCCAACCCCTCTGCTCTTTACCACACATTTTCTTGGTGCTCTAATTTTCCTTTTATGCTCACAGAGGGTGTCTGCCAACCACCATTGTTGCAATTATAGCAATGTTTTTACATGAACATTAATCTAACAATGAAGGCGACATGAGCAGAATGCCAAGTTCAGTAATGCTTCTACAGTTGTGAGCATGGAATATTCTTAGAACATTAACAAAGATGTTGAAGTATTGATTTAAGATCTGATGTAATACGATTATACTTGAGAGTACAAGTATAATGCTCAAAAGCGTAATCCTTGAAATGCAAAGGAAAGTCAGTGCTCTTTTTTATACAAGCCCTTCAATAGGAAAGATGAAATAAAACCCATCACAATGTTATATATTATTTATCCTCTTTGGTCCACTAAACTATAGTTTTGCAATTTAACACAGTTTTTGTCTTCAGTATGAATCTCTTGCTCTAACATACACTGTAAATGATTTATGTTCCTTCCTTTGGTTAAGCTTTTAGTTGCTGCTAGCTGAGGTGTGTGTGTCTATGTGAGAATCTGTATTGAGTATTGTGGTGGTCACCTGTTGGCTGACCCCCAATATCCATGCCCCACTGAACCTTTTCCAACAGTCCCCATGCCCACTGGAGATCCATCATTACCTTCAAATATCTTTCTTCAGGGCTGGAACAAATGACAGCTACTGGCCCAAAGGGGACATTCTCTTGTACTGATTACATTGATTATATCAGAGATGGTCTTAGCCTTGCTCTTGGCCTATAGCAAATTTCAGAACTATTACTGGTACTTCTGAAACACATTTCTTTCTTTCTTTGTAGTGTAGGATGTAAAGTTATGATTTTATTGTTACTTTGCCAACATATAACATGCTAACCTCAGAATCAATCCAACACACCAAGAAGGGAAAACTGAGAAAAATTAGAGAACTGTAACTCTGATTGGGCCACACCTTAAGGAATATGTTACCAATGTTGTGTGATCCAGTTTGAATTTCTATTACTTGCAACTGAAAATACTCTAACTGATGCAGAATCTCTAAGTGGTTATGGCCTTGGGGAGCACAGAGGAAGCCAAATGATTTTGTCCTTCTTCTAGAACCCACTAGTTAAAGAAAAGATTAAGAGGAAGTATGGAGAGATAAGAAATCAACCCACCATGATGGTTAGTTTATGTGACAACTTGATTGGGCTAAGGAATTTCAAGATGGCTGGTAAAGCATTATTACTGGGCATGTCTGTGAGGGTGTTTCTGGAAGAGGTTAGCATTTGAGTTGGTAGACTGAGTAAAGAAGATCATTCTCACCAGTGCAGATGGGCCTTTTCCAATTTGTCGGGGGCCTGAGTAGAGCAAAGGGTGGAGGAAGGATGAATTTGCTCTCTTTGCTTGAGCTTAGACATCCCTTTTGTCCTGCCCTCAGACACTGGCAATCCTGCTCCTGGACCTTCAGACTTGGACCAGGACTTGTCCCATTAACCCCTATCCCCTGAATCTTGAACCCTTTGGATTCAGACTGATACTTGTACCATTAGCTCCCTTGGTTTTCAGACCTCTGAACTCAGACTGAATCACACCACTGGCTGGTTCTCTAGCTTGTAGGTGGCTGACCAGGGATCTTCTCGGCCCCCATAATCATATAAGCCAATTCCTATGATAAGTCTCTCTCTCTCTCTCTCCTTCTCCCTCTCTCTCCACACACTCACACAAAGGCTAGGTATACTGTGGCTCATCTCCTGTCCTTAGACATGTTCCTACATGGCTTTTGATTAAGAGCCTGACAGTCTTTGTCTCCTTAGCCCTGAAACTGAGCAGTTCATTCTGCTCTGCTCTTTGGAGATTCTGAGCTCATCTGTTTAGCCTCCTTCTCTTGAAAGCTGCAAGTGCAAAAGATATATTGAGGGGGAGACCAGCTCTATAGTTAAGATGGGCTCCCTCCCTCCAGCAGGAGTTTGCCTCCTAGATATGTGGAATGTAGGTGACTTCATTCTGCTCATCCAAACCCAGCCTCCCTGCTTCCTTCACACAAACCCAGACTCAACAGATGTCTTTTGGGGAAACCAGCTACATTGCTGCTCCTCAAAATTTCAATCTGTCATGCCAGCTGTGCACAAAACTTCGCTGGTTTCTCTTTCCTCCAGCAGAGACCCACTGTACAGGCTAAACCCAATCATCTGGTCTGGTATCTTAAAAAACATGCTTTTGTCATTTTTTCAGGTTTTGTGATGCTGCACAGAAACATTGTGCAGCCATGACTATTTCATTCTATTTGAAAGTGGAAGATGGCTGTGGATAACATCTTAATGTATTTAGGGTGGGAGCTCAAGAAGTGGTCCTTGAATTTCTGTCCTAGTAGCTACTTGACCTTGGCAAATTCACTTAACATCTCTTAGGGATGATAATGGCTACTTCTTTGAATTCTCACATGGATCAAGAGAAATAATATTTATATAAAGCACTTTTAAGGAAAAAAAATGTGCTTTAAATAAAAGGCAGTCTTTTTAAAATTCATTTATGCATTCATTCAAAGACATTTATTGAATACTTAATACTTGCCAGACATTCTGCTAGGAACAGGTGGGGGAAGTGAATGAGTTAGACTTGGAAACATGGTCTCACAAGAAGCTCACAATTCTAGTGGGGAAAGTGATTATGTAATAATTCAGTAACAGAACTGTATCACACAGTTATAGACAGAAGTATAAGATAAAATGACTGGGAGAAAGGAATAATTTATTATACTCTGCTAAGGTGGAGACTTCCTAATGAAAGACTTAGAATGTGAGAATGTGAAGTTTTAACTGAATTCTTATGTTCACTAATAGTTTACAGACAGAAAAAGAATATTTCTCACTTGGTTCTTGTGTTGTTGCCTCTTATAAAGTCATTACTCAAAAGCAGTTAGAAGATTATATAATAATTGACTTAAACTAATTTTAAGCAATGATTTTTAAAATGTCAAGTCTATCACTCCATACAGAAATTGAGTGCAGTGCAAATGTTAAGATTTTTTTTAAAACAGTGGAAAGGACTGTGGAAATGAGACTTATCATCTTATGTTAGTTCCAGAACATACTGGTAATATTTATTGCAGTTGCATTGAGAGGCTTTGCATATTAAAGAATATTTTGTTGTCCAAAATCGCTTGAAATAAATGATTCCCAGAAAGACATCTATTCAAAAAATATTTTTTAAGCTATATCATGAAACCATCAATGAAATATGTCTACCTCACAGCAAATTTGAAAAATATGTGAAATTCCCTTGCTGAAATGCCTAATGCTGTTTAAGAATTCTTTGCTCTTAAGCAATTCTTCATATTGTACAAGAATATACCTTGTATTCTTGTGAAGAAAAATGACAGTCATTACCAGAATCAACAAACAACAAATGCCATTAATTTGCCTGAGATTGTGTTTTACAAGAAAATGTTTAAATGTGTGTGGTTCTTATGTTCTAAATGTTTTTAAGGTAAATAATAAATATTAATATTTTGTTCACCAAGGCATTAGGTAAGCAAAATATTATAATTATTAATAATCTAATATATCATATCAATAACTGTTAAAAATAAAAACCATCATATTTCTGACCTGATATAAAACATCCATGACATCAGGGTTGTACATTCATATAGAATGCTGTGGTTGAAATTAATTTCACACAGTTTATAAAACTCGACTAATTTAGGTTTCTCTGATTTTTGCCAGCATCAACAAGTCATAAATGTGTATCAGTGTGAAAGAAAAAAGGTGAAAAATTCCTTTGCAGATGCTTAACTTGAAACATTTATGGATTTAGCTGACTTTTATACTCACTATTTTACTCTATGCAGATTTCTAATATCATTAGTTCTGTATCAGTAGTTTCTTTTTTGATTAAATTCACAATGTATAACTTCTGCTTTTTTAAACAACATTTATATGGAAGTACATTATCTGCATAGGAAGATCTTCATGGTATATTAAGGGGAATTATTGGGCTCGGAGCTTATTTTGTGAAATATATTATGTGAGTGTGGAAAAGAAGTCTAGGGCAGATACTAGTTGCATAGAATAATCACCTGGGGAAACTTTCAAAAACATCCAGTGACCAGACCCTACTTCAGTCTGATTAATTCAGAATCTCTGGGTGGGGATCCTAGAGCATCTACTTCAAAACTCCCTGGGTGATCCTAATATACAGCCAAGAAGTTGAGAAGTACTGATTTAGACACACACACACACACACACACACACACACACACACACACACTTGAAGTGGAGCTACCCCATGTGGCTTTGGGAAATTGTGTATTCTTCTTTTGCTTATCTGTGTTGTCTGCAATAAATATGTACATCTTCTACAATAAACATGTAATTGGATAGATGTAACTTTTGAAAAGCAATAAAAATTGGATGGAATGATGGATAAAGGAAGGATAAGAGGAAGTGGGTAGAGAAGGAGAAAAAGGAAGGAAGGACGAAGGGAGGGAGGGAGGAAAGTTTTTAAATTGAACTTAACCCTGCATTGACACAACAAGGACTCGGGGCAGCAGGGAGGCCAAAGACCTGGTGTCCTCCTGCTGTGGTCACAAGTGGCTAAAAATGCTTCAGGAGCATAAGAGTAAGTGGAAGAAGAAGCTGTTATCTGCTGAGTATCATGTGTCACTGCTTTATTTTTTATGCCGTTTAATTTCAGTACCTACCCTGCAGGGTTGATACATCATCCTTCTTTCACAGATGGGAACATTGGCTCTCAGAAAGGTGACATATTGCACTGAGTCTAGTATTTGAATACTGGGCGAGCCCAAGCTGCTTTCCTGCTCAAGCTTCTGTGATGAGGAAGAGAAGATGGTTGAACACAAGGTAGTTTTCCTTTATGTGTCTGAGAGCAATGGCTCTTGTTTCTTCACTTCTGTGGAGAATTGATAGCTGTTCAAAGCTTCTTAGGTGTCACTTCTGCCAAGTACCACCTCCCATTGCTTACTCTTGGATGACCACAAATGCTTCACTGGGTGGAGCTTGACAAATGGCTTTGTTAGGCAAATTGTCCTGACCTTCTACGGAAGAACAGTTGCTGCCACTTCATAATTATGCCCCAACAATACATTAAAAAACCCACCAGCTTTGTCTGTAAACATGGCTGGGCCATGTGTCACTGTGTGCACAATAATTTGGCTTCCAGCTAGCATGATTTGACAGCTGCCAGCAGTAGATGATAAACAACAAAAAGAAAAAAAGGATCTAAGTGGTGAAAGTTACAGAAGCCAGAGAGTCGGGCAAGAGAAAAATATAATTTAGATATGACAGCTCTAATAAGTAAATTAGTCATGTAAAATAGTATGCCTATCAAGTTTTTATAATGAATGAACCCATGGAACTCAACTCTCATTTTCACATGCTTTCTAATGCCAGTGCTACACACATCTAGATTTCACAATTATGTATTTTTGATTAAAAGAAAATGTTCATGTTTAAAATGAGAGCATTCTAATTTCCTCCTGTGTTCTTCATTGCCTCAAGTTTCCATTAGACAAAATCAAATACAATTAAAATTCACCATATTTATTGGCTTACTTTATTTACTGGTTGGTAACCCCAAGTAACCTAAGAGCATAGTAAAAGTAAAAGTGGAAGTCGCTCAGTCATGTCTGACTCTTCGTGACCCCATGGACTGTAGCCTGCCAGGCTCCTCTATCCATTGAATTCTCCAGGCAAGAATACTGAAGTGAGTTGCCATTCACTTCTCCAGGGGATCTTCCCTGAACCAGGGATCAAACAGAATAGTAGCTCAAATAATGTCAAACAATCCCAAATGCTCAAGATAGTGTCTGGTATTTTGGGTGTAAGCATCTTCATTGTAGACATCTTTGCTGCAAGGATTTTTGCTGCATAACACTGGCCGTGAGGTAATTTTGTCACAAAAGGTAAAATAAAAAATAGAAGGGCATTAAAAAGGACATAATGAAACATGAAAAATGAATAACAAAATTTAAAAGACTCTTCAAATATAAGACATTTGAATACATTTAATATGTGTGTTGATTCATGGTAATACCATACAAATAACTGATTTTATTTTGTGTGTTATTCCTAAGCATTTGTCTTCCAAGTCTTTTATCCAGAGTAATTATCATATATATATTATATATATGTCAATATATATTTAGATATATATATTTGATACAATGTTGATATTGTATATATTGATTATATTGATATTGTATATATTGATATTGATACAATATATATATATTGTATGTGACTTTGTCTAATGGAGACTTGAGGCAATGAAGAACACAGGAGGAAATTAGAATGTTCTCATTTTAAACATGAACATTTTCTTTTAATCAAAAATACATAATAGTGAAATGTAGATGTGTGTAGCACTGGCATTAGAAAGCATGTGAAAATGAGAGTTGAGTTCCATATATATATATATATATCAAATATATATGTATCAATATCAAATATATATATATATTTGGCTGGTTGAATTTTTTCTCTCATTCTGAACTGTCCATTTTCATTTTCACTAAAATTTCTGTCTTCTTTAAGAGAGGTGTAAGTTCCAAACACTAGGATGCATATCTAACTGAGATTTGTATTGCGTTGTGAAAGTAGCTACATTATTGTTTGTTCTTCGAATATTGTCACATGTCCATTGAGAAGCTTTCCAAAGTTTTATGAGAAATGTGGGTTCATTCGCTTCTGCACTTTTGAGGTTCTCAGCTTCTTTCTCCCCTAAAATAGTGTTTCAAAATAAACAAATTTTGGGGGGCAAACCATTAACATCTGCCTGTTGAATAAAGCTGTTAATTATATCACTAACTGAAGAGGTGCTAATGCATTTCAACTAGCTGAAACCAAACTATCAAACCAAACTGTTAATCACTTATTTAATCTTTTATGGCAAAATTGCCCTGTGGCAAATTAGTTACATGGCTGAAATGTTTGCAGCAAAAATGCTTAGGGCAAAGATGTCTATGGCAAAAATGCTTATGGGAAGGTACCTAGAACTGCTTGATATGGTGTCCTCAATCAATTGGCCTTCTCTCTGAGCACACTTGACACATGTCTTCCAAGCAGTTTTCCTTGAACAGGGTGGAATGAAAGTATGTGTCACTCAGTCATGTCTGACTCTTTGCAACCACACGGACTATAACCCACCAGACTCCTCTCTGTTGATGGGATTTCCCAAGCAAGAATACTGGAGAGGGTAGCCATTCCCTTCTCCAGAGGATCTTCCTGACCCAGGGATCAAACCCAGGTCTCCTGAACTGCAGGCAGATTCTTTACCATCTAAGCCACCAGGGAAGCCCATGGAATGAACAAGAGAATATTATTAATAGCTCTGGAGTCAAGTGTTCTGAGTTTGAATGCTTTTGTTGTTCAGTTGCTCAGTCTTGTCCGACTCTTTGTGACCACCATGGACTGCAGCAGACCAGGCTTCCCTATCCTTCACTATCTCCCAGAATTTGCTCAAACTCATGTCCATTGAATTGGTGATGCCATCCAAACATCCTCTCTTGTTCCCTTCTCCTCCTGCCTTCAATCTTTCCTAGCATCAAGGTCTTTTCAAATGAGTTGGCTTTTCCTGTCGGGTGGCCAAACTACTGGAGCTTCAGCTTCAGTATGAGTCCTTCCAATGAATATTTAGAGTTGATTTCCTTTAGGATTAACTGGTTTGAGCTCCTTAGGATCCAAGGGACTCTTGATAGTCTTACACAGCACTACAGTTCAAAAACATCAGTTCTGCAGCACTCAGCCTTCTTTATGGTCCAGCTCTCATATCTGCACATGACTACTGGAAAAACCATAGCTTTGACTATACTGAACTCTGTCATCAAAGTAATGTCTCTGCTTTTTAAAATAGTGCCTAGGTTTGTCATAGCTTTTCTTCCAAGGAGCAAGTGCCTTTTAATTTCATTGCTGCAATCACCATCTGCAGTGATTTTGGAGCCCAAGAGAATAAAGTCTGTCACTGTTTACATTGTTTCCCCATCTATTTGCTATGAAGTGATGGGACCAGATGCCATGATCTTTGTTTTTTGAATGCTGAGTTTTAAGTCAGCTTTTTCACTCTCCTCTTTCACCTTCATCAAGAGGCTCTTTAGTTCCTCTTCGTTTTCTGTCAATAGTGTGATGTCATTTGCATATCTGAGGTTATTGATATTTCTCCTGGCATCTGATTGATTCCATTTAGTAATTCAACCAGCCCAGCATTTGGCATGATATACTCTGCATATAAGTTAAATAAGCAGGTAAAAATATACAGCCTTGATGTACTCTTTTCCCAATTTTGAACCAGTCCATTGTTCCATGTCCAGTTCCAACTGTTGCTTCTTGACCTGCATACAGGTTTCTTAGGAGGCAGGTAAGGTGGTCTGTTATTTCCATCTCTTGAAGAATTTTCCACGGTTTGTTGTAATCCACACAATCAATGGCTTTGGTGTAGTCAATGAAGCAGATGGTTTTCTGCAATTCCCTTGCTTTTTCTATTATCCAACAGATGTTGGCAATTTGATCTATGGTTCCTTTGCCTTTTCTAAACTCAGCTTGTACATCTGGAATTTTTTGGTTCATGTACTGTTGAAGCCTAGCTTGAAGGATTTTGAACATTACCTTGCTAGCGTGTGAGATGAATGCAATTGTGCAGTAGTTTGAGTATTCTTTGGCATTGTCTTTCTTTGGAATTGGAATGAAAACTGACCTTTTCCAGTCCTGTGGCCATTGCTGAGTTTTCTAAATTTGCTGACATATTGAATGTAGCACTTTAACAGCATCCTCTTTTAGGATTTTAAATAGCTCAGCTGGAATTCCATCACCTCACCTAGCTTTGTTCATAGTAGTGCTTTTTAAGGCCCACTTGACTTCATACTCCAAGATGTCTGGCTCTAGGTGAGTGATCACACCATTGTGGTTATCTGGGTCATTAAGACCTTGTTTGTATAGTTCTTCTGGGGGACATGGTTTAATATCCTCCAGAATGCTAGCATTACTATTTATTGACTATGTGAGCTTGATAAAGTTGTCTGGTTGCTCTGAGACTTAGTGTCTATATTTTCAAAGTTGGGATAAAATGTTTCCCATGTTCCTCTTAGGAAAGTTTCAAGAGTGAGTACGTGTCAAGTGCCTGACCTAGTACTTAATACAGGGTAGGCACTTAACAAATTTTAGCTCATACCCACATTTGATTATCATTAACATTGCCTCCAACCCACTCCAGCCTGTAGAATATTATTATCATCATGTTGATCCCCTCTGAATATTATATCATGTCTTCCAGGAACCTACATGCTCACTGGAAGTAGGGACAATGCCCAGTCTTTTATAAAGATCCCATAAGCATGAACTCCAGTGATGGACAGTAACCAATGTGCTTGACTGACCAATCTTTCAACCAGGTGTGATTTGGGTGTATGACTAGGACAGGTTTATCAATATCAGTTGTCTATTGACACACTGTGTTCAGAAAACCTGGTGATGGCTATTACCTTTTTTAGTTCTAGCCAGGTATTTTCCAATATTCATTAAAAGCATAGAATTTTAAACCATTGATATCAATACACACTATGAAGCAACATTTGAACATATGCATTCTGCTAAGACTTAAGAAAGGCTGTTGATCTTTTATTTGTAAACACACAAGCCCAGGCTATGCTTCAGGAAAATGTCATGTGGCCCATCTGTAGATAAGACCATATCAGTTTTTAAAATGCAATTTTTTCCCAATAAACAAGTAATAAGCTGGATTTGGTTCATGAGCCATACTTGACTGACCCCTTCAACCCTCCACCAGTCCTAGATTATCTCTTTGTTTACAAAATATTTCTCCAAAAGGATTCAATATTACTGTTTTTTCTACTAACTAAATCTTAATTATGTTCAAGTTTACCCTCCCTTAGTTTGCACCCAGAGCACCATGATGAGAATTTGGGATCTTTCTAAAGCTCCAAGCCACAGAAAATCTCTTGGCTTACTACCATAGATGCTTGTCAGGTCCATTGTGCAGAATTCTGCATCATTAAAAAAATGTCTGATGCTTTCTTGGATGGGATCCAAGACAAACATGCCTTAGAGTCTGTTGCCCCCCGAGTCTCACAGCCTTCCAGATGCAACATGTTATTTTGCAGTCTTGGAGATGATTCTTGAAATATCTGTCACCTGAAAATATTCCCTGATCTATCATATAAAGCAGTGTGTGCCTTGAGGAGAAGATCATTCCTTATTCATCTCAGCAGCCTTTGCAGATCAGAATATACTGTACTGAGAATTCAGTAGGTGCTAAGTAACTGTGGGTTGATATTGAACTAATTAGAGCAAGTATGTTTCAGGGCAGGAAAAATTAATGGACTGAAGAAATACTTTACTTTTCACATTTTGATTTTTAGAAGTAATTCTCATCGCCTTACTGTAGTTGAGAGTCAGTCCTGAGCACTAGTTGATCTCTTTCATGGCTGGGATAATTCCTACCAGTTAGAAAGCTTGTTAACTATGTGTGGAGCTTTGGATACAGTTGTACATATTTCAAGTCAAATTTCTCCTAAATATTTTTGCCTGTGAATATTTCTCCCCCAATTCCTTCTTAAGTTTCAAACACTTCAAAATATTAATACCAACAAAGTTTAAATCAAGCTGTAAACCCATGGACTATAAACTAGCATTTGGAAAAGACAGGCATCAAAATAATGGAATTTTTGAATAACATTCCGAATGGGAGTCATCACCTGTTGTAAATTAGATCACTTTAAGAAGTTTGCCAAACATCCCATTTAGTGAACTGGTCAAGAGGTAAATTAGAAAAGTTGCTAATTACTATGTTATCCTATGGCTGGAAAAAAGAAAAGCCACGAGTGAGAGAACCATTACTGCCTGTTGAATTAAAGAGAAAATCTAAAAAGCTGGGATATTCAATGCCAGTAGAGTTTCAGTAAAACTGGCATTCTTGGGCACTGCTGACAGCAATAAAAATGATATGTTTCTGGAAAGCAATTTGGGAAGCCACAAAAAGAGTTCCTAGCTTCTGATCCAGACTTCTGGGATTTTATCCTGAGAAACTTTTCCAAACATGAAGAAAAGTGATCTGCATGAACATGTCCACTGAGTGTGATTCATACTGAAAGGAAATGCTGCTGCTGCTGCTAAGTCGCTTCAGTCATGTCCAACTCTGTGCGACCCCATAGACAGCAGCCCACCAGGCTCCACCGTCCCTGGGATTCTCCAGGCAAGAACACTGGGGTGGGTTACCATTGCCTTCTCCACAGTATGTATGTGTATATATATATATTTGAATTAAGATTTCCATCCTCTGTATTTGTTATCTTAGTCAAGGGCACTGTAGTTCCATGGTTAAATTGTTTCAGTTATTTCTATTTCCTTGAGGTTACATATACATGTATTTGGAACAGGAAGTTTAAACTATAAATGTGTGTGTGTGTGTATATGTATACTCAGTCCCTCAGTCATGTCCAACTCTTTGTGACCCAATGGATCCTGCCAGGCTCCTCCAACCATGGAATTTTCCAGGCAAAAATACTGGAGAGGATTGCCATTTCCTTTTCCAGGGGATCTTCCTAACCCAGGGCTCAAATCCGCATCTCTTGCTTGGCCAGTGGGTTCTTTACCACTGCACCATCTGGAAAGTCCACATATATATATGTTTAATCTAATGAAAGACTTTCATTTTAAAATCTTATTCAATCGTCAGCTGGTTTTGCTGCAATCGAATGACTGTTCACTGTAATTCTAAATTTCCATGGTTGTTCTCTACTCTCTTTCCGGGCTTATTATTCTAAAGAGGAAAGTATGAAATAGTTCCCTTCAAGAGTAAACCAGGGGCATGATCTTTCTTGTACTGGAGTGCCCTTTTTAATTCCAAGAAAAAGAAACTGATGTTACTTCAGCTTTCCTCATGTGAATTTTAAAGATTCAGACTTTTATGATTGTACACAAGAATGTCACCAAGCTCCCTCTTGCCTTATGAGTTGTGAAAACTTGAGCTATATTTGACCAAAACTCAAATATCTAAGACTTATCCTTTGGGGACCTATCCCGATAGTGCCATTTGCTATGTTGTCCATGGATGTCTCTTCTGCTCTGCAGAAAAATGTATCTGACAATGACGGCTCAAGATGTGTTCTTCAGTTGTCACGTGTGCACTTACATTGTATAATTAAGAACCCAGGATCAAGTACTAGTTCTTTCACTAACCAAACAGATGTTTTATTCTCCAGTTCCTCAGTCATGTCCAAATCTTTGCAACCCCATGGGCGATAGCCCACCAGGCTTCTCTGTCCACAGAATTTCCCAGGCAAGAATACTGGAGTAGGTTGCCATCTCCTTGTCCAGAGGATCTTTCTGACCCAGGGATCGAACCCATGTCTCTTGCTTGGGAGACAGGTTCTTTACCACTGAGCTACCTGAAAAGCCAAATAGATGTATACCCTTCATCAAACAAAACAAAAAGCTCTCATTTGCCCTCTTTTTAGTCAAAATGAATAGGTTACCTAAGGAAAACAAAGATTACCTAATGAGAGTGAATTTTCTTAAGTGTGATAATAGGTTTTGGTGCTTTTAAAAATAAGTTTATGATGAAGTGTTCTATGTAAAATGTATTATGTAAATCCTATGTATATATTAGTGTGTGTATCCAAGACATGAATAGTAAGATGATGGTTATACAATCAATTGCCAGGGACATATGCTGGTTCAGCCTCACTATGAAACAGCCACAGGTCTTAAACATCTTAACAATTGCTGGCTGTGAGTCTGTGGGGTCATAGAAATTGTATGGTCAGTTGTTTCTTTGGTTTTTGTTTCTGACTGTGGTGAATCTTTGTTGCTATATGCGGGCTTTCTCTACTTGCAGTGAACAAGGGCTACCCTTCATTGCAGTACATGGGCTTCTCATTGCGGTGGCTGCTCTTGTTGCAGAGTATGGGCTCTAGGGCTCGCGGGCTTCAGCAGTTGGAGTGCAGGGGCCCAGTAGCTTCAGCTCCTTAGCTCTAGTGTGGATTCAGAAGTTGTGGTGCACAGGCTTAATTGCTCCACAGCATGTGGGATCTTTCTGGTGCAGGGATCAAACCTGTGTCCCCTGCATTCACAGGTAGACTCTCAACCACTGGGCCACCAGGGAAGCCCTGAAGGGTCTTTATCTCATTTCCTTCTTGAATGGTATTTATAAAGTTATAAGAACACTTAGCCTAGAGAATCTCAACTATCACCAGTGAATAGATATTAAGTATATTAACATCTTGATCCCCTTAGCTCTCAGGGCAGCCAGGCAGGGCCTGGGGTTTTGCTGGAGGCCCCAGAAAGACCTCTTTCTGTTGAGAGCTGGCTTATCTGTTCATGCCAGAGTGCTGGACAAACACAGTCATTTTCTGTGTGTGCATATCAGGAAAAGGGTCAGGAAAGCTGTGATAAGCTCAGTCTCATTGGAGGTCATTTGTGCATTTAAGTGATATACTTCTGTGACTTGGCTCGACTCTGTATTATTTCCCTTTCTAGCTGTCCCTACTTTGTTGCTCCAAATTATTTATTCTTTTTCGCACAAACACTGCTGCCTTTTCTATATGTGGGGTGTCCAAGGACTGGAGCATCCGTTAAGAAGCAGCAAGATTCTTGGAAATGTCTGAATCTGCCGGGAGGCACCATAAAACGACCTTAGATCTATGACCTAGAGCTAGACGAGACAAGAAGGAAAAGTCGAATCCACACCAATTTCATTTAGGAAACGTGGAAATTTTTCGGGAGAAAATTAAGCTAATCAAATAATAAAACAATCTCAATGGACTTGCCCAGCTGAACCAGGCTTGACACTGTATAAAGCGTCCCTTGGTCTCAGTGGACTTGGGATGTGAGTGGATCCCAGATAGACAACAAAATTCAGACACTAACTTATGTAATCTTCACAGTGTCCAGCATGTAATCAAAGATTCTCAGGCAAAGGAGCAAGAGAATGTGACCCAAAAAGCAGTAATCAAAAGAAAAGAGTGTGTGTGTGTGTGCATGTGTGTGTGTGCATGTATGTGTGTGTGCATGTATGTGTGTTTCACAAGTGCATCTAAGCAAAACAGAAACAACAAAAAAGCAAGCAAATGATGAATCTCATATTTAGCATCAAGCTATCCTTTGAGGGAAAGGCAGCAAGATGGGATAAGAAAGGAACATGAAAGCAGATATAGTTATTGGTTGTATTCTGGCCCTGGGTTGGATTATGTTCATCATTTTATTAAATAAATGATGCTGTGAATGGATCAATGATGATGGTATATATTCAACCAGAAGTTATGATTAACCTAATTCTATGCACTTGAAGCCCAGTGCGGGAAGTAAAACAGTAGGAAAAGAAAATGACACAGGATGTATGAAGGGTTTAGGGCAGGAAACGATATAACTTTCTAGAAAATAAAAAAGGTCAATCTGATTGATACATTGAAAATCAACAAGATATGTCTCTCAAAGTACATTCTCATTGACCAGTCCTACAGAAGGATGCGTTTAAACAAGAATTCAGTCCAGTTAAACAAGAATGCTCATTTATGACATCATGATGTGATGTACAACAGTCATAAGATCTGGAATGTTTAGCCCATTTATAGGAAGGGTGGGCAGGGGGCAGAAAGAACACATCGCAGCACTCGTTAACGGTCAGCTCCCATCCCCTTTATAACTATAAAGCTCTGTACAAGGCAGTGGACATTAGTGTTTGCTTTTCATGTAGAGAAATCTCATAGAACAAGAATGATACTGTGAAAGAACCCTTAAATGAGGGTCCTAGCTCTGCTGAGTGATATTAAGCAAATTGTTCTCACTGTTTTTGTTATCTGCAATAACTGCATTTGGAATATTGGCACTTTTCAAATTGAGTTCCACAGAAGGTTAGCATTCCTTGAGACATTAACAGGAGCTTAATGTGAAAGACTTCTGTAGTCAAGTACATTTGGGAAGTGCTGGATTCTATATTCCCTCTTTTAGAAAGCCGTCAGGCACAGTAGCATATTAATTACTCTGAGAAGTTCTACAGTGAGGAAACCAATGAAACTTCATTTATTTGCACCGTTTCTGAAACATATTTGCGTATGAAACATTCTTTTATCATGATCTTTTGAAACAGGACTTAAAAACTAGTCAGAACTTCTCAGGTTCTTTTCAGTGCTGAAACTAGATATTTTCTGGAATCTATACAGTGTAAATGGTAGAGCTGGATTTAAACATGAGAGTGAGACTTAAGTGATAAGCTCAGTTGAAGCAATGAAAGAAGTGTGTATATAAGCACAGCAGTGGCACAGTTGATGGAGTGAACAGCTGCAATAGTACCATGGCTTATGTGGAGGTAGCCTCCATATTCTTTCTGAGTTTGGTTATTTGCAGAGTTAAAATACAGAACTTGGGAACTTTTATTGACCAAAATTCTCCTGGAATCTCCCAGAATTTGTTTCACAAATTTTGAGTGTCTACTATGTGTCAGGCATTGATAGATGGCACTAGTGTGTGTCAGAATCACTTGTGCCCAGAGAAAATCATAATTCAAAAAGACGCATAATCCCCAGTGTCCATTGCAGCACTATTAGAATAGCCAGGACATGGAAGCGACCTAAATGTCCCTTGACAGATGAATGGATAAAGATGTGGTACATGTTTACAAAGAAATATTATTCAACCATAAAGAGGAACAAAATTGGGTCATTTGCAGAGATATGGCTAGACCTAGAGACTGTCATACAGAGTAAAGTAAGTCAGAAAGAGAAAAACAAATATCACATATTAATGCATATATGTGGAATCTAGAAAAATGGTATAGATTATCTTATTTGCAAAGCAGAAATAGAGACACAGACCTAGAGAACAAATGCCTGGATACCAAGGGGAACTGGGGCAATGGAAGGAATTGGAAGACTGGGATTGGAATATATACACTGTTGATAAACTGTTGATACTATATAAAATAAGTAACTAATGAGAGCCTACTATATAGCACAGGAAAATACCCGATGCTCTCTGGTGACCTAAATGGGAAGGAAATTCAAGAAAGAGGGATATATGTATATGTACAGCTGATTCACTTTGCTGTGCAGTAGAAACTAACACAACATTGTAAAGCAACTATACTCCAATAAAAATTAATTAAAAAATAAAAAGAATCACTTGTGCCCATAGCGCAATTGGAAAAAGAGCAATTCAGCTAGTCACCAGCAGATGTCAGTAGTAGTCAGCTGTTTAAGCAGTATATCGGCTTTAGGAACAAATGGAAATAACCACCTTCTTAACCCAGCCTGTAAATCAGAACTTCTCTATAGTGTTGATGTGTGATCTTGGGACAGTCATTTAACCTCTCTGGGGTGAAGTTTCCCTGTATGAATAAGAGAGTGAGTAAAAAATGTTTTGAGGATTGGATGAGAAGATTTGAATTGCTCAGCATTAAGGAAGTGTGAGGGGAAACATACTGACTGAAACTGCCCACCCTGGCCAGGCATCACAGTAACCCTATTCGTGAGTTATTTTACAACAGGAGGCCCTGGTAAGGAACACTGAACTAACAAGCCACCACCAACTGGAAGAATTCAGGAAAGGACAAAAGGAAATGCCATGTGTCCTATCACCTCCTAGAATCCTTCTCTCAGGAAATCATCTTGGCTGAACAATGCATATGCCACCAGGAAGGACCCTGAGTCAGAATGATTAATCAGAGACAACCCAGAAACTATTAATAATCACCGTAAAATCCGAGACTGTAAGCCTCTTGCCAGAGCAGTCCTCCTGAGTTCCCTTACCCTCCTGCTCTCCACCTGGGCGCCCGTTCCCAGTAAAGCCTCTTGCTTTGTCAGCACGTGTGTCTCCTAGGACAAATTATTTCTGAGTGTCAGACAAGAGCCCACTTTCAGGCCCTGAGAAGTGTCCCCCACTTCCTGCAACAGTTTAGAAGCTCAGTTGTGTCTGACTCTTTGCGATCCCATGGACTGCAGCACACCAGGCTTCCCTGTCCATCACCAACTCTTGTTGCTTACTTACATTCATGTCCATTGAGTCGGTGATGCCATCCAACCATCTCCTCCTCTGTCATCCCCTTCTCCTCCTACCTTCAATCTTTCCCAATGAAGAATCAAAGCTACTCCAGTATGTAAGGTTCTAGGAAAAGAGCCTTTGGAAATCCCCTGACCTCACCCCACCACCTGCGAACCAATCAGAACCCTTGGCCAGCCTGGGAAATTCGAATCAAGCCCGGGAAAGGAGAACCAATCAGAACTCAACACCTAACCCTTCACCAAAAGGTGACCAATCAGACCCGGAGACTCCCGTTTTTCGAATTTTTCTCTGGATAATACCCTATATAAGCAATGTAACCCAGAGTTCAGGGCTCCTCCCTATAGCTGCTGCGTGGGTATTGGTGGGAGCCCCAGCTCGAGCTTGGTAATAAAAACTCTCTTGCTTTTGCATCGGATATCGGCTCCCTGGTGGTCATTGGGAGATTTCGTGACTTGGGCATAACATCTGGGGGCTCGTCCGGGATCTCCCACCGGCTCCACGGGAAGACCGATCCGGAGAGTCATCTGCAGCCGGTAAGCTTTTTTCTGTCTTTCTTTTCACTCCTGGTAGGGCCTGGTATCTGAGACCGATATATGACTCAGGCGGACACGCCGGAGAGTCACCGGTGGGGATCGTTGGGAGACGTCCCCAACCCCGGCGTGGGGGTACGGAGTGCCCCTGTTCTTTGTAGACTATAGCGGGTCGCTCCCGCTGAATGGCCGGAGGCCGTCGTCGTTTGGTTTTACCTCCGGACTCCTGGAGGTGTATTTCTCCTGTCTCTCTGTCTGTGTGTGTGGCTGTTCATATTGTCTGTGTTAATTTACCAACATCTGACAGATCCAGGGACAATGGGGCAACGCCATTCTAGCCCCACACCTCTATCCTTGGTTACTGATAATTTTAAGGAGGTCAAGATGCGCGCTCATGACCTCAGTGTAGAAATTAAAAGGAATAAATTAATCACTTTTTGCAGCGCAGAATGGCCGACCTTCCATGTAGGCTGGCCCTCAGAAGGCACCTCTGACTTGGGAACTGTACACCGAGTCCGAGATATCATCTTCTGACCGCGGATCAGACACCCTGACCAAGTTCCCTTTGTCGGCACATGTGTCTCCTCGGACAATTCATTTCCGAGTGTTAGACAAGAGCCCAGTTTCAGGCCCTGGAAGGGGTCCCTCTTCCTGCAACAAATGGCGACTCTGGCGGGGACTCTTCTTCGCCGAGACTGACATCCTGACCACTCGGGGTACTCAGGGGACAGCTTGCCTGCCAAGGGACCAGACCCAGCGGCCGCAACTGGGACCCTTTTGTCCCTGGTCTCCTCCTGACGTGGACAACTGGCCAGAGTGCCCCGACCGGTAAGGAACAAGAGACTTTATTGATCTCTCTCCCCTTTTCTATCTCCTCTCCTTAACCCTTCCTATCCTTCCCTGTTTTTCTAGTCCCGCGGTCCTGGACGCAGGAATCTGGTCGAAGGGCCCTCAGCCTGAGCTGAGGATTGGAGACTGATCACCTCCTCTTGGCAGAGAACTCGAATTCTGGTTCTGATTTCTGGTAGGGCCGAGTTCCAGTCCTCCCTTCTCTGGAGGCCCAGGGAAAAGTCCCGTAACACCTGGGTATCTGTAGGTGGCAGGAGACGTCTGTAAGGCCACCCCTTTTGCCCCCACCCCCACCCCCCGCCTCCTCTCCCTTCTTTTTCAACCTGGTTTCTTTTCCTTCCTTGAAATCTTTGATGTTAGTACTTGGGTCTGAAGTTCTGTGTCTCTATAGGAGGTTTTCTGAGAGATTGTATTTTTGTATTTAAGGGCTTCTCTGGTAGAGCCGAGGTTAAAGCGTCTGCCTGCAATATGGGAGATCTGGGTTCAATCCCTAGGTCGAGAAGATCCCCTGGAAAAGGAAATTTTGCTTTGTCTGGCAACCATGTTGTTTAGACCTGCCGCCATTTTGTTAAAACTTGAATTTCTTTCCCTGTGCCTTGAGACCAGGGCTCTCAGGAACACTTATCTAGACCATCTCTAACTCCTGACACTGAGGAAAAAGGAAAAAAAAAAAAAAGACTTCAAGCTATATCTTACACTGTGTCTGTCTAAATATGTCTTGGTAATATTTTTGTATATGAGCTCTATTTATTTGGCTTAAAAGGTAAGCGCTTACAAATCAAGTAATTCTAAATTAAACAATAAATTCCAGGTTTATGTGAGCTGGGAAATATTCAGTGTTAAATACCTGATATTAATGTTTGTTTGTTGACCTATTTAATATAGACATGTCTTAGAGTACTTAACGTTAAGCAAAATATTTTCATTGTATCTAGGTTTAATATGAGTTAAATATTATATCTGTTACAAGTTTGTCAACAAGAAAATTACCTCAAGTAAAAAAAAACTTCTAAAAAATGTAAATGAGATGAGCTTTTATATAAACTCTATTAAGAATAATTATTCTTTAAAAGTATCCTAAAATAGTCTCTCCAGATTGGTGTAACTTAAAATCTGACCAAATGTTCTAAACCCTTTTAATTTATCTCTTTGATAAAACTTCCTAAATAGAACTCTTTTGAAGTTCTTTTGATCTCTAGCTAACTTTGGGATGTTTCAGAGGGCCCCTGGAACATCCCAAAGAGAGATATTAAACTGTGCTTATTTGGTTGGTTAAATTACATGGAAAAGATTATCAGATGAGTAATAAATCTGCTCAGGTTGTAATGTATGGTAAAATTACTAATACAGATATCCTAAAAATTTTATGGAGTTTTTAACATTCTGATATGTCCTGGTATTTTAATGGAAAACCTGATGACTTCACAAAAGTTAGCAAAAGGACTGAATGAACCAGTGAATATGTTTATAACTTTTATGGTTTCTATCTGAAAAATTATGGGGTTGAATCTTATGTTTTCAGGGAGTAAGGGAAATCTTCCCCTCAAACTAATTATGACAATACTTTGGTAAAATTAAACATTATAAACAAAACAATTATATTTTCTATCTGACTCCTCCAAAAATTGGAAGTTCTTAGGTTTCCAGTAAGTTTATCAAATGAGTTAGGAAGGTTATCTCACGGATACAAAAATCTCAAGAAATTTTTGAGACCTTAAAAAGGGAAGAATTCACCTAGATTTGTGGCTTTACTAATACTGCTGGCTATGTTATTTGTATTTCACCTGTTTTACAAAATTGCTGTTTCTTACACTGTCAAATATGTGTGTGAGGCCTCTAATAGAATAATATATAGTCCCATATGAGATCGATGATGGTAACAGTGTAACTCTAGATATGGCAAGAAGCAACAAGAGGTTGCTTTGGTCCAGTTTTCCTGGACCAAAAAGCTAGTAAGACAGGTGGTCCAGAGAATTTTGGATACTGTTTTATGGCCTAGTCCAGTAAAACAGCACATTGGGTGGCCTGTCAACAGAATCTTTGCCAAACCTGAGAATGGACATTCTCAGCACCATGGGATAAAATGGTCATAAAGTGCCCCCCTCATAATCATGGTCAAGTTTATGAGCCAAAAGGGGCTCTGCCAACTGAAGACTGACACTCGCCATCTGCATCTACAAAGATTAAATCATGGCCGCTGCAACTGCTGACTTTCAACGCCCCTGAAAGGAGTTCAGGGTGAAAATCAGGAATGAGGCGCTCTGTGCTCTGGGAAAAACTGGCAGAACAGGCCTTCAGATAGTTAAATCTTTTCAGGAGAAGATTTTATGAGTCCCAATTCTTGCATCTTCTCGTACCTAGAAAAACACTGACGTCATTAACGGTAAAATCTGCTTTGGCTATTAAAGAAAAGTTTACAATTAAAAGTCAAAATAGAGTAGCTATGGTTCAGATATCCTGAGAAATAACTAGGTGATGCTATGGGTGTACTTTCAGATTAGACCTTGTATTGCTAAACACTTGAGTTTTCTGAGTCATGTCAGGCTTGGATGCCACCATTTTCAAAACAATGTCTGCTGGAAGCTACTAACCTTACTTTTTATAAAACTAGGCAACTGGCTACATGGCTACAAGTCTCCCTGAAGTGCCAGGTCCAGACTGGGTTTCAGGCCTATTCTTTTAAAAAGAAATGAGATTGATTTTGTCTATTAAATTCCAGTTATCGCTCCTCCAACTACTTCTAACTGGGTCTGTTACACCAAAATGGCAGACCAAGAGATTAGGATTTTAATCATACAAGACTCAGATCTAGAATTTGGAACTCAGAAATGCTTCCAATTCAGTGTCTATACTCCAAGCTGGGGCAGTCCTATGCTCCCATTTTGACAGAAAGTTATCACAATCATAGTTGCCTAGTTCCCTAAAATTAAAACTGAGCGGGACTCTGTGGGGATCTGGAGTACAGATCTGTTCTGTGTTCTCCATTTCTTATCTGTAGGATATAGACTTTGTTCAGCCTCCTTGACCTTCCCTGAATTCCAAAGCTTGGTTTCAAACAATTGCTAATCAGGGAAGGGAGGGGATGCAAAAACAATCAATCAAAGGTTGGCAGGCAGAGTCCTGGTTCCTACTCAAAGAAATATGCATAACAATGTATTTGAGCCCCCACCCAGGTGGAAGATGGTAACTTCAGACTAAACACAAGATTCCTGGAGCACAGCTCTGTTGCCTCACCACCAGCCAATCAGAAGCAGTCACAAACCCTGCAACCTTCACCCCAAATGTTGCCTTCTGTTTCCAGGACCAGAGATGATCATCCTGTTAGGTCTCCTGTTTGGCCCTTGTCTATTTCATCTCTGAGAGGGGCCAACTAAATTGCTGTTACTACGAGGGTGGAAGTTGGTTTCAGATGTGGAACACCCCAAGTTAGATCAGGTAGAGAGAGAGACTTCTGCTCTATTAGGCAGGCCTACGCCCATGCACAGCAGGAAGAAGTTACAGAAGAGACCTCCGCCCCAATTCCCAAGAAGTATCTTGAGTATGAAGTCTCTCAGAGGGACCTATGTGCTGCGTTAGGGGAAGAATGTTGTTTTTATGTAAATCACTCTGGGGTAGTCAGGGAGTCCCTGGCCAAGATAAGAGAAGAGCTGAGTCAGAGAAAAAGAGAAAGAAAAATATCTCAAACCTGGTTTGAATCCTGGTTCAATTCATCCCCCTGGTTCGCAACTCTCATATCCTCCTTGGTGAGGCCCCTGATTATCTTGTTACTGCTACTCACCCTCAGGCCATGCTTACTAAACTAACTAGTGGCCTTCATTAAAAGTCACATCAACACAGTGTAGCTCATGGTGCGCAGATCCCAATATACGGCCTTGCCAACGGTCCCCTTTGTGGGAGACAATATAGAGCTGACCCCAGACCCATGATTGGGTCTGTTCTGGATCCTAGAGAAGGGGGTAGTGAAGGACCTAAGCTACTCCATTTTGTAAGTTTCTGGGAAAAGAGCCTTTGGAATTCCCCTGACCTCACCCCACCACCTCTGAACCAATTAGAACCCTTGGCCAGCCAGGGGAAATTAGAATCAAGCCCAGGAAAGGAGAACCAATCAGAACTCAACACCTAACCCTTCACCAGGTGACCAATCAGACCCAGAGACTCCCGTTTTTCGAATTTTTCTCTGGATAATACCCTATATAAGCAATGTAACCCAGAGTTCAGGGCTCCTCCCTATAGCTGCTGCGTCGGTATCGGTGGGAGCCCCAGCTCGAGCTTGGTAATAAAAACTCTCTTGCTTTTGCATCGGATATTGGCTCCCTGGTGGTCATTGGGAGATTTTGCGACTTGGGCATAACACCAACATCAGGGTCTTTTCAAATGAGTCAGCTCTTCGTATCAGGTGGCCAAAGTATTGGAGTTTCAGCTTCAGCATCAATCCTTCCAATGAATATTCAGGACTGATTTCCTTTAGGACAGACTGATTGGATCTCCTTGCAGTCCAAGGAACTCTCAAGAGTCTTCTCCAACACCACAGTTCAAAAGCATCAACTCTTCGGCACTCGGCTTTCTTTATAGTCTATCTCTCACATCTGTACATGACTACTGGCAAAACCATAGCCTTGACTAGATGGACCTTTGTTGGCAAAGTAATGTCTCTGCTTTTTAATACACTGTCTAGGTTGGTTGCTTTTCTTCCAAGGAGCAAGCGTCTTTTAATTTCATGGCTGCAGTCACCATCTGCAGTGATTTTGGAGCCCAAGAAAATAAAATCTCTCACTGTTTCCATTGTTTCCCCATCTATTTGACATGATGGAATTGGATTCCATGATCTTATTTTTTCTGAATGTTGAGTTTTAACTTCCTTCAACAGAAGGACTCATAAAAGTATTTATTCAGTATGGTCTATACTGTTTTTGCACCACTTGACAAAATGTTGATTTATAAAATCAGACTGTTAAAAGAGGTATTTCTCCATAGAGCAATAATAATATTAACAACAAATTTTAACAATGGAGAAATAGGAGATAAAAATAACTAAAGATGTAAGCAGGGGTGGGGTGGGGTGTGCAATACACTTAAAGTAATCATTTGAAAGAAAGCCAGAAAGTGGGCAGTTAACTCTAACGGTTATCTGTGAGAAAAGCTGCGCTGGGTTTTTGTTGCCGCGTGAGGGCTTTCTCTACTTGCCCTGCACAGGCTTCTCACAGCAGTGGCTTCTCTTGTTGCAGAGAATAGGCTCTGGGCGCTCGGACGTGAGTAGCTGCAGCTCACAGGCACAGTAGTTGTGGCACAGGGGCCCAGCTGGCCCCAGCCATGTGAAATCTTCCCCGGGCCAGGGATCAAATCCGTGTCCCCTGCACTGACAGACAGATTCTTCTCCACTCGACCACCAGGGAAGTCCGGGCAGATTTTTTAATTGCTGCTTTTCTCATAGAGAACTTTTAGAGTACCTTGGTTGTCTGATAACTCCCTACTTGTAAGAACTCAGGGCTGCTTGAGGCTGCTTGTGTGCTTAGTCGTGTCGGACACTTGGCGGCCCTACAACTGTAGCCCACCAGGTTCCTCTGGCTAAGGGATTTTCCAGGCAAGAATACTGGAATGGGGTGCCATTTCCCCCTCCAGAACTCAAAGGAGCTGTGAATTACTTGTAGATTGCCTATTTATCTGAGGAGGCAGGAGGTAGTTGGCTTGCTAATGGAGCTCATACCTAGATAGCCAAGGGAACCCCAGGGCTATTAGAAAGTGAAAGGTTTGACTTAAGCTTATTTTTTCCTGGACAAAGGAGACAATTGTTTCAAGACCTCTGGACCTCTGGAATGACTCAGTTAAAAGGAGCCGGAATTCAGAATTTAAAAGCCTCAGAGTCAGCTTACTGCACTTCTAGAAAAGATGTGGGTGAGAAAAACTGGGGAATGAAGTCGGGTTTGAAGAGTGTGTAGGAGGCGATCCTTTTATATGCTTTTGAGAACTGCTTAAACAGCAAATGTTCCCCCAAACAGGAACAGCTATTTCTAGAGACAATCCAGATATGCAAAGAGAGGTGTTTATTGAATGAATTCATCCATATAGAAATGATTAAGATGCTACGGACAGAGATGATTTC
This sequence comes from Budorcas taxicolor, assembly GCF_023091745.1. Lineage (NCBI taxonomy): Eukaryota > Metazoa > Chordata > Mammalia > Artiodactyla > Bovidae > Budorcas > Budorcas taxicolor. The sequence continues at coordinate 28,210,140 of NC_068920.1, forward strand.
CTTACAATCTCAAGAGTTCAATTAAAGAGGCAAACTGTATTTCTCCTTGCAACTCAAAATGTCCCATACTTTTTCTCACAGCAAGATTATTTGGGGAGGGAAATCACAGCCTGAACTGATGAGCCACTGAGCAACATTAGTCTCATTTTTATGAAAATTCACATGATGAAGCTGAACAAGGGGAAAATAGAATATAAACAATGCTGATGAAATATGTCAAGGACTTAGCATCATTAAGGGGCAGTTATTAGTACTGGTATTATCCTTTTTTGAAAGCAAACTTTATTATTATTTTTTAATAACAGTGTTAGATTCACAGCACAATTGCGTGAAAGACATGGAGATTTCCCACATATTCCCTGCCCCCACATATGCACAACCCTTCCCATTATCAATGTCCAGTGCTGGAGTGGTAATTTGTTACAATTTATGAACCACCACAGACACATCATTGTCACCCAAGGTAACAGGGTTTACCTTAGAGTTCACTTTTGGTGTTCTAAGGATTTGGACAAAGACATGATTAAATGTATCTACCATTATAGTATCAAATGGCCGAAAAATCCTTTGAACTCTTATGCATGTCTTGTTATTGTTGAGTTGCTAAGTCTAACTCTTTGCAACCCATGGACTGTAGCCCACCAGGCTTCTCTGTCCATGAGGTTTTCCAGGCAAGGATACTGGAGTGGGTTGCCGTTTCCTTCTCCAGGGCATCTTCCCAACCTCCCTCCTCTCAAACCCCTGGCCACCATTGAGTTTTACTGTCTCCGCAGGGTTGCCTTTTCCAGAATGTCATATGGTTGAAAATATAAAATATGTAGCCTTTTCTGATTGGCATCTTTCATTTGGTAATACGCATTTAAGATTGCTCCATGTTTTTTATGGCTTGTTAACTCATTTCTTTTTAGTGCTGAATTCCATCATCCAGATGTGGTGGTTTATTTATCCATTCACGTACTGAAGGACATCTTGGTGGCTAGATTTTTTTTTTTTTTTTTGCTGTACCACACAGCATTTGAAATATTTCCCGACCATTGAAAATGTGTCCAGAGTACAGAGTCTTAACCATGGGCCTACCAGGGAAGTCCATTTTTTTAAATTAAAATAATTTGGAAGAAAAAGTCACAAATGATCTTTTCTTTTAACTTATTTCTTACTTCCAGTTCAAAGACCCCTTCTTGAAACACTTCTTGATATCAAGTTATCTCCAGAAGATATAAGCAAAATAAAGGCCAAGCCTGAGTACATAGATATTTATTGAAAAGAAAAAGAATATGAAAAATACTGAAATTCACTGATAAAAACAGTTTGGTATCTTTACTTGACTTTGTGATGGACCAGCATGCCAGGAAAGATATCAATCAGATACGCAGATGGCACCACCTTAATGTCAGAAAGCAAAGAGGAACTAAAGAGCCTCTTGATGAAAGTGAAAGAGGAAGGTGAAGAAGCTGACTTAAAACTCAGCATTTAAAAAATGAAGATCATGGCATCTTGTCCCATCACTGCATGGCAAATAGACTGAAAAAATGGAAACAGTGACAGACTTAATTTTCTTGGGCTCCAAAACCACTGTGGATGGTGATTGCAACCATGAAATTCAAAGACACTTGCTCCTTGAAAGAAAAGTCATAACAAACCTAGACAGTGTATTAAAAAGCAGAGACGTCACTTTGCTGACAAAAGTCTGTATAGTTAAAGATATAGTTTTTCCAGTAGTCATGTACTGGTGTGAGAGTTGGACCATAAAGAAGGCTGAGCACCAAAGAATTGATGCTTTTGAACTGTGGTGCTGGAGAAGACTCTGGAGGGTCCCTTGAACTGCAAGGAGATCAAACCAGTAAATCCTAAAGGAAATCAACCCTGAAATATTCTTTGGAAGGACGGGTGCTGAAGTTCCAGTAGTTTGGCCACCTGATGTGAAGAGCCGTCTCATTGGAAAGACCCTGATGCTGAGAAAGATTGAGGGCAGGAGGAGAAGGAGGTGACAGAGGGTTAAGATGGCTGGATGGCATCATCGACTCACTAGACATGATTTGAGCAAACTCCAGGAGATAGTGAAGGACAGGGAAGCCTGGAGTGCTGCAGTCCATGCGATCCCGAAGAATCGGGCAGGACTGAGCAACTGAACAACAACAACAATATGCTAAAAATATGCCCCCCCCACACCCCTAAGTTCAGTAAACAAGGCAAGGTAACACAAAACAAAAACAAGTGGAGCCCATCAGTCTGCATCTGCAACATAATTTGTTAAAATTTCCTCCCAATTATTTTTCTCCAAGCTTAATTCCAGCTTTATTGTGGTAGCAGAATTCTAAAATTACCCCAAATGACCCCTCCCCTTGTACATTCTCTGCCCTGGATTGTGGAAGGGACCTGAGATATGATGGGACATCACTGCCATTATTGGGCTATGTTATACAGCACAGTTGACTGAAGAAAAGGACACTGTGTTTGGTGGGCTTGATCTAATCAGGTGAGCTCTTAAAAGGAACAGGCATCTGGGGACAAAGGAGATTTGCAACATGAGAGGGATTCAATGCCAGTGATTTTATCTTGGCTAGCATTGAAATGGAGATGTAGTAGGGGGCACCTGCCAAGGAATGTGAACAGCTTCTAGGAGATGAGAATGGGCCCTGGCTGATGCAACTTCTCTAGAAATGAAGACATGGGTCCTACAGCTGCCAGAAACTAATTTCTGCCAACATCCTGACTGTGCTTGGAAGCAAATCTTCCCAAGAACCTCCAGCTTTCATTTCTCCAGAAATGAAAATTCCTAGTAGTATATTTTAAAATTCTGAGAGCTCTTTTATCTTCTCTGATTTCCAAAATAGAATCTCCATGGACTCTTTAATTTTCATAGATGCAGTGATTTTTAAAAATATCTCTGATGATGTAATTAATAGATAGTTTAAGATCTTCCCTGTTATCTCAGATGGTAAAGAAATCACCTGCAATACGAGAGACCCAGGTTCAATCTCTGGGTCAGGAAGATCTCCTGGAGAAGGGAATGGCTACCCGCTCCAGTATTACTGCCTGGAGAATTTCATGGACAGAGAAGTCTGGTTGGTTACCATCCATGGAATTACAAGGAGTCAGACACAACTGAGCCACTAACACTTTCAATTTTTCACTAACAATGTATGATAATTTAGTTACTCTGTATCTTCACCAACACTGTCAACCTTTTTTATTTTATCCATTCTAGTGAACTCTGGGAGATGGTGATGGACAGGGAGGCCTGGCGTGCTGCGATTCATGGGGTCGCAAAGAGTCGGACACGACTGAGCAACTGAACTGAACTGAACTGAACTGAGTGGGTGCAGTGATATCTCAGTAGGTTTGAGTTAGCATTTCTGCGATGACTAACGTGTTTAGCTCTATTTCATATTCTCATTGGCCATCTGTGTATGTCTTTGGGAATATATCTGTTTAAATGTTTTGCCCATTTTATTGAGTTGTATAAGTATTGTTTGTATATTTCATATATCATCTTTTGCCAGATATATACATAGGAAAAGAATGCTCTTCCTTCTCATTTTTTAACAGTCATTCAAAGGGCTGTAGTTTTTAATTTTGATAAAGTTCTGTTTATCAATTTTTTTTATGCTTGTGCTTTACATGTAGTATAGAAGAATTTTTTGCCTGTTTGGAAGCCATGAAGATTTTTTTCTGTCTTGTGCTCTAGGAGTTTGTATAGTTTTAACTTTTATACTTAATTTTTGATCCATTTAGAAATTAATTTTTGTTATGGCATGAAGTAAAGGTCAATCATCATTGTTTTCCACATCGATCCCCAGTTATTTCAGAGTTGTGTTGTGTGTGTATGTGTTCAGCTGAGTCTGACTCTTTGTGACCTCATGGATTGCAACCTGCCAGGCTCTTCTGTCCATGGAATTTTCCAGGCATAAATACTGGAGTGGGTTGCCATTTCCTACTCCAGGTTATTTCAGAACCATTCATCAAAGAAACTGCTCTTTTGCCATTGAATTACCTTTGCAATTTATTTTTTTTTTAAGTCAATAGATCAAGAATTTGTGTGATTATTTCTGTACTTTCTACTCTGTTCCACTGATCTGCAAGTCTTTTCCTATGCCAGTATCATACATCTTAATTATAATAGCTTTCAATTAAATCTTGAATTTAGGTAGTGTAAGTTCTACAACTTTGTTCTTCAAAATTGCTTTGGTCATCTTAGTTTCATTGAATTTCCATAGGAATTTTAGAATCATCTTGTTCTTTATACAGAAAATACTGGTATAATTATTGTTGAGGTTGTATTACCATCTCAGTTTCAATTTCAGGAGAAGTAACACCTTAATCACATACTATCTTCTAAAATCCATGGTTATTGATGTATTCTCTAATTATTTAGATCTTCTTTACTTTCAGGAATGTTTTGTAGTTTTCATTGTACATGTCTTGTATGCATTTTATTAAATTTATATTTAGGCATCTGATGTTTTTATGCTATCAGAAATGATAATTTTTAAATTTCAATTCCTAATTTTCCATTGCTGTCATAGGGTAATACAGTTGATTATATATTGACCTTGTGTCCTGCCATCTTGCTAAATTCATTTATTTCTAGTAGCTTTTTTGGTAATTTCCTTAGGATTTACTATGAATACAATCATGTTGTCTGCAAAGCTTTTTATTCCTTTCTGATCATCATGACTTTCATTTATTTTGATTGCCTTATTGGAATAACTAAGACCTCTAGAAAAATATTAAATACAAATATGAAGAGTAGATACCTTTCTCTTGTTCCTGATTTTAGGGGGAAACCCTTTAGTCTTTTACCATAAAATATATCATTAGATATACAGTTTTTTTTTTTTTTAAAATAGATGCCTATTGTCAAGTCCAAACCATACAGTTGTGCTCATTTCACAGGCTAGTAAGTTTATGCTCAAAATCCTTCAAGCTAGATTTCAGCAGCATGTGAAGCGAGAACTTCCAGATGTACAAGCAGGGTTTACAAAAGGCAGAGGAACCAGACTTGAAATTGCCAACATTCACTAGATCATAGAGAAAGCAAGGGAATTACAGAAAAACATCTACTTCTGCTTAACTGACCATGCTAAAGCCTTTGACTGTGTGGATCACAACAAACTGTGGAAGATCCTGAAAGAGATGGGAATACCAGACCACCTTGCCTGCCTCCCGAGAAACCTGTATGCAGGTGTTTCGCAAGTTGCAACTAAATTATCTAATTTATTGGCATTAAGTTGTTCCTGGGGCTTCCCTGGTGGTTCAGATGGTAAAGAATCCACCTGCAATGAGGAAGCCTTGAGCTTGATCCCTGGTTTGGGAAGATCATCTGGAGAAGGAAATGGCCACCCGCTCCAGTATTCTTGTCTGGGAAATCTCACGGATGGAGGAGCCTGGTGGGCTACAGTCCACCATGTGGCAAAGAGCTGTTCTTAGTATCTCCTTATTATCCTTTTAATGTCTGTAGAGAGGCCTCATCTTTAATTCCTCATATTGCTAATTTGTATCTTTTTGTCTTGGTTAGTCCATCTGGAATTGTATCAGATTTATTGATTTTCAGTGCAGATCCCTCCTCTTGGAGCTATACCTTACAAGAGACAGACAGCTTTGTCTCTCCAAACTCCAAATCTCTTTGATCCAATGGACTGAGTTTAGAGTCCCCTTCTTTGCACCCATCATCTAATTGTTTCCACGTAGAAATCTGAGGGCAATCATAGTACTTTCTTTCCCTTCTTTCAAGGATCACAGTTCAATGTCTGAAAAATAGCAGTTCCGTATACTTTGTACTATTTTCTAGTTTTTGAAGGAAGGAAATATCTACTCTTTGTTATTCCATCAAGACCACAACCAGAAGTTCCGTCATTCTGGATTCTTAAGTTTTCTTTTGCTCGCAGACTCTTTTATGTTCCTTGTTAAAGATTTTTGTTTCTTGTTTTTGGCAGCACTTCAAGGCGTGTGGAACTTCCCCAAGAAGGGATGGAACCTGTGCCCCTGCTGTGGAAGCACAGACTCTTAGCCAGTGGACCACCAGAGAAGCCTTGTTAAGGTTTGTTTGCGTCTCTGGCTTTCATGATAGAGGCTTTCCTCAAATATGTGTTCCTTGGATTCTATATTAACAGTGAAGCTTAATAAAGCTGATCTGAAACTCTACATGAATGGGTGGTTCTTATCTGTTGATGGGGCTCCATTTAGGGCAACGAGTGCAACCTGGTCTTTTCACTGGGAAATCCATATATATCAGAATCCTATGGTTTTTTTTCTTTTAAGGATAGTCTGTGATCTAGGAGAGAAATCTGATGCCTGGGGTTATAGACCCTGCTGTTAAAAGACTTCTAAGAATCAAGCAGAGAAAGAATTTGTGGGGTTTTATATAGGAGGTAGATTTTTCTCTAAATCCCTCTTTTCTGTAATGACTTCCCATGTTTATCTTCTGCTATTTCAAGCACAGGTCCTTTTGGTTCAATGTCTCCTAGATCTCCAGTCTTAGGCAGCAAGTAGTTGCCTGACTGTGTGAGAGGAGGGAAACCACAGGTGTCTAACTTATCCTTTCCAAGTCTTTACCAAGCCTCCTGTTTTTCATCGTTCTCTCATTCTGCACTTTTTTGTTTTTGCTTTCGGTTGCGCTGGGTCTTCATTGCTGCGCGTGGGCTTTCTCCAGTTGTGGCAAGCAGGGGCTACTCTTGGTTGCAGTGCAGGGCTCCTCATTGCAGGGGCTTCTCTTGTTGAGGAGCGCAGCATCTAGGTGCAAGGGCTTCAGCTCGAGGGCTCTAGAGCTCAGGCTCAGTAGCTGTGGTGCTTAGGCTTAGGTGCTCTGTGGCATGCAGAATCTTCCCAGACCAGGGATCGAACCTGTGTCCCCTGCATTGGCAGGCAGATTCCTATCCACTGCACCACGAAAGTCTCATTTCTACACTTCTGCATTCGGAGGTCATTTGTATCTCTAGTTCCTGAAATTTTCTTGGATTCTGCTGTAGAAATTAGCTTGCTTTTTATTTGCTGTGTTCCCTCTGGCTTAGAATCCATGTTTCTTTGGTCTCTTAAGTCAGTTACCACTGGCTTTCTCTGTTTCCAAAATGTAAAAATTTCTACTTTTTGCCTGTTTCCCCTGTCTTCTTTGTTCTTGTGGCTTTATTCATTTTTAATATAAGTTAAACTATTTTTAGAGTAGTTTTGGATTTACAGAAAAATTGAATAGAAAGTACAAAGAATTTCCATAGAACCCCTCACTCTCCAGTTTCCCTTCTTGTAACATCTTACTTTGGTATATTTGCTACAATTGATAAGCCAGCATGGATACAATATTATTAACTACAATCAACTGTTGACTTTAGAGACTTATGTATTTTTTTCCCTTCTACTCTTACTGGAAAGAAGCAGAGTTAAATAAATGAAAGTATAAAATCCTCAGTGCTTAAAAGAAAATCCCCTATACAGCCTTTTGGCTACTCCTCTGATTTTATTCTCCTTAGTTTAGTATCCCCAGTTCTGGAGTTATCTGTATTAGCTTTCTTCTCCTTTTCCATCTCCCAATCACTCATCAACCCATTGCAATTTATCTTATTCCCCCATTATCCTACTAAAATTGATTTCTCCAAAAGCAAAGCAAACCAGTGTTTCCCTTATTGCTAAATTCAAGTACATGCTACCTTATCACATTTGACTTTCTAGCAAAACATGATGTTAAAACATTTCTCTCTCTTGAAATACTGGTTTTCATGTCATCCCAGGTTAATATCTTATCTTTCTGGTACTACTTCTCTTCTGGTTGGTCCTTCACTGACTCTGTAGTTGCCATTTCCCAAGGTCCCCCCAGTGATCCCTACTTCTCAGTATTCACATCTTCCTCATTGACCTGGGATGCTTCCTTGATCCATGTGATAGTAGAATACAGTAAAATGCCAGTACTTCATTTCCAAGATTAAAGTTATAAAAGGCACTGCACTTTCCGTCTCTCCCTCTGGCCCTCCTGCCCCCATCATTCACTCTGGGAGTCAGTTATTCTCCATGAGGACACTCAAGCAGCCCTGTGTTTCCTGAGGAACTGAGACTTCAGCCAACAACCAGTAAGGAACTGACACCTGCCTGCATCTTGGGAAGCCCCAGTCAAGCCTTCAATTGACTACAGACCCACCTGACAGCCTGACACCAACTTCATGAAAGACTGAGCCAGAACCACCCACCATTGCTGCTTCCAGAGTCCTGACGCACAGTATCTTTTTTTCTTTCCTGACCCACAGTATCTTCAACACACTAAATGTTTGTTGTTTTAAGTTGCCAAGTTTTGGGGGATTTGTTACCCTGCAATAGATAACAGCTACAGTCTCCTTTGCAGCTCTTCTTTACCAGATGCCTGTAAAATTCTTGAGTTCCTTTCCTTCTCACATTCCGTTCTTGCTTTCTTAGATGTCACTCATTTCCTGAGAAGAAAATTCTCTATAATAATCACGTACCCCCTCTGGTGGCTCAGACAGTAAGGAAACTGCCAGCTAATGCAGGAGATTGGGGTTCAATCCCTGGGTCAGGAGGATCCCCTGGAGGAGGAAATGGCAACCCACTCCAGTATTCTTGCCTGGAGAATCCCATGGACAGAGGAGCCAGGTGGGCTGCAGTCCATGGGGTTGCAAAGAATCAGACACAACTAAACACACATAGACACCGACCCCCCAGCCCCCACCCCCACCCTGGTCATCTAATCAGAGAGGCTAGATTTTCCTACTAAATCCTATGATTTCCTATGGCATATGTTGATCAGTCTTGAGTCTACATAGGAGAATGTCTCCTGAATTTCAGAGTTCCGTGTCCATATCCATCCACCTAATGGACATTCCCCCTTGGCTGTGCCACAGTCCCTCCACCTCTTCAGGCCAAACTTGAACTACTCATCTTGATACACCACATATGCCCTCCTCCCTTTTCCAGTCAGTGACCACCACCTCCAGCCCATTCACCCACCCAGACCCCGAGCCTCCCCTGCTGCACCACCATCCCGCCCCACCTGCCCACCTCACAGCTCTCAGATCTGCACATCCCCCATCCCTACCCTGGCTCAGACTCCTATGCTTTTTTGTTTGTTTTGCCTCACTTATTCACAACAGCCTCCTAACTTCTGTCTGTACGTCAAACACTCTTGCTTCCCTTCCAGTCTTTTCAGTTGTTCCCAGCTAGGTAATCTTTCTAAACAAGAAGATCTGGTTGTGACACTGCCTTACTCAAAATCTCTCAAGAATCCCCCCTTGCTCCTGAGAGCAATTCAGGCTTCTTTAGTGGTTCATGAGGTTCTAGGTGGTACAATCCTTTTCTCTGATCTTCTATTCCTACTCCATCTCTATTCACCAAAATCCCTGAATTTATTTCAGTGTCTCCATGTTTTTATCTTATCTTCTGGCCTGTACACATGCTGTTCCTACAACTTGGAACACTTTCACTCCCTTTCTTTCCTCTGCCCACCGCTTGCACCCTCTCATTCCCACAATTCTGTTTTTTCTCGCCTCAGCACTGACAGCAGCTGCCTGTCTCTCTCCCTCTCCTCCCACACCCTGCCCTGACAGTTCCTCGAGGTTCCATGAAGCATCTGTTTAATTCGCCATTATGCTGCTGTTTAGCTGCTTCAGTCATGTCCGACTCTGTGTGACCCTATGGACTGTGGCCTGCCAGGCTCCTCTGTCCATGGAATTCTCCAGGCAAGAGTAACTGGAGTGGGTTGCCCTGCCCTCCTCCACGGGATTTCCCCAACCCAGGGATCAAACACAGGCCTCTTGCATTGTAGCGGACTTTTTTTTTTTTTTTAACCATTGGAGCCACCAGGGAAGCCCAAGAATGCTGGAGTGGGTAGCCTATCCCAGGATAGGAGAATATCCTACGAACTGGGGTCTCCTGCATTTCAGGCAGATTCTTCACTACCTGAGCTACCAGGGAAGCCCATTCACCATTATATCCTCTGGCAATACTAAGTGCTCCACTCACAGGGGGGCGTCCTTGCTGGCTCAGCGGAGAATCTGTCCACGGGGTCACAAAGAGTTGGACTGAGCACGCTGAGCACCACTCGCATTTGCTGAGTGACATTATAAAGGCAACTCTCCTCCTCCTGCTCTCTCCCCACTACCTCCGTGAACTTCTGTAGCACTTATTGAACACACCATTTGGCATCTACCTAGCGTATTTTGTATTTGTTATTATTTTTATTTTCAATTAGATTCAACCAGCTCACCACTTACTGCATGGCTCTGGACTAGTTGCAGGGCAATCAAAGATCACCTTAATCTTCCTCCTGGAGGTGGAGCTCCTTGTGGGTAGATGGGGCCCAACTTTGGCCGTCTTCACACTTTACATGGAACACAGACCAAGGTGCTGGTGAAGTGTCAGTAGTAAACTGAACTTTGACCTGGAGATCTCAACTCCAGGTTCACCCTTTGGCTATTAATAGCTATGCAACTCAGAGCAAGTTACCCCACACATCTGAACTTATGTCCTCATTGTCATAAAGATATAGTATTTATACTTTCTAACCCAAGAGGTCACTGGGAGCTCAAATAAGAGTCACTTGTCAGAGGTTGTCATTGGTAGATGTACCAGTGATTCCAGACTAGATTTTGTACTTGTGTTGGGATGGGTGTGAGAAGCATGCTGTAATTGTCTGTAACAATTATAAAATGTATTCTGATTTCATTATCATTAAAATGAAAACATTGCTCCTTTGAAACAGCACTGTGGTGTCTGTTGAAGTGCTCTGTTCAAGTGTTCTGGGTTATGGAAAGCCACTGTGCCATGAGCTCTGTTGATAGCACGCTCAGATATTTTCTGCATTAATGACTGAGTTAACTGTCTTCCTTCTCACTCAGTTGTATCTGCAAGGATTTGCTTTGATTGTGATGATAATTAAAATTTTCAGCACACACATAAAAGTTAGAGCAGTGAATTCCCAGGTACCCTATTATCCAGCTACAACAAAAATCCATACAAGGCCCTACTCGGTCCCCCACCCCACTTCACAAACACCCCCCTCTCCCATGGATTACTTTTTAAGCAAATGTATTATATCACTTGTAAATATGTTAAAAGAATATATAGTCCAATAGAAATTTTACTTCTCATTGTCTTCTACTCAAAAATAAACTAACTTTTCCTTGACGTGTTTGCAAGTGTATTTCATTGTGTAGTTTCCCTGAAGGTCTAATTAACCCAGTTGAGAAACATATACCTCATTAAGAAGACCCCAAACAAATCGTAGTTGCTAAGGTGGGAAGTTAGTCTGCAAGTGACTGCTTGGTTGGTGTAGTGATGTCTTTGGTTCCCACATAACTGAATCTCTTCCAGTTTTAGAACCAGTTCTCAAGGCAGTAAAGAAGATCAGAAATTGATCTGGCTAAATAGTGGAGTTTTTGTTGTTTTTGTTAGCTTGCTGATTTCTTATTTTTTCGTTTTGTCTCCATGAGTTTATTCTTTATATGATATAGTTCTAATGATAGTATGTTAGACTATCATAGACATTAATAGTGTATTTTCTCACCACAGTACACTGAAAAATATACTATATATATGAATGAATACTTTGGAACTAAAAGTATGTATAGTTTTCCAAAATAATTTTGTTCCTAAATTTAATGCAATTGTGTTTAACAATTTAAAAGTTCAGGTGCAGTAGAGATTCTCTGAAAAGTTGGTTTTTCAGAAAAGCTTTCTTTGTGACTAATACATTTCAGTTCATCAGTGCTGGTTATAACACTGAAACATAGCCGCATATACAGATAAAGCTGTAGGTAAAATTATGTTTATAATGGCAATTAGTTTCAGGTAGTTTACTCTCTTGATCAAGACCACAGTGGCAGGGGTAAACTTATAAATATGGAAGGTGGTGGGCAGGAGTGTGAAGAGTCTGCAGCATTGAATGAGTGGGCAGATTTCAGTAAATAAGCACACATTTCAGATTTCAAAATGCATTCTCTAAGTAGACTCCCTGGTTGTCCTTTGCTAGGGACATTTACTACTTGGTGGATTTTATAAACAGTGCTCCTTGGAGTTCTTTGCTTGCTATTCTGAAACATACTTGAGTTTTGCCCCGAAGAAGTAAATGATTTTCATTTCCACAATCAGTCATTTTTGAGTACGAGATAGCATTTCGTTTGAATCCATGCCTTCAACATAGGAGGTGTAGGAGTCAATCAGGATCTTATTCCAGTGAAAAAACCTGATTCTTTATTGAAACTTCAGCTTCCTTTAAAAGGCTCCAAGGAGCACTGAATTACAGGAATTTCATATAGCCTATCCTTTATTCTCCCCACCACCCCAGGCCAAAGAGGGAAAAGTTTTGTCTTTATTTTCACAGATACCACATGGTATGGAACCTTCAGGGCTATTTCTGAAACTTCCTGGTAAGTGCCAGAAAAATCCTTCTAAACACACATGGTTGAATGGAAGATGGTTTTGAGATGTTAATTTCCATTTATTGCATAAAAAGATATTAATTGCATAAAGGACAGGTCTAGCTTAACTCGCCAACATTTTAGAAACAGTAGGGAGTCAGGTCCAAAGCTCTAAAACCAATCAGTCAACAAATGTTTATTTCACACAAAAGTCAAAAGTCTGAAACTCCCACCCTTAAATCTCCTACAGTCCAGTTGGGCAGACCAACTCAAACTCAGGGAACCATGCAGGAGTTAAAGGAGTGAAGCTAGACAAATACACAAGTAATGAAACAAGGCACTGTGTGTTTGGGCTTAGAAAATAATGTTTCAGCCAATAACGTATTCTACTGGTTTTGAATAGAGGGGTCACAGTGATCTGAAAACCCTGGAAAAGCTTCACAAAGAAGGTACACATTGGGCTGGAACTGAAAACAGATAAGGTCTCCTGCTTTGCAGGCAGATTCTTTACCGTCTGAGCCACCAGGGAAACACTAGATAAGAATCAGATAACCTAAAAAGGAAGGGAAAAGCAAACAGCAATTATTAATAGTTTTGGAGAGTCAGGTTGTGAGAGTGAGGAGCTGGAGAGGTTAGAAGGGTGAGAAGAGGCCAGACGGGTGGATGTCTTAATTGGTAACTCCTGGCAGAGAGGCTTAAGATGATTTTTGGGGATCCAAGGTTGACAGCAGTGTTTAAAACTAGACTATCACTGCGCGTATTGATTCCCTTTCCTTTCCTCCGTCCCCTCCTTCCGTCCTTTAAAAACAGAACCCGACGACAGGCATTCACTCCCAGCTGACCAGGCACTAAGGCAGCAATCCAGGCGCTGCAAGGCTTCTTGCCCTGAAGTTGTCTCTCCGGGGGTGGAGCCCAGGGAAAGTCGGCCAGGTCGATCAGACCAATCAGCAGGCTCATTCTGGCTTTTGTGAATTACTCTCAGCTGCCCGAAAATGCCCTGGCTTTTTAAAAGGAGGTTCCAGTACGAGTGAAAGGCTTTTTTTTTTTTTTTTTTTGCGTGCGCTCTCCCACTTCGAATGTCTGAGATGGGAAACTGCGGCGGCGGCGGTGCGCCCGCTGAGCACACAAAAAAGTGTTTTCTCACCATATGGTTCGTGTTTACAGGTTTCGTCTAGCTCCTGCTCCCCAGAAATGGAAAATTAATAACGTCGAGGAAACGCCAGCCTGTCACAGGGAGGGTTGAGAAAGGAAAGGGAGCAGAGGGGTCCCAGAAAGACCGGGTTTCCGCGCAGACCAGCCTGCGGAACGTGCGCGGGGTCTGCAGCCTCCCATCCCCTGGCGTCCTTGGCTCACCGGGGGGTGGGGACGGGGAATCGGGCGCCCAGGCTCACCCGGCCGTCCTCCCCAGTGGCCAGCAGATGGCTCCCAGGCTCCCTCGCCCCCTCTCCAGACGCAGGGCTTCGGCGGTTCGGGAGGGAGACCGCGAGGAGCTCCGGGTGCCCGCCGCCGCAGTCTCGCGCTGCCGGGCTCTGGGGCCAGCGCCGGGGAACGCGCCCCCGGGCTTGGGAGGCCGGCCTGGGACGTGCGCGGAGGCCGGGTCTCGCGAGGTGAGGAGGAAACGCTGGAGGAGGAGAAGGAGGAGGAGGCAAAGGAGGGAGGAGGAGCCGCGCCGGAGCTGCCCCCGCCCCACTGGAGCCCGGCTGGAGCGCGAGGACACCCTGGCCCCCGGCCCCGCGCCGCTCTCCCCGCCTCTCCCCACGCCTTCCGCCTTCACCTAGGGCCGTAGGTGCGGCGCCGGGAGCGGGCGGGAACTGCCAGCGGCCGGAGCCGGGAGCCGCGAGCCGGAGCCAGCCCCGCAGCCGCCCGCGCACCCCGCTCCCAAGCCCGCCGGGTCTCCTTTCCGCCGCCGGGAACTGCAAGAAGGCGTCATGTAGCAGCAGCCGCAAACCCATCTCGGATTTGCAACTCTTTTTTTTTTTTTTGGTGGAGCGGGGGACGCGGCCAAATTCTGTCTGCGTCCCCCCTTTCACACCTTCTCCCGTTTGCGAGCTGCATCTGCCTCTAGGAAACTGAGAGAGTCGGGGGAGGGTGGGGGCCGTAAATCAGAGTTGGACCTGCAACATTCCCAGCACCTAGAGGGCCATGGCCGAGGAGAGCTCCGAGGTGCCCGGGGAGTTGATAGGTAAGAGTCGCGCGGTGGTTGATTTTCTTTCTGCCTCTGCGGCCCCCTCGCCTCCACCTCCCATCCGACCTCTCTCCTGCCGCACGTCCCCGCGCCCCTGGGGTCGGAGGGGTGTCGGGCAGGGTCGCTGGGGGGCGCCGGCAAGTTTGCTCCTGTCCCACCGCTAGAAAAGCTGAGTCCCGAGAGGGCCGGCTTGGGGAGGAATCGGGAGACCCGGGAGCGCCCGGCGCGGCTATGCTGGTGGCCCCCAGCGCCTCCTCCCGCGGTGACCGGGGGTCCAGGTTGGTGGAAGAAGGGGGCGGGCTGCCTGGGTCTGGGGCTTCCTGCAAGCCAGGAGAATCCACTACAGTGGCCGGTCCCGCGTCCCCAACTCGGGAAGTGCCGGAAAGCCCAGGACACGAACGGCTGGCGAGCGCACAGTAGGTCGCCTCCGGCACGTGCCAGGAGCTCCACATCCCACCCCCAGGTCCCCAGAAAACTCTCGGCCAGAGGTGCCCTTGTGACGTAGGGCTTGGGGGAGGGGGCACTGGTCGGATGTAATGACTGAGCCTGGCAAGGCGTGGTTTCGCATCGCGAAGTGGGAGCGAAAGGGTTACAGGACTGACGCAAACTTGCGCCAGGAAACTGAGGGTTAATGATAAAAGCCTTACTTCAGTAATGATTAACCTGCCAATTCTCCCCATCCCGGATCTCTTAGGGAACCTGTATGTGGTACCCTGTGCAAGGTGACCCATTGTTTGAGTCCCTTGAGGGTTTTGGTGGGGGGTGTGTGTGTATGAATATTTTGTCCTGCGTTTAACTTAATTATGTAGAGAGAGGGTTAACATGGCAGAGCTTAAAATGAGGTTTGGGGGTAAGAGTGTTCTGAAAACCCAGGGGTAAAGCTCGTGTGTGCCTGCGTGTGTGTTTGTGTGTGTGCAGCATGTTGTGTTGTAACAAGGTATGTGTTGTGTGCGTGTGTTTTGAGCCCCAGTGACCTGTTTCCTTGCTGTATCATCCTACACAGCCTAAACTCAAAAAGATGATGGTTAATGGCTGCTGACAAGAGTTATAACCACCCATGCATCTGCATTTGAGGAATCTGCCCCTCTCTTTCACCCCTTAGAGGTATTACTTTGGAGGAGTTTGTGTGTGTTCTTCCATTAGCGACTGTTAACTCAAGCAGGTGAAAGTTGATGTAAAGAAGCTGTTGCTAGGCTAATATGGAAGATGGAAGCTTCTGGTTTTGTTGAATTAAAAAAAAGCCAAAGTCTTGACTATATTTAGGATATAAAGGCCTCTTCCCCTCCCCTTCCTCAATCCTGTAAAGTCCACTGGGAATGAGCATCCAGTTCTGGGAGCAGGAGATCTTACCAAAACCCTACCCAGAAGAGGAAACACATGCCCAGCACCTCTGAAGATGCCTCCAGAGGTCCTGGGAAAGAGAATTTAGGGGAGGGTTTGCATCACTGGCCAGGGGATAAGGATGCTTCCCTGGTGGCTCAGAGGTTAAAGCATCTGCCTACAATGCGGGAGACCTGGGTTTGATCCCTGGGTCGGGAAGATCCCCTGGAGAAGGAAATGGTAACCCACTCCAGTATTCTTGCCTGGAGAATCCCATGGACGGAGGAGCCTGGTGGGCTATAGTCCACGGGGTCGCCACGACTGACCAAGCGACTTAACTAACTTAACTAACTAACTAAAGCAGGTGGCAGATACTTTTTTAAAAAAATTGGGTATCCTTGAGCCTGGTGATGAAAAGTTTAGGTAATTAAACTTCGTTATTGCTGTTTAGTCGCTCAGTCGTGTCTGACTCTTTGCGGCCCCATGGACTGTAGCCTGCTAGGCTCCTCTGTTCATGGGATCTTCTAGGCAAGAATACTGTAGTCGGTTGCCATTTCCTTCTCCAGGGGATCTTCTGGGCCCAGATATTGAGCTCCAGTCTCTTGCATTACAGGTGGATTCTTTACCTCTGAGTCACCAGGCAAGCTGCAGTTAAACTTTAGGTTTAGGTAATTAGACGCAAGATAAAGGGTGATGAAGGATAGGACGGTTTTCTATCGATGGTCCACAAAATGAATTCTTTGTATATTTCAAAAGTTGAAATTAACCTCTATCTAGAGATGGAGGTTTTGTGTTTATCGAGCTCTGCCCATCTTACATGTCTCTCAAACAAGGGACACAGGTTTTTGTGGTAGGCCCAGTATTCTTCTGGGCTTTTAAGTGGCCTAATTAGCCTGGGTGAGGGGAAATTCCTGTGTCTGCTTTGGTCTCTTATTTCAGTGGGGGTTCTCTTCTCATCAATTCAAAATGGCAACCCTATGAAAAACTCAATATATTTCCTTAAGCTAATTCCCCAAAACATTAAAAAAATGTCTATCTTTCTGATTATTAAAGTAATACAGGCTTTTTATTGAAAAGATTCAGAGAAGAATGAGAATATATGTCACTCATGTTACCACTCCAAGATAGCTATTTTTGACCTATGGCTGTATAACTTTTCCTGTCTTTTTCTTTGCGTATATTTTAAGTCAATTTCACGTGCTCATTTCCCACAGTTCTTTTGTAGGGGAGAGACGGGTAGCCTGTACCCGTTTTGAGTGCTGATAAGATAGGAGCTGCCTAGGGAGCTCCCCAGGCAGTGAGGTCCTCCACTTGTTCCCTCCCCTTCCTACATTCCACCTCATTGCTGTTCCCTGGACAAACTGTACTTTCTCGTCTTCTCATGCTCTTCTCTCTGCTGACAATGTCCCGTCCTCCCCTCCTTCACGCTTCTCATCTGAGTGGCTCTTAAACTCATTGTGATGGGTTTCTAAGAAGAATATTTTGACCATCCCTTAATAAATACATGAATACACTTGTTAAGTTGCATGCATATTTCACTGAGTGTGTGTAATCTAGAACATAACAGTGAAACACAGTGCAAGTAGAAGTAAAAATGCTACTGTTTTCTTCCTGCACCCCAGTGGGTTGTGTTGGACACTGCTTTGGAAACCAGTGGTCTGTTTCCTACTTCTTCAAGATTCAGGTCAGGGGTCCCCTACTCCCTGAAACCGTTGTGTGTCGTCTTGTCCACGATCTCATGGTAGTGGGCACACATTCGTCTAGTGACATCGATCCCTGCCCTCCACTAGATTGTAAGCACCTGTGGAAGGCAGGGGTCATCTCTAGTCCAGCACTTAGCAGAGTAGTTGACACACTAGGTATGTTTGTTGAATGTATGAATAAATAAAAATCATTATAATAGACAGCTCAGTGATGGGGTTATAAAGAAATTTGCTGTGCTTTTCAGACTCTAACCAGGAGGAGAAAAGGGAAAGTGTGTGCTGAGAAGTTAAGCTGGAAAAACGTGAAGGGTCTTTCGTGGCATGCTGGAAGGTTTGGATTCACCCAAAAATGACTGTGAGTCATAGTCACACAGCACAAGGGACAAGATTAGATCTGTGGCTTTGGAAGGGCCACTTTGGTTCTGGGGGCTGATCGGTTAGAGGTGTTGGGCTAGTCTCGGTGAGAGATGCTGAGGCCCTGAATACAGAGTGCAGAGCTGTGCTCAGGAACTGTTTTGGAGGTGGTCCTGGGAGAATAGGTGACTGGCTCCCTGAGAGAACGGTGTGCATGCTCAGTCGTGATATTCCTGACCTAGGAATTGAACCCATGTCGCTTGTGTCTCCTGCATTGGCAGGCGGATTCTTTACCACTGCACCACCTGGGAAGCCCCTGAGAGAACGAAGTTGGAGATAAAGAAGATTTCTAGCTTCATGAAGGGCCAGAAGAGGAGCAGGGAAAATCAAATCAAACTGACAAGGACTTGGGGCCTGTTCAGTTTGGGGGTACTCATGGGAGGTCCTGCTAGCATTCAGCTTTTCAAGCTGGGGGCTGCGGATAACCAGGCAAAAGAGTCAATGAATTCTTGTGCTTACGGTCTACTCACAGTATAGTGCTCTATGCTACTACCTGCCATTGCTCTTCTTTTTCTCCCTGGTGTGTGGGTATCGTCTGCCCAGCAAGATTATGTCATGGCTTGCTTGCATGGACTGGTATCATATCATATGCTTTTATATTTGCCTCAGCATCGGAGCACACAGTCCAAGGCACAAAGTAAGCGTTCATTAAATACTTGGTGATTGATTAGTATCAAACTTGTGAAAATAAGCAAAAAAGAAAGAAAAATAAAACAACTGAAAATGCTCCTTCAAATGCTCTATCCTCGCCAATGCTTTTCTCTTATTAATAAAAGAATCTAATGAAGCTATTCCTTTCTTTCAGAAAGCATAAAGGATGTTCTTGGCAGAAAGATAAAGATTGCATTGAAGAAGAAAGTAAAGCTGGAAGTGAAGGGAGACAAAGTTGAAAACAGAGTGTTGGTAAGTATTAACTTTTTTAAAGTCTGGAAGTGAAAATGCTTTTCCCTCTATTGTTTTGATTGCCTGATTTTCATGCAGTGCTTGTTCTGTGTTTTATATTTTGTTCAAACATTCTGATGCCCATTTTCTCCTAGGTAAGCTGGAATATTTGCCCACTGAAAGTTAAATTTTAGGGACTGAAGTTTTAAAATATACTGTCTTTCTTAAAGTTGTAAGTCACCCTTCTCTTGGTCGTTTCCTAGAGACCATTTTCAGGTTGTTTGTTGAAAGTTGGATGTTAAAGGGAGCTTGCTTTTTACTTTTGTGGTGGCTGAGTATCTGATCCTGTTTGTGAGGACTTTGAAGGAGTTAAAGAAAAATTCATCTCATGTCAGTTTAACTATTAAATTTTCTCAAATGTTATATCCGTATCCATCCAATATCCGCATCCATTGGTTTGGGGAGCAGAGTACCAGCTTGATCTTTGCCCTGGCTTCAGTGCTTTCTTTGAGTCCTTGAGGGCTCTGATAAATGGTAGTTGAGCAGATTTGCAACTGCTAAGGCCCATGGCACTTCCATTGGATGAAATGTAGCTAAGATGAACCCTCAGCCAATATGTGAGTACCACCAGTCCAGTGTCTTAGGTATTTAGTATGTCTGCTGGTGCTGATGGAACTTGGGGGGCTCCCTCCAACCTGGGAGAGGAGTTGCCTGGGGACTTGAGGGATCAGCCCATTGAACACAGGATTGTTAGGGAGTTGTCAGCTCCTGAGTTGTACCTTTAGGGAGGTGAAAAGTCTTCTGTGATGTTTTAATGGTTTCTGTGTTGAAATTGTGGCAAACCTTAAGCTTAGGTAAATACACCTTGCTTGTGTTTTTGTTAGAGAGACTAGTCTGTTTACTCTTATTTATCTTTTTATCATTAGAAATTGTCAAACATATGCAAAAGTAGAGAATAGTATATTGAACTTTGTATCCTTTTCATCCACCTTCAACAGTTTTCAGTATTTCAAGAATATTGTTTTATCTCCTGCCAGTTTTACCCCCTTCCCCCTTCTGGAGTATTTTAAAACCTCAAGCATGTGTCATTAAAATAATATTTTTAATATTCAGTTTCTTCAGTTGAAGTTGCCACAGAATTTGAAATATCGTTCTCATAGCAGCTGTCTTAAGAATCTCTTTAAAACATCTGACTGCCTTCTCCTGTGGATGGAAGGATTATGCTGTGTATTGATGGATGACTTCTATTTCTCTGTGTACAAGTCAGGATGGCAGAGAAATTTAAGTGGAAAAACTTGATGGAGTGACTTTTGCCCTGCAACGAAACGTGTTTACCCAGACTGTATAATTATGGTTATCAACAGCAGAAGTGATTGGTATCATCATTCTGCTTCAGTTTTGATAGAGTAAATTTCCTTAAGGTGTGCTTTACTTAATATTGTTCTGCCAAAGGGTACAGATATGTCTTGGCAGTGGTAGGGTAGAGAGAAGAAATTTTGTTCCTGCCACTTGTTTTACATGTTTACTTCACAAGATGGGTTCACCTTTTTACAATTTAAATATCAAGTAGTGTTTCCTGCAACCATCCAACATAGTATGTGGTACTTGTTGATGTGGACACTGTTCATCAGCATAAGAAACCCATGTCATGAGTAAAATTTGCAAAAACAAGTTTAAACATCAAATAATTTAGCACCCTTAAAAATTAGTTGATTTGTACTTACTGTTAAGATTTTTTTTGAGGTGGGAGCGGGGGAATTCATCATAACATTAGCTGGAGTTGATTAAGGATGTAATCAAATTACAAATGTATTCAAATTTAAACATTTATCTCCCCAAATCTGGAATCTAAGTAGTTTCTAGCAGCTTAGGGTAAGCTTGTTTTAGCTATTCCTTACTTGCAGGGGCAAGAATTGTTAATTGAAATTTTCAGGGTTTGACAAGCTTCAGGTGTGAGCAAGATGGTCTACGAATTCACCTTAAGTTGTTGATTTTCTGAATTTAGAGAAATTCAATTACTTAAAACATTGGGGGAATCCCCTTATAATTTGTACTTCTGACTTTCTTTTGGCTGTGAGTCCAATAAAATAGGGCATACGTGAATTGGCTTGACTCGGCATTTCAGATTTTTATTTCTCATTTCTTTCCCTAGTGCCCGGCTGCTCTTAGTGTCCTTCCTTCTTGTAAAGCTCAGAGTGACTTGGTTCCTTGTTTTTACATTTAGAGACTTTATGCTATTTCCAGCTTCCATTTTTCATAGTTTATTTTCATCTTCCTTCTTCTCATGGTCACGATAACTAACATTTATATAACATGTTCTGTTGAACACTTAATTATGCATTGCTTTATTTGCTCCTGCTGTAGCCCTCTGAGTTGGGCCCTACTTACATGTGCATTTGCAGAAACTGAGATTTGGAAAAGCTAAAGGAACTTGTTTCAGGTCATCCTGCCAATGAATGACAGAGTCGGGAGTTGAACCCAGGTCTGTCTTATCCATTTCACCATTATACTAAAAAACCAAAACAATCCTTCAGCTTGTTGTTCAGTGGTTGCAAACTTTCACAAAGATTTGGACTTTAGAAGGATTAGAGCTCCCTGTATGGGTTTGGTTGATTGACACATTATTCATTGCTTGGTTCCATACTTGCTGAGTGTAAGCCAGACACAGGGTATGTCCAAGATGGATGTCGACTCTGACTTCATGGGATTCAGAGCTCAGAGTCTAGTTGGGGAGGTAAACATCTCAACAGGCAATGCTTTGAGATATGTTGTGAGCAAGATGACTGAAAGCACATGGGAGGAACCCCTGACCCAGGCCTGAGGGTCAGGGAAGACTTGCAGAAGGAAAGCAAATGTAAGCTACCACCCAATGGATGAACAAGAGTTACTAAGGGAAGAGAGGAGAGGCATGTTGTAGACGAAGAAAACAGAATATGCCTGGAAGCCACAGAGAGCTTAGCATGTTAGAGACATATTAAGGACAGTGGGAGCAAGGGGTACGGGGTGGAAAATGGCCCAGCCTAAAGCCAATTCTCAGAGAAGGCAATGGCAACCCACTCCAGTACTCTTGCCTGGAAAATCCCATGGACGGAGGAGCCTGGTAGGCTGGAGTTCATGGGGTCGCTAGGAGTCGGACACGACTGAGCGACTTCACTTTCACTTTTCACTTTCATGCATTGGAGAAGGAAATGGCAACCCACTTCTTGCCTGGAGAATCCCAGGGACGGGGGAGCCTGGTGGGCTGCCGTCTCTGGGGTCGCACAGAGTCGGATATGACTGCAGCAACTTAGCAGCAGCAGCAGCAGCAGCAGCAAAGCTAATTCTTTTTCTTGCGGTCGGGATCAGGTGAAAATTGGGATTGTTTAAACAGGTCTCTTCCTACCACCTGTTTCTAATGACCACCACGTAAACTTTATCCTCCCCTGGGCCATAGGGCCCAGCGGTTAAGGCCTTGGACCTTGAATCATGCCTGGTTCACACCATAGCCCAGTCACTTTATAACATTGTTCAGCCTCAGTTCCTTTCTCTGATGAAACAGGCCTTATAAAAGTATCTATTTGTAAATAGTTTCTTTTTTTTTCTATTTTTTAATTGAAATATTACTCTTTTTTAAACAATGTTGTATTAAGTGAGAAGTTGCTGTGTAGCGCAGGGAGCCCAGTCTGGTGCTCTGTAATGGTTTCTTTGTAGATTAACTGGGATGGGTTTTAACACTGCCTAGAACATGATCAACAAATGAGAAAGCAGAAGGAACCAAAGGGTTCTGCATTCTGTTTTCCCAGTGGCACAGACGATTTCAATGCCCGATTGTTTGTGTTACCTTTAAAGCAAGATGGAAGGCAACTGATGAAACCTGAAGTTCTTAAGATGTGTGCTGGTCCGGTGAAATCAGAAATGGTAGGATATTCAGGGGGAGAGTGTTTTATGGCCAAACAAGCTTGGCAATCAAACATTAAGCAAAGATCAACCAGTGTCTTTACTGCACGACTTTGACTCAGAGACTTTGCACTCGTGTGCATAGTAGATTTCTCAGAATGAGATGAAATATACTGTCATTCTCAAACTTAAATGGCCAGAAACCCTACTGACCAAAGTTGGGGGAACTGGGATGCAACAGTTAAAGTGAACATGGAACAGGCTAGAACAGGCTCTCCATTTGGAGTGTCCTCGTAGGGGACATTCTTTGGCCTGTACTTTAATAAAGGGCTGGGCAGGTCTGCTGCAGGCCACATACTGGCACTGTGTCATCCTTTTCTGTGATCCTTTCCTGTCTTGCCGTTAGAGGATGTTATTAGGAAGTGATTCTGTGTTAGATGGTCAGCCTTTTCCTCCCATCTGCTCATCTTCACCCAATTTTTCTAGTACCTGGACTTTTAAAAGTGGAATTTCATTTTTACACATTAAATGTTGCAGTTTTAGGTAACTGTAGATTTGCATGCAGTTATAGGAAGTAATCGGCTTCCGTGGTGGCTCAGAAGTTAAAGCGTCTGTCTGGAATGCGGGAGACCCAGGTTCGATCCCTGGGTCGGGAAGGTCCCTTGGAGAAGGAAACGACAACCCACTCCAGTACTCTTGCCTGGAGAATCCCGTGGAGGGAGGAGCCTGGTAGGCTACAGTCCATGGGGTCTCAAAGAGTTGGACACGACTGAGCGAATGGAGAGAGATCCTCTGTATCCATTATCCAGTCTCCTCTGTTTTGCAAAATTCTGGGACATGACTGTGGGTTGTTGACAGTGATAACTGGAAAATTTGGAACATTTCCATCACCATAGAGATGCCTCGTGTTGCCTTTCAGGTCCACAACCTCAGACTCGCCATTGCTCTGCCTGCTGGTAGCCAGAATCTCTCTCTTCTATCTCCATAATCTTGTCACTTCAGAAGTGTTCCATAAGTATAATCACACAATATATGTGCCTTTTAGGGACTGGCTCTTTTTGCTTCTACTTAATTGCCTGGACATTGATCCAAGTTGTGTGTGTCCATTGCACCTTTTCAGCTCTTGTTTCTGAGTAGTCTGGGGTATGGACGTACCACGGCTTGTTTACCCACTGCTCACCCACTGACAGAGTTGTAGGCTATTTCCAGTTTGGGGCTGTTAGGAATAAAACTGATATAAACGTTTGTTTACAGATTTTGGTGTGAAAATAAGTCTCCATTTCTCCCTTTGCAATGCCAGAGAGCGTAATTGTGGATTTGTATAGGAATTGCCTGTCTCATTTTAGAAGAAGCTGTCGTTTTTCATTTTCCAGCATGGTTATATCATTGTGTAGTCCTATCAGCAATGGATGTATGATCTAGCAATTTGGTATTGTCGGGGGAAGCAAGGTCTCTCACACCCTTTTCCCACCCTCTTTCTGCTGTTGCTCACCTAGGGGACAGCAATGTGCGCCTCTTGCTAGAACCATGCCTCTGAAGGTGTGGAAGGCCCATTCCTGGTCTCTGCTTCGTTTTTCCTGTTTCACTTTGGGATTTGGGTTTGATCATCTTTGCCAATCCCTTATTTTACCACATCCCTCTTAAATGGGGACAGAAGCAGGACTTCCTTTCTTAGACTGAGCAGGTTGAGGAAATGACATGAAACTGACCGTGTTGTTTGTCCACCTGTTCCTTGAAAACACTTCATTGGCTATTCACTTATTTAGTCCTGAAAAGTTTACCTAGAAGCTCTTTAATGTATTTTCTCTCGCTTGGCTATTTATAACTTTTGAACCTCTTAGGCTTGATTGGAATAACTGTAAGTTAACTTTAAAAATGAGGAAAAGCAAAAGGACATTATTTGGATATCATTAAAATGTCTTTGGCCACCTCATGCAACGAGTTGACTCATTGGAAAAGACTCTGATGCTGGGAGGGATTGGGGGCAGGAGGAGAAGGGGGCGACAGAGGATGAGATGGCTGGATGGCATCACCGACTCAATGGACGTGAGTTTGAGTGGACTTGGGGAGTTGGTGATGGACAGGGAGGCCTGGCGTGCTGTGATTCATGGGATCGCAAAGAGTCAGGCACGACTGAGCGACTGAACTGAAAATTTCTTGATGGCTGTGCTGTCTTTGATTAAAATATAAGCTCCACTCACACCTGCTTATTTTAAAAAATGCATGAAAAGGAGAATAAAGCTCACCTAAGAGTTTTGTAGGTATCTGGCCCATCTAAGCATGAATTAATGAAAACTTCAGTCTCTGATATGGAAAGCATTGCTCTTCTACATGAGGCCATACTCACTTTGCATGACTAGTCTGTTTAATATTTTCCTAATTCCCTCATCTCCTAACACCTAACTTGATTCAGCAGCATGACCCATGGTGTAGTCACTTCTCAGACAAATATTCATACTGGAATTTTTGTTTTGTAGCCACTTTCAGGTGATACTAACCTATCCAGATTCTAAAAAAAACCCAATTGTACCATTTAAAAGCACATACTTTTTCATGGAGCCAATAAAATAATGCTATTTTAGGAGTTTACATTTTGCAAATTTATCATTTAAAATCCAAATAAACTAACAAAATAATAAACTCATTCAGTGATTTCCATGAGGCTGTTTTTTTTTTTTTTTAATTTTTCATGAGGCTGTTTTGATGAACATATCTCAGAAATAGAGGGGCAATTAGATTATGTTTCGGCTGCTTAGTATAGAGACTGTCCCTATTTACCTGTTAAGTAGTACAAATATCACAGTTTTTATAGTAGCTAACTTTTGCAATCTCAGGATGCTTTCCAAATAGACAGAGATGGGGGCGCTTTATCCTGAAAGTTTGGAAAGTTTTAATCACTCAGTTGTATCTATTTGTGACCCCATGGACTGTAGCCCGCCAGGCTTCTTTGTCTGGAATTCTGCAGGCAAGAATACTGGAGTGGGTTGCCATGCCCTCCTGCAGGGTATCTCCCCGACCCAGGGATCGAACTTGTGTCTCTTCTGTCTCCTGCATTGGCAGATGGGTTCTTTACCTGGTGCCACATTTATCCTGAGTGCTGCACAAAAGTGGAATATCCTGACAGCAACCCTCATGGTTGATTGCTAATAAGTTAAATGTGGTATAGCATCAAATCACGTGTTTGTGTTTTTCTCCTAGCAGCTGTAAGAATGAAATTCATGTGAGATGTTTGTAGATTACAGCGGCTCCTGAAGAAATGCTGTTGGAAAATCATTGTTCTAGGCCCCCAGGTTTACTTCCCTCTGCAGGAAGCTCTTGTACCAGTTGTTGGGTAATTTGAACAGTTCTCTTTGTGGAACTCTTAGGAGTCTCAGCTTTTAAGGATCACTTACAATTCAGTGCACAGGTAATTTTCAAAGCACCTGGGTGAAGTTACATGCCTCTAGAAAATGGAGCTTTAGAAAATGGCAACAGCATTGCAATGATCGTCAGGAGTGGGTGTCAGAGCATGCACATGGTTGCTAAGGGTCCTGGCAAAACTTCTGGGAAACTCAAAATCAGAGACTGTGTATTTGAGTGCTTTGGAATTTACCCCGAGTCAGAGCTGGGGTTCCCACTGATCTCTGCGCAGGGGGTTGGAGGCAGGCTCTGGCTCTGGGCATGTGTTTCCAGGAGGTAGTTCTAGCCAACTTGAACTTGTTACCTGAGCTGCGTTTACTTTCTACTTTTCTCATCTGCGTCTGCCCCAGTTTCTTTTGTAGTTGAGTTAGATGAGTCAAATGACCTTGGGCAAGAAGCTGTTGAACATACATCAGCCTGGTGTAACTTTTCATTGTTCTTAAAAAGATACTGTCTTGCAGCCTCTGGGATTTAGGCACCCTGGGAAAGGGCGTTTAGGTCCACCCTGCCGGAGAGGAGAGGGAAGGGAGGAGAAGGCAGTATTGGAGTCTTGTGAAGGGGGACACTGTGGACAAGGAGGAGCCCGGAAATCTAACCAGCATATGCAGTGAATTGGGAGAACTGTTTTTTTTTTTTTTTTGGGTTGTAAAACAGAAAACAAAAGGGGCTTTAGTAAAAGGTTACTGTAGCACCTTTATGTTTCATTTCATCAGAAACACCATTAATATCTGTTGTTAAATTGAAAATGCAACTAAAATCTGAAGGATAGAACTTTTATCCTTTCTGGTCATCCTCCCCTTTGATAAAAAGCTTGCTGTGTTTTAACAGAATACAAGGATTTGGATTGGGATATATGGGGCCTATTGTTGTCTGAATCTTTGTTCCTATGCCCCAGTACATATACACACACACACTCTTTCTCACTCAAAATATCACTTTCCTCAACTCTTTGAGAAAAGAGGGGTAAAATAAAGAGGAAAGAAGGATGGGCGTGTGTGTGTGAATAAAACCATGTTCACTTTCACCTACTGTTCCTTTCCCTCACCTTGGTTTTGGGAGAGCATTTTTCTTTTCTGAAAACATTATCTTTTGATGCACATTGGCCAACAGCTCTCTTAGTCCCTTAGACACGCTAAGTGCACAGAAAGTGCTGTTAGAGGTAGAAGCAGGGAGATACAAATGCCTTGAACTGTACTGAATGATTGAAGGCGGGAGGAGAAGGGGACGACAGAGGATGAGATAGTTGGATGGCATCACCGACTCAGTGGACATGAGTTTGAGTAAGCTCCGGGAGTTGGTGATAAAGACAGGGAAGCCTGGTGTACTGCAGTCCATGGGGTCGCAAAGAGTCAGACATGACTGAGCAACTGAACTGTACTGAGAGAATCTCCAGTCTGTGGCAAGGGTTTGAGATGACTGTGCCAAGTTCCCACTAAGGAGGCAGATGTGTGTTGATTCCTACTGATCCTGGGCTTTAGGGGCACAGGAGACAGTCTGGTGTGGACAGACTAGCTTAAGCTGACCTTGGGGAGTTTGTTCAGATCTGGCCCCAGAGGATCTTAGGGCTAGAGGACTCTTGTTAGCCATCTAACCAAGCACCCTGGCCTATGAGAAGTTGCCTCTGGAGCATCCCTGATAGCTGGGTATCCACCTTTTGCTTCATTATCTTGTGGCCCTTTCTTAATTTGGGCTTGAATCTGCTTCTCAATAACTTCTTTGAATTCATTCTAGTGTAGTTGACTGGAACATCATAGGACAGTTTTGCTCCCTCCTACATGAGTGTGGGTCAGGAATTTGAAGACAGTTACCATGTTTTTTCTTGGTCTTTTAGTCCTCAGGTGAAATATTCTCACTTCCTGCAAATCTTAATCCTTGGAGAATGTTGCTTCCAGATGTTTCACTGTTCAGATCGCCTTGGTCTAGACTCATCCTACTTTATCACTGAGCCTTTTAAACTTTTTCAAATTTGTGGATCACAAATGTTGGGCATACTCTGTTAACCTGAATTAAACAACCTTTCTCAGAGCCTTCGATGGCCTTTTGTGGACTGTGCCTCTTGAAGCGGGGCATGTGGTGTGTGGAATCAAGAATCTGTTCTCCAGACCCTGTAGGAAACATTGATCTGGGTGCAGCTGGCCAAGTGAAGGATACCAGTGGCACATTGCTTTGGCCAAATAAAAGTTTTCTTCCTGTTATTTTTAAAATTTTGAAAGTATCTATGCTATCTGCTTTACTAACAAGTTGTAAAATAGGAAAGGAAAACTGAAGCATCACTAGTCCTATCAATTTACATGTAATCATTGGAAAAAAATCAGTATTTTCCATATTTTTATATGTTAATATACATAAACTATATAATCTATTTAAAAAATGGAATCATAAATCCTATTTTGTAATGTACTTTAAAATTTTACTTTTTGTGGTCAAAACTTTCCATGACAATAATACATACATATTTATGTTTTAAATTTCTGCCTGGCACTCTATTAGCCCATAGTTAGCTAACACTAATTATGAGCTAGTTAGGTTGCTTCCAGTATTTTGCCGTATAAATGTGCATATCCTCACATTTATTTTTCTTGGATAAATTCCTGGCAGTGGAATTGCTGGCTGACAGACTTCTTAAAGGATGTATTTTTCACCTGATTGTTATTCAGGAAGTCTCAATAGAGAATAATTTCCCCACCTCATTAGTTTTATTGTCTTTAGAAAGGTTTGCTTAGCAGAGTGGCTGGCTCCCCTTTTTTTAGGTCCTTGTGTTTCTTAGGCAGTTGCTTCTGGGGCAGACTTTCCCTTGCAGTTTAGGGCCCTTTGAGGTCTGCCTGATGCTTTGTCTCCTGCAGTGTTTGTGGGCACGGAGTCCCTGTGGCTCTGGCGTTTAATGGGGGTGGCACATGGGGTTCTGGAGTCCCAGGTCTTGGTGGACCCTGACTTAGTTTCTGCCGAGTCAGCCACAACTTTTTCTTGGCTGAACCCCAGCTCAGTGTGAAACTGTGTTATACAATTTAGATCCTTGATCTTTGCCCTGGTTTCAAGACTTTCTTGAGTCCTCAAGTGCTCTGATTAATGGTAGTTCAGCAGGTTTGCAACTAATAAGGCTCACTTTCAGTGGGTGCAATATAGCTAAGAAGAACCCTAAGCCAATACTCAGGTAAGCCAATAAGTCTGGTGTCTTAGAAGGTATTTTAGTATCATAAGGAAAGCAGACATGGCTTTTTCTCTGGGACAGTTCTGAAGGCAGTTGATTTTTCCTCTGTAGCTAACAGTTCAGTTCAGTCACTTAGTTGTGTCTGACTCTTCACATCCCCATGGACTGCAGCATGCCAGGCCTCCCTCCCTGTCCATCGCCAACTCCCAGAGTTTACTCAGACTTATGTCCATTGAGTTGGTGATGCCGTTCAGCCATCTCATTGTCTGTTGTCCCCCTCTCCTCCTGCCTCCAATCTTTCCCAGCATCAGGGTCTTTTCAAAAGAGTCAGCTCTTTGCATCAGACTGGGGTATCAGAATACCCCGAAGTATTGGGGTTTCAGCTTAAGCATCAGTCCTTCCAATGAATATTCTCTAGCTAACATCCATCTCTTAACTGGCATGATCCTTCCCCCCTCCCTCCCAGCACCTGTAGAGTAGTTCTTACTTCTCTTCTACTTCCTCACCCTCTCCGTATCTCCCCACCCCTGAGGTGGCATGTCCAGGTCACCAGGACTTGTGGGCTCTCCTTCACTGAGCAGCTTCTCCTGGAGCCCCATCTTCCCAGATGAGTCCCTCCAGCGCTCAGCATTCAGCCTGCATTTCTTTCGTTTCAGTGCTGCCCTTGAGTGCCCTGTTGCCTGTGGTTATTTTTCCTTCCAAGACTGGCAGGTGGGAAGAGGGTCCTCAGGGACCTCCTTATTTACTTCTCAGAAAACAAGCATGTAGGACCCCTTCCATTTTCAGAGTTACATGCTTGGTCTCAGTGTGAAACAGGCAAGGGAAAAACAAAACAAAATCAGAGTTCTGAAAGTTAATAAGACTTAATGTTAGTAAAGTTTTGCAAAGTCTCTTATAAGACCACTTCTCTGCAGTTTGATTCCTGACTTCTGGTCCTAAGGGGCCCAGCAACAGTCCTGTGGAATCTGAGCTACAGTATGGCTAGTGAGGTCCAGGCTGGTTGGTTAGATGTTGCTGCTGCTGCTGCTGCTAAGTCGCTTCAGTCGTGTCCGACTCTGTGCGACCCCATAGACGGCAGCCCACCAGACTCCCCAGTCCCTGGGATTCTCCAGGCAAGAACACTGGAGTGGGTTGCCATTTCCTTCTCCAGTGCATGAAAGTGAAAGTGAAGTCTCTCAGTCCTGTCCAACTCTTTTTGACCCCATGGACTGCAGCCCATCAGGCTCCTCCATCAATGGTTAGGTGTTACCAGGGGGCATTTTCTGTTTCCTGAATTCATCTGTCTGAAATCAGTTCTTACTAGCAGCCAAAAGATGATTGGACCATCCCCCATAGGCATGAGAATGAAAGGAAGACCTGGAGAAAAGCATCTGTGGTTCTTGGACAAATCCGTTTGGTATTTGGAAGATCTCAGCTCTTTTTCTTTTAAGTTGCCACCGGCCAGTTTCTGCTCTTTGTCTGTGTCCTTGGAGTAGCAAAAATGTTGCAGTCTGGGGAAACTTTTTGTATAGCTTAGTTCAGTGAATCACAGGTACTGCTTGTGCTGATGGAAATCAAAAGCAGCCTGCAGAGAAACGCTGTAGTGCATTTGGCATTTGGCTTGTTTGTGTGGCTGTTTCCATTTAAATCTCCTGGGCATCCCGCTCCTTATCAGAACTTTTATCCCTCAAAATTCATCATTGCCGAATAAACTGAAGTTCTGGGAGCTGTTGCCTTTTCAACAGTTTGCCTCTCTAGACAAAACTCTTGAAGTTCAAATAGCCCTTAACCCTCCATCATTTTATACTCCTCCAAATGGTCTTTGTGAGGAACATGGTGGGTTATCCTGGTTCATTATTTAATATTTCTCTTTCTTCACAAGTACTGGATGCAAGAAGTCAGTCCAATCCTTCCCTGTCCTGTGTTACTAGTTAACAAAGCACTTGAAGCAAAGGGGAGGCTATTAGCACTTTGTCACTTGGAGTTTAAGGGTCCTCCCACTTGTGAGCTCTCGATGCAGAGTTAAGTCTCTGCATCTGTCTTTATACTGATGGTGTGCGGGTTGTTGGTGGAGCTGAACAAGTTTTGTCAGTGATGCTGTGTGTTCAGGAAGCCTTCCTGCCGTGTCCCTTTTGGCTGGTTCTTATTCTCCGGGCATAGCCGGTTTCTCTATCCACCAGAGAAGGGCTCCTTATCTTCATATTCTGGAGAGCTTGTGGAGTAGTTAGCCTGAAATTCAGGGATGGCTTTTCCTTTTTAAATATCTTTGCAGACATTTTATACTTCCCACTCTGTTAGCAACTTCCTCAGTGTTAGGGGATTAATCTGCCTGAGTTAGAATCCTAAAACTACTGTCTCTACTGGCTAATGATGAGTAAGTCATTTAACTGAAGTCTGTGCTTCACTTTTCCCATCCATAGAATGGGTGTAATAATAAAACCTACCTTGAGACTTGTTTTGCAAATTAAATGAAACATTCCATATATAATATTTCAAATAGTGACTGACATAGAGCAAGTCCTCAAGAAGGCTTAGCTCTGATTGCTGTTGAGAGGGCTGCTACAGTGCACCATGCTAAATGCTCTGATCTGAGAACCTGGTTATATATCCACAGTCATAGGTGACTTGGGTATATTTTATATAAATTTCCCCAAGGAAGTACTTCTGCTTTGCCTCTTTTCCTAGCTTTGTGCAAGATATCTGTTTTGATGTTTCTGCTCAGAGCTCCTAAAACCCATATTGGCTGTCTCCACAGATGGCTTTAGGATTTTTTTCACTCTGCTGCTCTTAAAGAGGGTATGTGGATTTTGAAAGAAAAACTTTCAGAAAGGATTTAGGTGTGTGCATTGTTGAGATATATGTCTCTGAAGACAGGACTGTACATTTTCTGTGGATACCATTTTGGCCTCCTTTTCCCTGTGGATCTGAATGTGTTCAGAAGTATACTCAAATCTTTCACTTCCCAGTTAAATCTCAAAAAAGCCCAAAGGTGAGTTGTTGCCCCCCCAGCCCCGTTGATCCCTGTGGGGCTGCTGTGGGCCTTGCCACCTGTTCTTGGTGCCTCACTCGGATTCCTTCTGCTTGGGTTTTGGTTCTGAGGGCTTTTGTTGGATACGAGGGGCTTTATTGGGGTTCATGGGCTTCTGTAGTTCTGCTTTTCCACGCTTGAGGACTCCTGGGCGTGCTGGAGACTCAGTCCTCCAGGCCATGCTGGATTCTCACTTTCTGAATAACCTTTAGATCAGTGTTTCTCAGCCTCAGCACTATTACTGACATTTGGGACCTGATAATTCTTTGTTGTCAGGGGCTCCCTTTGTATTACAGGGTGTTTACCAGCATCCTTGTGTTTACTCACTGGATGCCAGCAGCTCCCCTCCATTCTCCCGGTTATGACATTTTCAAATACTTCCAGACATTCTCATGTATGCTCTGGGTGGCAGAAATGCCCTCAGCTGAGAACCACTGGTTTAGATCAGCTGGTCTCCATGTGACAGAGGGCACATGCATACCTTATCATACTTAGCTTAGAAAGTTATATCGAGGACTGAAAATTCACAGTTCTATAGTACAGCTCTAAAAATCCATACACGAATGGATTTAAAACAGTTATTTTTAAAGCATTTATTTAAAACACTTATTTTTAGGTATTTATTTTTCAAGTATTTCGATCCCTATATCTGTATACAACAAAAAGAACAGATGGCACCAAACAGAAATTTGTCTTCTTTTAAGATACCTAATCTTAAAACCATTGGTTTGACCACTGGTTCCCAGTATGTGGTCCTGAGAATGGCAGCTTTAGCACCACCTGGGAGCTTTTCAGAAATGCAGATTCCTGGGGGTCCCATCTAGAGCCACTGAGTCAGACTCTGGGATCAGGCCCAGCAGTCTGCTGTAACAAGCCTTTCAGGTGATTTAGAGGCACACTGAAATCTGAGCAACACTGAGAGGTTACTGAGATGTCTCAAGTAAGCTCCAACTAAGAGACCTGTAGACTTTGCCTGTGAAATAAAGCATACTCCGCCATATCCAGACCTTTGAAATCACGTTAGGAGAATGTCTTTTACTAGGCAGGTCATGCTAGATCTCTGTTGGTCCTATTGGTGCCCTCTGAGAGC
Source organism: Budorcas taxicolor (assembly GCF_023091745.1). NCBI lineage: Eukaryota > Metazoa > Chordata > Mammalia > Artiodactyla > Bovidae > Budorcas > Budorcas taxicolor. Next base: position 28,243,517 of record NC_068920.1, read on the forward strand.
TTGTCACGTCCACAGCTGCCTTTCCAGGGTTTCTTTTGCTCAGCATCCCTGAACCAGGGGTGGCTGTGACTGCCAAGGCAATCCTCTGTAGGTCAACCAACAGTCTGTATCTCTCAGCTCCGCCTGAGAGGACTGATCTGTAATGGACAGAGATTCTTCCCCCTGGGAGTCTGAGTCGTGGAGAGAAGCAAAAACTGAAGAAAGCAGAAGGCACGAGGCAGAGAAGAAAGCCCTGTGGAAATGGAAGCCGTAGAGTGTGAAGAGGCTGTCAATAAACCAGTTGTGGCAAAAATAGAAGGACCAGGAAGAGGCTGACAGAGCTCTGGATGGCTGCTTTCGAAGGGCGATTCCAAAGTTGAGGGAATCAAACTATTGATTGTATCTTGGAAGAGTATTTTTCAGTTTTCTATGAGATCCAACTGGGCAGCTACGGTTGGGGTTTCCAGTCTTGCTGGCCTCTCTATGTATCCTCATGGTAGATCATCATTCGCTGAGGCAGTTTCAATTTATGTCTCTTCTTTGCCGCCTGGATGAGTCCAGCAAATCCATACTTGGATTAGAAGACCGGGGTTCTCTGAAGACTGGCTTCATGGCCTGTTGCTTCCTTGAAGCAGGGATTCGGCCTGGCTGTGCCTCAGGAGCACCCAGGTGGCCCCCACTTCTTTTTTTTTTTTTTTTCACAGCAGCAGTGTTTATTTTTATTTTTATTTTTTTTACTTTATTTTACTTTACAATACTGTATTGGTTTTGCCATACATTGACATGAATCCACCACGGGTGTACATGCGTTCCCAAACATGAACCCCCCTCCCACCTCCCTCCCCATAACATCTCTCTGGGTCATCACCGTGCACCAGCCCCAAGCATGCTATATCCTGCGTCGGACATAGACTGGTGATTCGATTCTTACATGATAGTATACATGTTACAATGCCATTCTCCCAAATCATCCCACCCTCTCCCTCTCCCTCTGAGTCCAAAAGTCCGTTATACACATCTGTGTCTTATTTGCTGTCTTGCATACAGGGTTGTTGTTGCCATCTTTCTAAATTCCATATATATGTGTTAGTATACTGTATTGGTGTTTTTCTTTCTGGCTTACTTCACTCTGTATAATCGGCTCCAGTTTCATCCATCTCATCAGAACTGATTCAAATGTATTCTTTTTAACAGCTGAGTAATACTCCATTGTGTATATGTACCACAGCTTTCTTATCCATTCATCTGCTGATGGACATCTAGGTTGTTTCCATGTCCTGGCTATTATAAACAGTGCTGCGATGAACATTGGGGTACATGTGTCTCTTTCAATTCTGGTTTCCTCGGTGTGTATGCCCAGCAGTGGGATTGCTGGGTCATAAGGTAGTTCTATTTGCAATTTTTTAAGGAATCTCCACACTGTTCTCCAAAGTGGCTGTACTAGTTTGCATTCCCACCAACAGTGTAGGAGGGTTCCCTTTTCTCCACACCCTCTCCAGCATTTATTGCTTGCAGATTTTTGGATCGCAGACATTCTGACTGGTGTGAAGTGGTACCTCATTGTGGTTTTGATTTGCATTTCTCTAATAATGAGTGATGTTGAGCATCTTTTCATGTGTTTGTTAGCCATCCGTATGTCTTCTTTGGAGAAATGTCTGTTTAGTTCTTTGGCCCATTTTTTGATTGGGTTGTTTATTTTTCTGGAATTGAGCTGCATAAGTTGCTTGTATATTTTTGAGATTAGTTGTTTGTCAGTTGCTTCATTTGCTATTATTTTCTCCCATTCAGAAGGCTGTCTTTTCACTTTGCTTATGTTTTCCCTTGTTGTGCAGAAGCTTTTAATTTTAATGAGATCCCATTTGTTTATTTTTGCTTTTATTTCCAGTATTCTGGGAGGTGGATCATAGAGGATCCTGCTGTGATTTATATCGGAGGGTGTTTTGCCTATATTCTCCTCTAGGAGTTTTATAGTTTCTGGTCTTACATTTAGATCTTTAATCCATTTTGAGTTTATTTTTGTGAATGGTGTTAGAAAGTGACCTAGTTTCATTCTTTTACAAGTGGTTGACCAGTTTTCCCAGCACCACTTGTTAAAGAGATTGTCTTTACTCCATTGTATATTCTTGCTTCCTTTGTCAAAGATAAGGTGTCCATATGTGTGTGGATTTATCTCTGGGCTTTCTATTTTGTTCCATTGATCTATAGTTCTGTCTTTGTGCCAGTACCATACTGTCTTGGTGACTGTGGCTTTGTAGTAGAGCCTGAAGTCAGGCAAGTTGATTCCTCCAGTTCCATTCTTCTTTCTCAAGATTGCTTTGGCTATTCTAGGTTTCTTGTATTTCCATACAAATCTTGAAATTATTTGTTCTAGTTCTGTGAAAAATATGGCTGGTAGCTTAATAGGGATTGCATTGAATTTGTAAATTGCTTTGGGTAGTATACTCATTTTCACTATATTGATTCTTCCGATCCATGAACATGGTATATTTCTCCATCTATTAGTGTCCTCTTTGATTTCTTTCACCAGTGTTTTATAGTTTTCTATGTATAGGTCTTTAGTTTCTTTAGGTAGATATATTCCTAAGTATTTTATTCTTTTCGTTGCAATGGTGAATGGAATTGTTTCCTTAATTTCTTTTTCTACCCTCTCATTATTAGTGTATAGGAATGCAAGGGATTTCTGTGTGTTGATTTTATATCCTGCAACTTTACTATATTCATTGATTAGCTCTAGTAATTTTCTGGTGGAGTCTTTAGGGTTTTCTATGTAGAGGATCATGTCATCTGCAAACAGTGAGAGTTTTACTTCTTCTTTTCCTATTTGGATTCCTTTTATTTCTTTTTCTGCTCTGATTGCTGTGGCCAAAACTTCCAAAACTATGTTGAATAGTAGCGGTAAAAGTGGGCACCCTTGTCTTGTTCCTGACTTTAGCCCCCACTTCTTTTAAAACACTCTTCTGTTTGGGATCCCAGTAGGCAGTTGAGTTTAACTTTACAGTAAAGAATGAGTGATGGAAGCTGTCTGGTTCAGCATGTTCTCTTGACTTGCCCCAAAGAAACCTGCCTGGAGAATATTTCAGGAAACCTCAGGCCTGGCTTTCACTTCTTCAGGGTGGACCAAAGATGCCAACTCTCCATAGTCATTCCAAGGATCTATTGCATTGACTCCAGCAATGTTTCCTCCTAGCATTTCCTGTGAAGGTATCTCAGTACCATCTCTTTTGAGGGATATGCTAAGAGTTAGACCCTTAAAACACACACACACACACACACACAATGGAAATACAGGCAGTAGAAGGGTGAAATGAACCTTGTGAATAGTTTTCTAAAAATCCAGTGGGCCTACAGAAATTTTCCAGTTTGAACTATTTAGTGTCTCCCTCATCCCCACAGTCATCTCTTCCTCCCTTTCTTTCCCATTAAAACCTGGGAAAGAATACAAGTACTTTCATGTAGCAAACCCATTGGATTCTTTCGCACAAATCCCTCTGGAAGGGAGTGAGTGGAGAGACAGAATATTTTACATTGTTGTCAGAAGGTTGGCTGAGTTCCCTTAGGGTAATAGATTCTGGGAATGTAGGCCAGTGCTTGTTTTCAAGTCCGGCTTAAAACATTTGGGGCCTGACCAAGAACATAATCAGGATTCTCTTATTCTCTTAGTACCCTTGAGAGGAATGTCAACTGCTCCAGAGCCTAGGGCTGTTTCCATATTGTACTTGTGTACCAAGCTCCTCTGCCTCTAGTAGTGATCTGTAGAGAGAAGAGTCGCCTAGTAAAGGACCCAGGCTTGGAGCACAGCTCTCAAGCCCTACCTGGTTTTCTCAGGGACTCGGTATGTGTTAAGGGCTTCCCTGGTGGCTCAGATGGTAAAGAATCTGCCTGCAATCCAAGAGACCTGGGTTCGATCCCTAGGTCAGGAAGATCCCCTGGAGAAGGGAATGGCAATCCACTCTGGTATTCTTGCCTGGAGAATCCCATGGACAGAGGAGCCTGATGGACTACAGTTGTGAAGAATTGGACACGACTGAGCGACTATCTCATCCACCCACACCCACAAAGGACCCAGGCCTAGAGCACAAATTTCAAGTCCAAACTAGTTTTCTCAGAGACCTGTTAAGTTTCTTTAATCAGTAGCCTTATCTGATGTAGTGCATCTTTAATTTGGCTTTGTGTGGGATGCAGGGATTAAGAACAGTGATCCAGTGACGTGGTGGGGTGGGGAGAATGGTCAGCTGCAGACACTGGGACGGGACTCTGCTTTGATTAGAATAATTAGTGCAGTTAGGAAAGTCAGAGTGCTCCCTGCCTCAGTCACTTGAGCTCTACTTGCCATTATGCCCAGTTTCTAAACCTGGGAGATTAAGTGATGCTTCAAAAGAAAGGTGGTCCCAAAAGAAAGGTGGCCCTGTTTCCCTGCTCTGCTGCTGTCTTAGGAATGTGAACCTTTGTGCAAATGAGTCATTTTTTTGTTCCCGTTCCTGCACATCATGTCGGAGAGAGTGATTTATTTCCTGTTTGTGAAGGCTTGGTTTCATCAATTACATGGGAGAGAAATTGGATGTACTTTGAACTTTTTGCTGGTTACTGGCTCCTCCTTTGCCTGGAAGGATAGTCTTTCTTTCCACCATGAGAGTTGTTGATGCCGGAAAGGATTTCTTTTCTTAGGCTTTCAGAGATGACACTTCATTGCTTTTGTGTGATGAAATTATAGTGTGCGATTTTGTTATTTTTAAACAAGTAAAACTGTCATCTGAAAGTTGACCTACAGTTGTTGAAAAAGCCAAGAAAGCATCTCTTTTCCTACTGGTTCTACTAACAACCGTTTTTAGCCTATAAACCTTGTGTAGCTCCAAGCCTGTGTTTCCTAAATTGGAGAACAAATCCTGCTCCCAAGATATGAATAAGAGGTGCTGGTAGTGAAGTGCTGCTGCCTAAGTACTTTGACCCTGGGTTCCCCAAACCTAAACGGATTTCTCCTCTCTCTATTCTCAGAACCATTAGCATTCTTATTTAAGGTACACTGTGTATTTCATGAAGCACCAAATAACATCTCCTAGGGTGCAAGTGTTCCAAGGAACTCAGCAAGGCTGACAACTTATTTCAATGTTTTATCTTTCACACAAAGGACCTATATATTAGAATTTGCATATCCTTTTGGACTCTTGTTGTGTCTGCTTCTGATTCTTTACAAATTAGCCAGTTGGGAAAAAAAAATTGTCAAGACACATTCATCCATCCTACTTTTTAGGAAGATTATTAAAATGTTTCATTTACCAAATTATTGCTTGCCATCTGTGGGTAAAGGAGCTATGTTTGGAAGCAAGAAGACAGTGCCTTGGGGATTGATTGAGTTAAAGTCAAAGAAGAAACACGCATTTCAGGAATCTTCTCAATTGGGTTTGATTTAAGGAAGAGAAGTCAGGTCAGATATTAACCACTTATTATAAATGTTTAGGGTAATTTCAGAATACTCCACTTTAAAACAAGTTTTAAGAAATGGGGCAGGGAAAGCTCCCTTACATTAATCTCACTGACTGTGTACAGTTTTTATTATGAGGCTGTCCTTCTGTTTAGCATGGAGGGGCCATCACAGAGAAGAGGGCATAGGTTTGTTTCTAGTCCTGAACCGAGGGCAATGGATAAAAATGACTAGGGCCTGAGGATAGTCTTGAAACTCAAAAAATCTCCCTAACAGTCAGAGCTGTCTGCCGACTTGTGTGGCCGGTGGAGGACTGAGTTTCTTGGAACTGGACTAGTTCAAGTGCGGATTGCTTGACCTCATAACTGGGATCTCCTAAAGGACATTCAAGTAGACAAATGTGTCCTTTGATCTAAGATTCCAGAATTCAGAGTTTTCCCTCCTCACTTATGATCATTTATGTTAGGTAGAGCTTATTAAAGATTGTTATTTTACTGTGAAAACCTGAAAACTTGTATTAGTGAGGCCAGGACAAAGCAGTTGCCAGTAACCCTCAAGTTGCACCCTGCCAGGAGAGACTGGCTTCATGTTTTCGGATTGAATACCCTGTATTACTTTGAGGTTAAAATCCCGTTGGGAAGTCTGGTCCTTTGGCCTATGGCGCGTTTGCGGCTTTGAGTTCCATTAGCGTTGTGAGAAGCTTTGTTGAACATGTTAGCAGGGTTGGATTCTGGCAGTTCTGTATCTTTTTCTGAGCAGAATTCTCCCCCTGCTGTCATCGTGGCAAGAAAACAGGGGCACTGGGTGTCTGTCTAGTTGGGGAAGGGTGTGGGACACTGAACAGAGCCAGTCTCGTGGTTGGGACTTGGGAGACCCGAGGGTTCACGCTCATGCTTTAGAACCATCCTAAGGTCCCTGGTGGCTCAGTGGTAAGGAATCTGCCTGCCAATGCAGGAGACACGGGTTTGATCCCGGCCAAGATTCCACGGGCTAAGGAGCAACTAAGCCCATGTGCCACGACTCCTGAGCCAGCGCTCTAGAGCCTGGGAGCCTCAACTGCTGGGGCTCTGGTGTCGTAGAGCCTGCTCTGCGGCAGAGAAGCTACTGCAGTGAGAAGCACCCCCCCGCCGCAAGTAGAGGAAAGCCCGTGCTGCAACGAGGACCGGCCCAGCCAGCCAATAAAAAACAAGTAGATACGCATTTTTAAAAAAAGCAAACATCCTTAGCTCTGCTGTTCCAGTTAATATGCGGGGATAGAAGAGCCTTCTTCCGGGAATATTGTGAGAGTACGTGGGAAGTAGAGCTTTTAGTATTTTAGGAGAAGAGGGCCCAGTTCATTTAGTTGATAATGCATGAAGAGTTTTCTACTTTCAGAGCTCTCATTTCTTTGCTTTTCAAAAGATAAAATGATTCACCAGTCACCCCCCCCCCCCCCCCCCCAATGCTACTCGAACTCCCCAAGGTGAGCTCTGGCACTTTGCTCTAAGCATTATCATTGTACATCAACTGACATTCAGTTTGCTGAGTAGTTAAAACAAGTGGCAGGTTGACGAGGCAGTTAGTGGCTCTGTCATATGACTTGCTCTTTCAGCGTTGTTGCCCTCAGTCTCAACTTTGGACTCTTAAATTTTATCTAGTGAGTTGTACTCAGTGGGGGCTGTTGATAATTTTGTATTTTAAAGTGGTGTGTTTTCTTTTTTTTTTTTTTGTGGGTATTACCAGCTGCTGAACTGGAAGCACACAAGACAAAGCAACATAGAATTTCTCTCACGAGAACTTGGAGATCTTTGTCCTCTTTTGTGACTGTAGCTTCATGTAGGCTACTGGCCTCTAGGGTGGGAAAGGGATGCTCGTGTCTGTCTCTACCACTGGTGACATGTCTGTTGAGTCACTATATGCCTCAATCATTAACAAATTTTTTAATTAAAAAAAAAAACAGTTAAAAATACATCACATGAAACTTACCACTTTAACCATTTTCAGTGTAAAATTCAGTGGCATGAAGCATATTCACAGTCTAACCATCACCACTATCCATTTTCTGAACTTTTTCATCATCCCGAACAGAAACTCTAGTAAACAATAACGCCTCATTTCTTTTTTCCCTCTGCACCTGGAAACCATCATTCTACTTCCTGTGTCTATGAATTTGCCTATTTAGGTGCCTCCTATAAGTAGAATTGTATAGTATTTTTCCTTTAGTGTCTGACTGACTTCATGGAGCATAATGTTTTCAAGGGTCATGCACATTGTAGCATGTACTGGAGCATCATTTTTTTTATGGCTGAGTACTGGTGGGCTGCAGTCCATGGGGTCGCTGAGTCAGACATGACTAAGCGAATTCACTTTCACTTTTCACTTTCATGCATTGGAGAAGGAAATGGCAACCCACTCCAGTGTTCTTGCCTGGAGAATCCCAGGGTCGGGGGAGCCTGGTGGGCTGCAGTCCATGGGGTCGCACAGAGTCGGACACGACTGATGTGACTTAGCAGCAGCAGCAGCAGTATTTCATTGTATGGATGTTCCACATTTTATTTATCCATTCATCTGTCACTGGTTACTTGGGTTGTTTCCACCTTTTGGCCGTTGTGAATAATGTTGTGAACGTTGATGTACTAGCCCCTGCTTTTGGTTCTTTCGAGTATATATCTAGGAGTAAAATTGCTGGATCGTATGATAATTCTGTTTGACTTTTTGAGGAACCAGCAAATTCTCTTCTACAGTGTCCTGGTGATTTTAAAAGTGGACAATTGTACCTGTGTTTGTAAGAAGTATTCTCAAATATTTATCAGTCATTTGAAACTTTAAATTAGAAAATTGAACAGAGTGTATTTGTTAGCACTTCATGCATTTCTGTCATGGAATGTCTTAATTGAATTTCATTTGTCTGGGTACCTGTGTTTTGCCTTTCAGTAGATATTGCTTGACCTGAGCTGCATTTTTCTACTGATGGCCACTGTTTTGGCCCTTGATATTGCAATAATTGTCTGTTGCTGTGTTGATTAGATGTGTAACATACTCTAAAATATTTTGAAAAAAACGATGAGTTTGTAAGAAACACATGGGAGTTAATTTTGAGTTTTATTTTGCCAAAGTTAAGATTGATATTAAAGTTCTCTTGGTTGCAGAATGGGAAGTATTCCTGGTATTAACATAAATGTGAAAGAAGGTGATAAAACAGAAATAATGGGGAGTAATAGGCATTGGGGAACAGCTTCCATTGGGAGTTGAAATAGTGTGGGAAAGAATATTATTTACGGTTAGTGTAGGTCATATTAGTTCTTCTTTTGTTTAGATGGCTTTTTCTTTGGCCACTCTGTAGGCATCTAAACTGGGAGTTTAAAGACTTTTTTTAGAGATGGGGATGGGTGAAGGATTTTTGTGTGTGTGTGTGTGGGGTTATTGGTTTTATTTTTAATAGGCAACCAGAATTTTCACCTCTTGGGTCAGTCAGAATGTTATCCACGTATTTATAGCAAGCTTGTGTTGTCGTGGCAGGTGACTGTGGATGTTGTTATTCAGACACTGATAAGACCTTCAATGAAGCAGCTCTGCAGTTATGCTCAGGGTAAAAAAAAAACTGACTATGTAGATTAAACTCCATATTAAACATATATTTTCATCAAAAGTAGCAGTAAAAAAAATAGCTGTAGCACAAAACACTGCTTTCATGACTTTAGTTTCCCTGAGCCTTTATTTCTGGTCTCTTGGTGATTAACTGCCTTCTGTAGCTGAGCCAAACTATAATTTTATAGGAATTAAGTTTAACATCAGCAGTTTGAGGTTGTAGTCCACTGCGGAGCATGACATAACTTTGAGCAGCATGATTTTCAATGATCCTTTCACAGTGTGGCTGAGAAAGCTGTTATTAGCCTGATTTTAGGTGATACTAGGGGTGGGGGGCAGACTGTTGTACTGTTGGACAACTTTTTCTTTTTAAAAACCCTTCAGTTTGTAATCAAGGGTATTGGAATCTAGGTTATTTTGTTAGAGAAGGTGGAAGATTATTTAATAAAAGCAAAGCCCGTTTTCTCTTTTGGGTTTTAACCTCAGGCTGACCTGAGGTAGAAGTGTCTGCCTGAGGAGAAAGCCCATCCAGGCCTCATCATGGAGTCAATTATTTAATTCTCTAAATAGTCACGGAACCTCTGCCATGCATCTGGCTTTGTGGCAAAAGCCAGGGATTAAGTGTAAGGGAGATAGATGCTCCCCTGCCTCCTGCAGTATAGGCTACTTCCCAGGGTTCCCCCTAGACCTTTCTGTTATTTTTTAGCTGCTTTGTTAAAAATATAATCCATATACAACGAGATGCACCCATTTGAAGTATGTAACTCAGTGTTTGTGGCTCAGCTGTGTCTGACTCTTCTTGATCCCAAGACTGTAACCCGCCAGGTTCCTCTGTCTATGGAATTTTCCAGGCAAGAATACTGGAGTGGGTAGCTGTTTCCTTCTCTAGGGAACCTTCCTGACCCAGGAATCGAACCCAGGTCTCCTGCATTGCAAGCAGATTCTTTACTGTCTGAGCCACTAGGGAAGCGCATGTAACTCAGTAGTTATTAGCATATTCACAGAACTGAGCATCTATCACCACCATCAGTCTAAAATTGACCTACAGTTTGAGACTCTAAAAGTCTCTCTATTACCTGCAAAAGAAACCCCCACTCCTCCTAGCTCTCACCCCAATCCTCCCATCATCCTCAGCCCCTGGCAACCACTAATCTACTTTCTGTCTCCATAGGTTAGCCTCTTCAGGATATTTCACATAAAAGGATACACGTGACGTTTCATGTGTGGTTTACTTCATTTAACAATGTTTTTAAGGTTTACCCCAGCTGTAGCTTGTCAGCACTTCATTCATTTTTATGGCTGAACACTAGCCCATTGTATGGTAATACCACATTTTTATTAACCATGCATCCATTATGGATATTTGGGTTGTTAATGCTTTTTGCCTTTGTGAGTATATGCTGCTATGAATATGCGTGTACCAGATTTTGCATGAACACAAGTGTTCAGTTCTCTTAAATCTCCTTCCCATTCCACATATCTGTTACATCACAGAGGGGTCAGATAATTGTGGGAGCCAGGGAAAGCTTCCCCTGAGGATACGATGTTCCAAACTGAGACCTGAAAGTATGATTAAAAATGGTTTTCAAATGGTAGGTCATGCCCCATGAGTAGATTGTGAAATCAGTTTAGTGAATCATGGCTAGAGCTTTTAAGAGCTAAACTAAATAGAGTAGAAGATATCAGAGAGCATCCCTTGTGGGAAGGGTAAATATTGTGTAAAAGTAATTTTTGTCAGCTACACGTGAATGTATAGTGAATTGTAATGTAAAATATACTCTGCTCTCTAGGTCATAGAGAAGTGTGGAAGTGTAGGGATTATTAAAAAGGGAATTAGGTTATTCATCTGGAAATCTAAATATGATCCTACTGGGAGGTGGAAAGACAGAGTTAAAGAGGATAACGTAAAAATCTGAAGATCCTTTGAAAGCTTAGAGTTCTGTGATCTTTATGCTTTTTAAAAAAATTTATTAAAAAATGTTTTTTTGGCTATGCCACATGGCATGTCAGATCTTAGTTCCCCAATCAGGAATTGAACCCAAGTCCCCTGCATTGGAAGCAAGGAGTCTTAACCACTTGGGAAGTCTCTGTGCTTTTAGCATTATTCATTTATTCAAAAATATTAAAACATCTACTGTATATTTGGACTGTACTAGTTTCTAGGGGTATATCGTAAGTGAGGTTTGTATGGTCCCTCTTTTGGATTTTAGAATCTGGCAGGGGAGACATAGAAGTAAAGAAGCAATCACAATGAGTCTTAGTAAAGCATGGTGGATTGAACACATGAATATCTTGAGTCCTTCCAAAACACTTCTAAAATGAGAAAGCAAAGGAATAAAAGAGATAGAGGCGACAAGAAGGTGGGAGACTAGGAGAAGAGACCAGAGCAGATAAGAGCCATCAGCAGATTTTAGGAAGGAGCCGGAGGGCTCCCTGACTTGATCAAGCGAAGGCATTGGACTTGAAGGTCTCAAAGAGGGCCACCAATGAAGAAATGAGCCAGTTAGCTCCACAGAACTCAGACAGACCCAGGATTTGGAAGCTCTCGGTTTGGCAGCAGTGGCTAGAGGATGTGGAACTGAAAAGAAGGACGTTAGGTGAAGGTCCCCACCTCCACCCATCAGATTCAGGTGACAGCCCCTCCTCCTGTCTTAAAGGAGATGCCAAGGTTATACAGCGAACCTGTAGATCTTTAGCCGTCAGTGCCCTGCTCATTCCCGCCGCCTGAGATAAGACACCTCCCTCAGAAACAAGGACACATTTGGGCAGCGCTTCTCCAGTGGGGCTGTGAGAGGTGCAGGGGTGCGGGAAGAGGCTAAACCCATAAGAATTTGTCAGACTCTCAGAGGGAGGGGCAGGGGATGCACAGTATGCAAAATCACTCCGAGGTGTTTCTGAAGGCCTTGCCTTCCCACCCACCCTTGTTTCCCAGTCACTGGTTTTCTTCCAGGAGGCTTTAGGTGCCCGTCAAACTCCCGGTGCATTATATATCCCTTGGTCAGTATGACTGATTTGAACATCCATGGTATATACACTGTGTGCCTAACCACGTGCTATGTCCTGTGGAAGCCAATAACAGCAACAACAGCAAAATGATCCCATGCCCACAGAACTTAAAATCTAGTTATTAGTGATTAAATATGTTGTAAGTTACACACTTAAAAACTTGGAAGACGTTTTGTCAAGGTGAAGGGTGAAAACCTTTTTGTGTACCCATCGTCTCTACACCTTGTCCCACGCCCCTTCATTTTGGATGAGCTCAAATAACAAATAAATTTCAAGCCACCAAGGATGTATAGTGCCCTTTCCAGCAGCCTCACCAAGGACTGGGCCTCTGGTTTGTAATAAACCTGCTGAAATTTTATTCGACTGCTTGACTACTCTACTATGAGAGTATATATTCCAAAGACAAGAAACCATCAGTGGTTAAGATCCCAGAGATGATTTCCAAATTTTAGGCGTTCTTTCTCTTATTACACCAATTTTATTTTTCCTCCTGGGAAAATAGCCAGGATGATTGCAAAACATATGCTTTTAAAAAGACAAAATTTCAGGAATATAAAAACATAAATTGAGGGCCACACCCATAATACATGTGGAATTTTAATTCCAAACATCTTTTTTTCCTCTAATATGTGATAAGTCTTTTTGTTTGAGGATACATTCTTGCTTGGAAAATTAATATTCTGATGTGGAAATTTTTCAGAGTTTACTTTCATGAGAGGGGGTGGTCATTCAGTCTTCTTATTGGGATATTCAAATGACTTATCTTCTTTTCCCTAAGAAATTGCTGAAGATAGTTGTTTGAAGTGTTGCCAGGTGGTAAGGAGATTTGCATTATTTAAGGAAACAGCTGGCAGAATTCTATAATGTCCCACCTCTGTTCGTGCCAGTGCCTGAAATTTCCTTTGCATGACTCCGTTTTAAAAAAAAAAAAAAGTCAAAGGAGGGGAATGAGTGGGGAGGAGAAGAAATCCTTGTTTCCTGTTCTGAGTTGCCAAGAGCTTTCATTTAATTGCTCCTGTTTCCTTCAGTGAAGCACAGTCTGTGAGGATCGCAAAGAAACCCTCTTCTCAAATTGGACCTGTGAGAACCCTGCAAAAGACTGTGTGTGTGAGCTGGGCTTGCCTCCTGCGTTTTCAGTTGCAAAATAAATTTTCATTTGCTCTTAATGAACGGAGTTATTTCCCTAAGTGTGGGAAGTTTAATAGGAGAGGAAACACACTGTCCTTATATTTACGAAAGGAGTGACCTGAATATTTGCCCAGAGGGAGAGAGAGGGGTCCTTCTCTCCTCCCACCCTTCTGTGCAGCCTGTAGCCCACTCTGGGGGATGGCCTTCCCGCCCCGGGACGCGAATTGCTGGCCCCTCTGCCCCGCTTGCCCACAGGCCCAGCTCGGGTGGCCTAGCTTGGTTCCCTAGGACTTTTCTTTCCTTGGTCAAGTTGCTTCTTTAATCATTTTATATTTTTAGTATCAGTGTGCTCTTGAGTCTCCAAGGCTGCAGAGAGAGAGAGTGGATAGAAGGAAGCTGGGGTGAGGGTGCTTGGCTGAGACCCATTTGGATGCATGATGTTCAGAATCGAAAAGACAGGATGAGCGGTGTAGCCTGGGGATGAGAGGCTGGGCTCCTGGACCAGGAAACGAGTTCGCAGTGGAGCAGAGAGTTGAGGACAAAGACTTGCCTGTGTGCACCAACAGTGCTAACATTTCTAAGGCTTTTAGGTCGTTACCCAGGGAAAACAGCTCTTTCTGTTTGTTTGTTTTTTAAGGTTATTTGGGAGAAACCAGAAGTAGTATATTTAAAAAAAAAGATGTCTTGAACTTTCAAATAAATATGTTTTAGGGCTCACTTATCTGCAGGTTGGCCAAGTCCTTCTGATTTCTTGTCTTTCAATGATTTCTTTCACTCCTCGGAATGAGCGTAAGAAACCAAAGGATGTAAAGCACAGGATGAATTTTGCTAAAGCGAGCCCCAGCGAAACAAGAAGTGGAAAAGATAATGCATTATTATTGAGTCCAATAAGATTTTTAAATTGTGTGTTCAGTTATTCTATGTTTTCTTCTTAGTTGATCTTTTTCTAATGATAGAAAAACTTGAACATTGGGAGAAATATTGTAGGTAAAAGAAATAAAGAATCCTTGAGGAGTCACACTACTATATAGAAGTAAACGAGACCCTATTGTATAGCACAGGGAACTATATTCAATGTCTTATAACCTATAATGGAAAAGAATCTGAACAAGAACGTATGTACAACAATCAATTTGCTGTACACCTGAAGCTAACACAGCCTTATAAATCAACTATACTTCAATTTAAAGAAAAAGAATTGTAGAGGAAGTCTAAACTGTTTGGCAGGTCTTCTTCCGCCCAATTTTAAAGCTAGCTTATTTTTCTTTAATGTGTGTGTGTGTGTGTATATATATATATCATAATTATAGTCAAACTAATTTTTGCTATTCCTCTCTTAGTATCTCTGTATATCCATGCTGATATATCTGTTTTCTTAATGGAATCTTCATTTTCCTTACAGTTATTTATCAGCAGTTGAGCATATACTTGGCTTTATTGTAAGACCTGGCTATGATAGAGATGGCTGTAGTGTGTACAAATGCCCCAACATAACTTAGTTTTCTGATGCTTAGATTTGACTACATATTTAAGATTTTGCTTATGAGCTGATTTGCTTAGAGTCAGAAATAGCAGCAAAGTCTTAGAGGGGACTGAAAAGAATCACTGAGTCATAGGATGTTATAGAGGGGTTGGTGCTTCAGAGACTGTGTACCGCTGCCTTGTTGAATGGAGAAAAAAGAAAAATGATAGAAGCTCCCATGTATTAAAGGCTTCCTCTATGCCTGTATTATATAAAGTAAGCAGCGGAAACTGCTCAGTAAATGCATGAGGTGGATTCTCTTATCTTCTCCATTGTTCAGATGAGGAAACTGAAGCCAGGGAGTAGCTGGCCGAGGAATGTGGACGAGGCCATATATCTCAGATTATAAGGACAGTGCTCATTTCCCCTGCCTGAAGGAACATTTTCCAGTCTACCCTGTCTAATTCTAGGAATCCTGTGGTGTGGTGAGGTTTTCTCCCACACATCAGTTCTAGCCTTGGCTTTGATCCTTCTTGTGCTCGTTGCTCACTGTTTGAGAAATGGTACTTTGTAACTGTAGGTACTCTACAGTTACAAACATTCCACTTGCAGAAATAGCAGCTTGTCTACTGTTGCCCCTGCCACTGTCAACCTAAGGCCTTCCCACGTACCCACTCTGTGCTGGAGGGTGCCACAGGAGGGCCCTGGCTCTCCACAACTTTCCTGATAAGTACCACTTCCTTCCTTCTTTCTCGCCAGCCTTTTTTTTTTTTTTTTTTTTTCTTTTTTGTGGGTGTGTTTCCTTCAAGGCATGTGATTTGGTGGCACTAGTGGTAAAGCACCTGCCTGCCAATGCAGGAGATGTGAGAGATGGATTTAATTCCTGGGTCACGAAGATCCCCTGGAGAAGGGCATGGCAACCCACTCCAGAATTCTTGCCTGGAGAATCCCATGGACAGAGGAGCCTGGCAGGCTACAGTCCATGGGGTTGCGAAGAGTCAGACATGACTGAAGCAACAGCATGCATGCAGGAAATCTTATTCTCTGACAAAATGTATGCTTTGTTTCATACCTTTGTCATATATAGGAAGGTACCTCTTTCCATGAATCAGGAATTGCTAGGATCTGATGCATCAGTTTTCTAAGCTTAGTTTTTCTTTCTCTGTGCTCACTCAGAATTAGACACAATAAACTTAAATAGAAGCAGATTCTACCTAATCCCTTGCTACTCAAACTGTGGTCCATGGACCAGTGTCTTTTGCATCACCTGGGAGCTTGTTGGAACTATAGAATGCTGGCCCCTCTCAGACCTACAGAACTATAGAATGCTGGCCCCTCTCAGACCTACAGAACTATAGAATGCTGGCCGCTCTCAGACCTACAGAACTGGTGCCTGCAATTTAAGTGATTATGTGCACACAATGTTTAAGAAATCCTGTGAAATTTAAGACATACTGTTCTACATTTGTTCCTTTTTTGAAAAAGAAAAAAGGCTAAATGTTAAGCCTCGGTCATAGCTGGAAGTCTTCAGTCTCATTATTAGTAGTGAAGCTGGTGCTGATGAGGTTTGTGGGTGACATTAAATTGTAGAATGTTTCTTGACACAAGCTGAGAAATGCTTGTTACAACTCAGAAGGTATAACTGAAAGGAGCCTCTATTAATTAGTGAAATGACTACCCTAAACCAGGTTGAAAGTCCTACAGGAAGCCGTGGCTGCCAGGCAGAGCATTGTGTGGAGTCGAGAGTGAGCCCTGACACGCACGACTCAGGCTGTTTGTGTTTGTCAGGAAACACCATCCTTGCGGTTCTCCAGCTTGGTGGACAGCTGGAGAACTGCTGTCTCCCCAGAGCCTGAGAGGGTCTCAGTTTTTATTTGTCTTTATGATTCTGGAAAAGATGGTTCACATGCCAAAGGGCTAATCATTAAATCGTCATCGTGGCACAACTATTGAATTGCTGCTTGAAGTCAGTGCACCTGGAGATGTAGTCTGGTTGTCCTAGGGTTGTTTTTCTAGAAGCAAGATTTATCAGTAGGCCCTTAGTTTTTAATCAGGAAGCTGAGCAGAGGGGAGAGGCTTGAGGACACTTTCTGTAATTTGCAAAGTAAAAACTGTTACTGAGGACGCTGATCATTTTATTTCTTCTCTAAGGTATATTTTGGGGATTGTTTCTTTCACAGTTAAGGTTTTTTTTTTTTAATCTATTTGCTCCATTTTATTAGAGAATGAGAACCATAACTCATAATATTGTTTTCATAGTCTTCATCCTGGAAGACTAAGTTTTGTTCACTCTGAACTAAAAGCTTCTCTTACAGAGCTTCTAAATCTCATCTGTCTTTTCCTCCTTGTCTTCTCATTCTTGTTTTAGTTAAAACAAATGTGTAAGATCTGCATTTTAAGTCATCTCATTCTTTCTGGAAGTAGTGAGGAAATAAATATTAACTTGTATAAAAAAAGAAAGAGAAAGGGAGGGAGAGAGAGGGCAAGAGGGAAAGAGAGGGAAAGAGAGAGAAGCCAGGAAGCATATTTGTTTTGCTCCTGTTAGTAGCTCCCTCTTGCTCAAACATCTTCTGTACGCAGGACTGGGTGTGGTATGTGTCAGACCGGGCAGTCTCTAATTTGTTCTGTCTGAGCTGAGGAGGTGTGGCGCAGGAGGAAAGGTCTGCCTGGGAGATTGCTATGGCAGCTGTGTGCACAGTGGGTTGGAAGGAGCGCAGCAGGGCACCGGTTTGACAGCTGTCTGGGTGGCCTGAGAATGGAGCATCCGCAATGGAACTGGAAAGGAGGGGATGGGGAGAGGTGAAAGACCTTCTGGGCACAGAACCAGCTGATCTGGGCTCCTGGATAGATGCAGAGAGTAAGGAAAAGGGAAGACTCTGTGTGACCTTGATTATCAGGTCTTGATGTGACCTTGAGAAAATCCTCTTCAGATTTTGGTATTCTTTTCTCCTCTTTGGGGAGATGATAAACTAAGCTCCAAGCTAGCACAATTTGCCTTTTTTTTTTTTTTTTAAATCCTTTCTGAACTGTTTTTCACAAATCCTATTGCAAGAGGTAAGAAGCGTTTGTGGAAGACACCTCACCTTTTCTTGTCCCCTTTCTTCCACCCCATGTCTCAAGTCCTCCCATGCTCAAGGGGGTGGGTGGCCTGAATTGCCTAAGCAAGACATTCTTTGGGGTCCCCATTGTCTAAAACAACCCCTTGGCCTACAGTTCCCTGTTGAGGATAAAGCCTGAGGCAGTGTTTAGGAGGCTGCCACCCAGGAGGAGTGATGTTACCTGGGAGAGGTGTTCCTGCTGCCCCAGTAGCACGTGGGAGTTCAGTTAAGTGGGCAGCGTCCTGAAGTACTTGGATGTCAACCTGGTCTTAATGACCTAGAAAACCCAGTCCTGCCTCCTGAAGGCTATTGCTCACCCAGGTTTATGAGATGCCCAATAGAGAACGTAGGAGTACTTTTTTTTTTTGACCTGAAGTGGGATCTGGATACATCCCATACTTAGTAAAGCCTTACTCAAGTGAATAGCAAAATTTGAAAATTGTGTTTATCTGAGGCTGGACTTATTGACATCCATTATTAGCTCTTTATTCACAAATTAGGCCACTTAATGTAGACACAGGAAGGTAAGTCACATGGGAAGGAGTTGCTGTCTTGAAAACAGCTAAGAACGGACACTTCTTTTAAAGGGTCCTGCGCTAGCGCTGCAGAAGCCTGAGGTTACGTGTTGAGTAAACTAATTAGACTAATTGTGAATCATTCCAATTTATTCATCAGAGGAATCCTCCGCTTCGCAGCCTGTGCTGGGCATCTCTCAGCCCACTTCTTTTTCTGATTTCTGTGGATGTTTGGGAGTAGTGAAATGACTTTTTATACTTCACACTTTAAAAAATTAGTGTAATAATTCAGGTAAGGTTTTATTTAGTGGCATGCTTACTTCAAAACTGTGCCATCTGACGCTGAAAGTTCTGCTAATTTCAAAGAATTAGATTTCCTTAAAAGGCAGGGAGTATATAAACCTGATAGCAGCTAATTAAGGGAGGATGGTGACCCTTTCAGGAGAGGAGATGCACCCAAAGCTTATCCTGTGTTTATCAGACTAACTTTCCTAGTCCTGCTGGAATATGCATGCCAACTTCATCTGTATTCATTTTTCTGGGACCCATAATTTATTAGATTTTCTAAGGAGGGGCTTACCTCCTAAAAAGAAGGAATCTCAAAAAAAAATTTTTTTTAACCTAAGTATAGTTAATTTACAATATTGTTAGTTTCACGGGTAAAGCAAATTGATTCAGTTACACACATGTATGTGTGTATATGTGTGTATATATATACTTTTTCAGATTCTTTTCCATTATAGGTTATTATAAAGTACTGAATATAGTTCCCTTGCTAAACGGCAGGTTCTCATTGTTTGTTTTATATAGTAGTGTGTCTATGTTACTCCCAAACTTCTAATTTATCTAACAAGCTAGATAAAACTTATCTAATAAACTAGATAAAATGTTTTGTGGAATAACATTGCTGCAGATTTGGGAAATATTCTTTACAAGTACTCACCTCGTTAAAAAAAAAAAGCAATTGTGACTCCCTGGGTGGGTTAGTTAATTCCTGCTTGCCTGGCATATCTATCAACAAAGCTACCTGCACATGTTATATTCAGACGCTAGTCAAAGAAGATTAATCATTGAGGTCTAATCAGTGAAAACAGGCAATTTTGTCTGTTTCGCCAGTCCGAAAATGTGCCCTGAATATGGTGTTATTTCTACTATGTTTGTAGCATTGCTGTTGCTGCTGCTAAGTCGCTTCAGTCGTGTCCGACTCTGTGTGACCCCATAGACGGCAGCCCACCAGGCTCCCCTGTCCCTGGCATTCTCCAGGCAAGAACACTGGAGTGGGTTGCCATTTCCTTCTCCAATGCATGAAAGTGAAAAGTGAAAGTGAAGTCGCTCAGTCATGTGCGACCCCATGGACTGCAGCCTACCAGGCTCCTCCGTCCATGGGATTTTCCAGGCAAGAGTGCTGGAGTGGGGTGCCATTGAGAAAAAGCACTTCGATTTGGTGAAATGGGAGCACTCTCCCTCTTGCTGACTCCTCTCCACGGTTAGAGGCAGGTTTAGAGGAGGGGTGGGCACCACTGGATGGTTTCTGTGGGTTTAGAGGAAGCAGTACCTCCTCAATTTGTGGCACCTACATTAGCAGAGCCATTGCCCTAAACTTGCAGGGGAGGGCGAGTGCCTTAAAAAAAATTAAAAAAAAAAAAAATTTTTTTTTTTCGCCACATGGCATGTGGGATCGAACATGTGCCCCCTGCCTTGAAAGCACAGAGTCTTAATCACTGGACTGCCGGGCGTCCCGAGGGTGCCTTTTTGTTCTGTTTTAGGATTGTGATTCCTCAGGTCTGTTTGCTCGTGTGACTGAATAATGACACGGTGGTCACGTCAGAGGATCAGGAGGATAAAACTGTCACTGAAATGTCATGATTTCTTTGTCCCAACTAAACAGAAAATGATATTAATAGCTAACAGACATCAAGTGCTGACCATCTGCTGGGAGCTGTTTCTACGCTTTTTACATGTCATAACCTGTTTTATCCCCCCAACAAATGGCGTGCTTTAACTAGGTCTTGTGCAGAAATAAAAAGGAAGTAAAGCCGTGCAGTCAACAGCCTCTCCCTGTGGGCTGGTCAGACATTTAAGATGATATTTCTCCCACCACCCACACTGCCCCCCCAACCCGCACCCCCCAAGCTTGTTATATTCTTGGTGAAGCTGTGGAGATGCAACAGAAGCGCTCTCTCAGCTTCTCTGGAGTGCAGGTGGGAGGGGTGTGATCGGCCTCTTTCTCGAACTCTCAGGAATGGGAGGAACCTTAACCTAGACCTTCCTGTGCTATGCAGGTCTGTCTCCCCTGCCCCTGACAGGGATACTCCCCATTCTACACACACGAGTTACCTGGCCTCTCCCTGTCTTTTATGGAAATATCCAGAATGGCAGTGGTTAGAATTGCCCATTGAGGGGAGGATTTACAGCACCTGGTTGCATATAATACAGTCGCTGGTCAATAGAAGTGGTCATGGGCAGTGTTTTCTCTTTATCTAGCACCCACCTACTGAGTTCCAGGAATTTAGGAGGCTCTGGGGCAAAGCAAGAAAAAAGACATTTGTATTCGATTTATTACCAGACCTACGGAGGGTCAGGTGATCTAGGAGCTCTGGAGGTGAGATCAGAGCCCTGGTAGAGGCCATACTGAATGTTTGAGAAGCTTAAGGAGGGTGTGATTCAGCCTCAGTGAAACCAAGTAGGTGCCGGGGAACATGACGCTTGAATGAATGAATAAATTAATGGTAAACTCGTCACCCTGTTACTGTAAACCTCAGGAATGTTCCAGCCTGGGCACTTTATGTAAATAGAGGTTAAAGTGATTTTCCAAATAAAAGAACAAAGAAGCCTTCCAAAAATGAAGATAATGGAATCAACAGAACACAACATACATGTTCTATTACATTTAGATGATATTCAGGAAAAGAAATTTAAGTCTTTAATACTGTTTTAAGCCTTTCATTTCTTTCAGTTAGTTGTAAAGAAATCAGTGTTTTGATGCAATGGAATAAATAGGATAATTGTTAAAGTGCTCTGGATTAAACACGCATATATACACATACTGTTCAGGTGACATAAATGTGTGTGCAGGTTGGTGAATGATGCATATAATTTTCAGCATTCTCTCCTGCTTTGGAATTTGCATATTGTTTGTTGAAGTACTCACACTTGATTTCTGGGTCAGAATGTATCCCAGAGCAGCTAAGACACTTAGGAGGAAAAGACAGGAAGCAGATGAAGAGTGGTTTTCAGGTTTGGCCGGTGAAGTTTAGATGTGTCTTGGCCTGGGGAAACTTGAGCAGCAGCGGGGCTTTCCCCGAGCTGGCTTCAGCGTTCACTGGCAATGCCAACCTCAGGTCAGTGCTGTGCTGATGACCATTTCTCCTCCAGGAAAATAACTGCAGTTGACTCTTGAACAACACAGGCTTGAGCAGCACGGATCTACTTATATGTGTGTGCTCGGAGTCATACCTGACTCTTTGTGACCCCATGGACTGTAGCCCGCCTGGCTCCTCTGTCCATGGGGATTCTCCAGGCAAGAATACTGAAGTGGGTTGCCATTTCCTACTCCAGGGGATCTTCCCAACCCAGGAACTGAATCCACATCTCTTGCATCTCCTGAGTCTCTTGCATTGGCAGGAGGATTCTTTACTACTGTGCCACCTGGGATCCACTTATGTAGCTATAGCATGTATTCTTTCCAGTAGTAACACAGTAACACACACCTGGGGCTGTTGAGCCCAAGGAGGCGGAGGAGCTGTGCCTGTGTATAAGGAGGCCGACTATATGTTAGATGTAGATTTTCCACTTCCCGTAACAGCCCCGTTGTTCAAGGACCACTGTTTTTCAACACAGAGGTGTTGGCATTGGTTAGTAGCACCGCTGCCTAGTCTCACGTGGGAAGGGAGTTCCTTGGTGAGGTGGGTTGACTCCTTGACCGTGGACACCCCCAGGGTGGAGCTGTTGTAACCTGCAGCACTCAGCACACTGTGCGGCCCATGGACCTCAGTAAACACTTGAAAAGTGAGTGTCCATCGCTTCTAGTTGTGGAAACCTTTCCATGTAAGTTATCAGCTGAGAAAAGACAGAAAGTTGTCTTATTCTCCCTAAAAGCTGCACAGGAAAATGCCAGAAGTATGGTGAAGCTGCACTCAGCCTTATTTAACTTCATGCTCAGCCCACCCAGGCATACCCTCTGAGTTGTTTGGCCACCAGAATGTCCTGTTTTTCACGATCTAGTAAAAACACAGCCTTTATTAACACAGTCTCTCCATTATAATGACTTGAAAAAACGCTACCTGTATACTGTAGTGGGAAATTCTTGATCCAGCTGGATTTGGATAGGTGTTACCTGAGTGGTAGTCTTAGGCTGACACCCTCTAAGAAGCAGACTTGCTGTGAAGTTCTGATAACTTACTGCTGTCACGTGAACCCAATTTTGACGTCTCTCTGCCCATCCTTATCAATATTCAGGTAGTTCCTCTAAGTGCAAAGCTAGGATCTTGTCTTTTAACAGATCACTGTTCCACCCAGTTCAGTGCCCCATCTCTTTGGCTGGGTTGCTCCATTCAGCTCCAAAGGCAACATGATGACTCATGGTCCATGCTAGCGAGGAAGGAGACTTGGGGGAGAGAGAGAGGAGTGATGATGGGATTCATTTTTTTCCCCCGGGAGCACTTCTTTCCCCCTCTCCCTTTGGTGTTTTGCAAATATCCCAAGTAATTCCAACTTTGGAAGTTTTCTGTCACTGTAGCCTGTGGCTAGGTAGCTCTTGAATTCTAACAGATAGAGAAATAACAATCTGTAGATGGATAGGATTAGAAGGAATATCTACTTTGTGGATCTGGATCAACATTTGGAAAAGTGTTGGTAGAAAAAAATATATTCTCAGTGAGACAGAGAAGGAATGGATAAAGAATGTGAACTAAACAGTATTCCTGAAGCTTGGTTGGTTGTCTTAGTTGTAGGTGACCTTGAGGAATTTGTCAGTGGTCGCAAAGATTTTTTAAAATCATGGAAGTAGATCCTGGTTATTTTTTCCAGTTTTTGTGACAGCTCATTTTATGGATAGTCACCAGAGTATACACCGTTGGCGATAGGGACTGTTGTATTCATCTTCACATCCCTGTGAGTGAAGTGAAGTCGCTCAGTCGTGTCCGACTCTTTGCAACCCCATGGGCTGTAGCCTACCAGGCTCCTCTGTCCATGGGATTTTCCAGGCAATAGTCCTGGAGTGGATTGCCATTTCCTTCTCCAGGGGATCTTCCCAACCCCGGGATCGAACCCGTGTCTCCCACATTGTAGACAGACGCTTTGCCATCTGAACCACATCCCTGCTGCTGTGCAAATCACAGTTTGCTCATTCGCTTGTTTGTTTCATTCCCCACCCCGGTCAGCTATTGTTTTCACATATAAAGGATCAAGTTACAAGAGGTTAAAAGATGGCTCAGGACCTAAGGAACTTTGTTTTTCTAGCTCAGAATAGAATGATAGAAGGGTAGTGATCAGCTGTAGGAATTAATCATCATGGTGGAAGGAAAAAAGGCACAGAGGAAAGAGAAAAGCCATGAGTATCTGCCTGGCATCCCAAGTCAGCAGTTCGGGAGTGCCTGGTAAAATAATCCTCTAACTAGTCATGGATCGTGGAAGTTTACCTCATTTAGCGTCCCACGAAAGAGCTGGCCTGTAGGAATGCCTTCTGCTGTCTGCAGCTGCTGCAGAGGGTCGCAGACCCCAGACTGGAGAGTGTGGTGGAGACTTGGGCTGCCTGTGGAGGGAACGAACACCCCTCCTGTTATCACTTACAGAGCTGGATACACCCTGACCAGCAGTGTAGCAGCCTTAATGCAAAGTGCTAATTATGCTGGAGAGCGTCACACCTCATGATTCAATACATTTTGGGGACTCCCCATTGATAGAAGGACTCACAGAGCAAAGCTGTCTTAGTAAACCCACTGGTCAGAAGAAAACGAGAGGTAAGTTTCTGGTGTTGGGAAGTTGCTGCTCATTTCTGCAGGATACTTAAGCTTGACATGGCTATCCTAAGAGTGTTAAGTGTCACAGTTTCTCATACCATATAGGGCTGAATGTGTCTCGCTCTTCAGGTATTTAACAAACGTGAGTGTTCACTGTAAGCCAAGGACTTTCCAGGTGTTCGGAATACAGCAGCAAGCAAAACAAGTCTCTGAGCCCTGTATTCTAGTAGGGAGATGGACAGTAACTGCTTAGGTAAATAAGCACATGGCAAAACATCCGGTAGTAATAAGGACGAGGAGGATAAGGGGACCCACGAGGTGCGAGTGTGCTGTTTTAGAGATGGTGGTTGTTGGGAACTTGAGGACATTCAATAGAGAACTCTGTAGTGGGGATGGAGGCATTTCAGGTGGGATGTGAAGGAGGCCCTGAGGTGGACGTGTGCTTTGCCTGATCAAGGAAACACCAGGGAAGCCCCGTCATCTGTAGCATTTTTAAGTGTATAGTATAGCGATGTTAGGTCTATGCCCACTGCTGTGCAACGGATCTTGAGAACTTTCTCATCCTGCAAAATTGAAGCTTTGAACCCATTGAATAGCAATTTCCTTTTCCCTGTCCCCTGTGTCCCTGGCAGTCACCATTCTACTTTCTAAGAGTTTGACTATTTAAGATTCCTCACATAAATGGACTCAGTAAGCCTGGAGCCTGGCTGATTTCCTTCAGCATAAGGTCCTTAAGGTTCATCCATGTTTTGCATATGGCGTGATTACCTTCAATTTTAAGGCTGAATCATATCCCACGATATGAATATACCCCATTTTCTTTGTCCTTTCATCCACTGATGGTTGTTTGGTTGCTTCTGCCTGTTGTCTATTGTTCCTGTCTTTTGAACCCTGCTTGTGTCTGGCTCCGTGTTCGGTATTGGGATGGGAAAGTAACGTGGCCTGGATTGGACCCTCAGGGATGTCACAGTGTGGTCAAGGAGAAGGGAAAGTGTGAAAGTCGCTCAGTCGTGTCCGACTCTTTGCGATCCCGTGGACTATACAATCCATGGAATTCTCCAGGCCAGAATACTGGAGTGGGTAGCCTTTCCCTTCTCCAGGGAATCTTGCCAACCCAGGGATTGAACCCAGGTCTCTTGCATTGCAGGCAGATTCTTTACCAGCTGAGCCACAAGGGAAGCCCAAGGAGAAGGGAGAAGTCAAGTAAATGAACTGTTTTCATGGAGTCCAGGAAGTGCAGTGGTGAGAAGCCTAGAGAGTGGCAGGTGGCCCACATTTGTGACACCACACTAAGTCTCAGGAAGAGCTAGAATTAGTCAGATTAAGAGGATGGCCAGTAGAGGGTTTGCCCAGCAAGGAAACGATCTGAGGGGGACAAGTGTCGTTACAGAATCACGAGAGGAGGATCCGGGGAGTGGTGAGAGATGTGGCTGGAAACAGCAGCTGGGAAATCAGGTCAGAAAGGGCTCACGTGCCACACTGGGGAATGCAGAGTTTTCCCCAAAGGCCCCTGGGAGCTGTCAGAGGGTTGTAAGCAGAAATGTGATAACAGTTTCTTTTTAGGGGGACTATATCAGTGGCATTGTGATGCAGAATACTGCTATGAATGCCCATTATGTATTATTTGACTTCTTCCTCAACAAATATTTGCTGCATGAGCAAGCATGGAGTAGACCTTCTATCAGGGATCAGAGAAGAGCAGACACTATTTGAGGGGTTGCTGCTGCTGCTGCTAAGTCGCTTCAGTCGTGTCCAACTCTGTGCGAGGAGTCCAGATTCCTCTGAGTTTTGTGATCATTTGCCTGATTTATTACTGAGTATCTATGGCGACCAATTCCCTGGACTGTGCCCTGAGATGAGGTTTCCATCATCCATGTGGTGGAGAATTAGTTGAAACTTGAATATTTCCCATTATGTGAGGCAGGAATATATATTCTTTGAAAGAGTGTTGACATATTGTCATATACTATGAGCTGTTTAATCTGTAAGTATTTGTAAAAATGTCATCTGCTGTGAAGGCTGATATGTAGCTATCTTAAAAAAAAAAGTACTGGAAAAGACAGTCTACTTCCAGATTTTAGCGTTCTGCCGTGGGTCTGTTTTCATGGAAATGATTTGTGTTCATCTGTATTTCCCCCCTCCTCCAATCCCCCACCTCATGGCTCTCATATGGTATTGTTTTGACTTGTTGGGAAGATAATTAACTTGTCTTAAAGGGACTGAATCAAATAATCTGGAAAGTGGTTTGATTATGTCAGAAACTTGAAGTCATTGCCTTCTCTTGTTGTAAGGTTTGTTACTTATTCATTTATCAATCTATCCAAGAGAAATTCATTTGGTATGTATTACATGCCTACCAGGTACTGTGCTGAGTATACAGCAGACATGACAGCTATGACTTGACTAGCTGTCTAGGCAGTGAGGCAGACAAACATATGTGTGTGTGTGTGTGTGTGGATATATATATATGCACACACTAATTGTGGCAAAGCTAAACTGTCAGAAAAGTATGGTGATAGGGAATTTGGAGTGAGGTGAGGAGTTATGTAAGGTAGTTAGATAAGACATTTTTGAGGTGGCAACATTTAAGGTAATCCCTGTATGAAGAGAGAGAACAGTCAAGAGAAGAGTGAGGGGAGGGGCTTCTAGGCAGAGTCAGCAGAATGTGCAAAGGCCCTGGGGTGGCTCAGACAGTAAAGAATTTGCCTTCAGTGCAGGAAACCCAGATTTGATTCCTGGGTTTGGAAGATCTCCTGGAGAAGGACATGGCAATCGACTCCAGTATTCTTCCCTGGAGAATTCCATGGACAGAGGAGCCTGGTGGGCTACAGTCCATGGGGTCCCAAAGAGTCAGACACGACTGAGTGATGAACACTTTCACTTTCAAGCAAACGCTGAAGCTAGAGAAGCCACGCTGGACCACATATGCTCTGGTGACTAAGGAGTTTGGATTTGATTTTCAGCTAACACAATCTGATATGTTTTAAATAGTTACTGAGCCTTCGTAAGTAGACAATAGATGAGAGGGAGGCAGCATGGTGAGACAACCAGTAATTCAGGTGTTCCTGGGTAGGGAGGGGAGAGATAATGACTGGTGTGGGGTGATGGTTCTCAGAGGTGTTCTCAGGATCAGCAGCAGAATCACCTGGGAACTTACTAGTAATGCAGCGTCTCAGCCTTATCACACACCTGCTGGATCAGAAACACTGGTGGGGGACCCAGCAGTCTGTGTTTTAACCAAGCCCTCCAGATGGTCTGATGCACAGGAAAGTGAGAACCATGGGTCTCAGGATGGCTGGGAGGAGGTGGCCAGAGGTAGACAGATTCAGGGATGTGTTTGGAATATAGAAGCATATGAGAGCTTAGGGGGGAAAAAAGAAGAATCCATGAGTGTGAGAAACTGGATAGGTGGGGACCTTACTTACAGTGATAAGGGAGACTAGTGGGGGTGGTAAAGGGCATAATTTCAGAATACTATGAGTTTGCCATGCCTTTGAAATGTTCAAGTGAAGACGTTGAGCTTTGGTGGCAGTGTGAGTGTATAGCCCAGGGAAAGGTTTTATTTCAAGAAAGAGATTTGGAATTTGCCCGTGTACCAGGGAGTGTCTGAAGTCATTGGAACAGGCATGATCCCACGTAGGAAGAAAGGAAGAGAAAAGTGGTGAAAGCCGAAGCCAGGAGGTAATGTAACATTCAGAGGAGCATGGAGCCAGCAAAGGAATAGGAAGAACAGCCAGCGACAAGAGAGGAGAACCCGGAGAATGGGGATTATTTCAGGCAGCGCAGAGCGGCCAACTGTGCTTAAAGCTTCTGAGAATTAACTATAGATGAAGCTGAGATTCGTAGCACAGAAATCATTCACCAGAGGTTCTATTTGAGTCTTCAGTGAAACTGTAATGAAAATTCAAGGATCAGCTTGATTTGCATCCTGGGCTTTAAATGAGAAGAAACCAGAGAAGCACAGCTCCAATCTTCTATTTACTAGTTTTCTAAACAGTTGAGTTTTCATTGAGTTCTCTGGCTCCCCTCCGGCTGCTCCTTGCTGTGTACAAACCAACTCTGAATGAGCATTTTGTAGTTCTGAAAAGGAGTTAGCATATGGGCTTCAACAGCCGGTCATATTTTCTTTTATTACTATATTTAAAGCAAACATCCAAGATTTTTGAAAAAAAATTCCTGGCAACTAGTATAACAGGCGGCAATAAAAATTATCACTGGTTGTTGATGTGGGCTACTGTGTGCTTTATATTGTGTCTTCGCATCTCAATTCTTGGAATTGACAGTTCTTGAGTTAATCTGTCACTGAGCAAATTTATATTGATGAGTAAGAAGAGGAAATTGAGTTTTACAAGTTGTGTATCTCTTCCAGCTTCTGTTTGGTACGGTCAATATTTCAGAATTTTGTACTTTTGACATTTAGGGTCATAAACTATAAAATGTTAGAGATGGAGGGGGAGGGGAGTAGCAGAGGTAACTTTTTTTTTCTTAATGGTGTCTTTTATTTTTTTATTTATTTATTTTTTTACTTTATTTTACTTTACAATACTGTATCAGAGGTAACTTTTTATATATAAGGTCCTTTGTATAGCACAGAGAATTATATTCAATATCCTATGATAAACCATAATGGAAAAATATTTTAAAAATGTATATATACATATAACTGAATCACTTTGCTGAATAGCAGGAGTTAATACAGCATTGTAAATAAACTATGCTTCAATAAAAAAAAAGAATTGGAAAAAAAAGCAATGTTGGGGCTGAGGTTGGGAGACTGTGGGCCTGGGGAGAGAAAAGAACATTAGGGCACCATTTATGTTGGAACCATTGATTATTATTTCTTCTAATCCCCACTGTGAGGTAGGTGAGATTTCTCCATTTGCCGATGAGAAAATAAGCGAATAAAGAAAATTTCTGTTTAAATCCAAGTTTAAAATGGATTTTCTATGCCAAGCTCAACGAGGGCAGAGGAGGTGTGAGAACAGTGTGAGGCGACGGGGCTCACAGAGTGTTTGTCAAGATAAACCAGAGGTGTCCAAAACAGATAAAGGACTAAGGAGATGCTTTAAAGGAGACTGAGCCACGGCAGGACATTTACATTGAGTTTCACGTGCAGGCACCTCACAGAACAGAAAGGATTCTTTAGATACTCTGTCAGGCTTGGTCCTTAAAGACGGATCTGGGAGGTTTCTAGATAGTCCTATGAATCTTATGTTAAGGCAGCTACAGACTAGGAGCTTCTCTGAGCCTTTCATAAAAATCTTCCTTTCTGTTTTGATGGCATTTCTGTCATGCTTGTGTGCATGCTTGTTTACCTTTTCTTCCCTCTAGAGCTGGAAGGACTTGTTCCTTTTCTGTGGAAGTTCCATGTCTCTTGAGTTCAGCTGTCGTAGCCTCCTCACCCTTTCTCTCCCAAGTTCTACTGTATGAACTAGAGGTCATTATCTCTTTCTCTCCCAGACTTATTTTGTTTTCTCTGGGTCTTTGGAACAGTTCCTCAGGGATTCCATTTGCCTTCACCTCTCCCCTGGCTCCTGGTGGAAACCAGTTGAGGTAATTGAGCTGAAATGTAGGGGAAACTGTCCCCGAATGGTGAGCTGTGCACAACTCCTGTTGATTAACATGCATGTGTTAAACCAGCTGTTCTGGAGACTGGGGCATTGGGTGTTGGGCCCAACAACTGGTGCCAGTCTTAGGCAGGACATCTGTATTTCCAGTCACAAAAGATCTTTCTGTCACGTTGGAGAAGACTCAAGTTTATAAGGATCAGTGGGCCATTGAAAATGACAATGGGTAGCTTCGACTGGAAGCAGATGTCACCAGCTAGTGGCCTGAAGCCTGTTCTGATGTGCTTCAAGTACCCAGGGTTTAAAAAAAATGAAATTGGTCACCAGTATTTACAGATTGGGAAGTTTTGGTCACACATGTCGATTCCATCTGCTCTTCAGAACTTAGACCTTGGAATCAGGCCCACGTCTGTGCCTGACATGGATCGGAAGAGCTGGTGACTGAGTGCTTCCAGCTGAGACCAGTCTCTCCAATTTGCCTCTGTCCCTAAGGCACCCTCAAGCCCAGTGTTGGCAGCCATTTGTCATTGTCCTCAAGGTTGTTTTTCCATCTAGCCTCTTTTGCTCTTTTACAAGGCTTCCATGTACATCTGAGTTCCCTGACCCTTATCCTAAGTAGTCAGGACGTGATGTGTTTGAAAGTCTGTTATCCTTGCAAAAGCACAGGATGAGGGGTGCTCTTATCTAAGAGGCATCGATGGTGTTCAGATCAAGATACAAGTAAGAGGAAGCATGGGTTTAAATGGAGCACATAATGGATCCTTTGGAGAAGTTGAACAAAAGATTGGATCAACTTTTTAGTCATATCTTAAGTACAATCCCTTCTTGTTTCAGACAGGACTTTTCAAAGATATTGATGATATCTTAGCTGTTCTTGTTGCCTGTGTGTGTTTTGAACGATAGTGTTGAGAAAATGAGAAGAGAAAGGATATTTTTACCCCAAAGTTGTTCAGACTGTTCAGTGTGTATGAAGGTATTTGGAAAGTTTCAATTTCGAGTCTGGGCATTAGTTCATTAATATTAATTAATTAATCTTAATAAGTAAGCAGCCATTCTTCGACATGAGTTGTTTTAATGGTGAATTTGTGAGGAGCTTGTGGTTCCTTCAGCATTGGGGATTTGTGGTTAAAATAACCCATTTGTGTGCACCAAGACATAGTTTTAGGTCAGGAAATCGAAGGTCAGGTGTAGAGAGGAAGGTCGGAGAAGAGACTTTCATTCAGGAGGGAGGTCAGCTGACACCAGCGGAGTACCTGTGATGTGTTGGACCATGTGCTGCTACCAGGGGTGGGAAGAAAAGCAAGAGAGAAGGAACATGCAGTCTTGAACAGATAATCTCAGTCTCACGTGTTGAGAAGTGTGCCCCCAGGGCTGTGGATGACAGACTGGCCCTTGGCTTTGCTCAGAACTAGAAGGATGCTCCCCTGGGAAGCTGATGCCCAAGTTGAGCCTTGAAGGCTAAGAGTTAGCCCAGTAGCAACAAATGGGGAAAGAATTTAATGAACAATGTGTAGTTTGGGATTAGGTCATGGAGGGCTTTCCAGAAGCTTTTGAGGGGCCTTAAAAGAAGGGGACATGTCAGATTTACATTCGACCAAAGTGTGGTCATGTGAGTGGTATGGCAGGACTGGAGGGAGACCTAGTTAGTTATAAACACGTCAGAAAATCCTTCGTGGTTTTAGAATATGGGTCAGGTTGGGACCTGAAATGGCCTAGGCCACGGTCTACCTGCTGCCTTAGGTGAGGTACTTCTCAGCAGTGCTGGCTCTTGGCCATTTTGAAGGACTGGCTTGGATGCTCCTTTATAGACTTAGCAAAATCAAGGCTGGTTGATCAGCCTTTTCATTTTGCTGAGCTCTTAAGTTACAGTTTGTATTTCAAGGTTTTCTTCTCTTTTTTTCCCTTTAATTGGGGAGAGAGAAGAGAACTTGTTATAATACAGTTTTGCTAAAAGTTTTGTGGAAGTGAATCATGCTTATCAAGATAAATTGTACAAGAAGTTTGATGGGAACATTGTTTCTGCGGGATATCAGTCTTCAACAAGAAGCCAGCTTCCTGGGAGGAGGCAGGCAGCATACTCCTCTGCGCATGAGGACCCTGAGGAATGAAACCTTGCCACTACTCAGGCTCTGAGACCAGTTCATCCCAGGCCTCCTCTAAACCCTTGCTGGCAGAACCGTTCTTTTTCTGTTTATTTTCATAAAAAACTACAGAATTCACATGTTCTTTGCTTGTGCAAGGACCTCATTAGTGGACGGGGGGTGGGGATAACCCTCTACAATATACTCTGGGGCAGGAATCCTTGGCCCTGGGGCACCATCACTGTCCCAGATGCCTCACAGGTGCGGCTGACCTATCAGAGGGTCCAGAGATTTGGCGGGTACTGAGTCCCATTAAATTATAGCTCAGGCTGTCATCGCCAGCTCTCCAGGAAAACTTCAGCAGCCTCTGAACTCCCAGCCGCATGGCCTCACTCTGATCCTTCGTCTGCACAGCTGCCCCTGTGGTTTTCTGAAATGCAGATCCAAGTGTATCGTTTCCCCGTTAAAATCCTTCAACCCCTTTCCGAGGATGCTCCCTGGAGGCTGGAAGCCGACAGCGCTGATCGTCTGTTGGACCCCATGGTCTTCACTCGTTATGCTCTGTCTCTGCCTGGCAGGACCCACCAGCCTGATCCCCAGGTAGTCAGCGTTGAGTCCTCTTTGTGGTTGGATTTCTAGAAAGCTGCCTGGCTGGACCCTTCCTCAAGAAGCGCCTTCACTACTTTAATTTTTAATGTTTGTCTTTGACTTTTAGCAAAAGTTGATATGAGAAACTGAATGTAAAGGACATGTCCATGTGTTTGGTTAGAGGAAATTAGTCCGTCTGGTTAGTCCATTTTCCTGTTCTGTGCTTCATTAAGGTCTTGTGAATATTTTTGATGCATGGGTTCTAGGCTAAATTGCTTTTAGCTTTTAGTGCCAGGAAAAACACGTTCTCATTTAAAAAACTTACCTGCTTCCTTTTAAAGTCAATTAATTAAAAATAATGCTGTTTGCCTTTCACCTTTGTTGCTAGGAGTTTCAGCACTAAAAGTTTTAGTCATAATCATAACAGCCTCGGTAGTTGTTGAACTGACGACTACTGTTTTTGTCTGCATAGCCCAGCAGCCCTTTCTCAGTTTCTCCATTTGTTTTTCAAATATTTGTTTGCAAATATTTGTTGCATGGTGGTCATATGCTTCTGTGCCTACTGCTCCCGTGCCCCAGTCCCTTGACCACAGTGATTGGTCCAGAAAGTGGATATAAGACCCAAACAAGAATCCTAACTGGGGTCTTTGGAAATACTGCCCTGGAGAAGGGGAGAGAGAGACAGACTGTATGGTACCTCTTCAGCTGCCTGTCTTGATCCTGCTACATGGAGGAAGCCCTTCTGGAGAGCAGAGGATCATGTTCCCACCCAGGAAAGCAGAGCTTTGTAGAAAGACCCGGCTTCCTGCTGGGTTGTTATTTAGTCACTCAGTCGTGTCTGACTTTTTTGCAACTCTATGAACTGTAGTCTCTGCCAGTCTCCTCTGTCCATGGGATTTCTCAGGCAAGAATACTGGAGTGGATTGCCATTTTCTTCTCCAGGGGATCTTCCCAACTCAGGGATCGAACCCAGGTCTCCTGCGCCTCCGCATTGACAGGCATATTCTTTACCACTGCACCACCTGGGAAAGCCCTTCCTCCTGGTTGCTACAGTCTGTCTCTTGGCATGCCTAAGTTCCAAAGTGTTAAATGAATAGAACTTTACTTGGTCCAACAAGTTTAAAGAAAGAGGCTTCTGGATGGCAGAACTTGCTAGAGCCTTTTATATTGGATGTGTTTTGTGTCTCTTCCAGAGAGGGAATAGTACACAGTAATTGCCAAACTTATTTGATTGTGGCTTTATTTATTTATTTTGTGACTGTGGCTTTAAAACAAAGAACACCAACATCTGTAAGTATCCCATCTTTACAAACGAGGCAAACGGAGTCCCATATGGGTTAGGAGACTTCTGAGGTCGTGCAAGTCAGGGCTGGTCTGGAAGGTGAACTCAGCTTTCCTGTCTTTCATACTCATTTCACCATCATGTGTGGGCTGATGCTGTTTTTATCCTATGAAGTATAAGGAGGCTTGTCTCTGTGAACCATGTGACATGGTCTCAATGTGTGTTTGTGTTTTTTTTTAAATTGCAGTTTGCCTTGCAACTTGTGGTTCTGGTTCTTCCATTATTACTAGGGACTGCTCTGTGGGTGGGCATTAATCCTCAGAAATCTTGGAAAGCATGCCATTCTATTGATTTGATTTCATTATAAGGAATGTGTAATAACTCCAGGTTTGTGGCTTTCAGTGATAAGGATGTGTTAAATTATGAAAATGATATGCGGTCTCAGGATGGTCCATGTTCTGGACAGTGTCATTAGGCAATTTCCATTTTGATATAATGTCTGTTAAAAAGATGTATTTTCTGAGAGGACGGTTGTGCTCTTATTTTTAATCTTTGTGATTTTTTCAGAAACTGTTGGACTTGTAAACACTTGTTGAAAATAATAAAAGAGCGAAGTAGGATGAAGCATTTTTACTGATTCTGATACGTCTCCAGCTGAGAAATGGTGGCCAGAGACTCAATGAGACGGAGACGAATGGCTCATTTCTAGAACCGAGCAGCGAGTGGCCACGTGGGCTCATAGTCGGCGCCCTGGGGCTGACAGAGTAGGGCCTGAAGCCGTGCCCTGTGGATTCATGTGAAATGCTCTTTCCCTCGCCTTGTGGTGACATCTATATTTTTGTTTATGATTGTTAGGTTTCCACATCACCTGCAGGTAATTAGAGTTTTCCCTGGTAGCTCAGCTGGTAAAGAATCTGCCTGCAATGCAGGAGACCCCTGTTTGATTCCTGGGTCGGGAAGATCCCCTGGAGAAGGGATAGGCTGCTCACTCCAATATTCTTGGGCTTCCCTGGTGGCTCAGCTGGTAAAGAATCCGCCTGCAATATGGGAGACCTCGGTTTGATCTCTGGGTTGGGAAGATTCCCTTGGAGGAGGGCATGGCAACCCACTGCAGTATTCTTGCCTGGAGAATCACCGGGGACAGAGGAGCCTGGTGGGCTACAGTTCATGGGGTCACAGAGTCGGACACGACTGAGCAGCTAAGCACAGCACAGCGCACATGAAAGATCTGCTCATCTTTTACATGAAGACCCTGCATGTCTAAACTATTCATTGCTGGCGGATCTCCATGTTGTCGTGTTGCTATGATCACTGGTCTCTTGACCATTCCTGCCACCTCTGTTAGCTCCTCATCACTTTTCTTCTGAATCACTTCTTGGTTGCTGGTTTGCCCTGCCTTCCGCACATCCTCCGTGTTCCCAGGAGGAAAAAGCCTTCACTTAGCCCCCTCCCGCCCATAGCTTTCAGGTATTGTTTCCTGGCCCTCACCTCCCTTTCTAGCCAAGTCTCCTGCCCCTGTTGTGTGCATCCTTCGTCCCAGCTTTAGGAACTACTTGCTGTGTGGTTGGGAAGAGGTTTCTTGCTTCCACGCCCCTAGGTTGAACCACTGTATGCCCGGAACGCCTCCCTCTCCCCATTTCATCCACTTCATCCTTCAGGACTGAGCTCCTGTGTGTGTGTTTTGTAGGAAGCCTTTCCAGACATAGCTTCTCCTTCCCACTAGTCTGCGAGCAAATATAACATGATGGTAAGCAGTGAGGACTGTAGTCCCACGTGTCCTAGGTTCAGACCCCTGCTCTACCAGCTCCACGCTGCGTGGCATTGGACAAGTCGCTTAACCTCTCTGTGCCTCAGCTCTGTCATCTGTGA
Source organism: Budorcas taxicolor (assembly GCF_023091745.1). Classification (NCBI taxonomy): domain Eukaryota; kingdom Metazoa; phylum Chordata; class Mammalia; order Artiodactyla; family Bovidae; genus Budorcas; species Budorcas taxicolor. Next base: position 28,279,038 of record NC_068920.1, read on the forward strand.
AGTGGAATTGACAATAGTACAATATTTATCTCCTAGGACTGTTGTTAGGATAAATGAGTTAATGTATGTAAATCACTCATGAAAGCACCTGTACTTAAGTTCTATTGATCATTTATTTTCCATCTAGTATTATTAGCTTTTATTAAGAGGAAAAAAGCAGTCAACAGAGCATCTATTTAAGTGTTTGTCAAGTTATGTCCAGCTATGTCCCAGAAAAGGATTTATTTCTATTATTATACTATTTATTTCTATTACTATTTCTATTATTATAAAGGATTTATATTCTATTACTGTTTTAGATGCACCCTTTGGGGAACAATGCTGCTAAGTCGCTTCAGTCATGTCCGACTCTGTGCAGCCCCATAGACGGCAGCCCACCAGGCTTCCCTGTCCCTGGGATTCTCCGGGCAAGAACGGTGGAGTGGGTTGCCATTTCCTTCTCCAAGGCATGAAAGTGAAAAGTGAAAGTGAAGTCGCTCAGTCGTATCCAACTCTTAGCGACCCCGTGGACTGGCAGCCTACCAGGCTCCTGTGTCCATGAGATTTTCCAGGCAAGAGTACTGGAGTAGGGTGTCATTGCCTTCTCCAGGGGAACAATGTATAGGTATAAACTTTAATATCTGTACCTTCCTCAGACTCAGGAGTCATTCAGAATTGCATTTTAAAATTCTGTTCTTTCACTAACAGATCTGAAGTCTTGGCCCAGTTGCCCTCTAAAAGACAGTATCTAGATAATAATAAATACCATGTTTAAATAAACTGTATGCCTGCTCTAATAAGTGAAGTGCTTCTTTGTAGAGGCAGTCATTATGTTGGATTATGGTGTTATAAAATTTAAAGAGGCAAATGCTTATGATTTGTGCCTTTAAAAAATGTAGAGATATTCAAATACATCTGTCTACTTCCTTGTTATGCATCTCTATTTCTGAGTTAATGAATGACTTGCTATGAGTCAACCATATATCTGTTCAGAATTCAAATATTGATGATTCAGTGTCCAGTATTTGCTCCAATATATTTGCACTCGATTGCATTTCTCCAGAGATATCTAAAGCCCAAATAACATTTATGAGCTAAGGGTCTTTATTTTTTACATTTCTATTTCTTCATTTGTAATATAGTAATTGGGCACATTCCTTCTGACCATGATGATCTCACCTCTTTTTTAAGGAAGCTGGAAAGAAACTGAGATCTGGACCAGCTCTAAAAAACTGAATGTCAAGTCAATTGTCTAATCACACAATGGTATAAATAGCCAATATCCTCTAAAAGATTCCATGCTCACAATAGCATCATTGACATTTGAACTGCGTGGAGTTGTTCTCTGAAAGGTGCTGTAGAGAAAACACAAGTGTGAGGGGTGATCGTGGTGGAGATGGGTCAGAGGCTCTTCAAGTGAACTGAATGAGGCCAGCCGCGAATGAGGACCATCCAGTGAATGAGTCCTTTGTTCCATGATGAAATAAAATACTAGAAAATGTTCTTGTAACAAAGAGTGTTTGCCAAGAGTGGACATGATGTAGTGAAGAGCTTTTGAAAGCTTTCATTTGGTGACTAATATTTTGACTCAGTAAAAAAAAAAAAAAAACAAAACCCATTTCTTTAATCACAAGGTCTTCATGTGTAAAGAAGGTAATTATAGTTATAAATACTCAGTAATGTTCAGTGTGGTAGGGTGCTTCACTGGCTGTGACTGCATTGCTGTGTTCTGTCCCAGGACTTTTGTCCCCTGGGAGACTCGATCTTGAATATGTTACTTGTCGGATCACAGTCTTTTATCTTTTATGCATAGGATGATGATAGGGACCGGTATAGTCCCTTGATCTTCCTAGTTAGTTCTGCCTTTATATATTAGCTTACTGATAAAAGGTGGCCCTTTTTTCTGTTTGACTACTTTTCTTAGAGTCTATACTTTTGGTAATAGGTTTGCCATTATATCATTACCTACGAGCAGATGTAAATCATTGCACTTACTTTATAAGACTAGTTCAGAGAATTTTATACTGAGGAAATCTTTGTATTTAGCACTTTTCCAATAAGTGGGCCATTGATTGGGTTTTAACAACCATTTTGATGAATGAGTTCTGTTGTGAAAGGATTTCACACTTACATCTTATTTATTCTTGGGTTGTGCTATATGTGTCTTTTGAAAGTTACTTAAAATGAAGGGAATTAGCACATAAGTTTTCTATGAAAGTGGTAGTTGCTCAGTCATGTCTGATTCTTTCTGACTCCATGGACTGTAGCCTGCCAGGCTCTTCTATCCTTGGGATTCTCCAGACAAGAATACTGGAGTGTGTTGCCATTCTCTTCTCCAGGGGATTTTCCCAACCCAGGGATCGAACCCAGGTTTCCCACATTGCAGGCAGATTCTTCATTAAAGGGTGATTTCATGGTTTCAGAATTTGTGTCTCCACCAGCTTTACTCCTCCCATAGAGGGTTCCTAATGGGTGCAGTAGTTTTAGTGGAATTTGTATATTCCAGGAATGAAAAACTACAGAATTTCCTTTCTGTGATTTTTTTTTTCCTACCCAAGTTCCTGTTTGTTCCCCACCAATATAAAAATAAAACCACCACAACAAACTGGGGGTGGGTGGAAAGGAAGAGGTTGCTCCTGTGATAAACAGGGGAGTCCTGCCACCTCCACTTTGCACACACCCAGGATCTCTTAAGCTTGGCCTGGAAGAGGAAAATATTTTCCCATCCTTAGCTGTTTGAACCCTCTTGGGAAGTCGTGTGAGTCTGACTGCTGGCTGCTCTCGATGCCTGGATGGCTTCTCACTAGCATATGAAGGTGGAGTTCGATTTTCCCCACGTCCACCTCCCTCTACTTCCATCTCCATCTCCCTCTGCTTCCCTTCACTGCGATTTATGGAATCTTCCCTGCCAAGAGGTTATTCTCATAATGAAATGTCGGGGCAGGAGACCCTCTCTCTTTTGTGCAACCTGCCTGCTGCTTTTCTGGGCTTACTTTGATTCCTATCATGGAATCTCTCTAGCTTTCATTATTCCTCCCTGTGTGGTGGATATTCAGGTAATAGAGATCTTTCAGCTGTCCTTCCTTAAACAGACCAGCAAGTCCTAGCAGTGTGGCCATAGGCAGATTGGTGGACTTTGGGACCATGGTGTCCCGTGCTGGTAAAGCCACCAAACAGAGGTTTCTGTTCTCTGCAGAGTCTGGTCTGTCTCCGGCTGGCAAGTGGGTGGCCAGATGCAGGGATGTGGTGTACATGGCGGGCAGTAATTTAGGGCATGGAAAGGCTTTGGTGTTTGAGTCCAGCCTGTTCTGTGCCACCTTATGCATGTTACTCAGCCTTGTTAAACCTCAATAACCACTGCCATGGGGGTTTTTATAAGGATTAATGAGGTATGGCATAAATACTCTTAGCACAGTCATTCATTGGCACATGATCAGTAAATGGTGAAAGTCATGGTGATGTTATTAAGAAAGAATTGGCTGTAGACGCTCCTTTCCCACTTTCCAAGTTTCCAACGTCATGTCCATTTAGCCCGTGTTGTTGTCAGACTTAAGGAAACTCTCAACTTCATTTTTTGTTTAATTTCTTATTACTTTCCCTTCCTTATAAATTAATTACTTACATTTTAAAATTTATTATCTAGTCTTGCCATAGTCAGAGACCATTTTCTAAATAGTATTAAATTGGAGATTTGATTGAGTCTGTGAATCTCTCCTCAACTAACCCGGATGGGTAGACCTACTTTGGGAGGGTCCTGTGGTTTTAAAGCTACTTAGTAAAGAAGCAGAGGGCTTTTCCTTTCTTCTAAAGTATGTTTCCATTAAAATCTTCAGTGTTCAATGTGTAGCTTAATGGCTTTAGAAAGGATAGCTATTTTTGAACCCATGTTTACGTTACAACCTTTTGAGTGTAGGATATTCATTATCTGACAGACCCTCCACTTGTAGGACTTTACAAACAATCAGGAACAATCTATTAGAATTTATTGCTTTTGGCTGGAGGCCAAGAATATGGGCTCGTTTGTTTATGGTATGATACTTAAAAGGGCCAAAGACCAGGGGTTTAATTCCCAGATAGGCCAATTAGTGTAGCTTTGTTCCACAACTTCAGATTGAACCTCAGACCCCAGCCATCTGTCTTTAAAATGCCTGCTGTTGACCACAAGGCACCTTGGTCACGTTGGTGAAAGACTGGATGGAGCCGCAGAAGACCATGAACCAACCACTCATTAGGAGGAGAGATCCAGACACCCTCTGTGTACAAGACGGTGAGTCAGTAGATTCAGCCTCCGAAATGAATGCTGGAGAACTCTGCCAGGGGAGCTATTGTTTTAAGAAATGTTTAATAAGAATTGCTAAGTGATCGATCAGAGACCAGACATCAGGAAAGTTAGAAAACTCAGATATTTTAATTCTTACTGTGTATTTGTAAATGATTCTTTCATAGAAGATAAGGGGAAAGTACCAGAAGGAAGAAGTGTGGCAATATGACAGTTTCCTGATGAACTTAGATCTTAAAAGGAAGTGCATAAAAGATAGAGGCCTGACTCTGACGGTCAAGGGGAACCACAGTGATAGTAGCTTATGTTTGCATATGAGTGCCAGGCACAGTTCTGGGTGCTCTTGTTTGACCACACTAGAACTTTATGAGTTAGGTGCTAGCATTAGTTGCCATTTTACAGATGAGCAGATTGAGGCACTGAGCTAAATACCTAAGTGTATCTGTAGGTCATACAGCTAGTTAGGTAGCTGGGATATGAATTGATGTCTGATTCTAGAGAAACCTGAGACTTGCAGAAGATGTTCTGGATGATAGAAAAGTTGTCAAACAAATAGAAGAAAATAAAAGCTGCATCTGAACAGAGCTGATGGAGGGTGTGTGTCAAAGTGAAAGTGTTAGTTGCTCAGTTGTGTCCAACTCTTTGAGACTCCATGGACAATAGCCTGCCAGGCTCCTGTCTCCATGGGATTCTCCAGGCAAGAATACTGGAGTGGGTAGCCATTCCCTTCTGCAGGAGAATGTGTGTACTAATGCAGCAAAACCCTTCAACTCCTATTATGTCTTTTTTTTTTTTTGTCTTTTATATACATATTAAAAAACCCACAATGTTAACAGTATGGTCAGAAAGTAATAAGATCTAGTTTTTCTAAAGGAATTTAAGCCTCCCAGCCTAACAGAATTCCTTTTTGACATCCTGCAGACATTTGGGATAGAGGTTGTTCAGCCACGCCTGTGATCTCTAGGGAATGTGAAGAACAGAAATAGTGGTGGACAGGTGTGTGTATGTGTGTGGGGGTGCAGGTGTGGAAAAGGGTGCCAAGCTCCACTTCAAAGGAGCTGGCATCTTTCAATATTTAGAGCTTACTGAGTTTCCAGACTTGCTCTGAGTGAGCTCATAATAAAACAACTAGAGTCCGAGAAAGAATGTTAAATGGGAGAAAGTTGGATTGTCTGGAGTCCAACTGGTTTTCCTCATTGGCTCATGAGTAACCTGCGCTTGGAAGAATTCCGGTGTAAGATGGATGAGACTTTGGCCCGGGGATGTCTCAGACATGGTGTAACATCAAGGGGTGATGAGACCGTTAAGGTTTTCTCTGACCTGTTCGTAAGAGCACAACTTTAAAACGAGGCCAGAGACTCATTTCTATCTTTGGTTTTCCCTCTGTGAAGAGGTCATTTAATCTCTTTTCTACATGAGGAAACCTAGGTTGAGAGAAGATGAGAGTGACTTTCCCAGGTCAGCTTTTGGTGACGGGCAGGCTTGACACTGGGCTCTTAACCTGACTACAGCTGTCATGTATACTGGGCCATCCAGAGAGTCTCTGGGTGCAGGGCAGTTTTGGGGGTTGGGCTCACCTGGGTTCAAACCTCAGCTCTGACACTTACAGTCATCCCTCAGTATCCGCAGGGGATGGTTTCTGGACCCCTTGCTACTGCTGCTGCTAAGTTGCTTCAGTTGTGTCCGACTCTGTGCAACCCCATAGACAGCAGCCCACCAGGCTCCCCCGTCCCTGGGATTCTCCAGGCAAGAACACTGGAGTGGGTTGCCGTTTCCTTCTCCAACGCATGAAAGTGAAAAGTGAAGTCACTCAGTCGTGTCCGACTCTTCAGGACCCCATGGACTGCATCCCACCAGGCTTCTCATGGGATTTTTCAGGCAAGAGTACTGGAGTGGGGTGCTATCGCCTCCCTGCAAATACTGAAACCCAGCGTGCTCACTTTCCTTATGTAAAATGGCATAGTATTTGTGTATAACCTATGCACATCCTCCCATTTACTTTAAATCATCTCTGCTGCTGCTGCTGAGTCGCTTCAGTCGTGTCCGACTCAGTGCAACTCCGTAGACGACAGCCCACCAGGCTCCACCATCCCTGGGATTCTCCAGGCAAGAACACTGGAGTGGGTTGCCATTTCCTTCTCCAATGCATGAAAGTGAAAATTGAAAGTGAAGTCTCTCAGTCATGTCTGACTCTTCATGACCCCATGGACTGCAGCCTAATTACTTCTAATACTTAATACAGTGTGAATGCTATATAAATAGTTGCTGTAGTGCAGGAAACTCAAGTTTTGCTTTTTGGAACTTTCTGGATTTATTTCCCCAAGTTTTTTCAATCTGTGTTTGGTTGAACCTGTGGATGTGGAACCCTCGGATCCAGATGACCAACGGCTCTGTAACCTTCATTACTTCTTTGACTGCTCAACCAAAGAAATGGAATTGTTGTGCAGATCAGGTGAAAAGAACGTACTTGGCATTTTATAAGTACTTAGGATATGTCTTTGTTCTTTGTAGTTAGGCTTGAAATCTATTTATTATTACTGATAAGTTTTCTAAGATCTCTTGAGTCATGCCTATGAAGGTTTATGTTTGCCTTATTTTTTCTTTGGATAATGTGAAGTTTGATAAGGGCATTTTGTATAGTTTCTCCGTAAGTAAAAACTTTATATCTTCTAGGGCCCTTTGGGTGAACAAGGCCTTGAGCAGTTTTTAACTGCTCTACAAGTATGTCATTTATTCTTTTTTAAAAAGATGCCTTCTAACTTACCTCGTTCTCCAGCTGTGGCTTGCTGGTTGCTATGGCAACCATTCTCTAATAATCTTGTTAGGAAATATGATGTAACTATCTGTCTAATCTAATTTTCCAGAAGCACAAGCACACGGCTCCCTTCTAAGAATCCTTCTAAAGCGTTCAGGGCCCAAGCACTGTTCCACCTTGTTCTGATGTTTTATAAGCTTGTACGCACTTGTGGAAGAATGCGCATCTTTGGCTGGTTCCTTGGTTTAGAATGTTTATAGTACCCAGTGGCCCTTGTGTCGCTGTAAAGCCTTATGTGCTTTCATACTCATTCTCCTATTCTTGAGGAAATTTTGGGTTTTTTTTTTTTTTAATGCAAGATTGTGGTTTCTAGAGGATTTGTATTTAGTTTTGGACCTAAAAGGACCTAAGGTAATGGCTGGGATAGTTAGATCAAGTCAGTATTTTCATGTATTATCAAGAGGCTAATTTTACAAAACACTGTTCTCCTGGTCCATGCGTGAGGAGTAAGTCTGTACCTTCTCTACCCTACCTTCCTCAGCGCCCCCTAACACACTCAGCAGGGGTCAAGTAGGACCTCCAGCTGTCTGCTCCTGGTGAGACCCCTTCACATGGCCAGCCTTCCACCACTTTGCCTTCCCCATCAGGACCACTCTCATTACACTTTCTGCTCCCGTTTGTTGTCAGTCACCCTAGGAAGCCTGGACTCCCGAGGTGTCCCCACATTCCTTTGTCTTGTCCTCATTTGACTCTTCTACTTCAGCTTTTTAAATCCTGCCTCTCACTCTGGAGTCCCCTCCCTGTGCGCCCTGTGCCCTCGGGGTCATCAGCAGAGCTCCCCAACCTCCTGACTTGTCTGTGACCTTCCCCTCCTCTCTCTGGCTTTTCTGGAAACCTGGGTCTCCCCTGACAATACTGCTTCTCCCTCTCAGGTGCCTGCAGGTTCTTTTAGCTTTCCTTGAACCATGCAAGGGAGGGGGGGAGTATCGTCTACACGGTTTCTGTACCACATCCCCTCCTTCCAGAGAGTCTCAGGTCGCTGTGTGGCCCACTGTCCCTCCTTGTCAGTCACTTGCTCCTCCCCCCAGTCACTCCCCTCACTCCCTGGAGATTTCTGTTGCGGGTTCTCTGTCCCTTTCTCCAGAGTGACTCCTGCTATTCCACCATTCGTGTCGGTAATCCTCCCAACCCCCTTGTCCCTCCTCTCCTCCTGTGAGTGTATCTCCCTCCTTCCTCAGTGGCTCCGTCGCATGGTCATGCCCTTGGTCCTGTTACCTTTGATAACCTCAGTGCCTCTGTAGCCCTCTCTGGGCATCCTGCTCTGACCACCACTCCCATCCCTCTGGCTCGTTCTGTGAGGTTCCTCCAACCTCGACAGGGCTTGAACCACCAGGAGCTTCGGTTCACTGGCATCTGCCACCTCTCTGTGGTTCCACCTGATTTCTCCCCTTTCCCAGACTGATCATCCACGGTCATCCCTGCTTGCATCCTCACCACTCTCGTTCCTCTCACACTGTCGTTCTCGCTTGACTAAACCACAGTTCCAGGAGAATGCATCTCTCTCTGCACCTCTTCTGCACCTGTGCAGCCAAATATGCCAGGACACAACTGTACCACCAAATTGATCATTTCACTCTCAGTTGTGATCACAAACGCCCTTGATGTCACCTGACTGTCATGTCGTGTTGCCACTGTCTATTCAATCCCTTGCTCTCTCAGACAATTACTGCACACTATACTTGCTGTTCAAATGTCCATTGTCTCCGCACTCTTTGCCGCTACCTTTTTCACACACAGAAATGAAAATGATCAGAGAGAACTTCCACACACTCCCCACACCACACCTCCCACCTGCCTGTCCGTGTCTGCGCCCGAGCCTGCAGCTCCTGGGTTGGGGGCGACATCCTAGTTCCATCTCCAAATACCTTCTCAAGGGCATTGCTCCATAAAATTTCCCCTCTCCCTCCTGTGTCATCAGTTTTCTTCTCTCTACTGGATTCCCACAGGCATACAAGTTATTATTTTTCCCATTAAATAAAAACATCCTCTTGATTCCGATTTCCCCTCCAGCTACTCACCAATTTCTCCCTTTCCTCTTTCAACATTTGGAGTGAGTCATCTGTATTCATCACATCTAATACCGATGCCCCCAGCCTCACCCCCCCATTCTGTCTGGAGCCCATACTGGGGTTTTTACCCCTTACACAGACTCCACTGACTCTGCTCTGTCAGCTCATCAGTGACTTTTCTTGCTGCACCAGTGGTCCCAGGCTCCTCTTGTTTCACCTCCAGCAGCATTTGACGTGCTTGATTTTTCTTCCCCTTGAATACATTCTCCATTTGACTGCCTGGACACACCCCTCCTGGTTTTCCTTGTTCCTCTCTGGCTGGTCTTTCTCAGCCTCCCTTGCTGGTTGTTCATCTCCCCAAACTCTAAATGGAGTGCCTCTGGGCACTTGTATCTCTTCTCTATTCAGCTTATGCTTTCAAGCTTGTCTGTGCAATGAAAGTTGTAGGTTTTCATTGGTAGCCCAGATCTCGCCTGGGAACTCCAGGGCCCCTTTATCTGACCATCCGCTGGTCAGCACTACTCAGATGTGTCCAATAGGCATTTCAAGCACAACCTGTGCCTGGAACCCCTCAAGGGTGCTGATGTGTCTGTTTCACAGTGTGATCATTTCTAGGGGATCCCCTTCTGGGAAATTGGATCTGGGGGATCGCACAAGGATGTGTGGACAAAATTAGGGCTTCAGGAGGCAAAGGGAGGGAGAAAAGGCAGGTTGGGGGCAAATCTGGCTTGATAATTGCTTGGATCTTTGAAAGTTAATACTGCTAAGACTCATTAATGTTTTTGGAGGGAGGGTCAGAGAAGGTTGCAGGATGTGGAGATGGGTTTTGAAAAAGGTAAATCAGTGATGAAACCTCTGGCTGATCATGCCTTTTCTGGATGGACGTTGAGGCTATATCCTGTCAGTTTATTTTTTGATGATAAATTCAGGAATACTGGAATAAAAATCAACTACTTGAAGTATACAGCTGTTTTGCTAACATCTTCTAGTCTACTGGTGCTGTGCTATGTATGCTCAATTGCATCCAACTCTGTTGGAAGTCCAGGCGAGCCAGTGGACTGTAGCCCACCAATGGACTCTGTCCATTGGATTCCGAGGCAAGAATAATGGAGTGGGTTGCCATTTCCTACTTCAGGGGATCTTCCAAACCCAGGGATCTAGTCCATCAGGGCGCATTATAAATACATTCAAATGTCATTTCTCCATGGAATTTGGTGGGTAAAATGTTCTGGATAACTTGATTATCTGGGTCACTGAGAGTTAGCTAGGTTTCAGTTTTACTAGTTGCTAGTTTAGTGATTTAATTGTTCAGCTCTGTTTTTAGCTGTTTAATGAACTTTGGAAAAAAGTTCTTTTGTTTTTGAAATGTTTTAATGAAAATGGTGTGGCTGTTACTTAATCATTTTGGGAAACATGTTCAGCTAGGAATGTACAGTTAGAGAAATGGGTTCAATTAAAACCTCCTTCATGAAAAAAATCAACTGCTTGAATTTAAAACAACAATAAAAACAGCCTAGCTGTCCAAAAAGGAAATCCTCATTCTCTGCTATATCCAATCTGCTCCCTACCCCCACCAGCCTATCCCACCAAACTTTCCATCTCAGTGAACAACATTCCATTCTTCCCTTAGGACAGAACATTTGGAGTCTTGAATTATCTTTCTCTCACACCCTCTCACAAATCCAATAGACTATACCTTCAAAATATATTCAGAATCCATTTCTAATCTCCTGACTGCTGGCATGCTGGGCCGGGCTGCCATAATTTTTCACGTGGATTAATGGAGTGTCCTAACCGGCCTCTCTGCTTCCTGCTTGATCCCCTTCAATCAGTTCTTAAACTTGCTCAGATTGTGTCATTCCTCTTTCTATCTCATTCAGAGGGAAAGCCAGTCATTCCTGTGACTTCTAAGCTACTCTGTGACCCAGGCCGCTATTATTCTCTGACTTCATCTCTTACTTTCCTCCATCCTTCCTTCATCCTGGCTGTTTCTTGAATCAGTCTGGGCCTGCTTTCCACCTCAGAGCTTGTGCATTTGATGGAATTCCTTTCCTTTCCGGTCCTGTGTCCACGTGGCAAGGCTCCTGCACATCCCTCAGGTCTTTCCTCAAATGTCACTTATCCGAGAGACCTGTCCTGCTTTCTTGACCACCCCTACCCCTCTTAGCTTTCAACATCCCTGCGACACTGTCTCCTTTCTCCACTTCATTGTGTCTTAGCGTTTAGCATCATCTGGTAGAATCTGTTGGAGAAGGCGATGGCACCCCTCTCCAGTACTCTTGCCTGGAAAATCCCGTGGACGGAGGAGCCTGGCAGGCTGCAGTCCATGGGGTCGCTAAGAGTCGGACACGGCTGAGCGACTTCACTTTCACTTTCATGCATTGGAGAAGGAAATGGCAACCCACTCCAGTGTTCTTGCCTGGAGAATCCCAGGGACAGGGGAGCCTGGTGGGCTGCCGTCTGTGGGGTTGCACAGAGTCGGACACGACTGAAGTGACTCAGCAGCAGCAGCAGAACCTGTATTTACCTCCTTCCTTGTCTTTTCTCCCTTCTGCTAGAACAGAAGCTGCACAGGACAGAGGTCTTTGTTCTGCTCACGGCTTATTCCCGAGACTGAGGTTGCTTTGTGGAGGAGTCTCATAATATGTGTTAAACAAGAAGGACTCTTTCTTGCCCTGGGCATTCTTGTGGCTTAAAGTTATTGTAAATCTGTTTGCCACAAAGCACTAATAAAAACTAATTATTTCATTTGTCTTCTATTAAGTATATTTACTATACGTGTCACAGGGATTTAAGACCACAGTAATAGGGATGGCAGACAGAATGCAAATTAGAGAAGAGTTTCTACAGCTTTTCATGCTGGTTCATTTCAGTGCATCCCATTCATGGTACAGCTGTATCTATACATTGAAAATGCATCAGCTTTTTTATGTTTAGGTATCCTGCTTTATTACAGAAGCAAAAAAAGGCCCAGAGGGCCTGGCTGGAAATGTGATGATGTAAGGATGTTGTTTCAAATGCTGGGTGATGGGAAAGTCTGTGCTTTATTTATGTTAGTTATCTTGTTTGCAAGAAACACCAGTCGCTAACTATTGTTGTACAGTTTGCATTACTCCACTTTTACATTTATTACTTCAGTTCTGCCTCTCTCGTTTGGGTAATAATGTATCCAGTCCTCCAGTTGTAAGTTAATTTGTATTCTAAGACCAAAAGGCTATTGAGTATTTGGCAACTTTCTCAGTTCAAGTCAAACTAATGATAATTACCTAAATTCAGCCATTTGTTATCTTAGTAAAAGTCACTGATTCTCTGCCCCACTGGTTACTGCACATACACTATAAAACAAAGGACAGAACCTGTTCTGGTACATTTTGGCCTCTCTTAGTTTGTCAGAGTGAAGATTCAAGGCAATTCTTGTTTCTGCTTACTTGCAATTTTAAAAACGTTCCATTTTAGAAATTAATGTAATATAAAATCAATACTTTGGGTGGGGTGAACTATGAGTTTTTTAAAAATTTATTTGGAAATTAGGTTTATGAAAGAGGAACCAAAGTAGTGTAGAGAGTTCCCACGTGCCTTTACCCTGCTTTCCCTACCGTTAACAGCTTACTTGGCTCAGAGTAAAGAATCTGCCTGAATGCAGGAGACTGGGGTTCGATCTGGGTCGGAAAGACCCCCTGGAGAAGGGAACGGCTCCCCACTTCAGTATTCTTGCCTGGAGAATGCCCTGGATAGAGAAGCCTGGCGGGCTACAGTCCATGTGGGCCGCCAAGAGTCATGACTTAGCAGCTAACGCTTTTGACTATAGTTCAGTTCAGTCACTCAGTCATGTCCGACTCTTTGCGACCCCATGAATCCAGCACGCCAGGCCTCCTTGTCCATCACCAACTCCTGGAGTTTACTCAGACTCACGTCCATCGAGTCAGTGATGCCATCCAGCCATTTCATCCTCTGTCATCCCCTTCTCCTCCTGCCCCCAATCCCTCCCAGCATCAGAGTCTTTTCCAATGAGTCAACTCTTCGCATGAGGTGGCCAAATTACTGGAGTTTCAGCTATAGCATCATTCCTTCCAAAGAAATCCCAGGGCTGATCTCCTTCAGAATGGACTGGTTGGATCTCCTTGCAGTCCAAGGGTCTCTCAAGAGTCTTCTCCAACATAAACTCATCAAAGCCAAGAAATTAAATGATGGTGTAATACTATTAACTACTAACTCCATTTGGATTGTGACCAGTTTTTCCACTAATGCCCTTTAATTCCAGGATTGAATCCAGGATACTATGTTTCATGTAGTCATTTTTCTTCTCATCTCCTGTAATCAATAGCATCTGTTTCAAAGCATACATGGATGGAGAAAGTAAGTTAAGTTAAAGCTGTAGGGAAGTTGTGAGAATTACAGATTTAAGGGACTAGGTAAAACTCTGGAGATGTTCTGATCCAGGGGCTATAAAGAGGTGGTCCTGTGAGCTGAATTGGTCTCATACAATACTGGAATATGATTTGACTTAGTTGCCAACATTTAATGATTAGGAAGGCTTCCCTTGTAGCTCAGTTGGTAAAAAATCTGCCTACAATGCAGGAGATCCGGGTTTGATTCCTGGGTTGGGAAGATTCCCTGGGGAAGGGAATGGCTACCTACTCTAGTATTCTTGCCTGGAGAATTCCATGGATAGGTTTTCCAGAAAAATCTATGGGTTTTTTTTGTTGTTAGAAATCAGTGGCCCATGCCACCCCGGGTCTATTCACCGACTAGGATGATGTTGTGGTCCTGAGAGGTGGCCGTCCCCTCTCTATGAGCAAGTAATTCCAGTCACTTCAGATTGTGCCCTTCCTGATACTGCTCTGGGTTAAACCTGCCCTTTACATGCCCCAGAAGACGAGTGTTGCGCTTAATCCACTCTGTCTTGCCTTCTTAGACCAAAAAGGAGCCAGACTCCTTTGTGTCCCACAAATACCACAGTTTGCAAACAAGTCCCCTGAGACGACACCTGATTTGCTCCCACTTCCTGTTTAGCTGTATGTGGTTACCTATTGTACCGGGTAAAAGATGATGAACCTGAAAATCCAGCTTTGTGGCTTCTCTTGAGAAGCCCGGTGACCAGGCAATGCTGGGGTTGCTTTCCTCACCTGGCCTGGACTCAGGGCTGTGCCCTCAGCCAGGAACAGGCTCTTCTGGCCCCACGTGTCCATTGAGGGACCCCATGGCATTTGTAGTGTTGGTCTTATGTATTGGGCCGGAAACCAGAGCAGCCCCAGTAGTTTGCTTTCGTGTTGCCTGACATTAGTTATTTTCTTGACAAGGATGACTTCAGTCACTCCACCAAGTTGTTGAGGACGAGGGAATTTGGCACAGGGACCTGTGATGGGTTCAGAGCCTAGCCGACAGTCCAACTCTGATTTTGTCTCTTGTGCCCCGACCCCTCTTCCCGGACGTGCTCTCAGCTCCTAAGGTTTAATGATGCATGTCAGTGTAGAGGGTTCTGTTCAGGAGCATTTTTGTTAAAGTAGCTCGAAGTACTATATTTAAAGAACTCAGCTGGCACTTCCCTGGTGGTCCAGTGATTAAGAATCCACCTTGCAATGCAAAGGAGACAGGTTTGATCCCTGGCTCAGGGAACTCAAACCCCACGTGCCGTGGAGCAACTAAGCCCTGGTGCCGCAACTGGTCCATGTGCCACAACTAGCCCATGCGCTGCAACGAAAGATCCTGCGTGCCACAAGTAAGACCCGCTGCTGCTGCTGCTAAGTCGCATCAGTCGTGTCCGACTCTGTGGAACCCATAGACGGCAGCCTACAAGGCTCTGCGAAGCTAAATAAATGAATAAATGGCAATTGCATAAGGTGATAGTTAAAAAAGAAAAACTAAGTGGAAACTACAGTTGTGAAATTTCAAGCAGTATCTGGTTGGTATCCCTGTAATCTCATTAGGAGCATACGCATGCGTGTGTGCTCTGTTGCTTCTGTTGAGTCTGACTCTGTGACCCCATGGACTGTAGCCTACCAGGTTCTTCTGTCCATGGGATTCTCCAGGCAAGAATACTGGAGGGGGTTGCCATGCCCTCCCCCAGGGGATCTTCCTGACCTGCTGCTGCTGCTAAGTCACTTCAGTCGTGTCCGACTCTGTGCGACCCCATAGATGGCAGCCCACCAGGCTCCACCGTTCCTGGGATTCTCCAGGAGAGAACACTGGAGTGGGTTGCCATTTCCTTCTCCAATGCATGAAAGTGAAAGTGAAGTCGCTCAGTCGTGTCCGACTCTTCGTGACTCCATGGACTGCAGCCCACCAGGCTCCTCCGTCCATGGGATTTTCCAGGCAAGAGTACTGGAGTGGGGTGCCATTGCCTTCTCTGGATTTTCATTAGGAATTGCATAAAATTTTTATTTTATTGAAATAGAGTTGATTTACAGCATGGTGTTAGTTTCTGCTGTACAGTGATTCAGTGATATATCTATACATTCTTTCATAGTCTTTTATATTATGGTTTGTGACAGGATGTTGAATATAGGTCCCTGTGCTGTATAGAGGGCCTTGTTTTTTATCCACCCTATATATAATAGTTGGCATCTGCTGATCCTAAACTCCCAGTTCTTCACCCTCCATCCCATACATACACACCCTCCATCCCTCCTAGCACATACATACAGAAACAAGGAGAGCATTCTCTTTTCAGATCATTATAGAAACATGGGGCCAATTATTAAGGGGGTTTTGTACCTGTGTGTAACTCTAAGGGTGTATATCTGTGTGGCTCAGTATGATAGCTGTGTTTATATGGGGTTCCTGATGGGCTGCAGTCCATGGGGTCATAGAGTCAGGCAGGCTTAGCAACTAAACAGCAACGGAGCCCTTGGAATGTGCTAATCTGAGTTGAATTGCGCTGTGATGTAAGATACACACTGACTTTTGGATATACTCTGAAAGACAGAATGTACAATGTCTCAAATAACTTTTTATATTGTCTACATGTTTAAATGACACTGTTTTGGATAGTGAGGCTAAGTAAAAGAAGTTGTTAATTTCATCTTTTTTTTTTTTTTTTTAAACTTAAAAGTGGCCAAAAGAAAATGTAAGCTTAAGGACACAACTCCCATTAGGTTTCTGTTAGACGTAGTTGACTCTAGATTTTGCTGTATTGGATGGCGAAGAAGGCTGAGCAGCCTAGTTTCTAGGCCTTGGTAAAGTCAAGTTCAAAAATAAGTGCGGACAGAATGGAATAGTAAATTGTTTTCCTAACTCTTGGCTGTAATAAAATGTGTACTTCTCTGCTCACTTCAGTGTATTTGCTGCATTTAGTTGGATACCAAGTTGCACTCTTGCTTGGTTAGTTGTGCTGGTGTTGTGACATTGTTGGAAGTCAGATGCTTTTTGGAATTCCAAGCTTCTCTGCTATGTCCTTGAGTCAGTTATTTAACCTCCTGAGCCTCAAAGCCCTGCCCTGTAAAATAGGGACAATGGTGATCCACCCTCGTGTGTGAAAATTAGGGAAAGTAACACAGGCAAAATAATACTTATTGCATGTATAATATTGAGGATCAGTATAGTAAATGATATTTGTCTTTGTTTTAATTCATTATTCTTGGTTGTATGAAAAATGTCTCATTTGATCACTTCTGTGTGCTAGGAGTGTTAGTTGCTCAGTCGTGTCCGACTCTTTGCGACCCTGTGGACTATAGTGCACCAAGCTCCTCTGTCCATGGAATTCTCCAGGCAAGAATACTGGAGTGGGTTGCCATTTCCTTCTCCAGGGGATCTTCCTGACCCACGGATTGAACTCAGGTCTCCCACATTGTAGACAGATTCTTTACTGTCTGAGCCAAGGCTGCCCCACAGATCAGAAAAAGGCACCTTTGTTGATTCACCAGGAAACATTTCTACTTGGGTTTTCTTCTATTCACTCTCTCGTGACAAAGGTTTTTTATTGTAAGTTGATGAGTCTTTTCAGTTGTTGATGTTCAACATGTATGAGAATCCAGCAGTGGACTATATGACAGATACTGTTTTAGAAAGAATTGGACACCTTAAACTTTTCCAGAAGCTGGAGACATGTTGTGGGTACAATAGAGAGGAATGTATATATTATTACCTAAAAGATCCCAGATAATTGGATAAGTGAGAATGGACAGAGTGATATAACCAAAACCATCCCTTGGAGACACGCACAGCTGTGCTTCATCTGGTGCTCTCCCTTTGTGGTGGTCAAGTACACACAGGAGTACTTTGTGGTTTTGTTTTGTTTTAGGTAAGGCTAAGTTTCCCAGTGCTTCAAATTCTAATTATATGCCTTATGGAGCTTATTTAACTTAGTGGAAAATGAATGTGAATAACCCTGGGAGCATCTGTAGGTATTACCTGCTAGAGAAACTCTGAATGGAAGAACAGAGTACCAGGAAGAATGGGTAGTTTTGTGTGCTTTTCAGTCCTTTTCTCCCTTGTTCATTAAGGAATCAGGACCCAGAAGCTAGAAGTTTGGGACTCAGAAGGCCAGCTGGTGGCCTGCTTGCAGATAAAAATGCATGGACTTCTTTTTTTTTTAAAGCTTATCTATTTTTCCTTAAATCAATGGAAGATAGTGCATTCCCAGGTGGCACTAGTGGTAAAGAAAGAAAGTGAAAGTGAAGTCATGTCCGATTCTTTGCGACCCCATGGAGTGTAGCCTGTCAGGCTCCTCTGTCCATGGGATTTTCCAGGCAATAGTACTGGAGTGGGTTGCCGTTTCCTTCGCCAGGGGATCTTCCCAACCCAGGGATTGAACCCGGGTCTCCTGAATTGTAGACAGATAGATGCTTTACCGTCTGAGCCACCAGGGAAGTCTGCCTGCTAATGCAGGAGACAGGGGTTCTATCCCTGGGTCAGGAAGATCCCCAGGAGGAGAGCACGGCAATGGTCTCCAGTATTCTTGCCTGGAGAATCCCGATAGACAGAGGAGCCTGGTGGGCTATAGTCCAGTGTCGCAAAGAGTCCATTAAGCACGCGTGCCTTTTCCCTGAAATCGGTGAAAGATGATGCATTAATCAATCATACTTTGGCTCACATCCAACTCTCTTGTGCTATAAAGGCTTGAATCTCTCACTTCTTTCCACAGATTGGCTTTGCTTGGCAGTAACTTTTAAAATGGTAAATCAAAGTCTTTCTTGCCAGAGTAACTCTCTATTAGCTGTGGACTGGCTTGTTTCATGCAAATTACTCAGCTAGTACATTCAGAAATGCTTCGTAAGCAACAACTTGTTTATAACGTATAAGTGTTGTTATTAACTGGACTATGACTGCTGGCCAGGAAATTTACTTGAAATCACCCACAGATTCCAGCCACCCACCACCTCTTGGTAGGTATGGAGGGTGCTTTTCAAGTGGTCCTCTTGTTATCCCACCTGGATCTCAAGCAGTATCTCATGGCTACCAGGAGCCTGGCTTTACCCACCAACTCTAGGTTCTGGTTGCCCTGCTCAGGATATCAGAGTCACTCTGTAACAGGAATCCTCTGATTCCTGATAGGCAGCTTCTCAATTCTTATTATATTAATATATCATCTTATAGCTATACAGTAGCAATGGAAACGAGCAATTGATTGTCAGAGTCTAGGGGCAGGGCTGTAAGTAAGAGGATGTCACCTCTGGGACCCCTAAGCTGCTTGGTTTTCTACCTAGGACTTTGGAATCAGTGGACATGACATCAGATGCTTCTGACGTCATGACCCCATGAATGAGCCCAGGAAGGACCTTTTGGCAGCTTGAACACCCTCCCCACCACCTTTTGTCTGCTCTCTCTTGGACAAGATGCCAGGCATCTTCCTTCAATACCTCTGTTTTCTGTCTAGTCTGCAAGTAAAGAAGTTCTTCAAAACCTTTCAGATTAATAGTTCCTGCTATGGCACCCCACTCCAGTACCCTTGCCTGGAAAATCCCATGGACGGAGGAGCCTGGTAGGCTGCAGTCCATGAGGTCGCTAAGAGTCGGACACGACTGAGCGACTTCACTTTCACTTTTCACTTTTATGCATCGGAGAAGGAAATGGCAACCCACTCCAGTGTTCTTGCCTGGAGAATCCTAGGGACGGGGGAGCCTGGTGGGCTGCCGTCTATGGGGTCGCATAGAGTCGGACGTGACTGAAGTGACTTAGCAGCAGCAGCAGCTATCATCTTGGTTTTCCTCCTTGGCTTTCTGGGTAGCGCTGGATGCTGCTTCTGCTGAATCTATTTTTTTTTAATTTAAAAAATTATTCTAAAAACCACATAAAAATTATTATTCTCTCTGGAGATGCACAGTTCAGTGGTATTAAGTAAGGCACATGGTTGTACGGCATGTCTCCAGAGCTTTTTCATCTTGTCCACTGAGTATCCTTCACTGTGAGGTAGGATGAGATGTGTCTTTGCTGGTTCATTTTCCGTTTGCCCTGCTGCTTGTCCCCCATCTACAAAATACAGAATACTGTTTGAACATCTCTTTATCATAGAAATTGTGTCAATTTCCCCCTACTCTTGGTTACTCTTGGCATATCAAGTGGAATATATTAATAATGTGCTTGAAGTAATCTAATATTTACCAGAATTTCTTTGTATTACTAAGTGAGCATATGTTTGTTTTATTTCATGGGATAGTAATTAACACTTTTTACATCATTCAACAAATAAATGACTATGCAGTGATTTAAAAAAAAATGCTCCTATTAAGGCTTATATTAGATTGGCCAATGGTTCATTTGGTGTTTTCTACCATCTATGAAAAACGAGAATGAACTTTTTGGCCAACCCAGGTTTTTGGGAGAGGCTCCTCTGGCCGGACTTCCTTCCTGGTGAGACTGCTGGGCCAGCCATTTAGTGAATTTTGCTCAAGTTGTTGTACCATGTTTACTTGCTAGCTGGGAATCTAGGTAGAGATGGGATTTGAAAAGCCAGACTGAAGTGAAGTGAAAGTCGCTCAGTTGTGTCCGACTTTTTGTGACTCCGTGGACTGTCCATGGAATTCTCCAGGCCAGAATGCTGAAGTGGGTAGCCTTTCCTTCAAAAGCCAGAAATTTGGTTTAAAGATGGGGAATACTGAGGGCAGGAAGTGTTCTCAGTTGATAGGATATAAACCTCACCAAATACCTCGGCTAAAAAAAATTATTCTCCAAGTTGAGCACAAGGTCCCAGCATGGAAAGATGCACAGGGTTGTTTTTCCTGGCACTTTCCCGTCTCCAGCATCCCAGATGGTAGCTCCTCTAGTTCGTAACATCCCCTGGCAGCCTTGCCCTTGTCTTGCTGGGCCTGAATCACAGATGTTGGGTGCTGTTGAGTTTTCAGTTAATTGGCCTTATTGCTACTATACTCTTGTGTGGCGTTTTGAATTCATGAATTAGTCATTGAGTTTAGCAGAAGGACATCCTGGGAATCTGTGGTCTGTCCAGCTGACCTTCTTTTAGAAGGATGCTGTGTATGCAGACTATAGCAAATGATGGTGGGAAAGACAGGATTCTCTTAGGGGACCCTTTAACTGCAGCCTTCTTTTTTTTTCCCCAACTCTTGGCTTTGCAGGTGAGTTTATGCCTTAGTTGAGAGTTTTGGTGGGATTATCTATCAGGGTGGGATGTAGGCTGTGTTCTGATGCTCAGAAGCTTTTGTATTATTTTTGTGTAATACAGCCACCTGAAAGGGTTGAGGGAAGTCAATTATTAGATAAATTTTCCCCAGGATGAGTCACCTCTGAAATAAATGAAATTGGATAATTGGGATTTCCTGCTTGGGGCGGTCGTTGTCAGGTTCTGTTTCTTTTTTTTACGGTTGAGGAAGCGCTTGAAATTTCAAGGTCACAGATGTGTGTCACAAAACAACAATCCAAAAGCACATGGATATTTATGGTTTATTATTCTAATTACTTAATCTTTAATAATCTTTGAGAAGCTGTGATTTATGGTCTATCCTGGGTAGAGGTAAGTTTCCCAGCTCAGGGTAAACACCCTGTAATTATGTGGTTAATGAAATAAGTTCTAACTACTTACTAAAGCTGAAGTCCCTTTCTAACAAGTAGCAGATAAGTGAAATGAAGGCACAAGAATTTCAACTTTTGCTCCCTAGGGATGGACTGATGTGATTTGGTGGGCTCATCGTCTTTTGGTACATTATGAATGCTTCAGATTTCTATGTGTGATCATCTCAGAGGTTGAAATCACACACTGTATGATTTATGCCAGGGCAGGATGAATCTTTTTAGTTAAGTTTAGCTGGTTGTAAGCTTTTAACCTCTCATCTTGGACCAACTTGTCTTATTCACTGGTTTTCTCATACAAGGGTATCAACAGTGCCTGACGTCACTTATACCTTTTTATTAACAAAAATTAGTGTTGGTTTAAAGGAAAACTTCTCTAATTCAATGCATGGGCCAACCATTCCTGAACTAAATCGTAAACGACTTATGTTGTATCTTGGCTATTGCCTTAAAAACATCAGCAGACAGTGTCATACTGGTTGTGAGTTTTCTTCCATGAAATAAAAGATGAATTTCACTTCTGGGTGAGGCATTATAGTTGCCTTGTACTTTCATTTCTGGTTAGATTAGACAGAAACAAAGAGGGAATATGAAGATAGAGGTATTAGTTTAATGTGACATGTAGAAAAATCTTTTTCTGTTTTTTGGGGGTACGTGCCAGAAATAGAAATAATAGTAAGGAAATTTATCAAATAGTATGTTACCTGTTGAACATTATATTATTTGTAAAGCATATCGAAGGCTGTATGAAGTTGGGACATACAGAGCCTATTTATATGCCTCAGTGATAAGTGGGTCATTCAGAGTCATCATCATAAGGAAGTGATATATCTCTGTGGTGGGTATGAGTAGTCTCTAGCTGCTTATATGAGAAGCCATAAATTGTTTAAGGCTGGTCCCCTAGCAAACAGTGACAATGTGTACCATGCATTTCTGAGAAATAATGCCAGGAAATGTATGGCAAAACAATGAAGCTTAGTATATAAGCAGTTTAAGAAATATGACACAAGGAGGGTCCAATGATCTGAACAGCAATCATGTGTTAGTCACATGTAATTCATGTATACTGGCATTGTGCTTAGAAATCTCTTAGGATGGCAGTTTTATGATATGGTCATTGTGACCAAGAATACTGATTGCTTTACCCAGTTCAGGAAGCTCACTGTGGATGTATAATTGTGCAAAGTTTGATTTGTTCTCTGCTGGGTGTGCATTTATCTTTGAGATTGTGGCTTGTCCTTTTCTGCCACAGTGGGCATTGGGCATCATGGTCTCAGGCTTCTTGGGCGCCACAGAGGGAAGGCTCCCTCCTGCTGGGCAGAAGCCTGTGAATGCTGTCGAGGCCAAGACTGTCCCACACTGACCAGAAAGAGAAGCCGGAAGGACTTGGACTCACTGATATTTTGCTGACATCATTCAGACCTGCTGCTAGAAGCTTTAAGGAGCCGGTGTTTCAGAACCACACGGCAGGGCAGGCCACTTTCTCATACACACACTTCTCGGATTGCTGGCTTCCCTTAGCTCACTGAAGCTCTTGTCCAGCGAGGAGGACCTCGTGGCAGGTTTGCCGCTGGACCCAGGAAGGCAGGAGCATCAGCCATTAGGCTGGCCCAGTGCTCAGAGATAAATATGAAGGTGCTCAACCGAGCGAGACCTGTGGGCGGGCACACAGCTCTTGGTTACCTCCAGCTTTTCAGGCATGTGTGTTTGTGTTTGGAATTGGTGAGGAGGTGCTCCGTTGATCCAGCAGGCTTAGAGCTCCAGTGGCATACTAATTTCTTCCCTCCTGATGCCAGGATTTCCTTCCCTTGACTGTGAGTAGAGAAAGTAAAGTGGGAATCATTTTCCATGAGTGCCCTGTTGTGCACAGAAGCCCACCTGGAGGCTTTTGCTCATTTCTGAAGCCCTGAGCCTGGCTCTTCCCTTAGGGGTAATTGGGCCAACTGTTACCACATTTCCCACTGCGTAAATGGAAGGTTTGGACAAGTCTGGTTGAATGGTTTAGTCTTCTACAAAAACAAAAGCACTTTTTTTTTCTTAGAGTGAAAGAAGTTTAACTTGTTTTTGAACCCAGCTTTACTGACCTAAATGAGCTCAGGCAGCTCTAAGGCTACAAGGGAGCACTTTGGCTACAATGAGGCAGGGCCTGTCACTTTGGAGGTGCATCAGTGTACAAAGGGCCCCCAGATTAGCCATCAGTCGGCCTCTCCGAGGGGTGGGGGAGCAGAGTGCCACAGTGCAGTCCTGGGTCATTGTCCTCCCATTTACATTTTGAAAACTGCACAGCATTTAAAATTCTGCTGAAAGAACATTGGATTAGGGATAGAGTACATAGGCTTTCCCTCCTTCCATAGTCGGAGAAGGCGATGGCATCCCACTCCAGTACTCCTGCCTGGAAAATCCCATGGATGGAAAAGCCTGGTAGGCTACAGTCCATGGGGTCGCGAAGAGTCGGACATGACTCAGCGACCTCACTTTCACTTTTCATTTTCATGCATTGGAGAAGGAAATGGCAACCCACTCCAGTGTTCTTGCCTGGAGAATCCCAGGAACGGCGGAGCCTGGTGGGCTGTTGTCTATGGGGTCGCACAGAGTCGGACATGACTGAAGCGACTTAGCAGCAGCAGCAGCCTTCCATAGTGTTAAAAGGAATTTAGGAAAATCACTGTTTCTTGTGTTTAAGAATAGGGGAGGGAAAGAAGGAGGGAAAAGGGACCACTTTTCTCCCTTTGAAATTGGGAAAGCAACATCTTACAGAGAGATGTGAGAGTATAAAAGATACCTGAGCTCCTTATAAGAAAACTTTCATTGACCATTAGAGGTTTCAGTTATTCAGCAGGCAGATTTAGAAATTTTCTGTTGAGTTCCTTCTCTCTCATTTGTTTAGTCTGTGGGGGTCCTGAGTTCTGGATAGAGCTCATTGGGATCGCTGCTAAAACCATAGATACTTTGTTGTTGTTATGTCAGGAGATTTTTTTTTTTAACCAAAATACTTAATTTTTTTCCCATCTTATTTTATGGGTCAAGAAGAGACAGACAGCCAAGGCAAAAGTTGCTCAGATAATTGTAGCCAAGGGGAGAGGGGTGTTTGTGTGATGCTGCAGGGAGGGGAGGACTGCAGAGAAAGCAGGGTGGAGGGCCAGATGGACACCTGTCCATTGACATCTTGGTTCATCTGAAGTGTTATGACTAGACCTGGCCTCTTCATATTGAGAAGTGGATGTGCCTGACAGCTGTATTCCTGCAACGGGAAGATTATTCACTGCAATGGGATGTCTCAACCATTGCTCAGTTCTACACAGCAGCCTTGGAGACCAGGAATTCTTGGGAAGCAAGGGTCTCTTTGTTAAATTGAGGTTTTATCTGAAACCCATTTGGTTTTCAGACATGTTGGGAATGTTCTTAAAATGCATAAGTGTGCCTTGGAGTGGAATGCTCAGTGAGTTCTCTTTATTATCCTTTGGTGACTGAGACATTTTTCCAGTATGTGAGAAGTTGATGATAAATTCTGCCTTTCCAAACCTTTACCTAGAAATGTGTATAGTTGAGCTAATTTCCAAGTACGTATTCCTCAAGAGCTCTGTGTATTTTTTAAGGAACCGTAATGTTTGTTTCACGTTCATTTTTCTGACAGATTTCATTCTTTTAAAAATTACTGTGATTAATTCCTTTAATTTTCCAGTTGGTTTATGATTCTCCAAGTTGAGTATGGGTTATTTCTATAAATGGACATGTGTAATTGTAAAGCAGTGTCTCTGGCTCTGAGGGACCTGTGAATTAAATGAAGCTCATTTTTGATGATTTCTGCCTCCTTTTCTCTTTCTCCTTCTGTCCCTCCCTAGGATTCAGGGTTTTCACCTTCGTCTTGCCCTCATCCAAACCTAATCTCTGACATTTGAAATTCATTTCAGCTGAAGTCACCTTCACGAAATGACAAGTTTAACTCATTCTCTCACACAGAAATAATCACAGTTAAAGCTTTTTCTTTATTTTTGGTATGAAAGGCCCTATATGCTGCTAATGGAATTTCAGGTGCTAGAGTTTTGAGTACAGATTTTTTAGTCATGACCTTATTCCTTATAATGATACCATATTGTAAACTGCTGTTTTAGTTGCCACTCAGGAGGAGACAAGTTTCTAAGAAACTTTCAGAAACTTCTAGAAAGGAGCACTTTTGTTTTCTCAACTGAGACTTAAAACAAAAACAGGAATTGCTACTTCTATGCCTAGAGCTGTCATCCTGGAAATTGTTCCTGCATTGAATCTAATTTAGCAAACGTTTATTGATAGCCAGTTGTATGCAGTTATAACTACTGCCCTAGCTGTAGAAAAACCACCCGTTTGTCTTCTAAAGTACATATTGGGTAAAGAAACTGGGTAGTGAGTAGCTGACTGATAATGAATGATTTTTATAATTCTAGATCTTGGAAATATCTCTCAGGATGCCAGCAGGTATAATAAAATGGTCTTGTGAACAAGGAAATTTGGAAAATGATGAGACAGATGAAGGGGAGTCCCCTCCCCCACTAGAGCTCTCACAGGGGAAAATGTGTATAGTATTTCCCAAATTTACTTCATTATGAAATTTTATAATTATTATCATCATCAGTAGTAGTAGCAGTATAGCATTAATAGTCCCTGGAGGGGGAGGACTAGTGTTCCTTGGTTGGGGAACAGTTTGGAAAATGCTAATCTAGTCCATGAAATATATTTTTCTGTCTTTTAGAGAGCTCTTTTATTTCAGTCTTTTCTTTTCTTTTTGGTTTGGCTGTGCCTCACGGCTTGTGGGATCTTAGTTCCCAACCAAGAATTGAACCCAAGCCCCCTGCAGTGAAGCATGGAGTCTTAACCACTGGACTGCCAGGGAATTCAGAGAGCTCATATATATTAGTGTGTATGTATGTATTGTTCAGAAACAGAAAAACTGTTCTTTGAATAGTGATAAATGGATTCCTGTCTATAAGTTTTGTTATGTAAAGCCTGCCTGTATTTCACTTGGGTACTGGTGAGTTTTTAGAGGGCTGGGGTCCTCTAGCCTGCATGGGATGAACCCTCACACAGGGTGCTTACTCAAGGATGGTGTTGAGTATTTCTTCTGGAATCTAAAGCGAGAAGTAGGAACTTGCGGTTCCCGTTTATAGATGACAGATAACTTGCCCAGTATGCCACTTAGAGAGTTTTTATAACATGCTAGCCACTTTTTTTTTTAAGCTGATGAGATTTTTTTTAAAAAAAACCACTTATTTGAGATAATTGTAGGTTCATATGCAGTTGTAAGAAATGAGACCCTGTATTCCTTTCATCCATTTCCTCCAGTGATAACATGTTGCATAACAGTGTTATAGTTTCACAATGAAGAAATTAACATTGATACAATCAGCAATCTTACTTAGATTTCCAAGCGTTTGCATACACTTGTGTGTGTGTTTAGTTCTGTGCAGTTTTATCATGTGTGACAGTTCACGTGACCATCCCAGTCAAGATACTGAACTTCCTTCCAAGGATCCCTCGATGTCCCCTTTTATGATCATAGCCAGCTTTCTCCCAGCCTCCCACCCTCAACCCCTGACACGGCTGCATGACTGGTGGACCACAGAGGGCATCCTTGTGTGCCTGACCCTTAGTCCTGGCTCCTCTCACTCCACCCTTCACTTTGCTCTGGGGATTCACATTCTGTTCTTTCACATACACAGTTCTCCTTTTCTTTCCTTAGTATCTAAAATTAGAGTTGTTAGGCTTTTTTCTTTTAAAAAAATTGTAATTTTTAAGAAAGAAAATTGGATCACACTATTATATTGGAAGTGTGGAGATCGCTTATTTTTTACCCTCCAGCTCTGTTTTGAGCTTGCCTCCATTTTTGGAGATTTTTTTTTGCTGACCTCCCACTAGCTTGACACCAGAGCACACACGAGGAGGCTGGTGGTGACTTTAGGAGATAAAGGTAGAGATTCCTGCACACCATTCCTTGAATTCATATAAAGGCATCGTTACTTCAGCATCTCTGAGTGCTGTACTAGCTTTGGTTGCTGTGGTGCTAAACATACTCCCAGAGCCCTTGGGATTTAACTCGCTGCAAACTAGAAGCTGTCAGTGCACCTAGGGATGCAGGGAAGCATAGCACATACATTTCTATGAATCACAGTCATGTCAGAGGCTATATACATTTAAGGGAAAACTCCAAAACTGGAAACAGTGAAGTCTTTTGAAATCTCTATGTGGGATACAGTTAAAAAAAACAAACCAAAAAACAGAATTATGGAACAGTTAGCCAAACGTAGATTTTTGGTTATTGAACCCACCAGGCATATTCCTCGTTCAGGGTCTTTGAACTAGCTGTTCCCTCTCTGCCTGGAAAGCTTTTTTCCCCAGAATTACACCTGGCTGGGCTCCTTCCCTCCACCTTCTTTCTGTCTCTGAGCAATGTTACCTCTCCCTTGTAGTCCTCCCTGATGTTTAAATTTTAACACCCAACCCCACCCCATTCTCCTTACTTTTTCTCCATCCCACTTTGATCATCATCTAACGTGTCCTATGTCTTATTTATGTATTCTTTCCCCCCAGTAGAACATGAGCCTCCTGAAGGCAGGAATTTTTGCCTGTTTTGTGCATTGCTGTATCCCTAGCATCTTATAGAATAGTGCCTGTGCATATGAGATAATGGATATTCTTCAGATGCATGTTTTCAAGAGTAAAGGTTTGTTTAAGTTGTAGGACACAAAGGAATAATCATATCTGTGCAGGTCAGCTCCTGATAAAGATGCTCATTTAAAAATGTTGAGTCAGTTTAGTACAAGTGTATACTTTGCTTGCCTATGTAGATCAAGTTTCTAGCAGTGACTTTTCTGTTGGAAAATGATTGACTTTGGGGGAGCTCGTGCAGATGTAAAGGAAATTAACCAGCCGATCTAGGTAATTGAACCTTGCAAACTACCCTGGAAGTGTTTATCCTTCTGCCAAACTGAAGCATGCGTTCAGTGTTTGCATAACCACCTGTGTAATTACTCACATTAGCATTCCAGCATGTATTCGGTGAGCTGCACTCTTCAATTTTGCAATGAAAGTATTTGCACATGTTGGCTGCTACTGTGCAAAGTGGGTTTTTGTACATTCTGGAAGCCTGTGTCACTGTTTTGATCTGGGGGGTGTGGTCTAGGGGTGTAGAGCATTTACTTTCTGGGTGAAAAGAGAATCCATGATGGAAGCAAACTTTTGGTTTCAGTTTTTCTTTGGGGGCTGTTTGTTAGTTCTAGGACTGGAAAAAAATAAATATTGCTCTAAAACTGAACTGAAGTTGCTCAGTCGTGTCCAACTCTTTGCAACCTCATGGATTGTTGCCTGCCAGGCTCCTCCATCCATGGGGTTTTCCAGGCAAGAGTAGTGTAGTGGGTTGCCATTTCCTTCTCCAGGGAATCTTCCCAACCCAGGGATTGAACCCGGGTTTCCCGCATTGTAGGCAGACCCTTTACCATCAGAGCCACCAGGGAAGTAAATATTGCTCTAGGGATACTTTGTATAAATATATTGTGGGTGAAAAAATACAGTGTTATTTGTACAGCAGCATTGTAGGGTAGGGTGAGGTTGGAAGCTTTGTCTGGTGGTTTGGGGAGCAGTTTGTCGGGAGGCACTGGCTGGGGAGCAAAAAGGGGATGTAATGTGGCTGGAAAAGGCCTTCTAGGGGAGATGCACTGTCTCCCACCAGTGCCCGTAGGACTGGGAGCTCTGTGGTGTGGCTGTATGGGTGCTTCCTATTACCTGGCCCTATATGAGTTGAGAAAGTTAGGAGAAAGCAGAAACACTAATTCGGGAAGTTACATGGACCCCAGTGTTCACGGAAACATTACTGACAATTGCCAAGATACGGGAGCTACCTAAGTGCCCATCAACAGATGAATGGATAAAGATAGAGTCTGTCTACACAATGCAGTATTACTCGGCCCTAAAAAAGAATGAAATAATGCCATTTGCAGCAATATAGATGGACCTGGAGATGATCATACTGAGTGAAATACGTCAGATAAAGACAAATACTGTATGTTTTCACTTACATGCAAAATCTAAAAAAGAAATCAGTTAAAGCAGACTCATGGGTACAAACTAGTGGTTACCAGAGGGGAAGAGGGCTGGCAGGAGGGGCACAATGAGAGAAGAGGTACAGACTACTTGGTATAAATAATGCCCATCTCAGAGAATAGAATCAGTATTTTATAATTATATGTGGAGTATAATCTATAAAAACATTGAATTACTGTGTTGTGCACCTGAAACTAACGTAATATTGTAAGACAACGATACTTCAGTTTAAAAAAATGTCAGAGAAAGGTTGGAGAGGGAAGAGTTAAGGAAGAACGTTAAGGCAGCAAGAAAGTAATTCATTTGTTTGAGACAGGTGCCCGCGTGTGAATACTTGGCTCTCAAACAACTCATTTTCCTTCATTATCCACAGACACCCCCAAACCACCTTTCACGTACTGGATTCTGACTTTTTTTCTTTTTCTGATTCTGACTTTTCTGTGTTAGCCAAACATGAAAGAAAATTCTGAGTACAGCTGTGAGGGAAATTCAGGAAGTTCAATCATTCAGTATGCTGAAAGCACAGAGTCCTGATGTTCATTCGAGCAGACTGGAACACCTTCCCTTTGTTAGTAAAGTTACTGCTAACTTTAAATAACTAATAGAGGTCAGACACCACTTAATTAATTTCTGAGCCTAGTCAGCTAGCTGTCCTTTCCCCAAGGGAAATAAGCTCAGCTGAGTTACTTAAATCACACTTTCCCCGTTTCTTGAAGTCATTTCCATTACCCTGCCCTAGAAAAAGTAGGCGGCTGCAGAGAGAAGGTTGAGACAGAATTATAAGACCATTTGCGTTAAATGAGCTTAGTGCATCACTCTTGAGATCCTTGAGCAGACAGCTACCAACTCCTAATAAGCACCAGCTGCATACAGATCAAGGTTTTCCAATGAAACCAAAGTGGGCTGTCTGTAGAGATGAAACAGACAAGACTTGAGAATCTCACAGAATACTTGACGCAAAATGACGTCGTAGAACCAGGAACACGAGAACAGTCTGATAATCTGTGAATCTTCCCACTGAAGTGTGTGAATTCTGTAGTTTTAAGTCCTCTGCCCACCCTTCAGAAATGGTCAAAATATCTAGATGTGGAATTAAGCAGACTTCTGCAATGTCTACAACCTTATTTCACATATGTATATCACTGTCTTTTGTCCCAGACTCCTGTTTCTTGACCCAAATTTTTAATCAGCCAAAATATATTGTATGGACCAATATGTTACATGGGATGGTACAGCTACTGGATTATAGTAAGGAATTATAATAAAGCATTCTTTTAGGAGGGTTTTAATTTTTTGCCATTTTAACAAGAAAAATTTCATATGGTCCTATTTGCTAGTTATTTTGGCTGAATTTTAAAAATCCTTACAGGGATTATACATTCTGTTTTTGCTACAGTGGAGGAATTCAAGTAGTGTAGTTTATCTGAATTTTTAGGAGCCCCTTCTTGGGCTCCAATGCCTAAAGTCTGGTGTCCATACAGGGGCTTTGGGAAAGGCTGGATTTAAATATTGGGTGGATATGTCTTGAATCCTGTTCTGGGGAACTGTTCTTGCAAGTCTCAGATGGGGGAACTCACAACAACCAGTTTTACCCAAAAGCCGGGCCCCAGGCTTAGATGCCAGTCGAGCAGGGCTTAGTGCCTTGGGTTTTAGTTTTAGTCTCATTCCATGGATCATTCTCGCCGTTTACTTAACAGTGAGTGTCATGCTGTATTTTGAATCTTCCCCTGCGCCTGCCCAAGTTATTTCAGAAATTACCACAGCTGCTTCTCGGTTATTCGAATGCTTAGCACCCCTGTTTCCACAGGAGTTGTTAACCCCACAGCTGTCCGGGGGCAGCTTCACTCTCACCATCACCCCGTCCCATCTGCCACCTCTCACTGCTTCCTCACTTGCTACACTTCGAGGTGGCAAATTCCCAAATGAGCCGCTGACTTCCCGCCTTTACAGGGGGCTGGGCCTTAGGTTCACAGTAACTTCTTTCACTGGAAGGACTTTCTTTGGCTGGGACCCCTACCCTGGGGCACTGCTGCCTCTCAAGGACGCGCTTTGTACGGTGGGTGTTGATTCTTCCACTCGGCTTGGAAACTTTTGCAAGGAAACCGAAAGTTGCCTTTAGCTTAAGCAGCTGTGGCTCCCCCTCCCACTCACCCCCTCGTTTTTCAAACTCAGAATCTTTTTAGAACATGGGAAGGTCGCTAAGTTTCATCTGTCTCTGAAGGATGTGACTCACCTTGGATGCCCGTCTTCCCCGACAGTGTTTCCAGTTTCGGTCTTTTTCCAGATGGGTAGCGTCCACAGGGAGCTGTTTTATCCTGGCCACCTCTTCAAAGCTTAGCAGACTCTCTCTCCAGTGCTCCCTCAGCAAGCTGTTACAGTAAGCAGAAAAACAAGCCCATTAAATTAAGAATCAAATGCTCAATGTCTCTTTCCTTGCCAACCTCATTAGAAAACAGCGATAAAGTATGGATGCATATAATTACATGATGCATTTAATTAAACACTTGAAATCAGTTCAAGAGGGGACCTTTATAATGCTTTTCTAACTGTGGAATTTTCATGTCAGAGTGGGGAGCTGGGTGTCTCTGTTGTACTTAATCCCTCATCTCACTGCGAGTAGAAGGAAGGGGAGGTAGAGGAGAGGACAGCGTTCATTTTGGCCACAGCTCGAAGGTCCCATCAGAGTCATTTTGTTACCCATAGAGTACACTGGAACAGAGCTACTCCCCCGTAATTGTTTATTTTTGACTGTGTGTAGTTTGATGATGAGCTCAGTCATCAAAGATAAAGACGTGCATGACCTGGCTATTCTAAAGAAACATAGAGGATGATTGTTAACTGTGTGATGTGCTTGCTCACAGGAATGAAAAATAGGGATATTCGGTATTTTGTACTATCCCCATGGAGTCATGTGGGCACTCAGTTTTTGAGCGATGAAAGAGCACTAAGGAGATTCATCTGTCTCACAGGTCTCCCACCCTGTGGGCTCTTCTCAGGAAGGAAGTGGAAAGACTAAAGGACTAGCTAAGGGTTGAACTAGAGTTTTGGTCCACAAAGCATGTTTCATTGAGTACCTTCTGGGTGAGAGTTGTTCAGTTCCTCAGTCCTGTCTGACACTTGATGACCCCATGGGCTGCCACACACCAGGCTGTCTTTTGCTATCTCCTGGAGTTTGCTCAAACTCATGTTCACTGAGTTGGTGATACCATCCAACCATCTCATCCTCTGTCATCCCCTTCTCCTCCTGCCTCCAATCTTTCCCAGCATCAGGGTCTTTTCCAGTGAGTTGGCTCTTCGCATCAGGTGGCGCAAGTACTGGAGCTTCAGCTTCAGCATCAGTCCTTCCAAGGAATATTCAGGGTTGATTTACAGGGGCAGGCATCATTAATTGACTGGTCTGATGTCCTTGCTGTCCAAGAGACTCTCAAGAGTCCTCTCCAGCACCATAGTTCGTAGGCATCAGTTCTTCAGTGTTCAGTCTTTTTTATTGTCCAGCTTTCACATCTGTACATGACTACTGGAAAAACCGTAACTTTGACTATATGGACCTTTGTCGGCAAAGTAACGTCTCTGCTTTTTAATATGCTGTCTAGGTCTGTCATAACTTTTCTTCCAGGGAGCAAGCATCTTTTAATTTCATGGCTGCAGTCACCATCCACAGTGATTTTGTAGCCCAGGATAAGAAAGTCTGTCACTGTTTCCACTGTTTCCCATCTATTTGCCATGAAGTGATGGGACTGGATGCCATGATCTTCATTTTCTGAATGTTGAGTTTTAAGCCAGCTTTTTCACTCTCCTCTTTCATTTTTATCAAGAGACTCTTTAATTCCTCTTCACTTTCTGCCATTACTTTCTGCATATGATACCATATGCAGATGGCATCATCTGCATATCTGAGGTTATTGATATTTCTCTCGGCAATCTTGATTCCAGCTTGTGCTTCATCCAGCCCGGCGTTTTGCATGATGTACCCTGCATATAAGTTAAATGAGCAGGGTGACAATATACAGCTTTGATGTACTCCTTTCCCGATTTGAAACCAATCTTTGTTCCATGTCCAGTTCTGACTGTTGCTTCTTGACCTGCATACAGATTTCTCAGGAGGCAGGTCAGGTGGTCTAATGTTCCCATCTCTTTAAGAATTTTCCACATTTTGTTGTGATCCACACAAAAGTTTTCATGTAGTCAATGGAGCAGAAACAGATGTTTTTCTGTGATTCCCTTGCTTTTTCTATGATGCAGTGGATGTTGGCAATTTGATCTCTGGTTTCTCTGCCTTGGTTCACATACTGCTGAAGCCTTGCTTGAAGGATTAACTTGCTAGCATGTGAATTGAGTGCAGTTGTGCAGTAGTTTGAACATTCTTCAGCATTGCTCTTCTTTGGGATTGTAATGAAAACTGACCTTTTCCAGCCCTGTGGCCACTACTGAGTTCTCTAAATTTGCTGGCATATTGAGTGCAGCACTTTCACAGCATCATCTTTTAGGATTTGAAAAAGCTCAGCTGGAATTCCATCACCTCCACTAGCTTTGTTCATAGTAATGCTTCCTAAGGCCCACTTGACATCGCATTCCAGGATGTCTGGCTCTAGGTGAGTGATCACACTATCGTGGTTATAAAGATCTTTTTTGTACAGTTCTTCTGTGTACTGTGTATTCCTGTCACCTCTTCTTGATGTCTTCTGCTTCTGTTAGGTCCATACTGTTTCTGTTCTTTATTGTGCCTATATTTGCATGACATATTCCCTCGGTATCTCTAATTTTCTTGAAGAGATCTCTAGTTTTTCCTATTCTATTGTTTTCCTATATTTCTTTACGTTGATCACTGAGGAAGGCTTTCTTATCTCTCCTGGTTATTCTTTGGAACTCTGCATTCAGATGGGTATAGTTTCCCTTTTCTCCTATGTCTTTCACTTCTCTTCTTTACCCAGCTATGTGTAAGGCTGCCTCAGACAACGGTTTTGCCTTTTTGTATTTCTTTTTCTTGGAGATGGTCTTGATCACTACCTCCTGTACAATGTTACAAAGCTCTGTCCATAGTTCTTTAGGGACTCTTTCTATCCAATCTAATCCCTTGAATCTATTTGTCACTTCCACTTCCTAAGGGATTTGATTTAGGTCATACCTGAATGATCTAGTGGTTTTCCCTACTTTGTTCAATTTATCTCTGAATTTTGCACTAAGGCTTTCATGTTCTGAGCCACAGTTAGCTCCTGGTCTTATTTTTGCTGACTACATAAGGCTTCTCCATCTTTGGCTGCAAAGAATATATAGTCAACCTGATTTCAGTATTGACCATCTGGTGATGTCCATGTGTAGAGTCATCTCCTGCATTGTTGGAAGAGGGAGTTTGATATGACCAGTACATTGTCTTGGCAAAACTCTGTTAGCCTTTGCCTGCTTCATTTTGTACTCCAGGGCCAAACTTGCGTGTTACTCCAAGTATCTTTTGCCTTCCAACTTGTGCATTGAAGTTTCCTATGATGAAAAGGACCTCTTTTGTTTTTTTTTGGTGTTAGTTCCAGAAGGCCTTGTAGGTCTTCATAGAGCCATTCAGCTTCTTTGGCATTAGTGGTTGGGGCATACACTTGGATTACTGTGATTTTGAATGGCTTGTCTTGGAAACGAACTGAGATCATTCTGTCGTTTTTGAGATTGCATCCACGTACTGCATTTTGGACTCTCTTGTTGACTGTGAAGGCTACTCCATTTCTTCTAAGGGGTTCTTGCCCAGAGTAGTAGATATAATGGTCATCTGAATTACATTTGCCCTTTCCTGTCCTTGTAGTTCACTGATTCTTAAAATGTCGATGTTCACTCTTGGCATCTCCTGTTTGATCATTTTCCACTTAGCTTGATTCATGGACTTCACATTCCAGGTTCCTACACAATATTGTTCTTTACAACATTAGACTTTACTTTTGCCATCAGACACATCCACAACTGAGCATTGTTTTTGCTTTAGCTCAGATTCTTCATTCCTTCTGGAGCTGTTTCTCTATTCTTCTCCAGTAGTGTATTGGAACCCTGCTGACCTGGGGGCTTCATATTTCATTGTCATGTCTTTTTGCCTTTTCATACTGTTCATGGGATTCTCAGGGCTTCCCAAATGGCTCAGTGGGTAAAGAATCTGCTTGCAATGCAGGGAACACAGGAGACCTGGGTTCAATGCCTGGGTTGGGAAGATCCCCTGGAGAAGGATATGGCAACCCACTCCAGTATTCTTGCCTTGAGAATCCCATGGATGAAGGAGCCTACCAGGCTATAGTCCAAAGCATTGTAGAAGGTCAGACACGACACACATGGGGTTCTCAAGGTAAAAATGCTGAAGTGGTTTGCCATTCCCTTCTCCAGGGAAACATGTTTTGACAGAACTCTCCACCACGACCCATCCATCTTGGGTGGCCCTACATGGCGTGGCTCATAGTTTCAGTGAGTTAGACAAGGCTGTGATCCATGTGATCAGTTTGGTTAGTTTTCTGTGATTGTGGTTTTCATTCTGTCTGCCCTCTGATAGATGAGGATAAGAGGCTTGTGCAAGTCTCCGGATGGGAGGGACTGATTGTGGGGAAAACTGGATCTTGTTTGGTCTTGGACCAAACTATGGTAGGGGTAATGGTGGTAATGGTGACCTCTTTCAAAAGAATTTTGAAAGCACAAGGCTTTGTAGTCTTGTAGTCCCCTCCAGGAGTCTGTTGCCCCCAGTCCTGTGAAAGTTCCGTAATCAAATCCCACTGATCTTCAAAGTCATTCCCTGGAGATACTCAGTCCCTTTGCCAGATCCCCAGGTTGGGAAGTCTGTTGTCGGGCCTAAAACTTTGCAGCAGTGCAAGAACTTCTTTGGTATAATTATTCTACGGTTTGTGAGTCACCCCTCGCCCCACAAGTGGCTCTATAGTGGGGCTAATGGGGACCTCCACTGGAAGAGAGTTAAAGAATATTAAGGTACTTGGAATCAGACCCCTGTCAGAATCTTGGCTCAGCTTACGTGGCCTCCAGCAAATTTAACTCTTTTGTCTTAGCTGCCTCATTTGTGAAACTGGAAAATGGTGATAATGCCTACTCCTAGGATTGTTTTGAGAGTTGAATACAGTGATGCCTACGGAGCACTTAGCACAAGGCCCAACACACTTGAGTGCTGTTTGTTGTTAGTGTCACTACCGACTGAGGTCATGGGAGTCCAGTGGAGGCATGAGACGTATGTATGGTTTTAGGGAAGGGAGAAGGGAGTGCTAACCTGCTGTGATGTTGAAGAGACTTTATGGAGGAAGTTGGGGTTGGGGCCGCCATGTTGCACAACTCCATGAGTACCCTTCGTATCATCATCTTTATGAATGGATCCCTCTCTAAGTGGTACAGCTTTGTTGGTTGGGATTATGAATGGGACCATGAAGGATGGGTGGCATTTGAATGGATAAAAGAGGGATGAGGGTGGGCTTGGTAGAAATAAACAAGGGTCTTTCAGAGGAAGGTGAGGCCTCCCAGCTGGTAAGAGAGCTATTGGCATTGAGGATGAGTAGGCAGGTGGTGAGGACCGACTTGGCTTCTTTGTAGTTACAGAAAGCTGGATGGAGGGAACCTTTTGGTGTGACGGGTAGTGATCAGGGTGAAAACACCTCTGGTTTCTTCATACTATCTTCGTCAAGAGTTCCTTGTGTAGGGCTAACAGTCTTCTGTGATAGCCTGTTAGTCTGGATGAGCCAACGTATCTAACCAAACACTCCCTCGTTCTTGCTACCAGTTTTTGTTTATTTGTTCTTCTTTAGCATTAATCAGACGTCTTTTCCCTAAATACTATGTTTGCTCCATCTGTGGAGAAAAGAAGGTGTTGTGTGCTTTGTCCATTGCTTCAACTGGTATAGCTTTGAATTTCTTTTTAACTTTTCTGTGCAGTGTTTCCTTTCTTCTTCTTACCTCTCTGGAATTTCCTCTGCTTTTCGTGGGCTCTCAAAGGCTTTATGTATATCATGGCGTAAGTTAGGGGGCAAGAAAAAATTTGCCTTATCAAATTTGGCTTCTATTTTTTTGAGGCATGTCTTTGGTGGATTTCAGTTTCGAGGATGTAATAAAACCATAGTGGCCAGAGGTGAACAGCACATTTGGTTAACTTGTAAATAACTTTAGCTCAGTAAAGTTTTGGAACTGTTTTAAGAGTCACATTTTATTGGATAGTAAGCATTACATGATGCCCTAACTTGTAGAGGGCAGATGGCAAATATTTCAGGCTTGCAGGTCAATTCTCTGTGGCAGTCCTCAACTCTGTCTTTGTAGGATGAAAGCAGCTAATGAACAACAGATAAATAGATGGATATAGCTTTTTGCTATAAAACTTTATTTACAAAAATAGATAGTAGGCAAAATTTTACTCTCTGAAGCAGTCTGCTAGCCCTGCCCTAAAGAAAAGGGATTTTTTTTTTGGATGGGGAAGGTAAGTGGAAAATTAAAAATGGGTTCAGTTCAGTTCAGTCGCTCAGTTGTGTCCTACTCTTTGCGACCCCATGAATCGCAGCACGCCAGGCCTCCCTGTCCGTCTCCAACTCTGGAGTTCACTCAGACTCGCGTCCATTGAGTCAGTGATGTCATCCAGCCATCTCATCCTTGGTCGTCCCCTTCTCCTCCTGTCCCCAATCCATCCCAGCATCAAAGTCTTTTCCATTGAGTCGACTCTTCGCATGAGGTGGCCAAATTACTGGAGTTTCAGCTTTAGCATCATTCCTTCCAAAGAATTCCCAGGGCTGATCTCCTTCAGAATGGACTGGTTGGATCTCCTTGCAATCCAAGGGTCTCTCAAGAGTCTTCTCCAACACCACAGTTCAAAAGCATCAATTCTTCGGTGCTCAGCCTTCTTCACAGTCCAACTCTCACATCCATACATGACTACTGGGAAAACCATAGCCTTGACCAGACGGACCTTAGTTGGCAAAGTAATGTCTCTGCTTTTGAATATGCTATCTAGGTTGGTCATAACTTTTCTTCCAAGGAGTAAGCATCTTTTAATTTCATGGCTGCAGTCACCATCTGCAGTGATTGATTTCCAGATAATAGATTCCACCAAAACCTTGAAAAAAATTTTATCCTAGTGTTTGGATTAAACCTCATGTATAATAATCTTTGTAAATAAACCTGAAACTTCTTTGTAGTTTTGTTTCTTTTTCCCTGAATCTGGGTTCTAAGGTTCAGAACAAGCCTCTCTTTATTAAGCAACCATTTATTGAGTGTTTTCTTTGTACCAGGCTCTGGTACACTGGAAATTCTGGTCATTGGAAATACTGGTCACTGGAAATTCACAAATACTTCAGGCACAAACCTTTCCTTCAGGGAGCCACAGTCTAGACAGGGCATCATTATTGCCAAATGTGAGCCCATGCCTTAAACCACATCAAATATGTGGCTCAAGGTACCAAGAAACCTGCGTCCCTGTAGAGACTTGTAGGGGGGCACTTCTCTCTCTATTGTCTATCCATTTGGGACTTTGGTATTTTTGTTTCTTTTTGTGTATTGTTAAGAGAAAGCCTGTTCAAAGAATTTACAAGTGGCGAAAATGTTTATTTTAGTACCTTCATTGCCAGAACTCTTGGTCTTGATGATTCAAGAGGTTATGTGTTTTCCTGCCCTTTGTAGTTTTAACTTAGTCACTTTAAATCATTTTTCAAATTTCTGTCAATTCTCCCCCTCAAACTATAGACTGGCCCTGCCAGATTGCAGAGAGTGATATGCTAATAGTACTGAAATGCACAGGTTTAGAGAATTGTGTCTAGTCACCTTTCCAGAGTGTTCTTTGGACCTGAGCCGTTCTGGCCCTTGCAGCCTGGGTGGAGTTGTTGGGCAGCTCATGAAGGAGGAGGCTTTAGAATCTCAGTGGGTGTGGAATGTGAATTCTCTGACTGCACTGGAGAGGGCCCGTTGAGCACTGTGGGCTGCTGCCCTGGGACAAGTGTCTGTGATCTGATAGAGGAGGACCGAGGGAACCAGGCCAAAGTTTACATGGATGGAACAGAGGAGCAAGAGAAGGTTGTTCCCTAATTGCAGGAATAGTAGGAGGAGCTGAGGCAGTTGAGGTTTGTTTCTTTGATCAGCAAAATGTAAGAGGGATGGAGAGAGGAGGAAGAATGGGACTTCAAGAGGAGAGAGATCTGAGCTCAGGTGACTTAGGGAAAGGCTTGGGAAGGAAGAAGGGTTTCATCTCTTTCTGCTTCACATAATTATAAAAGTATCTCCAAGAACTTCTTTAGTACAGCTTGAGGTGAGAGGAAGCACTTAGGGTTGAGAGAACCCCTATTTTTAAGAATAGAAATAAAGATACATTTTTACAAATACAGTTGGCACAGCATGTCGGTGATGAAAACACGATGGAGTGAACATAAAATATATATAAGTGGCAATCGTTCATATATTTCTCTATAAAACATGCAGTCGAAAGGCCTCCTCCCCCCTTTTTTTTGATGAAATAGTGGCTTGCTTTGAAGTAGAAATTCTGCTTTTTCCCTTTGGGGTCATGAAGAGTTAGCTGGTGGGAATACAATGGATTCAGATTGTGACATTTGAGGGCACCAACGACTGTCTGTGTAAGGTGTTACACACACATACACACACACGCACACACGCACACACACAGAAGAGAAGCATCATGCCTATCTGAATTGCTTTGGAAATGAAAACCAAAAGTTTCCATAAACAACTTCCACAAATACATAACAGTCCATAGAGAAGAATGTGATCTGCTTGTGGTGACATGGATACCCTGTAGCAGGTGGGATGAATTTTAGGTTTAAATCTATTGTCCTTAGTATTTTGGCATTTTTCCTTCAACAAGATAATCACTTTTTTGTGTGTCCCAATTACCTTAGAATTAAAGTCCTGAGATACTATAAAAATTATGACTTATATATCTAAAAACTTACTATAGAAAACTTCTTGAGCAAATTATTATGAGAAGTTTTAAATAGCTGCTGAGAAATCTGTATGCAGGTCAAGAAGCAACAGTTAGGACTGGACATGGAACAGACTGGTTCCAAATTGGGAAAGGGTATGTCAAGGCTATATATTGTCACTGTGCTTATTTAACTTATATGCAGAGTACATCATGAGAAATGCTGGGCTGGATGAAGCACAAGCTGGAATCAAGATTGCCAGGAGAAATATCAATAACCTCAGATATGCAGATGACATCACCCTTATGGCAGAAAGCGAGGAAGAGCTAAAGAGCCTCTTGATGAAAGTGAAAGAAGAGAGGGAAAAGGCTGGCTTAAAACTCAACATTTAAAAAATGAAGATCCTGGCATCTGGTTCCATCACTTTATGGCAAATAGATGGGGAAACAATGGAAATAGTGACAGACTTTTTTTCTTGGGCTCCATATCATTGCAGATGGTGACTGAAGCCATGAAATTAAAAGATGCTTGCTCCTTGGAAGAAAAGCTATGACTAACCTAGATAGCATATTAAAAAGCAGAGACATTACTTTGCCAATAAAGGTTCATCTAGTCAAGGCTATGATTTTGCCAGTAGTCATGAACGGATGTGAAAGTTGGACTATAATGAAAGCTGAGTGCCGAAGAATTGATGCTTTTGAACTGTGGTATTGGAGAAGACTCTTGAGAGTCCCTTAGACTGCAAGGAGATCCAACCAGTCCATCCTAAAGAAGATCAGTCCTGAGTGTTCATTGGAAGGACTAATGTTGAAGCTGAAATTCCAGTACTTTGGTCACCTGATGAGAAGAGCTGACTCATTTGAAAAGACCCTGATGCTGGTAAAGACTGAGGGCAGGAGGAGTAGGGGGCAACAGAGGATGAGATGGTTGAATGGCATCACCGACTCAGTGGACATGAGTTTAAGTAAACTCTGGTAGTTGATGATGGACAGTGAAGCCTGGTGTGCTGCAGTCCATGAGGTAGCAAAGAATCGGACACAACTGAGCAACTGAACTGACTGCAAGGAGATTCAGCCAGTCAATCCTAAAGGGAATCAACCCTGAATATTCATTGGAAGAACTGATGCTGAAGCTCCAATACTTTGGCCACCTCATGCAAAGAACGGACTCATTGGAAAAGACCCTGATGCTGGGAAAGATTGAAGGTGGGAGGAGAAGGGGATGACAGAGGATGATATGGTTGGATGGCATCATTGACGCAATTGACATGAGTTTGAGTAAGCTCCGGTAGTTGGTGATGGACAGGGAAGCCTGGCGTATTGCAGTCCATGGGATCACAAAGAGTTGGGCACAACTGAGCGACTGGGCTGGACTGAAATTTCTGCTAAAATAGAGCAGCATAATGAACCTCCCATCTATTTTCTCTTTTTAAGATACAGAATTTTCAGAAGGTTTGTTTTCAAGAAGTAACGGCCATTTTTCCCACTACTGTGTCTGGGGACAGAGCCTGAAGGGCAGGAGCAGACACGGTGGGACCTTCCCTAATGCAGCTCAGATGTAGCAAAAACAAGCTTTCTTGTCTTCTGTTTTTGCTAGTGTTGACACTCAGGTCTCCCTGTGGCACTTAGCACCTGTGCCAAAAGTGACTCCTCAATTAAGACACTAACCCCAAATTTCTGGCCAGCAACCCAGTGTAAGCTAAAGTTAGACTACAGCCCAGTGCACACCTGGTACTTGGGTTTCTACTAGCTTCCTCTTCTACAGGAAGGTGGGTTTGCCCTGGTGTGCTCGTGGGTTGATGGTCGAGGCTGTGCCAAGCCAGCCTCCATTCTCTCTGCACCGAGTGGAAGCCATGTACCTGCATGGTACTGCAAAGACTGGCTTATTTTTCCTTAGCACTGGCTGGAAATCATTGCTGTTTTTAGATTTGCTTTCAGAACGTTACCTCTGGAGCAGGGAATCCACAGATGTGTAGTTTAGGGTTGCCTTGAGAAATGAAGTGAAAATCTTGAACATGATGAATATACATTCTGTAATCATTGCTAATTACGGGGAGTATTTTCTTGTGTAATCCATTTATGGTTATTTTCGCTTCCTCCTGGCAAGTCTGAAATTGTCATCCTCAAGAGCATGGCTGCCTGTGATTTTTATGAATAGAAGTAGTACTGTTTGATTTTGCCCGTCCATTCATCCACTCAAGCGTTCAATACACGTTTATTGATTCCTGTTGTGTTTTGAGTATTTTGGTAGATGCTGGGGACACAGTGATTACTAGGATCACCTTCCCTTAAAGAGTTCATAGATGAGAGGCAGGCAGTTAGATGCCAAAATAGTGAGTAACAGTAATCTAAGTCCAGTGATAAAGATATGTGCAGCCTTTCAGGAGAACACAGTCAGCTAAGGCATGAGGTGGACAGAAGGGAGGAGAGGACACCAGGGGGAATCTCACTCTTGTTAAGGCCAAGAGCTGTGAGATAACGGGCCAGAGTTGTAACATGCCTGCTCTGTGGCAGGGTTGGGTCGGTTAGTTCAGCTTGCTGATGAGGTGCGGGACAGTCTTTGAAGGAGAATCAAGCAGTGGAGCAGCAGAGATATCTTTGTATTTATGTGCAGTGTGGTTTTCAGGAGCCAAGGGCTGGAAACTCCAGGAATGCTGAGGTGCCTGAACTATTCATTTGTGCATTTCATTAAGTAAACCAAGGAGAGTGAAAAAGCTGGCTTAAAACTCAACATTCAAAAAATGGCCTCTGGTTCCATCACGTCATGGCAAATAGATGGGGAAACAATGGAAACAGTGACAGACTTTCTTTTCTTGGGCTCCAAAATCACTGCAGATGGTGACTGCAGCCGTGAAATTAAAAGATGCTTGCTCCTTGGAAGAAAAGCTATGACCAACCTAGACAGCATATTAAAAATGGAGACTTTGCTGACAAAGGTCCATATAGTCAAAGCTATGGTTTTTCCAGTGGTCATGTATGGATGTGAGAGTTGGACCGTAAAAAGACCCGAGCACCAAAGAATTGATGCTTTTAAACTCTGATGTTGGAGAAGACTCTTGAGAGTCCCTTGAACTGCAAGGAGATCCAACCAGTCAATCCTAAAGGAAATCAACTCTGAGTATTCATTGGAAGGACTGATGTTGAAGCTGAAACTCCAATACTTTGGCCACCCGATGCGAAGAACTGACTCATTAGAAAAGACCCTGATGCTGGGAAAGATTGAAGGCGGGAAGAGAAGGGGACAACAGAGAATAAGATGGTTGGATGGCATCACCAACTCAATGGACATGAGTTTGAGCAAACTCTGGGAGATGGTGAAGGACAGGGAAGCCTGGCATGCCGCAGTTCATGGGGTTGCAAAGAGTCCAACAGGACTAAGTGACCTAAGAACAACAAAAAGCCTTTATCAAGTACTTACTGCGTGCCCTGCTCTATTCTAGGCACTTGGAATATTCACTCACATAGAAGAACAAAAGAGAGAAATAGTAGTAAGGTTTTGGGAAATTATTTATACTAAATAAATTGTATAATTTACTGTTCATAATCATGCCAGACTTTTGAATACATGCTTGTTTTATAAAGGAATACATTTATTTGGGATATTTTATCTTGGATTTGGGCCTCTTCTATGGTGCAAATTAGTGAAGATTTAATAAATCAGCTCTTGAGATTTCAAAAATTGGTTATTCCATTCTGTAGATGATTCTAGGCTGTAGACTCTGATTTTTCTGCTCATTAGCACCTCTGCCAGAGGCTGGGTAGAAGGGCAGGGAGTGTAACTTCAGTCTCACCTGGCACTTGCTAGCAGATTTGGTAGAGATAGTGAGACATATTTCATATAAAAATTGGATTGCAAGTTGTCTATACGCTTGTTCTAGTCTATGGTTCTTACTCTCTATGAAGCCCGGCTAACTATATGTCTGGATGTATCTGGTGGGTGTGTATCTCACACACTGGGTGTGAGATTAACCCTGGGAAATTGGTGTAAGCAAATAGCCTAGGAATTAATACACTTTATTGTTTTAGTGATCACATTAATCATTTGCAATATGAACTAAGTTACCCTGGTCTGATATAAAGATACAGAATTTATTTTGTTATTCCTCTGATCTTTATTTTTATTTTGCTAGTTTAGTAGTAGGAATTAAAAAACAAACAAATGACAGCTCCCTGAGGCCTTGAAAAGTAATAGTATATACATCTCCTAGGGTTTAGGTGAGGTTTGTATGAATTAATAGAAGTAATGAGTAAGGTCTTGCACATAGTAAATATTGTATAAATATTGGCCATTATTATTGCTCTACTTTTGAAAAACCAATCAGACTTTGCATGAAATTAATAAGCAACAGATGAGAATCATGACAATACTAGGTGATATAACATCTAGACAATACAATGTGACATACAGGGTTAGATAATGTATCAGCCTTACTTCACTAGCAAGGGCAGACTAGACAGTTAAAAAGGCTTAGTTAGGTTCAAGGAAAGTTGAAAGTGTTTATACTTGTCATTTGAAAAATTCTTGTTATAAACTAAGGAACAGGCAAATATACAGCATTTGGGCTGTGACTTTTCTTTAACAGTCCCTGAAATAGTAACTGTGAAGAGTGCACGCAAAAGCATAAATGTCTGTGACTAAAGAGATAGCTCAGTTTATTGAGCACTGTGCTAAAATGAGCCCGATTTCAAGACGAATGAAACATTAATATAAATTGTTCTGAATTTTCTAAGAGGTCTATATGTCCTTAAGTAGAGGATGTACAAACTCTTAAATAGCAGTATATATTCTGCAGTCCAGCAGCTTTCCAAGCTATGAATTTTATCACTATCTTTTGCATTTGAAGATGCAGAATTTGAAATTTCTACTTTTGTTCAATTCAGCAAGCCATTCTCGAGATGAAACTGGCGAAGATATTGAGCACAATGAGAGGGAGAGATGGAACCTAAAGTGACTTGTTTCTTGGCTGCAGTGACTTCTAAGCGAAGTGAACCAGCTATAGATGTTCCCTGATA
Source organism: Budorcas taxicolor (assembly GCF_023091745.1). Taxonomy (NCBI): domain Eukaryota; kingdom Metazoa; phylum Chordata; class Mammalia; order Artiodactyla; family Bovidae; genus Budorcas; species Budorcas taxicolor. The sequence goes on from NC_068920.1 coordinate 28,324,034, forward strand.
GCTCAGTCAGTAAAGAATCTGTCTGCAATGCAGGAGACCCAGGATTGATACGTGGGTCAGGAAGATCCCTTGGAGAAGGGTATGGCTACCCATTCCAGTATTCTTGCCTGGAGAATTCTGTAGACAGAGGAGCCTGGTGGGCTACAGTTCATGGGGTCATAAAGAGTAGGACATGACTAAGCAACTAACAATGGAAGCTGAGTTCCCCCTCAGCTAGCTGTTCCTACATGGGAGGTATATAGCTCTGAATGGTGATGACTTTATAATTACAGTTAGAATAGTTTCAGTACAAGAATGAGGCCTTGGGGAAGAAGAACATAAATGTGTAGTCATTGTATGAACTGGAGGATAATCACCAGTTGTGACTATGGGCCCCTTTTCCAGTGGGCAATGACTTCTTGGCCTCTGGCTATGAGTTGGCTAGTGGATTCTGTCATTTTGGTTATCTCTTGGAAGAATGTAAAGGAAACAGGGGAAGCATGTTCATAAAAAACAAAACAAAAACCCCTTGAGGGGGTTAGGCAAATGAGAACAAGTGTCCCCAGGCCTCCAGACCTTTTGAATCATGCTGGTGATTTTAGCATCACACCTGTGATGTGTCTACTGGTGTTTGGAAACAGTCTTGATGTCCACGAGCTCATAAATGTCACATTTGGTGGTGGTCTCAAGAGGTCCAGAGTTAAGGCTAGAGAGTATTGAAAGGCTAGTGTTCCTTATGGTGATGGCTGCCCTAGCTGAAAGAGCTGAAGTTCTGTGATAGGAAGGAAGTTTCCTGTTTATATTAATACTGCAGGTTTCCAAGGTATTTAGAATGGCGTTGTGTTTTCTTCTTTAGATGTGGATTTCTCCACTTATTAAATGGCCAGTTTTACCTCCCATGTAGGAACAGCTAGCTGAGGGGGAATTCAGCTTCCATTGTTATGGCTGGGGATTTCCTCTTTCCATGGTTGGGGAAACCCACACGCCCGTGTTGACAGTTTCAGCATTCACCAGGCATTCCCAAGTGCCTGGAACGGTACCGTGCACTTTGTTTCTCTCACCCCTGGATACCCTCCCTACTGAAAATGTGTTGATCTTAATTCAGAAGACAAGAGGAGGATTTGCATTCCTTATGTGGAGTCTGCGGTAGACTAAATGTGTTCCCCCTAATTCACTTCTTGAAGCCCTGATCCCCATGTGATGGTGTTTGTAGGTAGAGCCTTTGAGAAGTAAAGAGGGTACAAGCCTCATGATGAGATTAGGGTCCTTAGAAAAGACCAGAAAGCTGCCTTTCTCTCTCTCTTTGCCATGGATAGATACAGCAAGAAGGCATCCATCAGCAAACCAGGAGGAGGGCTCTTATGAAGAAGGAAATTGGCCAAGGTCTTTAGTTTCGACCCTCAACCTCTGAAAATGTAAGGAATAAGCATTGTTGTTTAAGGTGCTTAGTCTAGGGTGTTTGTCATCAGTCCAAGAAGACTAAGATGGGGTCTTTAGGCAACTCTAAAGGAATCTGTCCTTAGCCTTTCATCAAATGTTAAAAAAAAAAAAATGGTACTGTTCATTCTATGTGATACTGTCCATTCTATATGGTAACTATGGTGGCGCTACTGGTAAAGAACCCGCCTGCCAGTGCAGGAGATATAAGTGACTCGGGTTCGATCCCTGGGTCACCCTGGGGTTGGGAAGCTATCCTGGAGGAGGAAATAGCAACCCACTCCAGTATTCTTGCCTGGAAAATCACATGGATAGAGGATCCTGGCGGGCTATAGTCCATAGGGTTGCAGAGAGTCAGACATGACTGTGTGCCATTCTATATATTTGTTTGGAACCTCAAGTTATCGTTCTGTCAAGTTTTAAAAAAATGTTAACAGCTTAAGTCAGATTGGAAGTAATTGATCACTTTAAAGGTGAAAATGGGATCATTGCTGGAGTTGAACACCAGTGTTTTTCATTCTAGGCATTCTGAAATGTGAATGTTGGTACTTGAGTCAGCATGTGAAAAAAAAGGCAGTGAGTTCAGTGTTTGCCCAGTGATCAGAGCCAGTTAAACAGGGAAAGGCAAGCTAATGCTGGTATGGGCAGCGGCAGCGCAGTTTTCGTCTGCCTTGTTCTCTGGATGTAGGACTCCTGATAATTACCAGTGGTATGCATCGTCAGCGGAATGCAGCTCAGGAATTAAGAATCAGCAAGCCGGCATCTGAGTTTTCTGCATGGGAGAATTTCCTCTGTGAGACTAGCCAGTGGTGATGTGTTTTATGCGAGGAAGCTATCCACTCAGTTGTTAAACTGATGATTGACTTGTAATTTGTAAGATTTTTCTGGTGGCCATTGCCTATAATAGTTATTATGGCCCAGATATGCTGTGAACTTTTTCCTGAAAATAGCCCTTGTGATAGGTTCCCTATCCTTTCACATTTGCTGTTTGGGAATCTCATTTTTCAGTGCTGTAATGATTGACATTTCTAATATATGTTAGTGGATTTGTCCCTAAGTTTCTCTGAAAGCTCTGGAATATGCCTATTATTAACATTATCTGGCAATTTTTCAAAAAGGACTTTTTCTAGACTCTTCACATTTCTTAAACAACCTAGATGACTCTTTAAACAGTCATCATTTTTGGCTTTTATGATTTGTATGTTTTCAAAAATGTGAAAGAGCTTTTAGGATTGGTTGCACAATTTGATTTGAAATAAAACTAAAAAAAAAATCTGTATTTCATGAGAGATATTTAATTTAATTTAATGGTAGATTTTTTTTACTCTGCAAGGAACCTTGTATTTCAGTGATATTCATTAGTTACTCACTATTTTTCACAAATATCTCATTAATAATTCACTAAGTTTTTCATATTGGGGATAGGTGGCTGGTGGTATTACTGGCTGGTGATATTTCCTGTAGGGCATTGCACTTTAAGGGTAATTTTTCTGGAGAACTTTGATAATTACACTACCATACTTGAATATGGAACCCAGCTCTGGACATTAAAGGATAAAGGGCCACTGGGCTGTTGATTCCAAGATAATATGATACTGTGTGTGCTCAGTCATGTGCAACTCTTTGCAACCCCATGGACTGTAGCCCGCCAGGCTCCTCCGTCCATGGGAGAATATTCATGCTTCTGTCCAGGCAAGAATATCAGAACAGGTTGCCATTTCCTTCTCCAGTGAATCTTCCTGACCCAGGGATCAAGCCCATGTCTTCTGTGTTGGCAGGTGAATTCTTTACTGCTGAGCCACCTGGGAAGCCCTCTCCCAGGATATTGGAGGGGTGTCCATCAGATGGGCAGTAGCTGGCAGGAGCCTTAATCATCTTCTGTAGCTGGGCCTCAGGATTTCATCTCTCTCCCTTCTCACACAGCTGCCTGTATGGTATTAAGCTCTTATTCAGGATGATGGGTTGAATGAAGTTGGAATTTCACTCTCTCCTTCAGAGGTGTTCAGGAATCATTAGAGCTTGACTATTCAACACAGTAGCCACTCACTACATGTGGCTGTTTAAATTTAATAAATTAATTATAATAGGATAGAATTACAGTTGTATTTAAATTAAAAATTCTTCTGTTGCACTAGCCACATTGCAAAGGCTCTATAAGGAACCTGTGGTGAGTGGGCTACCATAATAAACAGCACTCCAAGTTCTTTGGACGCTGACATCTATTGAGATGCAATGGTGTGCCCCAGGTTCATAGCTAGTTAGTACAGAATCAGGAGTTTCCACTAGTTTAGCAATTAAAAAATGTGTATGTCACATGATCCCTCAGTTTTGGGGCATCATTAGTTAAACTAAAACATTTGGCCCTGGGGACTTCTTTGAAAGTTTGTGAGGGAGACTCAATAGCAGAGTTAGAACTTAGTTTTTACCTCATAATTCTAGCTTCATAAATGTTTATGATTCATCTTAGGCTGTGTGTGTGTGTGTGTGTGTGTGTGTGTGTGTGCATGCCCATATGTGTCCAGTGGTGGTTTGCCACATATGCCATATATTGCTAATCCTGGTCTGCATGACGCTCATCACTTAGGTAGACATGGGGATCTAGAATCACAGGATATTGGACTTGGACAGCAACTTTGAAGGTATCTAGTTAAACCTTGCTTTTGAGTTTCTGAAGTAGGAGTGATCCTTGGAGTAGCTTCCTCCTAGAATTATTCTAAACCTTACAATCAAAATGGTCAGTCAGTTCCGTCACTCAGTCATGTCCGACTCTTTGCAACCCCGTGTACGATAGCACGCCAGCAGCCAAAGATGGAGAAGCTCTATACAATCAGCAAAAACAAGACTGGGAGCTGACTGTGGCTCAGATCATGAACTTCTTAGTGCAAAATTCAGACTTAAATTGAAGAAAGTAGGGGAAACCATTAGACCATTCAAGTGTGACCTAAATCAAATCCCTTACGATTATACAGTGGAAGTGACAAATAGATTCAAGAGATTAGATCTGATAGAATGCCTGAAGAACAATGGACGGATGTTCGTGACATTGGACAGGAGGCAGTGACGGAGACCATCCCCAAGAAAAAGAAATGCAAAAAGGCAGAATGGTTGTCTGAGGAGGCCTTACACATAGCTGAGTAAGAAGAGAAGTGAAAGGCAAAGGAGAAAAGGAAGAATATACCCACCTGAATCAAAATGGTAGAACACAGTAAATGATCATGGCCGTTATTGTTGTGCTATCCTCATTGGTACTGATCAATAACACTTTTTTGAAGGAGGGTCGAGTGACCGATCTCCCAAGTTAATTTCTCTTTTTTCACACATTCCTTCCTCTTCTTTCACCATTTTATTATGAGGTTTTCCAAAGATGCGGAAAAGTTAACGTGAAGACCCACATGCCACCACCTGGTCTCTGCCCTCTATGTTTCACTCTGCCTCACAGTCTGTCCATCCCGCTGTCATGACCCGGCATTAATGAGCTTGTATTCATAGAGCATGAAGCTTGGTAGTTACTTTCTCTGGGAATTGGAGCCCTTCCCAACATAGTTTTGTCCCTCTTCCCCACTGGGTTGAGGTAATAAGGGGTTGAGTGGTAATGATGGTTAGAGTGTTGACATGGTATTCAGCACAAAGTACTACAATTAACTCATTTAATCTTTATAATGATGCTGGTGGACAAGTGCTGTCATTAATCTCCATTTTATAGAAGGAGACACTGAGGCATAGAAAGATAAAATGGTATGTCCCAAGTCACACAGCTAGTAAGGAAAAAAATGAAAAATTGGGCAATCACTCTGGTTAGGCTAGGTTAAAAAAAATTTTTTTTTAAATCTATAGAATTAATGGGAAAAAATTGAGATACCATTTTATGATCATGAAAGATAACCTCTGCATTTGTCTTAAGCTGCTAGTTTGTGGCAGTTGCTGTGCCAGGAGCTGGGGTCATGCAGGTTATGACATCATGGTCTCCTCCCTGCCCAGCCTAACGGACAAAAAGCCACCATGAGTTGTTGGGAGGATCAGTGTTTTAATATAAACAATTTTCCTAGAATAGTTAGAAATGAAGGATTTCAGTAACAGAAAGTTACATTATGTATCTAGTTTTACTTCACAGAAACCTTTGCACAAATAAACAGTTGCTTTTTGGGGGTGTTTGTGACAGGATAATCGGTTCCAGCGAATGAACAGTACCTTTTTGGAAATGTCTTGCCATTTACAGACTTATTTTCTTCTGCCATAGCAGAGGAAGATAATTTGGGAAAAATGCATTCAAGGATTATTTACTTTAACCATAAAACATATTCAGATTAATGGTATGGTAAAAATGTGGGCTTGCCTGGTGACTTAGTGGTAAAGAATCTGCCTGCCAGTGTAGGAGACACGGGTTTGATACCTGTCCAGAAATACCCCCTGGAGAAGGAAATGGCAACCCAATCCAGTATTCTTGCCTGGAAAGTTCCATGGACAGAGGAGCCTGGTGGACTGTAATCCATGCGGTCGCAAAGTGTTGGATACAATCTAGCGACTGAACAACAAGGGGTGCCGGTACCAAATTACATTTCCCAAGGCATCTTATCACTTAAAAAAATATTGTTACTTCAGTAGTTTTTCCCTTTTATCTTTTTCAACATTTTTTATTTCAGTGTGCCAGCACACCAGAAGAAATGCAAGTTACAACCTCAACAGGGGCCTGGAGCCTTGCCCAGGTGGCTCACATCAACGTGAGTGTGTGGACATGTCTCTGTGCCCTGCTGCCCTCAAGTCCATTGCCTTAAGAACATGGACTGTTGTGGCGGGCATGGATGGGGTGACGAGATCATTAGGAAGGGTGTACAGGATGCAGAAACAAGGTGCCACCATGACACCCAGAATCAACGTTGGTTGAAGGGCAGAGTAAGGAATTCTTAAACATCAAGAACAGAAGCATCCTCTGTGATAAATGTTTAGCATTATTGAATATTTAGAAACTCCCTGCTCTAGGCTCATTGGCTTCTTTGGGTAAGGTAAGCCTTTAAATTAAAAAAAAAAAAAAAAAAATTTCTAGGCTAAAATAAACTATTTTCAGTTGACCCTCCTTGGGGCCACTCCTTGATTAATATCTCTGTGAATAAGATGATTAATCGAAGAATGCCTCTTATAGCAGAAAATGAGATAATATGAGGGACTTTGTAGTTTTGTTTTCATTTTTCCTATTAAAGCATTTAAAAATGTATTTTTATTGATATATAAGTAATAATTGAGAACCTCCTCAGTGATCACTCAGATATTGTGAGTTAGTTTTCTGAACCAGTGATCTACCTAAGCACTGCAAGTCATCCTTATTAGCATTCCTGTAAATGTGCTGTTATAAATGATAATTTTATATAGAGAATAGAGGAAATCAGATTGCATTTGTTGTCCTGTTGAGGTTAGTGCAAGGGGAAGATAGTTTCCAGTAGAGTAATGAAGCCTACGGTTCTTGCTGTGGTGTTGACTTTTCTCCTGCCTGGCTACCTTGACCGTGGCAGTCCTTGTGACTTCCATATGTCACAGATTCTAAATACAGTTCTGTGCCTCGTCCTCCTCCCAGAGTCTTTCCCCCACTGTAGTTATTTCTTCATTGATGCGTAACACTCAAGCTCTACTTTATTCAAGACTCATCCCCTTCAGGGCTTGCAGACTTATTTTGATGGCACTTCCTGGAGGGCTTGCTGCCATTTCTTTCCAGGAAAAATGAAAATTGTCCTGCCCCCACCCTTTTTAAAAACACTATGTCTATTTCATAAGAGCTGCAGAATTATAAACAACTTAATAGGATTGTTAACATTGTTTTGAAAAGTCCTCACTTGGTCACAGAACTACAGAACTGAAAAAAAGAGGTCTTCTGGGTCACCCACCTTCTTGCTTCTTGAAGCCCTGGGAGTAAAAGCATCCCAGGAAAATCAATAAATGTCACATCTTAGACTTCAGGTGGCTTCAGTAACTCCTAGTACGAGTCTGTTTTTTGTTTCAATAGGAAGTTAAAGGAAGTTCTTCTCTGAGCTGAAACTTTAGAATGATTTGGTCACAGGGTCCTTTTCTTAGAAGTAGTCCCGGTTATTTTCTGCAGAATTGAAGAAATGGGCGCAGCAAAGCTGAGTGGCTCACCTACCATGGAATAGTTCCTTAAAGACTGCTGGTTTGTTAATGGTTGCCATTTCCGTGCCTTCTTTGCTCCATGGAACCCTTTACTTTAGGTCTCCTGTCCTTGGCTGATTAACAATTTTCATGTAAATGCTAGCTGATGAAAGAGGCTAATGAGAGATACTTGAAGAGATTGCCATTTAGCAAATACTTTTGGGAGGGTGAGTTACCAAGATAAAGATGATTAAGGTTACCGGGAGAAAGATGGTTAAAGTCTATCCTCTAAGAGCAAACAGTCCATCAAAGTGTTTTCAGGCCTGTCCTTTGTGGCTCAGACAGTAAAGAATCTGCCTGTAATGCGGGGGACCTGGATTTGGTCCCTGGATCAGGAAGATCCCCTGGAGAAGGGAATAGCAGCCCACTCCAGCATTCTTGCCTGGAGAATTCCATGGAAAGAGGAGCCTGGTGTGCTACAGTCCATGGGATCACAAAGAGTCCGATACAACTGCACGGCTTGCACTTTCCCATCTTAAAGTTCTTTCTAGCCCAGTGATTCTATATTATTTCCAGCCCCCCACCCCCACCAAAAAATTTTTGCTATTTCTACATCTCCACAGAAATAAGTGCCTCGTGGCTAAACTACCATGGAAGATGGGATACCAAGTTGAAGTGTATAGAGTCTAAGTGGGGGAATGCAGGCCGCTTGGTCCAAGTTCGTGTCAAGAGAGCATCATCAGATAGATGGTTGGAGTAGGAATCTGGATGGTTTGGGGAAATGGCAGCAAACAGACCTGGAGGAGGGGGCAAGCCCTCAACAGTAATGGGACCTTTCTGAGGGTGGAGGGTGAGTCTAAAAGTCGGAGCCTGAGTGGGGAGACTTGCAGTCAAAGGCACCAACCAAAGAAAGCATCCTTTTAATGTGAACATTCCTCCTCCAGAGGAACCACTTTTGGGCACACTGGTTTTCCATCAAGTGCGCAGCACGGTGTTGACTGGGTTGCTCAGACAAGTGCTATTTATCTGGGTAAAGGTTGGTTTGTCATCTAGCTGATTTCTAGTATATTGGGGATGGGCTGTCATCTTTTTTCCACTTAATGTGTTCTTAGACCTTCCCTCCCCTATGGTTTTCCTGGAGCATCCATGAAGTTTGAAATCTTATTTTAGGCAGTTCAAATTCCTCAGCTATCCTTGCTTTAAACATATGTGCAAGTTTGAAGTAAATTCAGGTTTATTTTCTTTTATTCACATAGCTTTGTGGGGTGCTATGAGGGGAGAGATGTGTCTTTCTTTTCCTGGACTATCATTTAATATTAATGCCATCTTTCTGTGCAAATGTGGATGTTGTAAGAGTATTGGGAGGAAAAGGATTCATTTCCTAAGCAATCCGAAGAGGGGTCACTTCTCTGAAGATCTGCAAAAGAGGCATGGCTGGAGGAAGAACTGTTGACAAATTAATGACCAAGACAGTTACAATGCTTTTCTGATGTGGATGGAGCTTTGCATCACTCATAGTGAGACCCAGTGATATTCGTGACTGGGTTCTGTTCCTCCAAGAGCTTCAATGGGAGCAGTTTATTTGTTAGTGCTCAAAATGCACAGCCACACATGCCTCTTTAATGGCTCAGTGGTAAAAGGATGCACAAATATACAGAAAATAGATACTGAACAACGACCTATTGTATATAGCACAGGGAACTCTACTCAGTATTCTGTAATAAGCTACATGGGAAAAGAATCTGAAAAAGAATGAACTCATATATATGTATAACTGAATCACTTTGTACATTTGAAACTACCACTAACTAGCATTATAAATCACCTATACTCCAATGAAGTTTAAAACAAATGAAGAAAAGAACACACAAGTAGAGAAATCAGCACATATATTAAAAGAATGTGTATTCCCCTCCTCTCACAGAGGTCTCCCTATGTAGGAGTGTCAGTCCTGTCCTTCACTTGAGTTAATCCTTTTCTTAATGTGAAATGCTTAGGATGATAGACCAGTGCATCTTTTAATTACTAACTAGCTGGCACCCCACTCCAGTACTCTTGCCTGGAAGATCCCATGGACAGAGGAGCCTGGTAGGCTGCAGTCCATGGGGTCGCTAAGAGTCAGACACGACTGAGCAACTTCACTTTCACTTTTCACTTTCATGCATTGGAGAAAGAAATGGCAAGCCACTCCAGTGTTCTTGCCTGGAGAATCCCAGGGACAGGGGAGCCTGGTGGGCTGCCGTCTCTGGGGTCGCACAGAGTCAGACACGACTGAAGTGACTTAGCAGTAGCAGCAGCCTATTACTGAGTGGAAATAGGCTGGCTTTTGAAAGCTTGATGTTAGTGAGGCTCATTTATGTGATGGTCGCATGCAGAGGACACAGGCTTGCTATCTTCAGGTTAGGAGGGAGGAGACTTGGATCAGGCAGCTGCCTTTGTTCTGCCAGACCCTGTGCTAAGGGAAGTGTGATGTGGACAGGCTCTTTGAGGTGCATAGAGATTGTTGTCTGACATGAGAAGACTGAGGAATAAGTCAGGTGACCTGTGAGCCAGGCGCCATAACTTGGTTTAAGGTGGCGATGACAAGCACTGATAGTGAGAGGCTGACCCCACAGTGGGGACTGCTGGGAACACAGGTGTAAAAACTGATGGCTGAGGGTTCAGTTCTAACTCCTTTCAGTGTTTTAGGGCAAGTTAAATTAAACCTAAGTTTCCTTATCCATAACACAAGGATTATGGTACCTGCTGTACAGGGTTAAATGCAGTAAGTTAAGGGCCACAGACTTCACAGATATCTCCCTTCCTTTCTTCATCCTCCCAGGTAGTTCTTAAGGTGAAGAGCAGTTGTGAGCTACAGTGTTGGGGGAAGTCATATCTTTAGATATGGATGTGCAAGATGCTATCTGAGTGGTCCAGAATGGAAGGCCAGTGTTTATGGCTAGAAATACCCTGGGTTCCCTGCTTGGACAGGTAGAATATGGATGATAGTGGTTGCCCAGCTCCTGGGGCTGCTGTTCCAAGTATATCTGCTCAGGAAAGATTCTGGGCTTCCCATCTTTACCCTGTGTGCAAATGTGGGTGTAAACTGGCCCATGCACCAAAGAGGACCGTCAACAGCCACGGCCCCTTTGACCCAGGGATGCTGAGAGGAGTCCTGAATAGAATGCCACCTTTTATTGGGGACTGGTGTGTGTTTGGAGACTGGGTGTGAGTTGACTTTCTGAAAATGGTTGCAAATTGGCAAGTTTTGTAAAAAATGTCAGAGATTGGGAAACCAGATATCAAACCAGCCCTTGAACACTCAGAAAATAGACTGGCTTCTAATGGGTAGAAAACACAAGTTCTTTTAACTTATTAAATTTGAAAAGAACAATAATGAATGTATAGGGATGGTTTGGATGGAGCCTCCTCTGTGTAGGTCCTTCATGTAATTGTTAGAGATTTCATAAACCAGATTATGCCTGAGGTGGGGGGGGGATTTTATATCCAATTTAGATGACTTATTGGTCTGTTACAGAAGTTAAAAAATGGTTTAGTGTGGCCTCTCAGAGAGGTATTATTACTGTGCCGCTTTTTGTGTGTGTGTGTGAGCATTTTCAGTTTTATTGTTATAAAGTTGCTGAAAACTATTTCCTTTGTATTTTTGAAAGTTTAATTTTGACACTGATATTTTTTACTAGAAGAGAAATTTCTTCCTAGTATCAATTCTTAAAGTGGAGAGTTATTTTAAAGCTAGGTATTAATAATATTATTACAGTGATACTTCATGGTTTATAGCCCTTCAGATATGCTATGCTTTCACAAGCACATTATCCTGCTTGAACCTCACAACCCCTAGAAGTCAGTATTGTTTTGCCTTTTTTAAGCTGTGAGAAAAGGTGACTTTTGAGTGAAGCCATATAGTTGAATCTAAGAAAAGTCTTCTAACTCTGTGTCTAATATATCTGCTGGTTTTCTATATTGCCTTTTTTTTTTTGTTGTTAGAAGCACTAAATCTAATCTTTCTTTAAATTTATTTTTAATGAGAGGAGAAATTGCTTTACAGCATTGTGCTGGTTTCTGCCATACATCAACATGAATCAGACATGGGTTTACATATGTCCCCTGTCTCCCACCTCACACCTGCTAGGTTGTCAGCAGTGGGTTTGTTGGGTCATGTAGCAAATTCCCACTGGCTATCTATTTTACATAGGGTAATGTCTATGTTTCAGTGTTATTCGGAGAGGTATTATTTCTGCGTGAACCATGACTACTTTTATTATCATTAGACAGCTAATATTGAATTGTTGCAGTTGGCCAGGCTCTGTGCTGAAAAGCTCTTACATATATCCTCGCATCTAATCTTCACAATACTCATATATAGAAAGTGGATACTGTGGTGTAACCATTTACAGTTGAGGATGTGAGGTGTTAGGGATATTAGATCATTTGCCCCAAACACAGCTAGAAAGCAGTAGAGCTAGCTCAGACGTGTCTGTCTTGAGAAGCACTGTTAGGTCTGTAGGAATTGTCTGACATGTACAGTTAATTCATGGGGTATATCTCTACAGCTTCCATTTCTGTCCTTCTGTTCCTCTCTGTCTTTAGTTCTTTGCCTTAAAATCTATGTGTAAGTGGTGCTAATTTAGCGCTGTCTGTCATGACCCCACTGTGACTTGGTTCTTCCTGTCTGTGCCCCTTCTGATTGCTTTAGATTAACACACATCTGCCTGGAAGCTTTGTCTTTCTGCATGTCTTTGGAAGAATTAGGATCAGTCTTCCTGCCATGAAGGTGTCTCAGGCAATCAAAGAAAAATGAATTTTTTTTTCATATAATGATGGAGTTTTGACTGATTCTCCTTTCTTGTAAAATGCTTTGCATAGATTTTGTCCCTGCTCCCAGCTGTTCTTAATCGTATTGACCAAAATCATTTTCAGAATTAAGATGAGGAATTTTTTTGGACTCACATCTTGAAGCTCCTTTCAAAACTTATAATTTGGGGAAATAAAAAAAATCTCTTACGAAGGAAACATGTTTTTCTTTTGCTAAGCCAAGTTATGCTACACAGCTGGGAACTTTCTGGGTAGGGAACCCTTAGCAGGACAGAAGTCGCCTTCCTTCACTTATAGCATTTAAAATCATCCACCATCACCATTCACATCTTCATTGTCATCTGGCAACATATCTGAAGTCCCTGCCTATGTAGCATTTTGCATATCACTAAAGTGGGGGTGAGGGAATTTTTGAATGTCTCTGCTCACTGAAAGGAAACATGAGTTTGGATTGGACCAGACTGCATTTTGAAAGACCAGGGTAGCCCAGCTGTTCTGAAGAGGCCCTTCTAGATTCCAAGAGGCATAAATTCTAAGATTTATGATATAAGTTCTAATTTTATGCATTTCCTAGATATTGAATAGTATTTTTGGCTTCATTTAGAATGTACTTAGTATATTTATGCTTATTTCATAGGAACTAACACATACTTGAACAATCTTGAATTATTTTAATGTGCTGAGTTTGTTTTATCTTTGCTTTTATAGCATTGTTGTGTCTCAGTTCAGATTTAAGAATGCTGATCAGGGCTGTATGTGTGTGTGAGTGTGCTTGGTTGTTCAGTCATGTCTGACTCTTTTGCAACCCCACGGACTGTAGCCTGTCAGGCTCCTCTGTTCATGGGATTTTCCAGGCAAGAATACTGGAATAGGTTGCCATTTCTTCCTTCAGGGGATCTTCCCAATTCAAGGGTCAAACCTGGGTCTCCTGCATTGCAGGCAGATTCTTTACCATCTGAGTCACTAGAGAAGTCCATAAAATATAAATATAAATATATATATAAATTATTGTTATATATATGTTATGGTCTTTGCAGGTGTCTTAGTGGTAAACAGTCTGCCTACCAATGCAGAAGACACAGGTTCCATCCCTGGGTTGGGAAGTTCTCTGGAGGAGGAAATGGCAACCAGTATTCTTGCCTGGAAAATCCCATGGACAGAGGAGCCTGGCGGGCTACAGTCTATGGGGTCGAAAAGACTCAGACATGACTCAGCGACTGAGTAGGCACACATACATTTGTGTTATAACATATAATATATAATAATGATTATCCTCAAATCTAGAAACACATTGGAGTTAAAAAGTAAGGATAATCAATCTCTTTTAACTGTTTCTTGGAGACATAGCGCCATATTAGTTATATGTAACACAGAAACACAGGCTTGCTTGCTTGTAAAAGGAATATACTTTTGTTCTTTGGCAAGTATCACAGTGTTCCTAGGATTTAGTATCCTCATTCTCAAAATGAAGGAACTGACAACTTCCAAGGTCAGCTATAAATGGATTGAATTGCCCTGTTAATCTTTTGGGTCATGCAATTTAGCTGTATAACTGGGGTTAGCCCGAGTGTTTCAAAAGCAAGATTACTGGAAGCTCATTCTCCAGCTGTTGGGTTCGGAGATGATTCAAGAATGTTGCCCTGTCATTTGGATCTGGTTTGCTGAGGAATAAGCCAGCATCGTTATATGAGGCCACTTTGCTGATCGAGCCCCAGCCTAACAACTGCATCCTCTTCACCGTTCGGTTGGGGAGCCAGCGTCTTGCTTCCGGTGCATTGCTGGACTTCTGGAAAGTCTGAGTCACAGGGTCCTAAGGACAGACACAGCAACCCTGTTTGTCTAGACAGTATTTTCTAGACCCAGGTCTCAGCTCACTTGAATTTGGCAATCAAGGATTTACATGTAGTCTTTTTTTTTTTCTTTATCATTGTCAAGTGATTTCTCTTTTTATGTCTTCCTAATTTCTGCTCTTTTCCAACAAAACTATAGATTTACACTGTACAATGTTGTTGTTTAGTCACTTAGTTGTGTCTGACTCTGTGACCCAGTAGACTGTAGCCTGCCAGGCTCCTCTGTCCATGGGATTTTCCAGGCGAGAATACTGGCGTGGGTTGTCATTTCCTTCTCCAGAGGATCTATCTGACCCAAAGATTGAACCTGTGTCTCCTGCACTGGCTGGAAGATTTTTAACCACTGAGCAACTAGGGAACAACTACAGTGTACAGTGGGCTGTCTTTAATCTTCCTCTGCCTTGATTTTCTTAACTGGAAAATGGTGATACTAACTTCAGCCCCTTCATCTGTTTGGGGAAGAAAAATGAGATAACTGATGCCATAAAGTTCTTTTTAATTTAGAGCAGGAGGAAACTCAATTATAATAAGAATCTTGTATCTTTATTTTTATAGGGCATTTACAGTGTTAGCATTGAATACAAATCAGGGAGGGAAATCTCATTTTGAATGTTTTTGATAGAATCATGGCCAAGAAGGTATTAGAGGTGCCTGCAAAAGCTAAGAAAATGTGTTTAAAAATGATGAACACCAAGCCATCTAATATTTCTTTTCAAGAAGGAGAATTCGATAGTGACTGTAGGGTGTAACAAAAAAAAAAAAAAAAGAATGTATACTTCGGGATTTTCCAAATCTATTTTGTATATATCCTTTTAATTTGATTTCAAGAGGAAAGGTGTTATGTAATGTTCAGGAATGTTTCGCTGTGTGGGGAGCTCTGTATGGTTCAGTATGGTAGCTACCAACAACAAGCAGCAACATTTTAACTAAAATTAATTAGAATTAAATAAAATTAAAATTTTAGCTACTCAGTCACACTAGTCACATTTTAAGTGCTTAGTAACCACACATGGCTAGTGGCTACAGTATTGAAGAGTCCAGGTGTAGAGCATTTCCAGAAGATTCTATGGGATAGTACTGCTCTAGGGAAACTGAAAAAAGGGAAAGAAAATTCCCTTCTTCCTCTTCCCCACAGCTGCATTTTATAATCTCTGGCCTTATATTATTATATTGTAAAAGCACAGTTGAAATTTTATGAAGGGACGCAAAAATCCTGGAACCAGTGCTTTGCTCTCTATTTGCTTTTCTTCCATAATTATTTTTTTATGTAAGTAACAAATTACCTAGACCAATCCAGTAGTCCTCAAATCATGTGCCACATTCAGTTGTTTTTTAATTATTTCACAGGCATAAACCAAACTGTTGCCTCTAACAAAATAACTAATATATTCCAAATCACCTCTGTCCACAAATCCATCCGGGCTCTACCATCAACATATATCTAGGATCGGGCCCTTTTCTTCCACTCCGCTGATCACTCTGGCCCCAGCCATCATCACCTCTCTTGTAAATTATTGCTGATGCCTCCCGACTGGGTTCTTGCTTCCCCTCCTGCCCTTTCACCGACTTTCAAGCCTGTTCTCAACAAAGAGATCATTTTAAATAGCAGGTCACCTTACTCTTGTATGCAAAATTTCCTGGCAGCTTCTCCTTTTATTCCAAGTAAAAGTGAAAATGTGGACAGTGGACTGTAGGGCCTCATGGGTCTCACGGCCCCCTCTGACATCACCAGCTCTTACTCCCCTTAAGCTACAGTGAGCTCTTCTTTCTTCTCTAATTACCAAAAGTTTATGCTTGTCTTGGGCTTGCCTGGCGGCTCAGTGGTAAAGAATTTGCCTGCCAGTGCCAGGAGACGAGGGGTTCGATCCCTGGGTTGGGAAGATCCCCTGGAGAAGGAAATGGCAACCCACTCCAGTATTCTTGCCTTGGAAATCCCATGGACAGAGGAGCCTGGTGGGCCCCAGTCCATGGGGTCACAAAAGAGTCTGATATGACTTAGCAACTAAGCAAAAATTCTTACCTCAGGGGAATGCTGTTGGCTTTTGCCATCTCCTCTGGCCCACTTGTTCAAGATGTCTACCTAACTCATTTCTTCACTTCTTTTAGCCCTTTTTCAATATGATTTCATAATGAGGTCTCACCAAACTATTTTAAAATGTAGCCAACACAACCCCTTCTCCAGTCCCCACACAACCCTCATTCTTTGCTCCCCCCACTAGGCTTTTCTCCATAACACTTATCACCATCTGACATACCTCACTGTGTGTGTGTGTGTGTGTGTGTGTGTGTGTGTGTATGTATGTAGTCTGTCTCCTCCCAGTAGAATATAAACTGTCTGAAGGCAGTGCTTTATGTCTTTTTCATCTTTAGTGTCTGCAAGGTAGACCCTCAATGATAATCTAATGAACGAAAGAAAGACTTAAGTAAATGACAGTTATGATAAATCATGGGCTTTCCAGGTGGTGCTAGTGGTACAGAACCTGCTTGCCAATGCAGGAGACATAAGAGACCAGGGTTCGATCCCTGTGGGGGGAAGATCCCTAGAGGAGAGCATGATAACCCACTCCAGTATTCTTGCCTGGAGAATCCCATGGACAGAGGAGGCTGGCAGGCTGCAGTCCATAGCGTCACACAGAGTTGGACACTGAAGCGACTTAGCATGCATATGATAAGTAATACCGAAAAGAACAGGATAGATGCATCTGAAAGAGTACTTTTTGGGAACCAAAGTGTGCTAGTTTAATGAGATTCATTTTAACAAGAGACAGAGAAACACAAAGACACACCATCCGGCATCATCTTTCCTCCACCCTGTTCTCTGGGAGGGCTCTGGGATGAGGCTCCGCTCTCTGCGGGCTCTGCCAGGAGCCTATGGACTTCTCCTTCCCACTCTTGAGGGGCTCCGTAGAGGAGAGTTTGGCCCAGGGCTGCAGGGGTTGTATGGGGACAACTTCAAAAAGAAAAAGGACTTGGGGCTCCAGCTGGGCTGATCCTTCAGCAGAGTAACCAGTCTTTTGAGATAACCGTGACACTCGAAGGCAGGAAAAAGGGTCCCTCTTGGTTGTGGAGCTGGACTCCATGGGTGTCTGTGTTCTGAGGGAGGGGAAACGGAGCAGGGAAGGGGCCAACCATAGTTTGCTGCGTTAGGAGGGAGGTGATGAGCTATAGAAACAGAAATCTAGAAACATGGAGGCAGAGAGTTCCCTTCCTGCGCTGGGAAGCTGGTTGATGCCAAACTGGGGCATTGGCCTGTTTTCTGGCATAGCTGGGGAGAGTGGAAAGCTTGGCAGTGGTCGGGAGCAAAAACAAACAAAAAAATTAAAGGGATCACTTACAGTTTGCTGGTTCCCACTGAGGCTGGGAGGAGGAGACACAAACAAGCAGAGAGTCACTTGCTCACTTCTAGTTAAAGGGCGGAGCAGTAGCAGTGTTCAGGGGAGGCCAGCTTTTCACTTCCTCCCATTGTGCAAAGAATGGGTTTAACTTCAAAAGCTCTGCCCCCAGCTTTTGCTTGATCTTGCAACTTTGAGCTGTTTGGCACAATGCTCAGGTGGGGTTCTTTGAACAGAGGAGTGATATTCCTGTGTTCCCAGAGCAAAAACATTTTTCGATATAGCAAATTTCATTTATCTGAAGCTTCAAGAAAGAAAAACATGCTCTATTTTTAAAAATAGGTTCCCTCTTTTTGCCATGTCCTTTCATTATGCACTGGTTTTTTAAAGGATAAATTTTCTTCTGTTTAAATGGTCTATTAATTATCAGTAAAATAACATGTGATTTTTTTTTCCCTATATTTTGTGTGAAGTCTGTCCTGTCAGTACCCTGACCCACCCTTTGTAAATTGTTTTGTTGATTTAACTGTTAGCTCTGTTGGCACAATCAAGCACAAAATCAAGATCTAGAAAGCCTTAGGACATCTGAAATCATGTATTAGAATGGATTCTGCTTTCCCTGCCTCCATTGCTAGAAATGGCATCGCTAGCCTGTGGGAGCTGCAGAGGACTAGAGTCTTTCTGGAGTGAATTTATGAGTAAAGAAGTTCTTTGAACACAGTAGGCAAAAGGCAGAAATATCAAGCATTTGGCATTTCTACAACTTTCCTCTGTTTAGGTTATCCTTTTCTTTTTCTAGTTCTCTTTCTTTTGGCAGCTGAGTTGGGGATTAGGTAGTACTAATATATCTGTTTGAACTGGGTTGAGGTGAGCTGCAAACAACAAATTTTCAGGTACTTCCCATATAGGATATGACTATTAAATAGGAAGGATGTGTCAATTACATGGTAGGCATCAGGAATAATGAGGCATAACTGAATTTTTACAGTTGGATTCACAATTATAGCAACTTTTTTTTTTTTTTTTAACCTTCTGAGATCTTGAGTTTTCATAGCTGGAAAGGAGGTAAGGAGGAGGAGGAAACCTTGACTGAGACAGATATGGTCCCTGTTCCCAAGTACCTTACAGTCTGGTGGGGATGGTAGATGTTAAGTATAGAACTCCAGTAGTAATTAAAATTGTGATAGGTGTTACTGAGGAAAGGAGCAAATACTGTAAGAATATATGATTGGGAGACCTGCTCTAGTCTGGACTTTGTTAGGGAAGTTCTTTAGGTGGGGCTCTGAAGGATGAGTAGATGTGATCAGGGGAAGGTAAAGAAAAGAGGCAGGAGAAAGAACGGTTGGAGCAGACGGTGGGACCAACAGAAGGCCAGTATGGCTATAACTGGGGGGGATAGGGGTCGGGAAGGAGAGAGGGAGTAAAACGAGGCTGCAGGTGGAGGCAAGGACCAGTGTAGTCATGCGGAGCCCCTAAAGACCTTAAGTAGAGAAGTGATAGGATAAATGTTTGGGTGTTTAGAAGATCGCATCAAGATCCTTTATAGGCAGTTGATTTGATGAGGCAAGATGGGTCTGTGAGGGGGCTGCTCAAAGTGTTACAGGAGCAAGATGATGGTGGCCTGGGGTAGAGTCATTGTGTTGGAACTGGAGAGAAGTGAATGGATTTAAGAGATGTTTCAATTGCATTGAACTTGGTGAATGACTGAGATTCCATTGATGATGCCTGGATTTCTGGCTTGAGAAGCTGAATGGATTGCCATGGCCCATTCCTGAGCTCAGACTCTTAGTGAGGAACAGATTCTGAAAGAAAGATCACATACTGAGTTTAAGGGTTGAAGTAGAGTTAGAGCCGATGATCTAAGCCAGGTCTGGGCTGCACAGGAACTTGGGAGCCCTCTGGGATCCACTGAAGTTGTGGGAAAAATGGAAGGTAGCAGGGAGTGGGGAATGGACATGACCAGGGAGGTGGGTGGAGAAATCGGTGGAAAAAAGAATTCAAGCACAAGGGGCTGTATCAGTGTTAAGGTGGTATCTAGTTCGGCTGTGAAATCTAAGTCAGCTCTGCCCATTACTAAGGAGAAATCTCATTAGGAAATGCTGAAAACTATATGTGGGGCTTAGCAACAAAGAGGTGGTTGGGACCTCAGGGGAGCTGTGGGGACAGAAGCCAGTTTTGAACAGTAGGATGCATTTGAGGCAGAAAAGTGAATCAGGCATAGATCCTTTTTTGAGAAGTTAGGAGTGGGGAGGGAGTTAGGTGGAGCTGCAAGAGGGGGGTAGAAGCCAGGATACAGATCTAGATCTTGGGAACCCTGTATCTGGACGTTTAGATATGGAACAGAAGACATAGTTACATAAGCCTCTGCAAATGTGGGCAGGGTATAATCCAGAGTCGAGGCAAGGGGATGGGCATTTACCTCCAGCACTTCAGAAGGAGGGGGCAGATGGAGCCTCAGGAGCAGGCAGGTGGGGAGGGTTGGAGTGGGATGGTCAGCAGTACCATTCTGATGAAGCCTGTGTACTCAGTGGCGCAGGAAGGAAGCGGAATAAGTTTGTAGGCTAGCTCTGTTCTCCAGCTGTGCCTGGAAGCCACCATGGCAAGCCTGGGATAGGCAGATGGGTGGGTTCATCCGGGGTTGAGGTTTTTCTCCTGTGGGTGTAATGAAAGGACAGGGAACACACAGGCTGAAGGTATTAACAGTGGAGGAATGATTTCAGTGGGGTTTTAATGGGATGAAGATGGCTGGGAGGGTGTAGGATGGTCAGTGACTGGTGGTGTTGGGGTAGTGGGCACAGCTGAGTGGAGGAAAAGACGCATGTACTTTGCTAAGTGTGCAGTGTGTGTATGAATCACCTGGGGATCTTATTAAACTGCAGGTCCTGATGCAGTAGGTCTGGATTCCCAGATAATGCATTTCTAAATGGCAACTCACTCCAGTACTCTTGCCTGGAAAATCCCATGGGTGGAGGAGCCTGGTAGGCTGCAGTCCATGGGGTCGCTAAGAGTCAGACACGACTGAATGACTTCACTTTCACTTTTCACTTTCATGCATTGGAGAAGGAAATGGCAACCCACTCAGTATTCTTGCCCGGAGAATCCCAGGGATGGGGGAGTCTGGTGGGCTGCCGTCTCTGGGGTCGCACAGAGTCGGACACGACTGAAGCAACTTAGCAGCAGCAGCAACAAGCTCCTAAGTGTGCTGCTAGTCCCTCTGGCCCTTAGATCAAACTGAAGGAGAAATGAGAAGGTGGTGGTCCAAGAATGGGATGCCTGAGCTGGGAATCAGAGCGGACAGATAGCATGGGCCAGGGAATGACTAAGTGGACCAGAAGGTCAAAGAATGAGAAGGGCCGGCTGGTCATCAAGCCTCTCAGGATGCGTGACAATGAGGCTAGCACTTACTGTTGACAACACTGTTCTAGGCACCTCGGGTATAGTCTGTTGTTTAATCCTCACAAACGTCTGCCATGAGGTATTGATACCTATGATGATCTCTTATTTTTACAGACAAGGAAAGTGAGGCCCAGAGAAGCCTTTCCCCAAATCACCCTCACTTGTGAGTGGAGGAGTCAGGATTCACACTGTGGCCATAAAATTCCAGAACCTCTTCAGAGTCCAGTGCCCTTATGTGAATGGATGCATTGCTGATCTCTGATGATGGAAGTTGGAGGGGGGATGGTATATAGACATTTTTAGCCAGATGTTAGCATCATCAGTGAATAAAGTTAAGAGAGTGCTAGGGTTTTGGTAAACTATCCCTTTTAATCCTCCTCTAGAGCCATACCCATTTTACAGGTAAGAAAAATAAGACTCAGGTTACGTAGTTAAGTGGGAGAGATGGCAAGTGAATTCAAATTGGTCCAAAGCCTCTTCTTCCTCCGTATCAGGTTTCACTATGTCACCACCCAGATGTGGAAATTCTTTTCTAATTCTCAGATAGGCTGTAGTTACCATGGGAATAATCTCTTTCTGCACCAAAAGCTGTATCGTGGAGGTGACGCGTTGTAAACAGGCGACTGAGTGGGGGCCAGGGCACCTGGGCCTGGCTCTGTCTCTGACTAGCAGGTGTGCGCATGTGTCCATAGGTCTGTTTTTTTAATCCCTATGGATCCCTTCCAGAGCTGTATTCAATAAGTATGATGTCAGTTAAAATGACTCCTTTCATACTGTTTACTATAGACTTAGCACTTGATAACTTGATAGGGAATCCCCGATTCTTACACAAGGATAGATATTGTCTCTGAATTAGAAGTGAGGATACTGCAGCCTGGAGACTTACAGGAACCTGCAAATTTCCTCTCTGCTCACAAAATGCTGAAGCTGGGGTTTCTCTGAGGTTTTTGAATCCAAAGCTCATGTTTTTGCTATCCAAGCTTGCTTCCTCAACCTCTTCTGTATCCTCATGGCGGATCATGCTTATGGGTGCAGATGGTGCCATTAGCCAGCTTTATCAAACTTTCAATACCTGGACCCAGAGAAGAAATGAATTTTATGTTGATTTTGAGAAGCAACCCCCCGTGCATGCACATCAGCATGCATGCATGCACATCAGCATGCATGTATGCACACACACACACACACACACACGTACTGTGTGCACACTGATACCTCTGAAACAAAAGTTTCATGAAGCAGTGCTTATGGTTTGTATTAGCAATGCACTTAATTTTCTTTTCACTTCCAGTTCAGTTTAGTCTACTTTATTAATATGCTTGTTAAACTCTACCAGATTGATTTAACTACCTACCAATGGGCTGTAGCCCTCAGTTTGAAAATTATGTGCACATACAGATTTCTCAATATAATTACTCCAGATCTTTCCCCCCTGCCTCTCCCTGCTTCTTCTTGTGGAATGTAATGAAAAATATCTCTCAATCTGATAATTTCTGTAACAGTAAATCAATGCCTGCCCCCACCCATCTGCCATCCATGCATCTGTAGAGTGAAGAAATATTTCATATATTTGTCCTGAGAGCAGGAATGAAAATGTACACTTTTTTTCTTGCTGAAAATACTAATTAACAAGAAGTGAAGAATAAGGAATTGACATTTGTCCTTCCTGGACTTGAGAATATGGGGATAGAAGAATGTCTCTTGTGGGCTGATAAATTGAAAGGGTGTAGGGTGGGGAGGGACCGCAGCATTAGAATTCTGGCAAATAATGAGTGAAACTTAACTTCATGTTCCATCTGTGCCATATAGCTGTCTAACTACTATTACCATTGAACTTGTCCAAGGCTGTGTGTTTACTGGACTCCTTTATGTACCAGGTCTTGTTCTGAGTACCTCACCTGTTATCTCAAGTAGTTATATTGTCTCCATGTTTTTACAGGTGGGGAGACCAAGGCATGGAGAGGTTCAGTGACCTGCCCAAGGTCACACAGCTAGTAGGGATTGGTCTGGGGGGGATTTACATCCAGGGAGGCTGCCCCTGGAGCTCCTGGTCTTTATCATTAAGCTGTAACCGTCACATCTTTCAGGTAATTCTTTGTTAGGCACCATGCCCAGAACTCACTTCTGGGTTTAGAATCCTGAGAGGAATCACACAGGGAAAAAAAAAAAAGGCTGGTGTCCATTCACTACACAAGGGCTGCCAGAAGGGACTTACCACTTGAGTGAAGAAGTTCTTGCTTCTCAAATTGGTAGAGTTGATTTAGTTTCTTTCTCTCTTGAGCTCTGGTTTTTAATTTAAAAGAAAAACAACTTTCAAAAAAAAAAAAGAGAGAGCTACCCATTTCCTTTAAATAAATTTATTTGTTCTTAAAATTTCACTGTCAGAGAAAAAAACAAAAACGGGAGCCCTGATAAATGCAGACCGTTGTTTGACTCTTCCTGGTCTGTTTTCTCATCTTTAAAATAAAGGAATTGCATACGCCCATCCCTAGATCCCTCTTAACTGTGATCTTTTGTTAGAATTGGGTGCTAGAGACTCATGACATGTTCAGGAAGAGACCAGCTGGCCTCGTGTTAGGGAAGCAGGAGAAAGTTTGTTAACGTGACCTTTGTGTTCATGTTGTATGTTTCCTATATATTTTGCATGACTGTGATTCTACTGTTGGTGAATTCATTTAAACCATAAACTTTAACAGTGACGACTAGCAGAGGTTCCTTCCCAAGCGTGCCTCGTGCAGACCACGGAGACCTCAGTGCTGAGAGGTCTGGGCAGAAACTCTGTGCCAAGTGAGTACCTTAACGTGACCTTCCTGGACTTGGTGCTAGGAGTTAGATTCATCTTTACTCTTAGCCTAAGACGTGGTCCCATCCCAGGGCTTATGATCACGCCATTATTCTGCCTTTAAAAACATGTCATTATCAAAGAATCAGTGTGACCCATTCCAGAGTTTTGTATCAGACAGTGCTTTGAAAAGATCTGAAACATTAGTGACATCAAGAAGACTTGAAGTTGTTTGAAAGTAGCCATGTGTTCATCTGTGGGAAAAAATTAGAGATGCTTGTTTTCTTACACGCTTTGATGAAGCCTTACAACTTGCAATAAAGGGACTGTGGGAAGGACGAAGCAATTGTTTCTGACAAGCTGTATATAAACATTGCATTTCTGCATAATGACATAAATAACCAGGTGAAAAGAAATGGATTTGCACAGGTGTTAGAGTACAAAGGTTTCCCCTGAAACTAGACATCTGAGGACAAAAACCCACCTCCAGTGGCTCTCTCCTGCTACCCCCCAATTGAGGGAGCATCTGTCCTTCCTGGAAGGAGAGACCCATGGAGGAATTAATTCCTCTCAGCAAGTATTCACTGGTGACTTACCATTCCTGGCAGTCCACACAGAGCAAAGAGAAGCAGGGTCTGAGAACTGGGTCAGATCCATAGTGGGTCTGAGCCGTAACCCAGAGTGTAGGAAGGTAACTCAGATATCTGTTTCAATCCCCTTATTTTAAGCTTGGGAGACTTGAGGTCCACACAGATAGTTAACTTGTTCAGACTCAGGTCATTCGTCTAGCTTGAGATCAGACCCAGCCTAAATCTAGGAACTCTGTTCTTGGTATAATTAGCATGAGTAATATTATTATAATATTGTAATATAAATAATAAGAAACGCCAGTGCTTTCCATATGCTGGCCCTTTCTGTATGCTGTCAGTACTTTACTTACACACAGTGACTCATTTAACCCTCATGGCTCCCTGAGGTATACATCATTGCTTCCATTTTACAGAAGAGGAAACTGAGGCAATGAGAAAGGGAAGTAGTTTGCCCCAAGTCACGCAGATAGTAAATGATGAAGTTTGGATCAAAACCCAGGCAACCTGATCCCAGAGTTTCGCCTCTAAACCACTAGGCAAGGGGTCAGCAAACCTATACTTTCTATAAAGGACCAACCAGATAGTAAATATTTTGGGCTTTGTGAGCCATAACCATATCTGTTGCATCTGCTCAGCTCTGTCTTTGTAGTGTGAAAACAGCTGGAGACCACCCATTAAATGAATGGGTGAGGCGGTGTCCCAGTAAAACTTTATTTATAAAAACAGGTGGGGCTGGATCTATAGTTTTCAGATCCTACACTGGACTATGCCACCTCCTGGGGCACACTTATAAATGGCATTAGGAGAGATACAGATGTCTGAGGAGTGTGGCGATCTGGTTTTATAAGGCATTTGGGGCCAGAAATTGCACTATCACAGTATGGTTTTTGTATTCCTTTTGGGTCTAGTGTCCTGCCTTGGCCAGAGAGAGTGATGGTCATCAAAGCTGTGTGCAGTGGGTTGTTAGGAGGCTGAGAGTCAGAAGAGGATTTTTATTCTCCCTCAGTGACCTTGCACAAGTCCCTTAGCCCCTGACACTCAGAATTCTCCTCAGTGGTGATAACATTCCTTGCCACGTGTCCCTCTCCTTTTCTGAAGTGTGTGTCTTGGATTAATGAAGTCTTGTCTGAGATGTACTTGGAGCTGGGAGTTTGGAAAAGAGGAAGCGTAGTAAGTGACAGTCATCATGTAGCTTGCTTGCAAATGAGCATTTTGGGGATATGAGACCATTGGTCTTACGTTTGCCAGGAAGAGCCCAGTTTTAAAGGAAAGGCACTTTTGGTAATGTGCGGGAGAGAATGTGGATGGAGGGGCCATAAATTTATCTGTTGCCTATGCAGCGGTAGACTTCAGGTAATGGCATTCTTTAAGAGGGTGAAACATACCTATTTCTGTTTTTAGCAAGTGTGCAATGAGAGGGTTCCATGGCCTACCTCATTATGTATCATCTCTGTAAGGAAATTTAGGCTTCTCTGCTAAGCTGTACATCTTAACAGGAGGGAGGATTTTTATAAATGTTTCCAAGTGAAATTTTGAAGTTAAAAGTTGAACCAAGAAGCCTCAAAGGGAACCAAGCGGCTGCTTGCATTTCAATGAAGGGGAGAAGAAATTCATTATAGAGGGTGAAAATGTGGTTTGCATGCTAAGACTCCTGTGGAAGAATGGGCCTCCCGGACCGGGTAGGAGGGAAATTCTAGTTTGCCCTTTGTGGTTAAGGTTTCTTGGCTAAGTACACATAGACCTTCTAATGCTCCCTCTGCTTTTTTTTTTTCCATTTTTTTAAAGCTTTGTAAGAACATTCTTCAAGTTTAAAGATACATATTGAACTGAAAATTTCAGCTTGTCTCAGAATCTTTGTTTTTTTTCTCCAATTGTTTGTTTTGTTCCATTGACAAAAACTGTTGAAAAATTCAATAGATGTTAATCTTACTTTGGGAATCTAAACTTAAGATGCTCTCATACCAATTATAATGATATATTCAGCGGAGATGTTCTTGGTACTGGGCTAGCTCTCTATTCATATGGTTGTATCTTACTGTAAATGACAGCATCAGGCCTGCAGAGCAACATTCTTCTGGTTCTACAGATGAGCAAACTGAGAAGCTAACTAATTCTGTCAGAGTGCAACAGCTAGAAAGTGGCAAAGCCATAACTGGACTCTTGTCTTCCTAATTCCAAAACCCCAGCAAGTAGGGCGACCAGACGTCCCAGTTTCTGGGATGCAGGATTCTCGGAGCTAAAACTGGAAATGGAGAAGTGGTCACCCTGCCCAGAAGAGGCTTGCTACCCCAAGTGCCAAGGGAGTGCGCACTCACGACCAGGACGCACGTCCTCATACACCACAGGGGGGGTTTCCTCTGCGATGTCTCCCCTCACCTGCTGGAAGCCATGTGTGTGCACCGTAAGACCTCCAGGGCCACAACTCCTACAGCATCTTGGCCCCAAAGAGGAAACCTAGGAGCCTGAGTTCCTTGGGATTTCCAGCTTGAATGTAGCCCTATTTATCGGTCCAGTTTGCATTGATAGAGCAAAGGGCACAATTCTTGGAATGGTAGCATCTGTAGTTTTGCACACGTGCTTCAAAATATTGCTATGCTCTTGTGCTCACAAGTGAGCCTATTGTTTGAAAGGCTGGGTAAGCACTGGAGAATTTCACCCCTTCCATTCCATCTCCTTCCAGGCTTTCTAAGGACAATTCTTTTGCCTTTGGGGATCAGAGCTGACCATCAGCAATGGGGGCCAGCCAGCACAAAGCTTCTCCCCTCAAAGCCTGAACATTTCTTTTCAAGCAAATGATTTTGGCCTGTGTCCAACTGCCAAAGGACACTGTGTACTTAGGCTGCCTTTAAAATATTTCTAAAGAAAGGTTGGCATGCAGGGCCACAGATTGTGAGCGCTGTTGTTGCCAGAGTGAAAGCAGAAGTGATCATTAGAACATCATGCATCTACATATGGTCAAGAGATTGCTCTTTACGCAAAAGGTGAATCCATGTGAACACACTGGGTTGGTTTTTTTTGTTTGTTTGTTTTAAAAAATATACTGAGCCAGGGCCCTGTCAGTGGCCCCTGGAAACCCCCCTGGTGACTTTCCAGGAAAGGACAGATCAAAAGGAGGCAGGGAGGTAGGTCACTTGATGCTTCAGCTGCTTGTGGGAGACGTTATTCTCCAAAATGTGATGCTTGTATATGGATGAAAAGGCCAGCCTGTGCCACCGTGCTGGGGATCACTGCTGCGTGTCAGTTACGTGGGTGCCTGTTTTGAGATGAGTTTTTAAGACTTAGTCATTAGATTCACACAGGGGACCTTGTAATCACTTAATTACCGGTGTGCTTGCTGTATAATAATGTCAAAAGGTGTCTTGTCATTTTTATTTCATGTTTTGTTCAAGTTTCTCTGTGACTATGTCCCAAATGAAATACCCTTCAAGAACAAAATATTTCTTCTGTGATGGGCGCCTGTTTCTGGGAGAAATAAGATACAAACTCTGGTTGATGAGCAGAGAGAAAGGGCCAGGAAATGAGGGCAGAGCAAAGGGGATGGGAACCAGAGGAGAGGGGAGAGGATGAGAAGCTGGGGTGGGGTGTGGTGGGCATAGCGGTGGCCAGAGAAGAGAGAGAAGTTGGAGGGAGGGCTGGGGAACCATCCAGGAGATGCAGCGATAAGCTGAGAGTTACACACATAGCATCAGGTAGACAGATCCAAATAGAGACACACAGATTAACCCATGATCAGAGAGAAAGGCACTGGTTTACTGGTCTGGACAGACAGTAAAAACTGGTCCTTGTTCTTATGTTATGCAATCATCCACCATCTTCTTGATGACACTTTTACCTGTTTGCTTCTTTCTGGGTTTAAAGCTCTATAACTCATCTGTGTTTGCATATATGCAGACTGTTGAGGAAGCTGGCTCTTGGACAGGTGAGATTTGAGAGCCTGTATAAGTAATTAGCATGATCTCTGGGGGCAGACCATCTGTTTGAATCCAAGCCTTGCCACCTACTTGCTTGGTGACTCGGGCAAGTAACATAATCTCTGTGTCTCAGTTTCTTCTTAAAATGGAGTTAGTAACAGTGTTTACCGCATTGGCTGCTGTGAGGATTAAAGCAGATGATGTATGCAAACCCGTGGGAACATGGTACCCCACAAGTATCGGCTGGTATTACTACTGTACTTGTAAAATGATCCTGGGTGTTGTGGCACCAATTTTCCTCTGAGGGCATATTCACAGAGGTTAGTATGCTCTTCTGGCTACTGAAGAGGCTTCATGTTCCCATCTGGGGCTTTTGGCACTGACCCTTATTGCCATCTGAGGAGAGAGTGAAAAGGTAGTCGTATGCTGTGAATAAAGAGTTTCAGCCTCTAGTCCAGCTCTGGTAGGGACTAGCTATGAGACACGTTTCTTTGGATCTTTTCTTAGATTATGGTCTTTCATTAGGTGATTGATATTGAGTCCTTTCTGGTGTGTGAGTTTTATGATTTGGCTATTATTTTACTTCTATGCAAAAGTTTTGTGGACTTAAGATTCTTGAAAAGATTGGAGATTGATCATACAAGAACCCCTGGAAGGAAGAAGTGTGTGTGCTGCAGTATACTGCTGACCCTTGAGCAGCAGGAGTTGAGCTACACATTATATGCAGATATTTTTTAGTAATAAATACTGCAGTACTTACTAGGCAATCTGTGGTTGGTTGAATTCTCAGATGCAGCCAAACTGTAGATGCGAAGGGCCCACTCCGCTATAAGCTATATGCAGACTAAGCCCTGAGTTGGTCAAGGGTTAACCATAGATAGATAAAGGAAAAGATGAGAAATCTGACTTCCTGTAGTCATGCTGGTCATCATGACTGTTGACATTATTTCCATTTTTAAACCTTTTCTGCTAGAGGGGGAGCAGAGTTTGAAAAGGTGCTACATCAAGATGTGCTGTGGAATGGATATTATTCAATTATAAAAAGAATGAAATATTGCTATGTTATAGCCGCATGGATGGACCTTCAGTTCAGTTTAGTTGTTCAGTTGTGTCTGACTCTGCGACCCTATGGACTGCAGCATGCCAGGCATCACCAACTCCTGGAGTTTACTCAAACTCATGTCCATTGAGTCGGTGATGTCATCCAACCATCTCATCCTCTGTCGTCCCCTTCTCCTCCTGCCTCCAATCTTTCCCAGCATCAGGGTCTTGTCAAATGAGTCAGTGCTTTGCTTCAGGTGGCCAAAGTATTAGAGTTTCGGCTTCAGCATCGGTCCTTCCAATGAATATTCAGGACTGGTTTTCTTTAGGATGGACTGGTTGGATCCTCTTGCTGTCCAAGGGACTCTCAAGAGTCTTCTCCAACACTACGGTTCAAAAGCATCAATTCTTTGGTGCTCAGCTTTGTTTATAGTCCAACTGTCACATCCATACATGACTACTGGAAAAACCATATCTTTGACTAGATGGACCTTTGTTGGCAAAGTAATGTCTGTTTTTTAATATGCTATCTAGGTTGGTCATAACTTTTCTTCCAAGAAGCAAGTGTCTTTTAATTTCATGGCTGCAGTCATGATCTGTGGTGAGTTTGGAGGCCTTCCCCGCCCCCAAAATAAAGTGTGTCACTGTTTCCTTCATTTCCCCGTCTATTTGCCATGAAGTGATGGGAACTGATGCCATGATCTTCATTTTCTGAATGTTGAGCTTTAAGCCAACTTTTTCACTCTCCTCTTTCACTTTCATCAAGAGGCTCTTTAGTTCTTCTTCACTTTCTGCCATAAGTGTGGTATCATCTGCATGTCTGAGGCTATTGATATTTCTCCTGGCAATCTTGATTCCAGTTGGTGCTTCATCCAGTCCAGCATTTCTCATTATGTATTCTGCACATAAATTAAGTAAGCAGGGTAAAAATATACATACAGCCTTGACATACTCCTTTCCCGATTGGGAACCAGTGTGTTGTTCCACATCCAGTTCTAACTGTTGCTTCTTGACCTGCATACAGATTTCTTAGGAGGCAGGTCAGGTGGTCTGGTATTCCCATCTCCTGAAGAATTTTCTACAATTTGTTGTGATCCACACAGTCAAAGGCTTTGGCATATTATGCTTAGTGAAGTAAGACAGAAAAATGATACCACTCAGATGTGGAATCTAAAAAATTATATAAATGACAGTATATGCAAAACAGAAACAAATTCACAGATGCAGAATGCAAACTTGTGGTTACCAATGGGGACAGGGGAGGAGGGAGGGACAAACTAGGGGTATGGGATTAGCAGATACAAACTACAGTATATAAAATAAACAAGCAACAAGGATATGCTGTAGAGTACAGGGAGTTATGCTCACTATCCTGTGATGGTCTATAATGGAGTAGAATCTGCAAAAATTCTGTCACTGTGCTATGTACCTGAAACTAACACAATCTTGTAAATCAACTGAATTTCAATGAAACAAGGTGAACTGTGGGGCAGGGTCTTAGTTCACAGAAGGTAAATTTTCATCCTTTAAAGCTGAGTCCTGATCTTGTAATTTAGCACAGGTAACCTGTTTGTTCGACCTAAGTGGGTGACAACGCTGACTGTGCCTGTCTCTGGCGCCTTTTATCTCCCTTTCTATTACTGTCCCAGCTTCTTCCGACTGTCAGATGTTCACCACGGAACCCTGTGTGTCTCAGTAAACAAAACTGCCTCTTGCCCTTTCCCTAAGGCAGCCAAACTCTTCTTCCTGCTTCCCTTCCTGGGTAGTGATGCCAGTGAGGTTAGCTGAAAAAAATGTAGCTCTCCAGGTCATTCTTGGATTTGAAAAGAGAATTCCTTTAAACTTGGAACTTGGAGGAAGATAGTGTTTGAGCTGGGAGCTTTGAGAGTCTCTTCCCCGTCACAGGCAGCCCGCTGGGCTGTACCTTTCTACCTCAAATCTAAGTAAATTGCCAGCGTCTAGAGTACCCAAAGGCACGATTGGGTTGGAATGTGTAAAGGTAGCCTAGTGGTGAAGAACATAGGCTAGCTGACTGACAAAGCTAGGTAGGAGTCCTATTTTTGCTGTTACATCAGAGTCTCAGTTTATTTGTCTGAAAAATGGGGGAAATAGTGGCAAAGAATATAGTCGTCGAGAGGATTAAATGTATTAACATATTCAAGGATGTTTGCTCATTTATGGCACGTAGGGAATACTTGTATATGGTTGCAATGACTCAGGGCTAGCTTCCTGAGCACGGGACCGGTACAGTTGCACAAGGCATCCTTCTCAGGGGGACCCTGTGCTGGGGTTAATGCTTTCTGTCTCTGACTTAGAATTCTTCATAATTTTGAACAAGGGCCCTGAAGTTATGTAGCTAGTCCTGCTACTCCTGGGCTACCTTTGACCTCTGCTCACCCATCTGGTCCCACGTGTTACACACCTCTCCCCTTTCTATTGCTTGTTTTTTTCTCGGGCCTTAGTTAAAAGAAAGGATCTTTTCTTTGGGAAAAGAACTGTGGTTCCCAGCCTCTGGAATATTCAGATACAGATATCTTTTGTTGCCTCCACTTTTAGAAGTCACTGATAAAAGGTCTTTTAGAGCACATCCCCTCTAAAGTCAAATAGCAAAAATTACCCCAGGTAGACAAGAACCCTGTGAAGACGTGTGATTGAAGACATTTGGGTGGAAAGTCTCGCAGTGCGCCGTGTCCCTCCCCCTCTGCCTTCCCCGTGCTCATTATCAGACTCTCTCAGCCAATGTTGGGCTATATCCCTTTCTCATCTTTCTCACAGAGGGTCCTGACTTGAGTTACTCCCCATAATGGTGACCTATGATTCGTCAAAGCAGGTTTCTAGAAAATATACTGTTTCTGTTTGAAGTTGGGAGACTAGAGAGAGGCACAGAGCAGCCCACAGGCATACCCGTGGATTTGGATTCACCTTCTGTGTGTGGATGAACAGGATGAGCCTTGGCTTGAATCTAGATAAATCCTGTAACCACTTGGTCCTCAGGTTCCCTGACTTATGGTTTCTAAGTGTGGTTGCTCAGTTGCATCTGACCTTTTGCAACCCCGTGGACTGTAGCCCACCAAGCTCTACTGTCCATGAAATTCTCCAGGCAAGAGTACTGGAGTGGATTGCCTTTCCCTTCTTCAGAGTATTTTCCCAACCCAGGGATCGAACCCAGGTCTCCCACAATGCAGGCAGATTCTTTACCATCTGAACCACCAGGGAAGCCAGTTTTGTCCAAATCTAGCGTTCTTAGACTAGCACATGTGCATTAGTCACAAAATATCAATTTAGGAACAGGGGAGTTCTTTGGAAAATCAATGACAGTTCTCCCATCAGAACTTGAGAAGTGTTGGGGTCTGCTTTCTTTCTTTCTTGCAAAGACCACCACCCCCCCATGCAGGACCTCTGGGTTGCAAAGCAGCACATTTGGGTACTAAAAATGGTGGGTGGTCTGGGAGCTCTGCTCCAGGTGTGAACTAGGAGTTCAGACTATTCCCAGCATTAGTATTCTCTAGGGCCCCTGCTGGGCAAGAGAGGCCTGTAGGTGTACGGGACCCCATGGGCTATCTATGTGTTCTTAGCTGAGAATTGGAATGGAAACTTCCATAAATGTGCTCTCTAGGACTGAGACAGGCATAGCAGAGGAGTCAGGGTTGACTTCTTGGAACAATAGCCTGTTCTGCTGCCTGTGCGTTATGTAAATGTTATCAGCTAGTGGACAGAGAACAGAAAGCAAGTGGGCAACCTCGGGTGGCGGTTGTATTTTGGAAAGCATAAATAAGTACTTGACTTTTTCATTAAGTTTGCTGTTGAAATAGTGGGGCTCCTCCTATGCATAAGACATCTGTATTTTAGTATCTCTGAGCCCTGTCTTGCTTCCTCAACTGTAGTAACTTGTGGCTCTTTTGGGCTGCTGACTGGTTGCTCGTCTTGAGATTTGGCAGGTGATCTGTTCAATACAGCCCTTCATCCAGTGATTGTTAGGGTAAAGTTAATACTCCTACAAGGTCGATAATCTGTTCCAGGTCACTTAGTCTTATGTGGAAGCCTCCGGAGCCCAGCCTCTCAAGGCTATAGTATCTAATGGTCTGTGGGTCACACCAAAGCCCACCAGCCAACTTTCTGGTATTTATACTGATGCTGCCACTTCTATCTTACAGGTGCTCACGTCATGCCGTGCCTTCCTCGTCACAGCACGAATCCCCACCAAGGTGAGTGTTGATGAGTTTCCTCCTTCCAACACACGCACACAGCCCAACACAACACACACTCGATTCTAAGTTGCGTAGATTTATGATTTAGGCCAGTATGTCCAGAGTTCTCTTTGCACAACCTTATTTTCCTTCCTTCTCCCCAGAAAGCACCTGCATATCTTCTTTGTCCCCCTATCTGTGTAGAGCATCCAAGAAAAGCAGCGAAGTATTTCATGCTCCGTATCCTCAGGGCTGGTGAATTTCAATGATTTTCCTCTCAACTGGGGCAGGGTTTATACTTTCTTCAAGTCTGGTTCTTATTTCCTTGGGTCTAGTAATGGCTCAATTTTCTAAGGCTTTGACACGTGGGGAATAAGCATCCTAACTCATAAAGAGTGTATGACCGGAAATGTAGCCACCCAGTCTTCCTCCATGGTGGAGGACTCTGGTGTGGCCTCTAAAAAATAACTAAAAATATAGTTTTAGAGGTGTTGCCTCTAGAAAATAACATGATACCACTTGGTCCTTTAAAAAAGACTAACATCTTCCATAAGATGTCCTTTGTAATAGGGTGCAAATTACCACTTGAACGGATAACTTGTGAATTAGGCACCACAATCACTTCTTTTTATTTCCTTTATGGTCACAGAAAGGTTTTGACCTGTTTTATAGGATATGAACTGAATGGTAACAAGAAATTGGGATTTTTTTTCCCTAAAATGATAATGATAGCTACATTTATTGAATATTGTTTTAGTAAATAAGATAAGATGATCTCCCTAAAAATAAGTTGTGAAAGCCATGTGGTAGGTCTCATTATTCTTCTTGTCTTACAGATAAGGAAACTGAGGCACAGGGAGGGACAGTAGCTTGCCTGAGGTCAGGCTTACGCCAGTTAGTGACAGATGCATGGTTCTCATCAAAGTATGGGAGCAGGGGCTTTGCATCCCTAAAAGTACCTTGTTATCACTAGAATTTAGTTAGTTATCTATCAAGTATATTTTAAGTACATTATCTCACTCAGTTCTCACAGTAGCCTTGTAGGTGAACTATTAGAAAAGAGCCCAAAAACTACAGAGCTGGCTTATCTGAGTATTTGCAAGTAATGAATGGGAAAAGATTTAGACTCACTATCCTCCTCTTTTCAACTTTCTACTGAGCTGAATTTGCCTCACTTGCCGACAAACCCAGGAAGATGCTTTCAGCCTCATTGGACTATGATGTTTGGGTTGCATCATGTTTCTAGTCCTTTATTCTTAAAATTTAATATTTAGCCACTGTCTTGTGAATACTTTCTTATGCGCTGGACACGGTGGAACTTGTAGGACTGACTAATGATTTGCATGATTTTCGCTGAATTTTGAGAAGGTGCCAACCCAGTGTTTGCCAATCAAAGGCTGTTGGTACCTGATGCCTTTTTTCTTTCTAATCATGCAAATGTTAGATTCTACACAGTTTCTCTAAGGAATGAGACTTTATATTATCCCACCCCTTTTGATAATACAGAGTGAGGCTTTACGTTTATAATGTGTTATAAATGAAATCAGTTATTATGTAAATGATTTTGGACTAAATTACCTGTATTCTAAAGTACCTGAAGGCAGGATATAAGGAAGTGAGTTAACCATTATTGTACTGATGAAAAATTAATTAAGGAAGGAAAATAGTCAAGCAGTCTATTGACTGGAAGGCTCCTGAATGATATGTTTACCCTAATTAAAAATGTTATCACCTCTTGAAGAGTCATGTGTCTCCCTTCTGTTGCCCCCTCCTTGCTCTGCTCTTGAGCAAATGGCCACTTTCATCCCATGATATATATAACATTCACACTAGCCTGGCTAGGGCAGTTTGGTTCTGATTTCTGATATTGTCAGCATCACAAAGAAAGAAAGGCAAACCTTCTCTCAGAGTGTCCCGCGAGCAGGCTGCCCTGGAGAGAAGGCTGGTTTTCATGTATCACAGCATACCTTGGTTAAGAAGCAGGGCCAGTGTCAAAGACATTCATTCTTCTGGGGAAATAATTATATTCAGAACAGTAGTGTACAACAGCCTCTGGTTTTCGCACAGGTTTATTCTCTTTTCTTTGGGGCTGATTAATTAAACATTTTCTTTTCTCTTTTTATAGTCAAATGTACCTCATACGCAGTCAAATGTGCAGAATAGAAATGTGCAACTCCGTGATTAATCACCGAGCAGAGACCTCTGCAGCCACATGCAGATGAAGAAATAGAACTTTGCCATTCCCCCCAGAAGGCTCCAACTCTGCTTAGGGGGATGGGGAGTGGGTTATTGTCAGGGGAGGGTCTGTAGGGAAGCTGGGTTGAAAGATGACCCCACGTCAACCAGGCAGTGGAAGGGGTCTCCCACTGGTCAGAGGTTTACCAGTTGACAATAGCACAGTGCATCTGGGGAGCTGGGGTGTGGGCTCAGGACTGAGGAGGCTGTGGAGGAAAGGAAACTGGCCAGAAAGATGGGCAGTCATGACACGGGTCACTACGTGCAGAATAGTGGGAGTTCCCGGAGGAGCGTCACATAATCACAGTTAGATTGGCTCTGCCACCTGTCGGGTGGGGCCTGTCTTGCTGGGAGTAGAGGTGTTGAGCGAGAGGATGGGAGAGAGCTGTGGATAGCCTGGGCCCGTTCTTTCCTCATACCTAACTGATTCCAGTACCTGTGGTTCTCTTTTAAAGATGCCCTAGGTCTCCTGCAGCCCGCCTGAGTCTCCACTTCCTCAATAGTCCCCCTGCCCGCTCCTGCTCAGACAGTTCTTTAAGCTGTCTTCAGGGTGGCCTGGAGTCAGGGGAGGGTCAGTGACAGGGGTTGAGAGCACAGGCCTATTAAAAAGAGCTGTCGGTGAGGTTAGAGAGAATGCCTTGGACCTGGTTATGACATCAGTCAGTGTCTCAGGGATTCCCC
The DNA here is from genome assembly GCF_023091745.1 of Budorcas taxicolor. NCBI lineage: Eukaryota > Metazoa > Chordata > Mammalia > Artiodactyla > Bovidae > Budorcas > Budorcas taxicolor. The sequence goes on from NC_068920.1 coordinate 28,360,360, forward strand.
TCCTCAGCATTCATTGATCGTTAAGATCAATAACCCTTGATTGTTATGATCAATAACAGACTCAGCCTGTCCTCCCTTCCTCATTCCCAAAACTGCAGAGTCTGCTTCCCATTTCAGCCTTGCCCTCCTTCTCTGAATCCTTCTGTGCCTTTGCAGATTCTTTTTCTTCTGCCTGGATTTCCCTTTTCTGTTTTTCTTTGTTGGACACACTTGAAGTCGTTCTTCAGGGCCTAGCTGGAATGTCTCAGTGCTTTCCTGGCTCCCTGGCACTTGGTTTATTCCAGGGACAGCCCTGAGGGGCAGGAGAAGCATCTTAACTGACCTCCAGCTGACCTCTCTCAGCCAGACTGACCACAGATGCCCATGCCAGCCCTGGTGATGCTGACTGCTGCCAGCTGCATCTTCGTAGCTGCTAGGTTGTAAGAGTGCAGGTCCTCCCAGACACCTGTTCCCACCAGTTGAATGAGTGCCCACTAAGAGTCAGTGGTTTGTTTTCAAACCTGTTCACAGTAGTTATAATTACAGTTTTTAATTAAAAAAATATATATTTCACATATCAATGAAATAGGCTGTAAAAAGAGAGAGCATCTATGAATTATTGAATGTTGATCAAGTTATTCACTTAAAATATTACTGTCGTGTTAAGGACCAGGCATCTGTTAAAGGCCAGGGGCATGGGGAATATTGGCAACCCACTCCAGTACTCTTGCCTAGAAAATTCCAGGGATGGAGGAGTCTGGTGGGCTACAGTCCATGGGGTCACAAAGAGTAGGACACGACTGAGCTACTTCACGACATGGGGAATATAATACCTAGAGAACTTATACCCTCGTATTGCTTTCCCAATGTCTTCAAGTTCTCACTCCATTTTAAAGAGCTTGCATTGAAAGTTGGTGCTCTGCAGTTATGAGTGTGGCCCACAGAGGAAATGCCTTTGAAGGGCCAGCCCAAGGGACTTGATTCAAAGAAGAAACTTTGGCACTATGGTCAAGGCTGGCAAATAAAAATATGCTTATAAGATTTAATTTGAAATAAATGGGAAGATAGAGATACACTTTATTTAGAAACAAATTCCTGCTTTAAATGACTTTTCAAACCTCACCAAGTACTGATCTTCATAACGATAGGGAAGAAGACATCCACTCTAATTGAATGTTTAAGAGGTGCCTTCAAGACTGCATTTAATTCTGGGAGGATGAGATAAATGTGTCATTTCTCTTGCCCGTCTTGGCACATTGTAGGCCTTCTGTAACCATCTGTTGGTTCAGTGATGTGAATGATGAAGCAATGAATTTATCTTTTTACCTCCAGACCTCATTTTCATACTTCAAAGCATTTAACTGGAGATTCAGGGGTCCTCTGTTCTAAAATTGATCCTACCAAATGTATAAAGGTACAGCATAGCACCAGCAGGCAGAGCTATGGGTCCTATGGGTTTGGTTCTAGGTGGGTTCTTTCCCCATTACTTTTCCAGTTTTAAAGCAAGAGAGTGAAATAAACTGATCCAGCTCAGTTCTGCCCATTGTCTTTAGTCCTCGGTGCTGTGACTGTTTGCTGTACTCAGATGAAACACTGAAAAACTGGGAGAAAGATTAGTGGCAGTTTTCCAGGAAAAATAGGCAAAGAGTGAGAGACTGGAGATATTTTGGAGAAAAAGAAATGCTGATTATAGGAGAAGCGAGAAAGGAGCATGTGTTATTAAAATAGAAAGGAAATAAATAATAATTTATGCATATACAGGGACAGAAGACTTTTATTTATTAATAACTAGGTTTCATTGGAGCACAGATTAAAATTCCTAAATACTGTGTTTTCCTAAATCCATTTAAAAAACAGTGGAAAGAATGATGGCTCCAATAAATGGCCAGAATGTAACCCAAAGGGGTAAGGGTTTAGAAAGAAGAGAAAACCAACAGTGTCTTTATCCTGATCTGATTTGCTGTAGCAACATCTTGAAATAAGAGGAAAAAAGTCTATTTGGATCGCTCCCTTCATACAGTCATTCCTCAGTAAATAAATAATGGAGTAGAAGTACAGAAACTTTCCATGGGGTTTGTCCTCGGATGAAATTTTAAAAAGTCAGACTTGGCATTTCCTTTTGGCCCTTTAGGAAAGTTACTAATGCTTTTTTTGAAATATGATAGGTCAAAGGTCATGTCATATTGATTGAATGGAGATATTAAACCAGCCTACCTTCAGAAGATGCCCAATATTTTGTTGCACTTGGACTATTTCTAATTGTAGCATTTTTACTTTGAATTATAGGTTTTAACACCCTTATTACAGGTCTGTCTTTCCTCCCCCTCCCTCAATGCAGCTCGAAGTAACCTTCAGCTACTTGGAGATTCACGGTGTCATCTGCAGCAAGCCAGCTCAGGTGGGTATGAACAACCTGTTTGTCATTATTCCAAGGTCAGAACCTTTCTTGAGTTTCTGAAACTAGATAATACCTTCTGTTTGGTTTACTAATGAAAGTTTCTTGAGATAATGTGGAAAAACAAGATAAGGGAAAATGGAGTTTTTGAATGAGAGACTCAACAGGGGCTGGGTAGGCAGGGGTCAGGAGTTCATGATAAAGGAAGCAGTTTGTTCTAACTTAGTATGGAAAGACCTAATGAGCTCTTATATTCCCTGGCAATGTAGATGTGAGAGTACTGTTCCTTAGAAATGTTGTACAAGTTTTAGCACTAAAATTTTATAGCTATTCTACAATACTATGTAAGATCTTTCTGGGAATAGAGTGATTAAGAGAATTTTTTGATATTAATAAAATATAGATTTTAAAGGACAACTTTATTGAATTGTAACATGCAGTCAACTAAAGTGTGCAGCTTGATAAGCTGTGACATGTGAACCATGAAACAGTTACCACAATCAAGATAGTGAACATATTTATCACTCCCATGCATCACTCTCACGCATCTTAGTAAACATTTCCCCTTGCCCCTCCTCATCTGTAATCACCTATAGGCATCTGCTCTCAGCCACTAATTTCTGAAATTTTATGAGTAGAATCAGTGTGTGTGCCTCCTTTTAGGCAGTGTATTTATCTGGAGAATGATTAATTTTGTTGCATATCTCAATAGTTCATTCCTTTTTATTGCTGAGTAGTGTTCCATTGTATGACTATATCACAGTTTATCATCCAGTGATGGACATTTGGGTTGTTTCTAGCTTTTGGCTGACAAGCAAAGGTGCATTGGGCTTTTATTTACAAATCATTGATTGGTCATTGGCTTTTAGTTCATGTAGGTAAATATCTAGGAGTGGAATGGCTGAATTGTATGGTAGGTGTCTGTTATCTTTTTTATGATGCTGCTAAACTGTTTCCCAAAGTGATTGTACCATTTTATATCACCACCAACATTGTAAGGGTTCTAGTTCCTTCACATCCTCTGCAATACTAGTATGATCAGTGCTTTAAATGTTAGCCATTTAATAAATTTGTAGTTTTAATTTGTATTTTCCTAGTGACTAACGATATTGAGCATCTTATCTGTTTATTTGCTGTCATGTATCTTTGTTCAAGTGTTGGTTCAAATCTTTTGCCATTTTAAAAATTAAGTTCTTGTTCTTTCTTTTACTAGTTCTTTGTATAGTTTGAATACAAATCCTTTATTAAACATGATCTGTACATATTTTCTCTTGGTCTGTGGCTTGTTTTTTCATTCTTTACAGTGCTTTCTAAAAGTGGAATTTTAAAATTTTGATGAAGTTCAGTTTGTCTGTTTTCTTTCATGGATCATGCTGACATATTGAATAAATTCTTGATTAACTTAAGGTCGCAGATGGTCTATATCTTCTTAGGTGTTTTATAGCTCTAAGTTATACATTTAGGTCTATGATCCATTTTGAAGTGTTAATCATTTCCTTATATAAAGCAATATGTGGATCAATTTTTTAATGTATATATTTCTACTTGTTTCAGTAATGTCTGTTTGAAACTGTCATTTCCACACTGAACTTTCACTTTTGTTGAAGATCAATTGTACACATAAATGTTGGTCTTTTTCTGGTCTCCTTGGTCCTCTTAATCCTGTCCCTCAAGTCTATTTGTCCTTATGTTGATCTTGCATTGTCTTGATTACTGTGGCTGTTATAGCAAGAATTGAAATCAGATAGTGTTAGTCCTCCAATTTTGTTCTTCTTTTTCAAAATTGTTTTGTTCTTTGCATTCCATATGAATTTTAGACTCAGCTCAGTTTCTACAAAAAGGCCTGCTGAGATTTTGATTGGGATTATATTGTATCTATAACTCAGTTTGGAGAGAACTGATGTCTTAATAAAATAGAATCCCTGATCCAAGAAAATCATTTCTCCATGTCGTTAGGTCTTTTAAAATTTATCTTGGTAGTATTTTGTTGTAGCTTTCAGTATACAAGTCTTATATACCTTTGTCAAATTTACTGATATAAAGTTGTTCATAGTATCCACTTGTTAGCGTTTAATTATCTGTAGATTATCTTCCATGATGTTGATGGTTTGGTTCTTCTCGCTTTTCTTTTCCATATCAATCTGGTTAGAGGTTTATCAATTCTTTTGGTCTTCTCAAGGAACTTGCTTTTTGGTTGTATTCACTTTTCTCTATTGACTTCATTGATTGTTTTATATTCCATTGATTCTTACTCTGATGTTTTTATTTCCTTCTATTTAATTAAAAAAAAAAACTCTAAAGAAAATGTGTGTGTGTGTGTGTGTAGTTTGTTGATAACGTTCCTAAAAGAAATTGTCGAAATTGTCACTTTATGTTGATTGAGATTGCATACAAATCCTTGGAACATTTCCATAGTTCATCTTAAAGCAATGTTTTATCCTATCTGTTTATCATTCTCCAGGAACTGGAGTTTGGAAGGAAAATTATAGCTCCATATGTTTGCCCAAATGGGCAAACATATGCAGGAGTGATCACTCATGAATGATGACATAACCAGGGCCTTCCTGATGGTCTTAATTCAGGAATGTTTATGTTTATGATTTTGGGGTTGTGATGCGAACAGAAGGGTGGTATTGAAATGTCAATGCCAAGGTTATATTCAGAATATGATTAGACTGTGCTATTTCATTATGAGAAAGGAAGTAGATACAGCAAGACCAATTTTTGCATGTGGCTGCTGAAACTGATCACACTTATGGTGCTGTGCCTTCAAAATGTCCAGCATTCAGAGGAATGAGGGTTAAGGTAATCTGCCTCAGTCCCACGGAGCTGTTCTGTCACTATAAGTACCACAACAGCAGCTCTGCAACGTCACTTCGGTCTGACTTTATGCGTGGTGTGGACCTTGAAAATCAAATCACTATATAGTGAAACAGTGGGACTGTTCTCACAAAGGAGCTAGCAATCCAGACACTGGCAATATGAGTCACTTAGTGGGATTCAAAATTTGATGTCTTAAAATTGCCTGTGGTGCTTTTTAAAAATACTGATGCCTCAGCTATTGGGTGTAAGACAGGCTACAAGGATGTGTTGTACAGCACAGGGAATATAGCCCATATTTTCCAGTAACTATAAGTGGAGAGTAACCTTTAAAATTTGTATAAAAAATGAAAAAGATGTACCTCCAGCAACCCTACTCCCTCCTCTGCCACATACACACACTCTCGCACGTATTCACTCTCGACAGTTAGGATTCCATATGTCTGAGGTGGGCATTTGGTTCTGTTGTGTCCCACAGGTTGAGAACGAACAACCTGTGTTACCTCAGGACCGTTGATGTTGCTGATTTTTTTTTTTTTTTTTCTGATGTGAAATCATAAGAATGATGGCATCTGCCTGACTAGCCTTGAACAGAACATTTTTTTAAGTGTTTTCTGGGATTTATTAACTTTCTGTCTCTGCAATTTTATCATTTAATTATAGTAAATTCTGATAAGATGCAAGGAGACATATACATTTCATGGTATATTAGTGAGCGTGAGTGAATTTGGTGCTGAGTTTGGGAAATGTGACTTTTACTATTCTTTTCCTCCTCCTTGTGAAAATGTGGGAGAGCGTCATCTTATTTTAGAAGTCTCCTTGCCATAACACTTTCTGGTGTTCAAGTTTTCTTGCTGTTATGGTCGATAAACAGAGATCAGTGGTTGTATAGTTTTATAGTTATAGGATTTTTGGACCATTTTTTATACAACTGAAGGAGATCAACCCTGGGATTTCTTTGGAGGGAATGATGCTGAAGCTGAAACTCCAGTACTTTGGCCACCTCATGCGAAGAGTTGACTCATTGGAAAAGACTCGGATGCTGGGAGGGATTGGGGGCAGTAGGAGAAAGGGACGACCGAGGATGAGATGGCTGGATGGCATCACTGACTCGATGGACATGAGTCTGAGTGAACTCCGGGAGATGGTGATGAACAGGGAGGCCTGGCGTGCTGCGATTCATGGGGTTGCAAAGAGTCGGACGCGACTGAACTGAACTGAACTGGATGAATTCTTTTATGTGAGGTTGAATTCGAAGGCCTCAATTCTTCCCACCTGTCACCTTTTTTTTCTTCCCTGTCATTCTATTCAATCTTGTACAGTTAAGGATGATTAGGTGTTACGATTAAGTGGAATTAGAATAAGCTAGTTACTAATTATGATGCCCAAACTGTGAACTGAATAGATGCACTAGATGTAATGAAAGAAGCAGTATGTTATAGTGAAAAATATAATTACCTGTTGTGGGAAGGTTAGGGATGGGGCGTGGAACATAGACAAAGGGGTTGTATCACCAAGTATCTGGCTTTTTAAAACCTGCGCATGCCCAGATAGGTGTGTATGAAACATCAGCAGCATTAGCCTTACTCAAGACATATCACTGAAGTGTCATGTCAGTAACTACCGCCATGTACAAGAATGCTTGCTGCCTTTTTTGGGACAAATATCTCTTGGACCAACTGCTACAAGACCAACGAAGTCTTTGTCTAGAGAATTTCAAAGGCAGTGCTGTAGTGAAAATTGGGGTTAAAAAAATGCTTTCTATTCAGGGAGCCAACTAACCATTACAAAGTTGGTATGTATTAAATACTTGTTAACAGATTTCTCTAAGGGTACTTATGAAAGAGTAACATATAAGGACTTAAATTACTTAAGTCTTTTTGATTTCATTTTGACAAATAAATTGGGTTGCTTTTTCCTTTAATATAAGCACTTTGAAATACAGATTATTTTTTTTAAAATTCAGCTGATTTTTTTGTTTTTGTTCAGTTGCTAAGTCGTGTCCAAATCTTTGCAACCCCATGGACTGTAGCCTGCCAGGCTCCTCTGTCCATGGGGTTTTCCACGTCAGAAATACTGGAGTGGATTGTCATTTCCTTTTCCAGGGGATCTTCCTCAACCAGAGATCATTCTTTACCACTCAGCCACCAGGAAGCTAATTTTAGGACACTCTAAATTGCATGGACAGAGGAGCCTGGTGGGCTACAGTCCATGGGGTTGTAGAGTTGGATAGGACGGAGCTGCACATACAGCCACACACACACACAGCGAATCCAAAAGCTTCTTTTAAATCCAGTTGTTTAGTTGCATATTAAGGGTGGAGTTTCCCCATCATATTTTTGTACAAATTAAGTAGAAACAGGGAGTAGATATACAAGGATATTTTGATGCAGTGATCATCAAAGGGATTGCATTTTACATTAATATTTTTGAGATCCAAGATAATGCTATCTTTTTTTCTTTAAAAAGAAGTGACTTGAACACCTTTTTATTTGGAATGTGTTTCTAGTCAGTCTAATGTCTCTTTTGTGACCTACCCTTTCTATCAAGTTGTTTTATTCTTATTTGTAAGCCTAGCTATATGAACTCAGTTTAGCATTTTGGTATAAGTTTTGGACATCTCCACCAGATAATTCTAGAGCTGAGTCTTCACCTAGCATGACTTTTATTAACCTGTTCCCTCTATATAATCCTTTCCAAATATCCTCTCTTAGAAAAGTTGAAGCTTTTATAACACTTGATTTTTCTTTTGTTATCAGGGAAAAGATTTTGCCCTTTTACTTAAATATCTCATGATGTCTTGCTTTTAAAACATGTTTTCAAAAAATGGAACTACCATTTTGTCCTCCGGTATTCACCGAAGGAGGTATTCTTACTTAAACTAGATGGTAAGAATATAACAGACTTTGTAAGTCAAGGTAAACTTTTGGTAAAAGGAAAAGTCACCCACAAATGTGGATATTCACTCTCCATCATTGAGGGGATTTGTTTGAATCTGCAGTTTGGCCCTTAGAGACACTTGCTTCAGTTTCTGGATATTTCTGACAAACTAACCACTCTACCCAGACAGTTCATTGAGTATTAAAATTAAGAGCATTATTTTAAGAAATTGCTTCTTAAAATCTGGTATTCTATTAGTATATACCAGCATGAGCACAGAAGTATCCTGTTATGCAAAGTTTCAATTTCTGTAGTTTCAGTTACCCATGGTTGACCATGGTTGGAAAAATGGAAAAATCTGGAAATAAACAATTCATAAGTCTTAAAAATTCCATGCTGTTCTGAGTAGTCTTACATACATGCTGTTCAAGCATGTATGAAATCTTGCACTGTCCTGCCTTATCCCACCCAGGACTTGAATCATCTCTTCATTCAGTGTTTGTCACACATTAGTCACATGGTAGCCAGCTAGGTTTTCAGACCAGCTGTCACAGTATTTCAGTGCTTGTGTTAAAGTAACCCTTATTTTATAATGGCCCTGAAGCATAAGCGTCATAATATTGGCAATTTTGATGTGCCAAAGAGAAGCCACAGAGTGCTCCCTTTACATGAAAAGGTGAAAGTTCTTGAATTAATAAAGAAAGAAAAAAATTATATGCTGAGGATGCTTAGATCTATGGTAAGAGCAAATCTTGTATCTGTGAAATTGTGAGGCAAGAAAAAGAAATTTGTGCTATTTCGCTGTTGCATCTCAAGTTGCCAAAGTTATAGCCACAGAGTGTGATGACTACTTAATGAAGATGGAAAAGGCCTTAAAGGAAACCATTGACAAAGCAAAAAAAGAAAGAGAATCCAATGAAGGAGAGAAAATATTTGGAAATGATATGACTGATGAGAGGTAAATATTCAACATATATAAACAACATACAGCTCAACATCAAAAAAAAAAATCTCATTAAAAATTGGGCAGAAGTGAATAGGCATTTTTCCAAAGAGGAAGTGCAGATGGGCAAAAGGCAGATAAAAAGATGCAAAACATTGCTATCATCAGAGAGATGCAAATCAAAACTACAATGAGATACCACCTGACACTTGTCAGAAAGATTGTCATCAAAAAGAATACAAATAACAAATACTGGCGAGGAGGTGGAGAAAAGAGAACCCTCATACATGATTGGTGGGAATGTGAATTGGTGCAACCACTGTGGAAAGCAATATGGTGGTTCCTCAAAAAACTAAAGTAGAACTACCATAGGATCCAGGAATTTCACTTCTAGGTATATATCCTAAAAAACCAAAACAATGATTAGAAAAGATCCATGCACCCCAGTGTTCATAGCAGCATTATTTACAATTGCCAAGGAATGGAAGCAACCTAAGTTTCTTCCAACAGGTGAATGGATAGCAAAGATGTGATATGTACACACATGTGCATATACACAGTATAATACTACTTAGTCATAAAAAAGAATGGGACTTTGCCATCCGCAGCAACGTGGATGAGCTTGGAAGGATCATACTAAGTAAAATTAGAAAGACAAATACTGTATGGTATCACTTATGTGTAGAATCTCACAATTACAGCAAACTAGTAAATATAACAAAAAAGCAGACTCACAGATCTGGAGGAGAAACTAATGGTTACTAGTGGGAAGGAGGAGGCATTGTATATGGGTAGAGGACTAAAAGGGACAAATATTAGGTAGAAAGTAAGCTACAAGGATATATTGTGCAGCATAAGAGAATATAACCAATATTTTATAATAACTATAAATGGAGTATAAACATTAAAAGTTGTGAATCACTATCTTATGTACTCATACCTTATAATATTGTACTGCAACTATGCTTCAATTAAAAAAAAAGATGGAAAAGGCATTAAATTTGTACTTCAACTATGCTTCCATTTAAAAAAAGATGGAAAAGACTTTAATTTGTAAGTAAGATGTTTTGAGAGAGACCACATTCACATAACTTTTGTTATAGTCTATGCGATTCATGGGGTCGCAAAGAGTTGGACACGACTGAGCGACTGAATTGAACTGAACTGATGGTTATAATTGTTGTTAGTTATTGTCAGTCTCTTAGTGTGCCTGATTTATAAATTAAGCTCTATTATGGGCATGTATGTATAGGAAAAAATATAGCATATATATAGGCTTCCGTACTGCCTGCTTTCAGGCTTCCACTGGGGGCCTTGGAATGTTTCCCCAAGGATGGCGGCTGGGGGTGGAAACTGTGTGTAGTTTACACTATTTAAAGTACATAACTTTAGGGACTGGCCTCCTCCTTAAGCAGTGTCCCACCCGGTCGTTGCAGATGGTTGTGGAAACTGAGAAGTGCAGCATCTCCATGAAGATGGCGTCGCCCGAGGACGTGAGCGAGGTGCTGGCGCACATCGGCACCAACCTGCGCAAGATCTTCCCTGGCCTCTCCCCAGTGTGAGTTCTCCCGGGGACCCGGCCCTCCCTCAGAGTGCAAACAGCCTTCCTCTTGCCCTTCATCGGGTTCCTCTCTCCTGCTCCCTTCATCTTTTAAACGTTACACATCAAAACCCTGGCTCAATTCTGTTTCGTGCCTGAGACTGCCTATGTGCTGTTCTTTAAAGAGCTGGAGTGAGGAAGGAGTTTGGTATTCCTTTAACTTCTCCTGCTAAGGCTAAAACACACACACAAAATTTTTTGTTTATTGGAATGTGATTGCTTTACAATGTCGTCTCAGTTGCTGTACAAGTGAATCAGCCACATGTATATATGTCTCCTCTTGGGTCTCCCTCTAGGTCATCACAGAGCACGCAATCTGAGATTTACCCTAGAATGAATTTTACACACAGCTATTAGCAGACTGTCTGGGGCTGAATGCTTTATAGGGAGGCATCAAGTATTACATTAATGAAGAATTTTATTTTCTTCATTTTCCCTATTTTTTTTCTGTTCAGTGAGAGGAAACTTACCAACAAAACTGAAAGTCAAACATAGCCTCTTTCATTTTCCTCCCACTTTTCTGAAATACATGTTAAGGCTAGAAGTAAATTTCACTTGGACATGTCCTCATATTTTTTTCTCAAGCATTTTAAACCAGGATTATGTGCTCGGGTAACAGAGTTTGTACTTAGGGAGTACATGGGTTGTTGGAAAAGGGGAGTTAGATTGACTGAGGTGAAAAGGCAGCTTTCTTACCCAACATGCACAGTTAGCTTGTCAAAATCAACTCTGAGTATCTTGTGACTTTAATGTTCTTGTACTTGTGAAGTTCCTTAATTGTATGCCACACAGTTGGCCTGGGAAATGTATAATTCTGTTGGTGTTGGTTGTTGTGATTAGACAGATTTGAAGAAGGGGGTAAAATCTTTTCATCTATGTTCCCAGTAGTCAATGCTGTCAGGAAGGGAAATAAATCCTTTACATAAATAATACAGAACAGCAAAACACAATAGGTCCTTGCAAAAGAAAATGACCCCCTCATAATAAGCTGGAGAATATGAAACTATACTTGGAATGCTCAAGCCTTGTTTGAGTTATTTGTCCATCAAATGTATCACCTGAGCTCATCATGGGAACTTTGGGTCCTCAGCCCTCACCTACTTCCTTGCTCGAGTAGAGGCTGATCATTGAAGGAAAGTCTGAACAGGTATCAGGAACTGGCCGAATCAGAACAAACACAGCCAGGGCCTCAGTTCACATAATCCGTTCTTGAATAATCTAAGGTTGGCTATGTATAAATGAAATGATACCTGCCAAGAACTGAATTTCTGGTTTTACTTAAATCTAATTTTGAAAATAGCATCCATGATCAAAATCAAATATACAGGGCTTCCGTGGTAACTCAGTGGTAAAGAATGCGCCTGCCAACGCGGGAGATGCAGGTTTGATCCCCGATCTGGAAGGACCCCATATGTTGCAGAGCGACTAAGCTGTGCACCACAACTATTGAGCCTATGCTCTAGAGCCTGGGAACTGTAACCACTAACCCCGCATGTCATAACTCCCCGTGCCCTAGAGTCTGTGCCTACAACCAGAGAGTCCACCTCAACGAGAAGCCTGTGCTCCACAACTTGAGAGTAGTTCCTGCCAGGGTCCAGCCTCAGCAGAGTCCAGGGATATCCTCAGGATGGACAACGTTGGCGAATGAATGAATGAATGACATGGGGTGACCAAGCTTCAGTGAGCGAGGCCCATCACTTTATTTTCAGAGAGGGCTTTTATACCCTGAGTTGTACACTGAGCAAAATGAAAAATGCAGAGTCAACTCAACATTCCATCAGTATTAACTTTTATCGATACCAGTTTTTTTCCTGCAAGAGTCTTATTTTTTGTACATTATCTTCTGGCCCAGAGGCCTGTTGATATTTTATGACCTCTTTTTGATAAAGGTTGGTCAACCAGAACAATAATTTTCCCTTGAAGTGTTTCTTCTTAAATTCCTAGCCTGCATCACCCTTAAAGTACAGAGTTACATTTTTATGGAGCAAAGATTCAGTGGGTTACAGCAAAGAAAGAACTTATTAACTCAACGTCTAATGTTGCTAATGCTAAGGCTATTACTTGTTTCTTCTACACCCTAACTATATGCACTTCCAGGAACACAATGGATAAGGGATGTGGGAACTTGGCCACAAGCATTGGCTCAACAATGTTGCAAGAGTCTGGATAAACCTGCCAAGTAAGCTAGAATGCTAACAGGGGGTTTGAAATACTCCTTTCATGCCCAGGAGATTTATCGACTGGAGCCCTAAGTTGATTTTTTTCCGGAGAAAGGTGGTCGAGGATAGCCCCCTGTTAATGTCAGAAGAGTTGGTGAAAGGCATAAAATAGTAAGACACAGATTCCGGTTTTGGGACAGATGCTTGAGCAGGTCCAGGGGGTTTCTCGAGTCCTGAAGCTTTGCTTATCAGGTCTCTTCCACATGACCTTGTCATGGATGGGATCTCCCGTGCTGGCTCCCAGCAAGTTCCCACTTGCTGCAGCTAGAGAAAAGCCAGCACTTCAGCCAAGACCCAGCACAGCCAAAATAAATAAATAAAAGCCAAACATATAAAAATAGTATATAAATATCTATAAAATATGACCAATACCCTTGAGTATAGTCAGAATGCAGGTAGGGAAAAAAATGAAGAAGTTTAATTAAAATTAAGATTTTGCATCAGAATCTCTGCTGTATATATATATATATATGTTTCCCTCTTCCCCTTTCCCTCCCTTACATCTCTCTTCTACTTCATTAAATAACAAAGTTTAATCTTCACATAAAATGAAGAAAATTTAAATTTAAATATCAAATCACTGTTAGCATTGTTTTGTCAACATTCCGTCTTTACTGTGTGATAGTCACTATCATTGGAGGCTTCATCTCTAAGGCAATGATATTGGGAGGAAACTAGGGGAAATATTTGTAGCCTAAGTGTTGTTCAATCTGTTTCACAGAGATGCTTGTAATGGCGTTTCCCTTCAGGAAGTTGTTTTGTGTTATGGCCTGCAGGAACCCTGGCTGTTCTCTAAAACCAAGTTAGGTGTTGTTTTTTTTTTTTTTTTACATTAAATAAAGTCATTAGGATGAGTTAGAACTAATTTAGAAGATGTTTACTTGAGCACATAGATGAGGGAAAAACATAAGGAAAGTGAACCATCCTCAGATTTCAGAGAAAGGAAAAGTTCATTTAATTTGGGATGTCAAGAAAATAATGTTTAATTTGTGTTGTTTTGATTTGTTTGGGCTTCTCTCGGGGCTCAGACAGTAAAGAATCTGCCTGTAATGCAGGAGACTCGGGTTTCATCCCTGGATCCAGAAGATACTCTGAAGAAGGGAATGGCTACCCACTCCGGAATTCTTGCCTGGAGAATTCCTTGGACAGAGGAATCCTGGTGGGCTACAGTCCATGGGGTCACAAAGAGTCAGATGTGATGAGCAACTAACACTTTCACACTTTTTCCTCTTTGTTTTGAGAGGTTGACTGTTGTTGGCAGTGGGCCCCAGGGAGAGTTCTGTGGGGGAAATGGTAGAGGTTGGAGGCTGGAGGCAAATGCAAGGGCAGGTGCAGCTGCAACTTTGCTTGCCTTAGGAGGTCCGCAACCAGCCTCTTGCAGTTAGAATTGGGAGACTGCAGATACCACTGTGAGACAAAAATAAAGCCACCTGGAGAGGGCCCAAATAAAAGCCTCTGGGATTGGCAGTAGGGAGCTAGTGAGGGCTTTTCAACTTTACAATAAAATGACAGCTACTCTTAAGGGAGAGTCAGTCTTGTAGCACTGCTTTATGAGCCTGAGGGAAGAGAGCCCCAAAATGATACTGAAAGGTGTCAGACTGTCTGAATATTTTTGGGGGGCAAGACTCTAGGCAGATGAATGTACTTCTCCATGCCTCAGTGTCCTCCTCTGTTAAATGGGAATAATGATACTCATGCAACTTTGTGAGGATTAAATTAACATCTGTTGACTGCTTAACAAATGCTCCACAAATCTTAGGTTTATAGCCTGCTATTGTCTTTGCCCAGAAGTACCAGGATGAAAGCCTCCATGTTGGGAAGGAAATGGGTGATGTTTGTAGGGAGATTCTTTGATGTTTATGAATTTTTAAATTATATTATGTTTGTGTGTAGGTTGATTGCATTTCTTTAATTTGATTTTTTGTTGTTAAATGTGGCCAATAACACCCTTTTTTAGGTAAGACAACAGTAACCTCCTAACATGATTTTCTTCTCAGGCTTTCAGCATATTGGATTATTCTTTCATATACGTGACAGTGTGAAAGTTGGCTGGGTATTAGTGTCAGTAAGTTAGGACAGTGCATCTTTACTACCATGATAGAAATGATATTGCAAATCCCCCTTCAACTCAAAAACTGGTTAAGTTTGAAAAGTTAAAGGTAAGTGAAAGTCACTCAGTTGTCCGACTTTTTGTGACCCCATGGACCATAGAGTCCATGGAATTCTCCAGGCAAGAATACTGGAGTGGGTAGCCTTTCTCTTCCCAACCCGGGGATCAAACCCAGGTCTCCCATATTGCAGGAGGATTCTTTACCAGCTGAGCCACAAGGGAAACCCAAGAGTGGGTAACCTATCCCTTCTGCAGTGGATCTTCCTGACCCAGGAATTGAACCAGGGTCTCCTGCACTGCAGGCAGGTTCTTTACCAACTGAGCTATCAGGGAAGCCCTAAGCTTGAAAAGATGAGGTTATTATGAAGACAAGTGACAAAACGGGAGTTAATGGGTCAACAATGGAAAGGTGCTTTACAGACTCTGGCAGTTTCTATACTTTTCTAAAGAAGTAGGTACCCCTTTGTGGTGTGGTTTGCATCAATAAAACATGTCCTCTTCTGGAGACAGCTGCATGTTGTATAGGGTGAGCGCTGGAAGTAAATTTTTGATAAACCAATTAATTTAACTGGATAAAAATAATTTTCAGATTTTTTTTCCATGTCAACAATGTAAGTGTGAGGTTTGCATAGAGAGCAGGCATGCTTGTCACTGAGTTCACTGTTTTTGCCACATGAACTGTTTTCTGACTCTTGTGTAAATTAAATGCACATAATCCCTGGTGGCTCAGATGGTAAAGAATTCACCTGCAATACAGGAGACCTGGGTTCGATCCCTGGGTCGGGAAGATCTCTTGGAGAAGGGAATGGCTACCCACTGCAGTATTCTTGCCTGAGAATTCCACTGGACAGAGGAGCCTGGTGGGCTATAGTCCATGGGGTCGAGAAGAGTCGGACACGACTGAGCGACTGAGAACACACAGTGTAAATGTAGTTGCTTCAACTGCATAGTGCCACCTATTAGTAAGTGGTAGGATGTATTCCGTGGATGGAGGAGCCTGGTGGGCTGCTGTCCATGGGGTCACACAGAGTCGGATACGACTGAAGCGACTTTGCATGCATGCATGCATTGGAGAAGGAAATGGCAACCCACTCCAGTATTCTTGCCTGGAGAATCCCAGGGACAGAGGAGCCTGGTGGGCTGTCATCGATGGGGTCGCACAGAGTCGGACATGACTGAAGCGACTTAGCAGCAGCTGCAGGATGTATTAATACATATCCGTTTGCTAGGATTTTGGTTGACATGTTATGACATTTGTTGTGATAGCAATTTCATGTCTGTCTTTCTGTCTTACATGCATGCCATGTGTGTGTGTGAGTGTGTGTGTGTGTGTGTGTGAGTGCCTTGTGCATATACAGAAGGCTCTGCTGTTACTTTGCTGCAGGCATAACTCATGTGGGATAGATTTTTCCTTTTCTCATTTTCTGTGCCTCATGTTCAATACAAAAGAAACAGTTGCTGCCTTTTGGATGTTTAGTTCTTATGAGTTTATCTCTTGTGTAAATAAATACACTTGTTTCATGAGACTCTTCTGGTCCCTGATACCTAATTTTTTTTTTTTTTTCTGAAAAAAAGAAAAATGAGAACTGTTACAGAAGGAGAGCTACTTGGAAAAGCTCAGACAGATACTTTGGAAGGGTGGTTTTGCAGGTGAGGGAAAATGCCAGGTGCAGCTTCCTCAGGCAGGAAGCCTTTCGCATGGACGTCTACACCAGCTGCTTCCCTCACCCTCCAGGTGATTTCTTCTGCCCCCAAGGGTGACTCTCTAGTGCTGTTTTGGGAATAAAATTAGACTCTGGTTTCTGAACCAGATTAGTTTGTTTGCCACTATAATCCTAGGCTGCCATCTTCCTATTTCTAATCCTTCTAGCTTCCTGCCTTTTTTCAGTTTTTGACTAGCTGAATTTCATCTTGTGTGTCATTGAAACAACATGCTCTACAGTTCAGCCAAAATAAAGCAAGATTTTAGAAGAGAAATGTGATCTCAGATAAAGCCAGACATAAATCTAGTTTAGTGTGTCCACGGTTTACTTAATTCATCTGTGTAAATGCTTCTGCTTCCAACTGCTCCACTCCATCTTTGCATAAAAGCTGGCTTTGCTTTCTTGTAGCCAGAAAATAGCAGAATGATGGTCCTGAACCAGGGTGAACCATTCCAAATTGCCAGATTCTGTCATGTCACTTTCATTAGGAACATCTTCTTAAACCCACAGTTGCACCCAAATCGAGAACTTTCAGAATGGTGGGGGTTAATTACAGGTGTGTTCAGGTGATATAGCGAAAAATTATGCTGCATTTAGGGGATATCATAATTTACACAAGAATTTGAAGGAGTAACTGGCATTTGACTACAGTTGGTTATATCTGCACATGCTTCAGTCATAAAGAAGTAGGAGTATTTTTCAATGCTAGCAGAATGCTTGTACTTAAATGTTTGGATAGGTATTTGAGGTTTTCTCTAGGAGTAGAACAGCCCAACTAGGCAACTTGTCAGACTCCAGCACATTTTATCTGGACTATTCATTCAATCAGAAAATGGAAGTGACTGGGAACATTTTTCTCTACAAGGTGATTGGAATTCATAAGGGTGAGAATTATACACATAGCCAGTATGCTTTTGACTCATTAAAGATTAAAATAATGTTCAACTAGCTTAAAAAAAAGATTAAAATAATGTTTAGTATGACTTAGTACGTCTATTTCACCCACTTTGCATCCAGGGCCTGTCGTGGTCCTGGGTGATTCCGACCTGCCAACAGCCTTCCTCACCTCTTCCCTCCTGCCAACTTTACCCTTGATGGACACATCCTCGACCTGTCAGCTCCTGGCACGGCTTCTCCTGGGGTGACATCATCATTTCGTCATCTCTCTTGAACTACAGTCTCTAGTCTTTCACTTTCTCTTCCTTGGTACCCGTACTTGGACTTTTGGGGGGGCCTCCTGGCCGTGGATCCCTTGACTTTTGCCCTCTTTCCACCGCCTTTCTACCTCCCTTCCTTTCCTATCCACCAAGCCCCATGGTGTCCATCACTTCAGTGGGGCCCTGTCAATATCCTCCACTCCTTCTGTCCCCACTGTGTTCCTGGCTCGCCTGCCTGGAAAGCCTGCCTCGCTGCAGCAAGCAGACTGCCTTGCCTCCACCCACATTTGGGCAGCCGGGAGGTATAGGAGAAGATCCCACAGCTGTTCAGCTTGCTGCCACCAGCATTTCGGGACCTTCACTCTCCCTGGGCTCTTAACAGTCTCAGGAGGTTCTTTTTCATTTCTCACGTTATTTACTCTCTTTATTTCCACAGTTTGCCCCAGGCTTCTCCCTGACCCCTGTAGATGTTTGTTTCCAGTACTGTCTTCATCTGACACTCCTTGTGTAGTCTCTATGTGGCTTCTCTCCTCGTTGCCCGGAGAATGAAACCCCCACCCCTTCATTTGACCTCTGAGGTATCCCTGTGACCTGGTTCCCACTTAGCTCCCAGACTTCTCTGTCCCCTGCTCACTGTTGCACCTTATTTGCTAACTGATTTGAACTGCGTTCAGTCTCTGGTGAGCACAAGCTCCCTGGGATTGTAGTCCAGAGGAAGAGAGAGCAAACAAAACAGCTCTTCCAGGGTGCAGTGCTCAGGTTCTTGCTGAATGTTTGTACTATTGAAGGACAGAAGAGGAGACTCGTACTTTAGTTCCTTGAAAATTAGTAATTTATATTTAATATATACATAATCTCATAAATTATTATTAGATAACATTAAGTGGAACATACCAGTTTTTAACTACTCTAATAAAATTAATGTTATGAAAGAACTAAATAACATGGAGACTATTTGCATTGTTAGATACCTTTAACTTCTTACTAAGTTTCTATAGTTCTCCAGCTCCCTAGTCTCAAAAAAGATGGAATTATATTTACCAAAATGAAAATGATACCCATTCTTTGTTTAAAAAAAAAAGATGCATCACAAAATAAATTTTTGAGTGCAATTCAGAAAACTTGAGTTTTGAAATATGTTGTTGTTGTCATTGTTGCCCTTACAGAAGAATCATGAAAAAAGTCTTCATGGAGCCATCTGAGCGACTGGCCAGCCTCCAAGCTCTGTGGGACAGCCAGACTGTGACTGAGCAGGGCCCCTGTGGTGAGCGTGCCTTTTAAAACCAAAAAATAAATGGTTGGATGGATGCCCTTTTGCCAGGAAGCTAAGTCTATTCCGAGTGTGCTACCGTAAAGGTACAATTACTTTTAAGGTGTAATTAGCACTGCACAGACTAGATTGGTGGACAAACGTCCTATATTTAAGCTGTATTGCATCCTGCTATGTACTTACTATAAAACACGGGGGAGAATCTTTGCTGTTTTCCCCAAACGGAAAGAATAATCAGCATTGTTAACATCGGCCATATTTAAGCTTTTAAATTTTACCTTAAAAATCATTTGGTCGAAAACCTGTCACACTTCTGTTGTCTGACTCAGGTGGATTTTCTCAGATGTATGCCTGTGTTTGTGACTGGCTTGGATTTTCATACAGGGAAGAAGTACAATGGGTAAGTGTATCTGTATGCATGCATACACACGTACTGTCTCACACACACCTGGAGAATATTCCAGTATTTGGCTTATTTCTCCTCCCCCCCATTCATTGCTTGCTTAAAAATCTTCCTTCTTCGGATTACATAAAAATCTGCCTGTGTCATTGTCTGAGTGTCTTTGTGTCTCTCTTGCATCTCTGATCGTTTGCGGGGACTATTTACATAACGAAATTGTTTCAAATAGGATGTGGATACAATTTATCTGACACAAGACACCAGGGAATTGAATTTACAAGACTTCAGTCATCTTGACCACAGGTAAGCTACTTATTTTTTCTTTCCTTTTTTCACTCCTGATTTTGCTTTCAGGGCTGACCTTGTTTGTCAATAGTTACCCGTGTTCATTATCTCCAGAGAATCCTTTCCTAAGGGGAACCAGGAGAAGCTAAGAATCTCTGACTTTTGCTTTTTCCTGTTTTCCTATGTGTTCATCACTATAAAGAGTTTGGAATGGGGGTGCATGAGTGTACCTCAACTTATAAACTGTGGAAACAGTTTAATCCTTGGGTTCTCATGCCAGCCCACAAGTCTATTTAATCTACCCTGTATATAAATTCTAGTACTATTTTGCCTAATTACCATTTAGAACATTTTTCTATGAGGGAACTTTGTGCTGAAATCCTAACAAATGACTTTTAGTTGACAATTTCTTTCTGTAACCAGGATGGCTAGGGTTTATATGTATATATTGGTGGAAATCAATTTTCCAGTATCTGCCTTAATCATAAGGTAGATATCAACTGATATCTGTAATAAAACCATGAAATGTGTTACAAGTTATTTGAGAGACTTTAGGTTTTAGGACGTTAACTTTAATATCTTTAGGGCTGTGGCTTGTGCGATCAGACCTCAGAGAAGAACCCCAGAGAAGTTACCCCTTCTCTCTGCAAGGGCAGACTCTGCAAAGTGACTTTGCTCCCTGACAAAGCTGAGAATCTGAGAATTGTAAACTCCCCCACCCCTCCCCAGACCTTATCTGGTCATTTATCCCAACCTATCTCAATCTTTTCAACCCTAGAGATGGTGCTACCTATTTTGTGTGCGTGTGTGTGTGTGTGTGTGTGTGCTAGTCGCTCAGTTGTGTCGACTCTTTACGACCCTGTGGACTGTAGCCCACCAGACTCCTCTGTCTATGGGATTCTCTAGGCAAGAATGCTGGAGTGGGTTGCCATGGGCAGATACGATAGCCCCATTGCAAGGAATCCCAGCTAAAGAAACCTTTTCTCTCTGGAATGGAGAGAGAAATTTGAGACTCCATCTGTATTTTTTATGCCAGTGGTCCCAACCTTTTTGGCACCAGGGACCAGTTTTGTGGAAGACACCAGTTTAGCTTCTGCTATATGGCCCTGTTCCTAACAGGCCACAGACCACTCCATGGCTCAGGAGTTGGAGACCCCTGTTTTATGCCATTTGGACAATTGGAATTATAAAGAGGATGATTGCGTCTTCTTACTGCTAGCATCTCACCCCCAAAATACCAATGCAAATTATTTTGCCACTTACCTGGCAGGAAATCCGGAGTTGTAGCAGGGTCCCAACTGAATTGAGCAAAGAAGTATACTGGGTGGATATGACTTGTCTCTGCACATCCTGGGGCTATGGAGGACAGTGAAGCAGGCTCAGTTGTAGCTGTAGATAGGGCTGAAATGCCTGAAGCCCCCACTTCTCAAGCTTGGATATGACTGGTTTTTGTGGAATAGGCAGTTTTCTCCTGCCTAGAGCCATCCTCCCTCTTCTTACATTTGCAGGAATGTCATACTCCCCATTTAGGCAAGGTGTTTTCTGTGTAGCTTATGAAAATGTGAACTGAGAAACAAAAAGGGAAGATATTTTACTTTGTATTTTTTCAATAAAAACAGAATAGAGCATATAGAATAAGATTAAAATAGGTAGGCCTCCAGTATCCAGTCTCCAGTCCCAGGATCTCTTTTGCACTTTTGTTTATGTGAGTTTTATCTTTTGGTACTTCTCATATTGGAAATTGAAACTAAAATAAAAAGGTTAAGTCCTTTAAAAATAACATGTTAGCATATAATAAGTTTATGTTAAACCTATTTTTATAAAAAAATGGGTTATAAAAGTAACTTGTCTGCTAACATAGATACCATTTTTAAAAAAAATAACTATATTCCATAACAAAAGTCAGTCAGCAAGAAAGGTGGCATCAGTTTACCTTTTTGGCTGATGATTTTGACTTCTGATTTAATAGAAGGCAGCTGGATTCTCATATCTGCTGCTGCATTCAGTCTGTTAGGAAATGTGTTTTGACTGAAGAATTAGGAAGAAAGTCCAAACATATGCAGATGTGCAGTAAGGATGGAGTATTTTTAATCACCGTTTCACATGATTACTTGATGTTCTCTTTTCATACTTTACCACAGTTCAGCAAGTGTTGGAATCTGAAACCATTATCAGTGAACTTCACTCGTTTAGAAACTGTTGGTTTACTGAGTTATGCATTGCATGCAGATATTTCACTGTTGTAAAATAGTGGGGAGAAACAAAGGCATTTTAAAACTATCACCACTGATCTTAATAAAAAAATCTTTAAGAATGGCAAACATTGTCATGCTCATAGTGGCAGATAAAAGTTTCCTGAAATTCAAATTTTTGCTTTAAAGATATAATTTTACTATTGGAAAAAAGTGCTATCAGGTGATTTCCTTGCCATGACTGGCTAACTTCTTAAGTTTTAGAGAAAATATCCGCTAACTCCTAAGTCTGAATAACCATACTTTGTCATTTTTTCCATGGTGTTCCATGAGAAAAGAGAACTAATTTTGTGAGTAAAACTGAGTGTAAAGAAAATACTTTACATTGAGACAGTTATCACTTTGGTATATAGAGGAAGCAGGTTGTGTTGACTTCTGTTTTGTTGCACAGAGTATTTAAAAGGCATGTACTCAGGGGCTGAGATTTAATAAAAAGAGTACTTTTTACTTTTTCATCAAGGACATTTTTGTAAATATTTATTTATTTGGATGCACCAGGTCTTAGTTGTGGTACGTGGGATCTTTAGTTGTGGCACGTGGGATCTTTAGTTGTGGCATGTGGGATCTGGTTCCCTGACCAGGGATCGAACCTGAGCCCCAGCATTGGGAGTGTGGTGTCTTAGCCACTGGACCACTAGAGACGTCCCTTGTCAAGGACATTCTTAAATGATATTAACCTCCATTTGTGTGGCAGTGAAGCATATGGTGACAGCTAGCACAGCTTGGTGCTACTGCCTTGGTTTCTGCTAAGGCACCAGCAGCTTTCGCCACCATTGCTTTTGCACCATCCATGCAATGTCAACATGTTGGAGTGGACACATTTGTTTTAGTATTAGTATGAAGGTTTCTTTGAACTTGTGAACCTCTGAGTGAGTCATGAGGTTCCTGGGGTCCATGGACCATATTTGGAGAACATCCAGTCTGTAGGAATAAAAACATGTAGGGCAGCCTGAGGTGTTTCTTCAGCTTTCATTTATTATATCCTTCATGATTTTTGCACTGTTAATAGATTATGCACAGTATTAGTGCTAAACTTTCCAGTTAATCACCTGTGCTTAATTTGGTGATTAAACTACATCTAACTGCTGTGCAGTGTGTGCTTGGTCATGTCCGACTCTCTGTGACCCCAAGGACTGTAGCCTGCCAGGCTCCTCTGTCCATGGAATTTGCCAGGCAAGAATACTGGAGTGGGGTGCCATTTCTTTCTCCAGAAACTGTATGTGGAGAAGCTACCAAATACAGTTACTTGAGATATGTAGAGTACTATCTAAATCAAGAATCTTTGTCAAAACTTAGAATTTTCCAATGAGTAGATTTTTCCTAATTCCTTAGCTGGAGAATTTTTATTTCACCACTAAATACTGCATTAATGGGATGAATCTATAGAACTTCCCAGGTGGTACAGTGGTAAAGAATCTTCCTACCAGTGCAGGAGGCGCAAGAGATGTGGGTTCCATCCCTTGGTTAGGAAGATCCCCTGCAGAAGGAAATGGCAAACCACTCCAGTATTCTTGCCTGAAGAATTCCTTGGACAGAGGCACCTGGTGGGCTATATAGTCCGGGGGGCTGCAAGGAGTCAGACATGACTGAGCACAAGTCATCATCTATTTCTCTAACTTGCTTAAGGGCTTGAAGAACTTTTTTTTTGTTCCCGAGACTCTGAATTAGAAATTGGAAACATTTTCTAGAGAGGGCCAGATAGTAAATGTTTTAGGCTTTTTGAGGCAAACAGTCATTATTGCAATTATGCATCACAGCTGATGTAGATTGAAACAGTTCTAGACACTGTAACTGAATGAGCGTGACTGTGTTTCAAGAAAACTTTCTTTGCAAAAATACATGTTGTGGGGAGGTGGGAGGGGGATTCATGTTTGGGAATGCATGTATACCCGTGGTGGATTCATGTCAATGTATGGCAAAACCAATACAGTATTGTAAAGTAAAATAAAGTAAAAAAAAAAAAAAACAGCAAAAAAAAAAAAACATGTTGTGGACTGTAGCTTGCTGACTCCTGCTATAGATCAGTGGCTTCTGATGTGGGATGTATATAACCAAAGGAAATGCAAGATGAGCTGCAAAAAACATTATTGTTGGCTCCTTTTAAAGTTTCTTATCTTAGTTTTATAACATACATAATCACAATTGTATATTTAGTATATAAGAATAGAATCTTAAAAATTTAGAGTTCTCAAAGCTTTTTAACCACAGCGAGCTTGTTTAATAAAAATGGAGACCACTGCTCAAGACATCTTCTCTCCTGCTAATGCCTAAGTACTTGACTCTTTTCAGAGTTCTGTCTTAATCACTCTGATCTTTCAAGTTTATGCCCTCTTCTTGAGGATTTGATTTTTCCCCATAGTTCTTACTGTTAAAATTAGATCCAGCTTCTGTATAAGAGGCTACTCCCAGTCCTGTTAGATGGCCTGTATTAACAGTATTTTTCTAACCAAGTTGCGACAGATTATGTTGCATGAACATTTCTCTATATTAGAATGAACATGCTTACTCATGAAGGAACAGTCTGTACTTAAAGGGCACAGTAGTTTGGAAGAATTCATAATGGCAGAATTTGAGTGTGATATGGGTCATTTGAGAGGTTTTACAACAAGTCATGTTGGTGCTTTTCTCATTTGGGTATGAGTTAGGGAGAAGAGAATGGAGGAATTAGAGGTGCAAGAGGAAAGATTACATGGGTTGCATGTTCTGGAGTTTTTTAGAAAATACAGGCAGTAGTTACCAAATGTATCAATAAATTTTCCACTGTGGCAGTCAGCTCCCATGTGTCTCTATTTGATCATAATTCAGATACAAATAAGCAGTTTTGTTTATAGTTTACATTTATTTAAATGAGATTCTGCATGCTTTTATACATAGCTCTCCCTGAACCTGATCATTTCAGCTGACTTCCTTCTGGAAAGCCGTACACCTTTCATATAGTCAGTCTGAATGTTCTCCTGATTATCCATCACTCAGAGTTTTATTTTCTCATCCTGTTCTTTCTCCCCATTGCATTTGGTCATCAGAGGTAGAAACATCCATTCTTAATGGTCCTTGAAATCATTAGTGCTCCCACAATGGAAGTTTCATGAGGGCTGGGCTTTCTCTGTCTTGTTCACACCATATGACTTAATGCTCTGAAATCAAACCAGTGGCTCAGGGAGGTTTTTCAAGGGAAACTGAACTGCTCTTGGGGAGTAGATCAGAGTCCTGGGAGGCTGAAGGGATTAATTTTTTAAAAGTCCATTGGATTGCTCAAATACCTTCTTTCCCATACTCAAGTTGATCATTAAACATGGCATTCTTCAGCCAGTTTTGCTCTATGTTACCTACTCCAATCCAGGGCTGAATCCTGTCTGGATTCCTATAAAATTCTGTATGTTTCTTTCAGTTCACCCACCCAGGTCACTGTCTTTTTGCACTCAGGAGTTTGTAGCTTCCTTTTTCTAGGACCAGCTCAGATCCAAAGTGGAAGGTCTGGTGGTTGTGTGTGGTACTGATGTTAATGCTGCAGATCTGGTAACAGGGAAACCAAACATGGTATTGGCAGCTTTATCATCTGGAACACAGGATGGAGGAAACAGTAATCCCTATGTGACCCCATCACCACTCATAGGAGATGGATTTGGAAGAAGGTGTGGGTCTAGGGACGGGGCGGTGCCCTTGTCATTATTCTCATCACAGAGACCTTATTGATGTCCTCACCTGGGAGCTGCTCTTCTTCAGACATATGCCCAGTGTTTTGATACATGTTATATCACATGACTTATAGAGCCTCATGAACCAAGAAGAAGCATATGTATCATATTGAGGCTTCCTACGAGTTAGCATACTGTCCATTCTTTTCACTGTAGACCAACCTCTCTGTTCCTGTGTGTTCTCCTACCTTACCAGACCCTTTAGGGTCTGCCCAGGAGCTTCGAGGTAGATTTACAAGCAACTTGAATGCTATAGTTGATTAGTGAATTAATTGATTCTAACTAAGGAACTATCAGAACTAAATGTGAACTTAATTTTAAGGGAAGAAACCAATGTAGAACTTCTTATACACCTAAACACACACGTGTGTATATGTATGTGTGTACATTTCTGGGAAGGACAGTGAAATTTTGAAAGGGCTTGAAGGAATTTCCCATTTTAAAAGTATTCCTGTGTGTTATAATATATGAAATTTTAAAAAAAGTCACAAAAGAAACAAGACTTTACTGGCCATATCATGGGTAGAATTTGATCTAGAGCATTAAGATATCTAAAGAAAGAAAGTCTCAGTTTGATGTAAGCTGGTCAGTCGTGGAGATTCGCTGATAGCTCAGTTGATAAAGAATCTGCCTGCAATGCAGGAGACCCTGGTTTGATTCCTGGGCCAGGAAGATTTGCTGGAGAACGGATGGGCTTACCCCTATTCTTGTGCTTCCTTTGTGGCTCAGCTGGTAAAGAATCCGCCTGCAATGTGGGATACCTGGCTTCAATCTCTGGGTTGGGAAGGTCCCCTGGAGAAGGGAATGGCTACCCACTCCATTATTCTGGCCTGGAGAATCCCATGGTCTTTATAGTCCATGGGGTCGCAAAGACTCAGACATGACTGAGTGATGGTTAGTCATGGAAGCCTTTACAGGAAAAAGTCATGAAGTCACTTTTGGCAGTTTCCATCCAAGCATTGCCCAGGAGAAAATGGCGCTAAGCCAAGAGACTTTCAGTATATTGACTCCTTCGTGGATAAACCTATTCCTATTTTAAGATGAATTCCTCAGCTATTTAAATCTAATACCATTAAAATTTGGATTTATCTAAAAAAAAAAAATGTAGGACTAAAGACCCTATTGTTGCTGAATAAGCATTCAAGTGTGAGGATGACAGCGATCATGCCGGATCCAGCCAGTTCGTCTCTGGAGAAGAATAGGAATTAGAAAGTGCCTGGAAAAATGTCTATTCAGTTATTATTCATAGCTTCCCAAATTTTATTTAAGCACATTCTTAAAATTTGTTCTAGGTTAGGTTATCAATGGGCTAAAAAGACGCATAGATTGAAGAAGGCTTTGTTATACATTTCTCATGGGTGCTCTCAACGGTCTGTGAGCTGACATGTTAAAAATGTAATTACACTGTAATTTGGAGCGGCAGGGAATGATGAGGGTAGAGGTAGTGGTGCTGAGGACAAGAGAATATATAGCTTTAACCACATCGATTTTTCTTGTTCCCTGAAGATTTTGCAGAGGAGCTAATCTTATCCATCCTCTAAAGACTCAGCGACATGCATCACTGAGCCTAAACTTGGCTCATGAGAACCCAGCCAGCAGTTCATCCCTTTCAGACTCATGTTTTTGTGTTGTCATATTTTATACTCATCAAGGTGACATTCACGCGCCTGAGACTTTCACGGAAGAGTTTGGATTAATGTTTCGCAAGGTTGTCCTAAGGCACTGGTTTAATTCTTTCCTAATCTAAGCTCCTTGTCTTTATTCCTGCTCTCGTTTAAAAAAGGAAGAAATGCTTTTTGGAGTGTGAAATCAGGTGTGAAGAGCCTTAGCCTCTGTTTTCCATTCTTAAATTTCTATAAATCTGTAAAACAGTGGTCTCCAGCCTGGGTCAGATGGACTGTGTGGTGAACACAGCTGATATATAGAGGAGCGTGGAGAAAGTAGTAGAACATATTTTATGCTTATTTTGTTCTCTGTTTTGTGTGTGTGCATGTATTATTAAGACTTCCCTGGTGGCTCAGAGGGTAAAGCGTCTGCCTACCATGTAGGAGACCTGGGTTCGATCCCTGGGTAGGGAAGATCCTCTGGAGAAGGAATTTATTATTATTTTTTTACTGAGCCCTCTAGTTGGCTCAGTGGATAAAGAACCGCTTGCAATGCAGGAGACACAGCAGATGCAGGTTCAGTCTCTGGATGGAAAGATCCCGTGGAGGAGGAAATGGCAACCCACTCCAGTATTCTTGCCTAGAGAATCCCATGGACAGAAAACTATGACAGGTTACAGTTCATAGAGTCACAAAGAGTCAGACATAACTGAAGTGACTAAGCACACACACACGCACTAATATATTAGTACAGTTGTGCATGTATATAATTTATAGATAAACACAGATTTGGGGGAGATGTGTGCTCAAAATACTGAGTTGGCCAAAAAGTTTATTTTGGTTTTTCTTACAGAAAAACCCAAAAAAGTTTTTGGTCAACCTGATACTTTCCAGTTAGGAGTGAATGGTCAGGAAATTTAGAGGCTACTCGTTTAGGCCTCTGGCATTGTCCTCATCTATAAGGTGTTTCACACTGGGATGTCCTTATCATTTAATAATCTATAGGAAATATTTCTATATAAATTAGAGTATCAGGCAGGATTGGTGTTCCATGACACGTACAATTTTTTAAAACTCTCTAACTCCCAGTTTCCAACTAGATATAAAGGAGAAGAGTCTAAATTATCCCCAGAAAGACTATCAAATGAATATATCAGGAAAATATGGCTGTAGTTCTGAGTTTTACTAGCCTTTCTGGAAGAGAGCTTTTATCACTGTGTGCACGCAGCAAGCAGGAGAATGGCCAGACTCTGCATTCTTGCATGAAATACCTCCTGCAAGCTTTTAAACATTTGTAAGATTTCCTGGGGGGAGCTCTTCCATTCTGCGGTGCATGGATACACTACAGATGATCACGATGTTGTTCACTGGATTTTTACTCTCTATCTTTGTGCTTTTCTCACATCTATTTTGGGGCTTGCTGGACATCTTTCAAATTTGTTCGTTGATGCTCTCCTGGACTTTTCACACTATTTAAAAGTCACAGTGTTTTCACAGTTTCAACGAGGAGAGGTAGGCAGCAGGAAGAAAGACTAAGGAGGGAAATCTGGCCCCAAAATAATAACTGAAAAATTAAATTCTTACTAAGTCATATAGATCAGAAAGATTAGAAATTCTAATTCAATAGATTATCTAGAATCGAGAATCGCAGAGAAACTTAGCAAGTGATTTAGACTCTGAATTGCTTGCCAGCTTCTTTGTTTTTGCATTTTAACTTCTTTTAGTAGCCCTCAAATATGAGTTTATTTTTGATGTCCAGAGGAGCAAGAACACAGTCTTTTTGAGACATCATCTGAGAATATGTCTTAAGGATCGGCTTTCAAGTTAGGAGCTAAGTGGTTGTCCAAATGTGATGAAAGGGGTTTGGAATTTTTGATCTGGAAACCCCTGGATATAACCACCCTGGATTCCCCTGTAGAGTAGATTGAACACTCTTGACAGTATGGAAAGTAGCTGACTTATTAGTGAGATGATAGCACAATGGTTAAGATAATCAGGTCATAGGTCACACCGCCTTGAATCCTGTCTCTTTCCAGACTAAACTTTGTGACCAGCTCTCTAACCTCTCTGTGCCTTGGGAGAGGAGGATAGGCGTTATTAATGACAACACCTCCCTCCTGGGATTATTGTGAAGGCTACATGGATTAATGTATGTACATGCTAGTACATAAAAATGTTTAAATGAATGCTTGCTATTTTTATTTCCTAAAAGACTTGCCCTGTTTTTAAGTAAGCAACTCTATAAAGTGACTAGTTTTCTTAACTTACAGGAAATCTTTTAGAGTTGCAAAACCTTTTGTTCAGAGACTGTTTTCTGGTCTTTTCTGTGTTGCTTCTGTTTTGTTAGTTGTATGCTGGTATTTTCTTCTAGAAAGATATAAGTGAAAAACTTGGTTCTTTTGAGTTTTAAGGGAAAGTTTGGATAATTTGAGGTGTCAACTGCAATGAGAAGTAAGAACCCCAACTTTTATTACTAACCCCCGCTAATGGCTGGGTTGACAATACCACCACACCAACTCTATATGTAGTATATTTACATCAGGAAAAAGTTAGCGTGTAGGAGCTGTCTTGTCTCCATTCAGCAGAGTATTAAGAAACAGTTCAGCAACATGACCCCAAAGGATATTCACACTGGATCTTGCTTTTCAGTGGTTGCAGTCTTAAAATGTTTTTGCTCCCACTTTAAGAAGGGTCACATGAGATAATACATGAAAACACTGTTGCCATGTTGCCAGTACTCATCAGAGGCTTCCCTCAACTGCTATAACTCTTTAAGGCTAACTTCAGATCAAAGCCACATGGTAATGAAGAGTCTCTTAGAAGGTCGAAGCAAAACTTCAGTTCAGTTCAGTCGCTCAGTCGTGTCTGACTCTTTGTGACTCCATGAGTCGCAGCACGCCAGGCCTCCCTGTCCATCACCAACTCCCGGAGTTTACTCAAACTCATGTCCATCAAGTCGGTGATGCCATCCAGCCATCTCATCCTTGGTCGTCCCCTTCTCCTCCTGCCTCCAATCCCTCCCAGAGTCTTTTCCAATGAGTCAACTCTTCGCATGAGGTGGCCAAAGTACTGGAGTTTCAGCTTTAGCATCACATGCTGCTGCTGCTGCTGCTGCTGCTGCTAAGTTGCTTCAGTCGTGTCTGACTCTGTGCGACCCCATAGATGGCAGCCCACCAGGCGCCCCTGTCCCTGGGATTCTCCAGGCAAGAATATTGGAGTGGGTTGCCATTTCCTTCTCCAATGCATGAAAGTGAAAAGTGAAAGTGAAGTCTTAGTGGGATACAAAATAAAAGGCACGAACTGATGGTAAAAAGCTGTTAATCGCATCCCCCCATGAGAAAATCAGTCAAGAAGACCAGCCGAGGTGTGTGGAAAACTTTCTACGTTATGTAATATAATCAGTACATTATAAAATATAATCATTATGTAGTAATAAACACTACTTAATGAAAACATAGGAAAGGATTGGTCCTGAGCAACACAGACGCTGTCAGGGAAATCCAGGGAGTTCTTTGCAGTAAGTGATGTCAGTACAACATGTGAACGCAAATTGAGTCTTTATCCAAGATTTGCCTCGGTGCTCACTTGTAACTGTGCTCTAAGAAGGCCATCCTGGAAAGTGAACTCTCAGAAATGAAATTAGTTACATCACATCTTGTGTATTTTCTGTTTAAGTGGGACCTAATCAGAGGGTGAGGGAGACAGGCACAGGGTGAGTGGGCTGGCAGCTGTCACACAATTACCTTGTCTAACCTGGTGTCACACGGCGACACTCGTGGACATCTCCATCTGTGTTGTTTCCAGTGTTTGACAATTATGAACATAGCTGTTATGAACAATCATATATGATTTTTATATAAATAAAAGTTTTTATTTCTCTTGGGTGAATACCGAGGATTGAGATTGCTGAACCATGGTATGTCTTATTTTTGTCGTTCAGTCACTAAGTCATGTGCGACTCTTTGTGACCCCATGGACATGTGGTTCTGTGGTAAAGAATCTGTGTGCCCATGCAGGAGATGCGGGTTCATTCCCTGGGTCTGGAAGATCCCCTGGAGAAGGAAATGGCAACCCACTCCAGTATTCTTGCCTGAGAAATCCCATGGATACAGGAGCCTGTTGCGCTACAGTCTATGGGGTCGCAAAAGAGTTGGACATGACTTAGTGACTAAACAACAGTGGTAAAAGTATACATAAAACTTCATAATAAGATGTCGTCAAACTGTTGCCCGCCTTGAGCATGCCATTTGCTTTCCCAATAGCAGTGTATGAGGTTTCGTTTGCTCTGCACCCTGGTTAGCACTTAACATTGTCACTTTTTTTAAAAAAAGCAGTTCAGTAGGTTTCCAGTGGTATCTTATTTTGGCTTTAAATTGCATTTCTCCAATGGCTAATAATTTTGAGCATCTTTTATGTGCTTATTTACCCTCAGTGTATCTTGCTTGATGAACTATCTGTTTCAATCTTTCTGCTCATTTAAAACACTTGAGTTGTTGGTTCTCGTTATGGACTTCTGAGAGTTCTTTATACATTTTGAGCACCAAGTCCTTTGTCAGAAATGAGATTTGCAAATATTTTCTCCCAGAGTATGGTCATCTTACCTTTCTTTTAATAGCATCTATTACAGAGTAAAAGGTTTTGATTTTGATAAAGTCCAGTTGATTTATTTTTTTCTTTTATGGATCATGCTTTTGGTGTCAGATCTAAAAACTCTTTGATTAAGCCATTCTTTGCTCTGTTGACCATCTCTTCTGGGATGGTAATGTGTTTCTCATCTAGAAGGCTCACACACTTCCTATAAGGATCTTTCCTGACTGAAGTCTTCTCATAATTGTGTCTCTTATTTGCACCGTAGTGCTGCATATTCACTGTATAGCAGAGGGGTTATTTCACTCTATTATGGTTGCTTTTATTTTTTGCTAAGCTGTTCTAGGTGGTGAGTGTCACAAGGGGAGGGACCATCTTGCTGTGTTCATTGTTGCCTCAGTCCAGTGATTGATGCACAGTGGGTGGCACTCATTGAACAAATGAACGGGGTTGCTGGGCATTTTCAGGCTTTTGTGCCTTTGTACGTTGTTGTTGTTATTGTTTAGGCACTCAGTCCTGTCCGACTCTTGCGACCTCATGGACTGTAGCTCCCCCAGGCTCCTCTGTCCATGGGATTTTCCAGGCAACAATACTGGAGTGGGTTGCCATTTTCTTCTCCTGGGCATCTTCCTGACCCAGGGATCGAATCTGTGTCTCCTGCATTGGCAGGTGGAGGATTCTTTATTGCTGAGCCACCTGGGAAGCCCGCCTTTGCACATCCTGTTTCCTAATTACTTACAATACTCTATTTCCCTTTCCCTGACTGGTTGGCCTCTCCCTATCTCTCAAACCTTGCAGACCCTTCCCCATTTGCTCCAGGCTGAAGTACTCATGTCCTCCGATGATCTTAGGGCACTTGGAATATGCTCGCTTTTTCCATGGGGCTGCAGATAGCTGAGGTCTTTGCACCACTGGAAGACAAAAAGTTGCCCATATTCATCACTTAACCCTCAGAGCCTAATATCCCTACCCAGGACTTAGTAGTACTCAATAAATGTTTGTTGAATGAAATATGATGTATATTTGTCTTTTTCTAATTTATTTTTGACATTAAAAAGCCTAGGCATTCAGATAATTTAGAGAAACATTGTGGGCAGACCATGCCAACATGCATGAGTCCCATCATTTTTGTGGACAGTTTTTGCTATAACAAAGTTTTATATCATCTGTGGGACATAGTTTTATAATTCCTTTAGGTTATGAATATGGATCATTATAGACAAATTTGAAAATATAGTACAAAATTTGTGTTTGAAAAAATTCATATCATCTTTAATGCTACCACCCAGGCAAGGTGTCTGCATAAGATTTTGCTCTATTTTTCTTCTGAGGGGAAAAAAACATGTCTATATTTGTGAGCATTTATGTCTATTATTTTATATGTCATTTTTACCAATTATGCTCATTGACTCTGATCACACAAATATGCACCTGGAATGCTGTGTATTTTTAAAATTGAATCTTGTACTCCAAGCATTTCTGGTATCATTAAGAATTGGATTTGACTTTGAGTGTACCAGAATACTTTCAAGGTTTTTACACGTCATATGTAGGCTGACGCTGTCCTACCCTCTGCATTAAGCCTGATCCTGCTAATGATGTGCCCTTCAACTCCTGAAAATGAATTCATTATGACAAAAGCCAACTGTACTTCAGATCTCGTCAGGTGGCATAATACACAATAAAGAGGTCCTGAAGCATAGTCTCTACTTGACATTAAATCCACAAAAGGAGATGCAGTGAGAATGATTTGCTATCATTCCTGAGTGATGAAGTAAGGGAGAGGACTCGGATAACATGGGCTTTGAGGGCCCTGTATTATAAGGTGGAATTCACTCTGAGAGAAGCTACAACTGTCATTAGACATCAGGGAGAAATGCTGAGACTTGTTCTGAGCAATTGGTTGGTGGAGTGAGATGGGAGAGTGGAGACCCTAAAACAACTATGGCAAGGATAGTTGTTCTTGTTTTTTAATTTGAAACTTGTTTTTCTTTTTTTTTTTTTTAATGTAAAACTTAGCAAGCTTAATAAAGAGGCTTTTTGCTGGAAAAGATGGCATATAGTTCCTTGGCATTGTTTTTTTTTTTTTTTTTAACCACCTGTGGATGCTCATGTCACCTTTTAAAGCAAATCTGATGAAACTACACACATGGGCTTTAAAAGCTGGGTTTTGACTGTAGGGGTGTCCAAAGGGACCTGCAGTTTCACTGTAGGTCTCTTAGCATCTGTTTCTTCACCTGTAAAATGCAAACAATAAAACCTTCTAAGGTTGTTTTGAGATTTAAATGAGTTGGTCTATGTAAAATGCCTAGCATGGGGCCTGGTACCTTGAAGCTTGAAAAAATAGTGATTTTTCAGCTCTCTTTCCACCTTCTGCCTTTCATTTC